>NW_027507787.1:110105618-110705618 GCF_037356315.1 Lithobates pipiens
TGTAGGATAGAGAAGACAGTTGCTTTTCAAATCAAATCCACCCTTGAATCAGATTGAGTAAAATCGTTTGCAATTCCTAGAGTTAAGGGGCTGGTAAGGTGGGGTATAATTTATCCCAGTGGAACATTTGAGCAGCTGGGGATAAATATGTTAAAGCTATCCACAGACTATTGCAACTCAGCCATTTGTAATGAAAGCGATTGATTTCAGTACAACCAGTTGTCAATCAACTTTGGTACAGACAGCATTTATGGTCACTGCAGTGATTATATTACTGACAGGGAACCCCCCACTTTCAGAATACAATAGCGCAGACAGAGTGCGTTGAATTCATTAAAATCTCAGCTGGTCCCTGCCGAACCGTCCACTTTCCTCCTTTCAACCCATCAATGAGAATAAAAACAAAACAAAAAAACAAACAAACACTCAAATTAAAATCCATCCATAGCACATAAGTTAACGGTTCAGCAGAGACCAGTTGAGATTCAATTCATCTATGGGCAGGCTGGTTGTACCCAAGCCTAAATAAATAAATAAATTATGGGACCCACAAATCATGTCCATGTATGTGTGGCTGCAGCTCAATAGTGCAGAGAATGTTCCTCAATCAAATGTCATGGACAAAACAATGATGGCTAGCATAGAAGATAAATGGCTTAAATGAAGATTTAAAGAACAGTATAAAATCAAATGCACTTACCCCTCTGATGCCATGGTAGATTTTTTAGAAATCCTAAAATACAAAAACAGGTTATAGTACAAACAGAAGTTCAAATGGAAATAAAAAATATTAACCAGTATTAATGCAGTACACAGTATCTGGCAATAATAAACAGTAATAATAAACTACACAATATCTATAACTATAAAAAGGGATAGACAAAGACAAGATAAATCTATGCAAATGTGAATATTAAAAGGATAAAAATCAAAGATTTTCAAAAGAGGCAATCTGCAAAATGGCAATCCAATATCGCAAGCGATCTCAGGATCAGGAGTTCTGCTTGAAATGGCTGTGTCTGTAGAATTTATAGAGGTTTGGAATTGCGGACAACCAATAGGACTTTTTCTTTTTTTATATACTACCAATGATTGGCTAAGCCCTTTTTACACTGATGTCTGAAAATGAGGAGCCTTAAGGTCTAAATCTATCTTTTTTTGATTTCTCGTCTCCACCTTTGTCTGTGACAAGTCTGGGACATCATGCCTCATTAGCATAAAAAATAATAATAATAATATCACACCTGTTCAGTATTGCTCTTCAATGTTGATGCATACGTTCTACTGAAACAGACATCTGAGTCTCAAATTGCTTCATAATTGTCACGTTATAAAAGTCTAATCTCTTTACGTGCGAAAACAATTCTCCCCAAATATGCAAATCATAGAACTCATTTTAATAGAGGTAATTTTAGTTTTCTGCCTTAGTACCTGTAATTTTAAGTTTTAGCCCAGTTTCACACTGCTGCGATCTCAGACATAGCATGTGATTCACACCCGCACTGCAGGTGTCGATCACATGCGATTTCTATGTAATGCCAGTACAGGCACACAGTTGTATGTCTGAACTCACATTAAATTCACAGGGAAAAACAAAAGTAATGGGACCCCCTCCCACACTGAAAATCGGATGGCATAGGTGTTCTTACCTATGCAAGTTCACAGTTCACACTGCGATCTGTGAACCAATCTGGTGGTGTCAATAACAATGTAATGACATCTGCCGTGGTTTGCAGAAGCCAGTGTGAACTGCCTGTGGGAGAGGAGCGATGTGGGAACAAATGCTGGAATTGCACTTGTTCCTACATTGCAGCAGTGTGAACCTAGGCTTAGGGCCAGTTCACACCAGATGCCGTTCCGTGTGATTTTCTCTGCGCTAAAAAAGCATATTTATCTAATACATTTTCCATGTATTCCAATGGCTCTAGTTCACACCAATGCAGTCAGTTCGTCAGTTTCTGCATGGTAAACTGACTGGAACTGACTGCACTGGTGTGAACTAGAGCCATTGGAATACATGGAAAACACTGTGTATGCATATAATGCATAAAAAAGCGCACGGAACTGCATGTAGTCCGACTTTGGGGTGATTTTACAGACATTTATGTGGGTTCATACAAATAAATCCCTTCAAATCACTCTTGAAGTCACCAAAAGTAGTACAGGCATTACTTTTGGTAATCGGTACATTGCCACAAAGTTGGCGTTGCACCAATTTGGACGGTGCCATTGTCGGCAATAGTCAAATCGACTCAATTTGAATGTGGGCTATTTTTTTTTTTTAAACAAAGTTACATGGCGCTTTGTCATTTCCAGCAGCAATGCACATGGTGATGGTGGCTCACATTTTTAAAACCATCATACCTATTTAATGAAGTTTTGTTTAAGGCTGATAGTACATTATTAATGTTAGGTGCCTTTCACACATGGCATGTCCATTTTGACAGACTGCTAGCTCAGCAAGGATCACTCTGTTTATGCGTTGCATTTAAAAATGGAAAGGTAGAAAAAGTAAAAAGCCCCACCTACTCAATGGGCAGGGGCATTTTAAAAGCGCTAAATACAGTGCTTCCAAGCCACATGCTGCTTGGAGGAATTTTTCTAACATCCCGCAAGTGCACTGCCCCAGTGTGAAAGCACACAATGCACAGAATGGGAGGCAGTTTCCAGGCACTTTTTAGAGGCCATTTCTACTGCTAAAATGTCTGAAAACTGCCTCAGTGTGAAAGGGGTCTTAAGGAGATTGTATAGTGTATGACCACCCTAAATGTGCATAACAAGACAGAAAAACTAGATCTATGCAATGCGTTTTTGTTATGGTTGAAGTCAAGATCTCAAATAGGATACAAGTCCCTGGCATATTCCCTAATCTGTAGTGTCTTAATAGAGTAAACATAAGGAACACAGCAAATCAATTTCCCTCATGCTTCATTCACAAATAGACAATAATCGCCAACTTACAGTAAACTGAAAGATACACTTGGGTATCTGCACTTCAAAAAAAGCCCCTCTATCACCTGGACTGTTATTGACAAGAGACACTAAAATCTTTTGCATTTTCAGCTGGCCATACAAGAGACAATCTGATTGTACAGAGGTTGTGCTTTAGAGTTAGCCTGGCTGTACATGGAGTCAAAAAATTCTGCTTGTTTAGCAGGAATGGCTGAATTTTGATCCATGTATAGGCTGGCTGGTTGTACAGAAGTTGATCTATTGGATGACTTGTGTACAACCAGACAATTTTCCCCAATGATCAGTGTGGCTATAGCTGACAACACTAGTAATTTGAAAACAGCCCACTCACTGTCATACTGCAATGCCACAGTGGGAAAGATTACCCCATCCAAAGAGAAATGTGTGAATGGGGGGGGGTCCGCTTTTCCCTCCTTCAACCTGCATGTTAACCGGTTCCCGACCAGCGCACGACGATGTACGTCGACAGAATGGCACGGGCAGGCATATTGGCGTACATGTACGTCCAATCTTCAATGCTGCCCTGCAATCGGGAGTGCGCCGCCAGCGGCGCGCTCCCGCGCTGGTCGGGACCCCCGTGAGTCCGGTCGCGGGACCCGCGGACTCGATCGCCGCGGGCATACCCGCGATCGTCTCACGGGACGGCTGAATGGAGGAAATGCCGTGTAAACAGCATTTCTCCATTCTGCCTAGCAACTAGTGAAGCTGATCTCTGCTCCATGTGATTGGAGCAGAGATCAGTGTTCACTAAATGAAAGCCCAACCCCCCCACAGTTAGTAAGACACCCCTAGGAACACTTAACCCCTACACTGCCACCCACTGGTTAACCCCCTTCACTGCCAGTGTCATTTACACAGGAATCACTGAATTTATATAGCAGTGATTACTGTATAAATGACAATGGTCCCAAAAATGTGTCAAAAATGTCCGATGGGTCCCCCACAATGTCGCAGTCACAATAAAAATCGCTGATCACCACCATTACTAGTAAAAAAAAAAAAAAAAAAATTATTAATAAAAATGCTATAAAACTATCCCTATTTTGTAAATGCTATAACTTTTGCGCAAACCAATCAATAATCGCTTATTGCGATTTTTTTAACCAAAAATATGTAGAAGAATACGTATCGGCCTAAACTGAGGGAAAAAATGTTTTTTATATATATTTTTGGGGGATATTTATTATAACAAAAAGTAAAAAAATAATGCGTTTTTTTCAAAATTGTTGCTCTATTTTTGTTTATAGCGCAAAAAATAAAAACCGCAGGGGTGATCAAATACTACCAAAAGAAAGCTCTATTTGTGGGAAAAAAAGGACGTCAATTTTGTTTGGGAGCCACGTCGCACAACCGCGCAATTGTCAGTAAAAGCGACGCAGTGCCGAATCGCAAAAAGTGGTCTGGTCTTTGACCAGCAAAATGGTCCGGTCTGTAAGTGGTTAAAGTAAAAAAAAAAACCCAAAAACCACCATGTGTATGGCTTGAATAAAACTATGCGAAAGAACACAAATGGACAGTCACTTGCACCGTATAGTTTCTGGTAGTTCTAAAGAAGGTTGTAAAATCACATTGTACAGTGTATGGCAAGCTTAAATGTGCTTACAATACAGAAAAACTACAGAATGCAAGATGTTTGCATTAAATATCACATACTACACAATATAGAGTATACAGCAGTATGCTCTACCCTTGCATTCTAAGTATATAACATTAAAAAATAAAAAAGGAAGAAGAAACCCTGCAAACCAACTTTCCAGATAAATCCCTCATTCACCAATAGACAGCATCGCGCAAGTTTACAAAAGCGCAAACTGCACTTCAAAAATAAGCCCACATGAAAGTGGTGTACATACATGAATGTGACTTGATATTCACTTCTTCCAACGCACTGGATGATATGGTCACAGACTCTGATAAATTCAATCCACTCTAGATAAAATCCAAAATGGAAAGTAAGAAACAGCACAGAGTCACCTGGGTTTAAAAGTCCAAAACCTGTCCTGATAGGAGGATACAACATTGTAACAAGTTAGGGTTCACTGTCTGGTCACAAGCAAAGGCCAGTGCTCCAAATTTAAAAAAAATGCTGCCAATCTCTTGTCTGAAAAACTGGCATCCTGGGAGACAGAAGAAAGCTTTTGCAAGCAAAGCCTATACATAAAAAAAAGGTAAGGGTTTTTCCTTGGATAGTTTTTTCTTCATAAGCTATATCTCGATTCACACCCATGCATTTTTTGTGCTTTTTGCATTCTGCAGATTTTCACTACAGCCCACTTAACATGTTTTCATATGGAACACGTTCTGTAGTACAAATCTCCAAAATGCACAGGCGTGAATCCAGCCTAAGTGCCCATGCACACTGCAGCTTCGAAATCTGTCCAAGGTCTGATTCACACTTGTGCAGGTTGCAGTTTGCATATTGCAGGTGTATTTAGCATTTTTCAATGCACATCTTTAGACCATTTAAACCATCTAATGTAACCAAAAAACAGAAAATCCCTGGCCCTTTCCAAAAAATGCACAGATGTTAACTACATCCATAGGAAAACATGTTAAATGGACTGTAGAGTGTTTATGCAAAACTGAAAATGCACAAAAAAAAAAAAAAAAAGAGCATAGGTGTGCTTTTTTATGCATTTTACACCAGACTATTGACTATTAGGCCTCATTTACACTGGCACTGTCAAGGCTGCATCTATAGTCATTTAGAGGAAATTTCTAAATAAAATATAATGGATTTTAAGGCTGGATTCACACTAACGCGTTTTTTGATGCATTTTGCAGAAATGCAGGGACATTTTTTTTTTTAACATGGGTTCCTATGGAACATGTTCACATCAATGCATTTTTGTGCCTCTGCATTTTTGGAAAGGGCGGGGCATTTTTTTTCATACAAAAATGCAGCGTTTTTTCATGTAATAGAAGTCAATGGAGCTGCATCAAAAAACGTTTTTTTTTTCACTGTATATAGCTGGTTGGCAAGCAACCACAGTGAAGAAAAAAAAATGCGGCAAAAACGCAACAAGCACTGCAAAAACACTCAAAAGCAACATGCATAGATGTGAATCGAGCCTAAGGCCCCCTTCACACTGGGGTGGTTTTCAGGCGCTACAGCGCTAAAAATAGCGCTTATGTAGCGCCTGAAAAAAACAGCCCCTTTCACTCCAGTGTGAAAGCTGGAGGGCTTTCACACTGGAGTGGTGCGCTAGCAGGGCAGTGAAAAAAGTCCTGCTAGCCGCATCTTTGGAGCGCTTTATTCACCGCTCCTACCCATTGAAATCTATGGGGCAGTGCGGCTATACTGCCGGCAAAGCGATGTTGCAGCGGCGCTTTGCGGGCAGTTTTAACCCTTTTTTGGCCGCTAGCGGGGGTTAAAACTGCCCCACTAGTGGCCGCATACCGTCGCTAAAACAACGGTAAAGCCCCGCTAAATATAGCAGCACTTTACCGCCGACGCCCGCACCGCCCTAGTGTGAAAGGGTATGCACACTGGTTTTGAATGCATTTTAGGTGCAGTCAGTTGCTTTGAGAGAAAATAGAATTGTGTGCATCCAGGAGCCAATTAGATGCTCAAAATGCATATACAATGCCACCAAGGCTTGGTTCACATTGGGTGCAATGCCAGATATTGCATGCAATTTGCACCGCATTGCTGTGCAGATCACATGTGATGCAAATGCAACCAGTTTGTTTGGCTGAATAGCCTTACAAATGGTATGGCTGAATTTGCATTGCATTCTGAGCAAACTCATGCAAGACTCTTTTTTAATCTGAACCAGAAATGGATCCCATGGGTATTCACGCCCATGCGATGTGATTCCTGTCTGAATTCACAGTTTGCACTGTGATCCAATCCGGGAGTCAACTTTGTATCGACACATGCAGTGGTTCGCCGAGGGCAGTGTGAACTGCCGGCAATTCAGGTGCACTGGATT
The DNA here is from genome assembly GCF_037356315.1 of Lithobates pipiens. NCBI lineage: Eukaryota > Metazoa > Chordata > Amphibia > Anura > Ranidae > Lithobates > Lithobates pipiens. Next base: position 110,112,527 of record NW_027507787.1, read on the forward strand.
CACAGAGTTTCCCATATCGCACCAGTGTGAACTGAGCCTAAAACTCTTTTGAAGCAGAAACATCTAAGGCTGAGTTCCCATCTATGCATGTTGCTTTTGAGCGTTTCTGCAGTGCCTTTTGCGGTGCTTGCCGCATTTTTGGACACACGTTTTTACCGCATTTTGCTTATTTTTATTTTTTTTACACTGTGGTTGCTTAGCAACCAGCTATATACAGTGAAAAAAAAATTGAAAAAATGCAAATTGTGGCAAAAAACTTAGTACTTGCATGCTTAAGGTTTCATGTACAATGGGCTACATTTAATTCACAAATAACCCTATGTGTAGAGTTCTAGGTAGTTAGAGCCATTACAAGAAGTTCTTTGACAAAACTAATAATGGCTGAAAATGTAAAAAAAAAAATGGGTAGAGAGGTGTCCAGGTGTGGTTTGTGGGTTTTTTTTTTATTTATTTTTTTCCAGTAAAGTTCACTGTAAGATAACATTTTAACCATGTTTTTAAACCTATGCATTTTTTTAATTGATAATTTAAGAAGAATTTTACTATAAACCTAAAAGGGGGTCTAACTATTTTCCATTTTACTGGAAAAAAATAAATAAAAAAAAACCCCTAACCATAGAAAGGTTATCTTGTACCAGTTCAGATGTTCCCAGCCCTATCAAGGCTCATACAGAGGGTAGATTGCGATAATCTACCATCCAGAGATGCTGTCAGGTGTGTGCCTGCTCCAGTTTGCCTGTCCAAAATGACATGCATTTGTGTCCGTGCTTGTGTACCCACTTCTATGGCCAGCCAGCATGACACTGATGCACACCTCTGCCAGCGGCTCTGTATGGAAGATGACTAATTCTGTATTTTAAAGCGGAATTCCGCTCTTTTTTTTTTTTTTTTCTTACCTGTCTCACAGGTGGGCGAGTGCTACCTTCGATTAGCATCCACGTCCGGCATTTTTTTGACCCCCGGCGCGACGATTCTTTTCCTCGGGATGACTTTTAAAAACCTGCTCTGGCGTTTTCCATTTTAAGTGTGGGCGTCTGAAGCCCACAGGCATTTACTTCCTGTATATGATGACGCTCGGCTCCCAGCATGCTCCGCTCCATCTTGCACATGCTCAGTGATAGCAGTGACCAGCAATGAAAAACTTTGTGGTTACCATCACAACGGGCGGCGTCCCGGAAGTTCCCGCCCCCTTGGCAAGGCAACGAAAACAACACAGGACAGAGAACAAAGAAGCAATGAAGACGGACCCACACAAGCAAACAGCATTGAAACGAGAAAGGTGGGTGAGCTGTTACACTAGGAGGAAAATTTAACATCTGCTGACCTAATTTTATTTTATATCCAAAAGGTATAGTGTCTTTACTTATTGATTTATATATATATAGAGAGAGAGAGAGACAGAGACAGAGAGAGAGCGAACGATGTGTTTTTTTTTATCTCTCTCTCTCTCTCTCTCTCTCTCTCTCTCTCTCTCTCTCTCTCTCTCTCTCTCTCTATATATATATATTTTATATATAAAATTAAATATCATTATTAATTTTTTTTAATATGTATTGTATAGCTAAGTAGTCTAATTAAATGTTATGCTCAATATATTTTAATATATCGTTCTATTCTTTACATTTTGTATGTAATTCTATGAATGTTTTACTATTTTTTTTTTTATAAATTCTTTATTTTTTCATCTTTTCTTTCCATAGATTTCACATTACATTTCGTTATACATCTACAACTTCTTTAACAGCTATAACAATCTTATAATATTTCAATCCATACCTCAATTCCACGTCATCCTCCCCCCTCCCTCACCCTTCCCTCCCAGAAAAATAAATAAATAAATATACAAACTAAAAAAAAAAAAAAGAAAAAAAAAGAAAAAAAAAAAAATCAAAAAATGTTTGAATTTTCACTATAATCCCCCCCCCTCACTCCCCCCCCCCCCACCACAACCCGCCTGCTCTATCATATTTCAGAATGTTTTACATCATACTTTCTCTATAATTTAGATATGGAGCCCAAATCTTCTGATATTTCTCATCTTGATCTCTCATTGTCATTGTTAAATTTTCCATTTGTTGGATTTCTGCAATTCTCTGAAACCACTGTGCTCTAGCTGGAGGGTTGCTTTTTTTCCACAGAACTGGGATACATGCCCTTGCTGCTATCAATAAATGTCTCAGCAAAGAATTTTTGAATCTTTCTATTGCCATTGGGATGTCCAGCAGCAGAAAAGTTGCCGGTTTATCTCCCAGGTCAATTCCTGTAATCCTTACAATAGTATCGGCTACCATCTCCCAGAACACTCTAATTTTTGGACATTCCCAGAATATATGTAATAATGTTCCCTCTGCTCCATGACATCTCCAACATGTCTCTGATATCTGGGGGTAAATTTGATGTAACACTTTTGGTGTTCTATACCACCTAGTAAGGATCTTATATCCCCCTTCTTGATATCTGCTTGCCATCGAGGCCTTTTGATTAAACAACAAAATCTTATCCTTTTGTTCTGGGGAAAACGTAGTCCCTAAGACTCTTTCCCAAGCCTGTAAAAAGGGCAAATCTTGTGAAGTCTCCTGTTCTATTAACATACTATAAAAATAAGACATCAGATGTCTCAGTTCCTCTCCTTTCAAACAGATCTCTTCAAACTCAGTTAATGCCCTTATTTCTACGTATACCTTTGATTTAGATCTAATAAAGGCTTCTAATTGCCTCATTCTGAAAGGGTCTAGTCCTAATGTCATTCCTTTTTCAATATCTTTTTTAGTCATTAACCGATTGCCTACCGAGAAATGACAAATTCTACTCATACCTCTATCTCGTATTGTTTTAAACTTTGGATCTGTCATTCCCGGTAGAAATGCTGGGGTACCAAGGATAGGAAGGAGCGGACTGGGAATTATTGAAATATATGTTTTCCTGAATACTCTTTTAGTTATACGTAATGTCTCCCCTAGTATTGGATGTTTTCTCAATCCCATTGGTATTTCTGTATCTGGAATCCACACTAATCCTTCCAATGGGATATCTATCGCTGCTTGTTCTGTCTGTATCCACGGTTTTTCGTTTTTAAGCCTACACCATTCCACTACTCTAGTTAAATGTGAAGCTTCCTGGTATTTTATTGGATCTGGAAGTCCTATCCCTCCTTTTCCTTTGGGGAGTACTAAAATATCTCGACATACTCTTGCTGGTTTCCCAGCCCAGATGAACTTCATAAATCTTGATCTAAGATCCTTAAACAAACTTGAGGGGATCTTAATCGGTATAGTTTGGATTATGTATAACAGTCTGGGCATCACATTCATCTTAATAATATTGGTTCTCCCGAACCATGTAAAAATCTCTTTATCCCATTTTTGAAGATCACTTTTGATCTGTCTTACCAGTGGGATATAGTTAAGTTCGAACAGTTCATTTAGATTTTTTGACATTTTTGTTCCTAAGTAACTTATATATGAATTCGTCCATCTAAAATCAAATTGCGTGGACACTGCTTGCAGCTGAGGCGAATCCATCTCTACTCCCATTGCCTCCGATTTTCCATAATTTATTCTAAAGTTGGATATTTTCCCATATTCTCGTAGCTCCATTAGTAAAGATGGGAGAGATGTAATTGGGGACGTTACAAAAAAGATCAAATCATCTGCATAAGCTGCCAACTTCTGATCTTGATTTTTTATTTTTACCCCCCTGATATCCACATTGGCACGTATTTTCCTTAAAAAAGGTTCTATTGTCAAAATGAATATCAGGGGTGAGAGGGGACATCCCTGGCGTGTTCCATTTAAAATGGAGAATGGCTCTGATAATCTGTCATTCACTTTCACCCTAGCACTTGGTTTTGAATATAAGTTTAGGATCCATCTCAGCATCCCCTCCCCCAGGCCTATATGTTGTAATACTGCTTTTAAGAATATCCAATCCACCCGATCAAACGCTTTTTCTGCATCCGCAGATACTATCACCATTGACTTATGCAATTTTTGTACCAGGTAAATTGTGTTCACCACTCGTTGCGTATTTTCTCTTCCTTCTCTCCCTGGGACAAATCCCACTTGATCTGGGTGTATTAGTTCCGGTATCAAATTTATCAATCTCATGGCTAATATTTTTGTGAACAATTTAAGGTCCACATTCAACAACGAAATAGGTCGGTAGCTGGGACACTGAGAGGGATCCTTTCCTTCTTTCGGTATTACTGTTATATGCGCCAGTAACGTTTCTGTTGGAATTTGCTTCCCTTCCCGTATTGAATTATAGGCTTTACTATTTTTTGTGTGTGTATATGTATAGTTAATTGTTCTATTTATTTCTATATGTAATCTCGCTGCACCTCAATATATCATTATAATAGTGTGTGTGTATATATAAATATCTATATATATGTGTGTGTGTGTGTGTGTGTGTATATATATATATATATATATATATATATATATATATATATATATATATATATATTATGGTGTAGAGCCCTCTGACCGATACGGATAAGGATGACAGACAAGGATAACATAAACTCGCTTACTTGAAATGGACCTGAAAGTGTGCCTTGGTCTAACGTACGGTATACCAAAATAAGGGGGCATACCTTAAAATGAAATAAATATGAAATGGGTGAAATGAGTACTCATATGAGGAGTGTGCTAGAGTAAAGGCCTGATAAAAGGGGCGGGTGGGCGGGTATCGCGCACTGGAACCGACGAGGAAGGATGGGTGAACGGCTGCTTATATACCACCGGGCTCCACCCATAATTTCAGGCCACCATACTGGCCTTTCTATTTATGGTGTAGAGCCCTCTGACCGATACGGATAAGGATGACAGACAAGGATAACATAAACTCGCTTACTTGAAATGGACCTGAAAATGTGCCTTGGTCTAACGTACGGTATACCAAAATAAGGGGGCAAAACACTCAGGTAGGGGAAGCATTTTATTGAACACAGACTGTTACTGGGTAAGCTTGACAAAGGCCTGGGCCATCTCAATCTGCGGATTGGGTACGTAACGTGCAAAACAGGAGGACTTCCATCTACCCAACTTTTTAATAACATGGACCGGGACCCCTTGGCGGGAGGCCGTTGAAGCTGCCCCGATGCGAAACGAATGTCCTGAGTAGTGCGCAGGATTGAGGTGAAGGATGCCCAGGAGTATCCTGACATGCTCCATGAACTGGGCTGCGTTGAGAGGTTTTGAGTGAAAGGGTAGAAGTGGGCCAGTCCCTGGTTGATCGGCCAAAAGGGTCAACAAGCGGGAGAGGACAGTAACCGGACACCAGCGGTTGTAGGTCTTATAGAAATGTATGTCCGTCCCTGGGCCAAGCTGCTGTGTCTTGGAAACCGCTAAGTGCAAGATGAAGTGGTCCTCGAACCTGACTAGATGGTGCTTGCACAGCATACGTGCCGAGGGGCTACTGCAGGTAAACTCGCCTGGCTGCAGGAAGCCGTAGAAGGCCAGATGTATGGCTGCTTGCAGGACGACACTGACATGGAGACCGAAAGGTGAAGAGGCCAAAATGTCTGACATGTCCCTGAACACTTCGCCTGTGATAGGCAGCCGTTTGACGCTGGAAACTGGCCGACGTTTCTGAATGCCGCGCATGAGAGCCCGGACGGCGTGAAAGGTAAATAAGGAGGGCTTGGTAGGGTCCTGGAGGGACGTGAAGTGTTGTACCCCGGCCAAGTACAAGCGGATTGTGTTGAAGGATAATGCCAAGTCCGAATGGCAGTAGGAAAGGAAGGCAAGGACTTGTTTGACCCGGGAGGACTCTGTATTGTGAGATGATGTGAAGCGACTAAAGGCCCTCCAGGCCGACTGATAGGCCTTGCGGGTATTGTCTGAGAGGGAGTGATCGATGAGTTGCGTTGCTGCTGACAAGTGTGGGGCTAATCCAAGATCAGTTGAGACCAGTCCGGGATAGCTGCTGATGTTGGTTCGGCTCCGGGTACCTGATCAAAAAATGAAACAAAGTTAAAGCGGGAGAGAGCATCCGCTGCCTGATTAAATTTGCCGGGAACAAAGGAACAATGAAGGTTGAACTGAAACAATAATGAGAGCTGGGTCAGTCGCCGCAGGAAGGACATAATCTGTAGAGACCTGGACCTGCCTTTATTAACAATCTCCGCAGTGGCCAGGTTATCTGTAGAAAAGACCACCGTCTGGCCCGACCAGCTGCGGCCCCAGGTGTGTGCAGCGGCTACAATGGGATATAGCTCAAACAGGGAGGACGTCTCAGTGAAGCCAGGAATAGCCAGTATCTGTGGAGGCCAGGGGGCTGCGAGCCAGAGGTTGCCAAAGATCGCCGCAAAGCCCGTGGAGGCCGCCGCGTCGGTCACCACCCGAGGTGAAAGGGCGGACACGGAGGGGACGAACAGGGACACTCCGTTCCAAGAAGATAAGAATTCCTCCCACATGGCTAGGTCTGCCATAGCCGCGGAATCCAGGCTGAGTACTTGCTCCGGGTCCTGAGAGTGGGATAACAAGGCTAACAGGCGTGACACGAACGAGCGCCCCTGGGGGATGATGCGCATAGCAAAATTAAGCATACCAAGAAGGGACTGAAGTTGTCTCTTGGTACAAGTTCTGGCATGAGTGAAGTCCCTCAGGACCGTCCTGATGCGGGTCAGTTTATCCGGGGGAAGGCTGGCCTGCATAGTGTTGGTGTCTAGGCTGACCCCGAGGAAGGTGATAGCCTGCGACGGACCCTCCACCTTGTGCTCGGCGATGGGGACATTAAGATTATTGAAGACTACCCTCAACTTACCCAGATCTCGTGGAGGAGAGCCGGGTGGCTCTATCAGCAGGAAGTCATCCAGATAATGAATGACTTCCTGACACTGGGCTACATGTAACAAGATCCAAGCAAGAGCCTGCGCGAAGGTGTCGAAGAGCCAAGGACTACTTTTGGACCCGAACGTGAGTTTAGTGGCAAAGTAGTACCGCTGCCTCCACTTGATTCCATGCCAGCACCAGAGGGACGGATGGATGGGAAGAAGTTTAAAAGCGTTTGAGATGTCGGCCTTGGAAAGCCAGGTACCTGTGCCTGTTTTAAGAATGGCCTGGATGGCCATGTCTACTGATGCATATTTAAGGGAGAATTCCTCAGAGGGAATAAGAGAATTGAGGCTGGGAACCGTGGAGGAATGAGGCGCTGACAAATCATAAACCAATCTGAGTTTATTAGAGAACTTGCCCTTGACAAGCCCAATAGGGCTGACTCGCCAGGTGCTGAAAGGGGGCTGTTCAAAAGGGCCGATGACAAAGTCCTGATCTAGCTCAGATTGCAGCAGTTGGTCGATGGCTTGTTCATCCGTGGCTGCTGACCGTAGGTTCTGGCATTCATGCGTGAAGTGAGGGAGAGAGACAAGTCCAGTGTGAAAACCTTCTGTGAAGCCCTGGACGAGGAAGGTGGACAGTGAGGGGGTAGGGTGACTGGAAAGGTAGACACTAAGCCATGCGACATTGAGCCGGCTCAGTCAGGACCTTTTGAGCTGCTTGACCTCACACATGAGCCGGGGGTGAGCTCTATGGCACTGGGTGCACACATGGAGCAGCCTACACTGACTGAAGTTACACGACCCGCTGTTGTAGTTATTGCAGATCGGAGCACCGCCCATGGTCTTAACTGGGCGCCCTAGCTTATCGGTCTGTGGCGGGCGAGCTGGTGCTTGCAGGCCCTGAGCGGTACCCGAGGTAGATGGACCGTCGAAGGGAGAGGCTGCCACTGAGGTAGCGCACCAGGCCGCAGTATGTGTTGCTGACTGGCATATTGCACACAGAGGGGACCGTAGCCCCGCGAAGTGGCGGCAAAACAGTTCGGTGTCCATGGTGCTCCAGTCCGTAGGGGTCTGGAACTGGGAGAGCCTGGCAGCTGCTCTAGCGGAGAAGGAGCGGTGATAGTCATAGAATGAAAACCCGCCGTACTTGTACCCCAGGTCAACTACCACATGGAGGTACCGATCTAGCTCCTCCCTTCTGCCAGGGGAGGCTGAGCAAATGATGTCCCTCATCATGCCGAAGGCCAGGGAAAACTCGGTGATAGAGAGTTTCTTGTCTAGTCTGGGATCCTTGGCCTTGAGGACCACTGATACGTCCCCCCAAGTATACGCCTTATTCTCTGCCAGCTCGTGAATCGAGATCAGAAGAGAAGCCAAATTGACGTCCTTGCCCTCTAATATGTCTTTTCTGATGTTTGCTGACACCAAATGAGATGGGTACACTATTGGTGCACCTCCGGAGATACCTGCGGGAAGACTAACAACTGGCTGGGATGCTGTCACTGGCGGAGAAACAGAGGGGTGGGTCTCGAGGAGGGCCACTCGGCCCTGTAGATCAGACATCGAGGTTGTGAGGGACGACACCAGGGTGTGGAGCTGCGAGATAGAGGAGGCGATGGAGCCCAATGAGGCCTGCTGAGCCGAAGCCTCCACCACCGCGGGGGGAGGAAACAGGAGCCGGAAAAGCTCTGCCTTTCTGGCTGTTGCTGGAAAGGGGACGCCCCTGCGTCTCAGCTCGGCTGTCAGCCTGGGAATGGTCCATGCTCTGAAGGCCCTTTGACTGCCATTTTCTGAAACGGATGGGGACAATGGAGCCGTGAGGTCCTCGCTGTCAGCCTGGGACATGGTAACAGAACGTGGGTCTGATGAGGCTACGCCCTCTGATCCGGGTTTTCTCCTAATACGGACCTACAAGGGGTGACATGGATTATAACTGGTTGGAGACTCCTACAGAAATACCTGTTTTAAGGAAGGATGCTTTGCTGAAGGGCGTTTTCCCCCTAGATGATTTATGCTTACCGAAGGAGGCACCGTCCGACCAGGTGCAGGCTGGACCTACTGAACTCGACTGACCTGAGGAGATGAAGGTGAAGTTTTTTGTTTGAGACTCGCACCTGATGAAGGCTAGCTAACAGTGGAGGTGAGACTTCAGACATGAGATGAAAATGACACCAATGAAAGAAACAGATGAAATTTCTCTTCTCTTCCCCCCTACCCCCTTTATTATATATATATTTTCCCCCCTCTTCTTTTTTTTTTTTTTTTTTTTTTTCGTGAAATGAGGCTGACGAGCAAGGGCCCCCCGATAGGAATCCAACATTGAAGAATCAACTGGACTAGAAGCGGGAAGCGATACGTGACCGTGAAATGAGTAAATCTGCCATGACAGAGATCCGAATCGCCATGCCACAGACTTGCGACCGAGCACGAAACGGAAACTGGAGCATGTACTGAAATGAGGCCAATCCTGGGGCACGCCGGGACGAATTGGATCGTAAATGTGATTTATTCGTACCGGAACGTGATAGGTGAAATGAAATGAAACCCATGACAAAGACTGGAATCAGAAGACGAGCCCATGCACCTAACAGATGAATCCTGTCTTTGGAGCATGTACTGAAATGAGGCGTAGCAGCTGGGCACACCGGGACGAATCGGTGCATCCAATAAATGCAACAAGATTCGAATCGGAGCGTAATAAGTGACAGAAATGATATCCCATGACAGAGACAGGAATCAACGACTGGACTGATGGTAGCAACAAAGAATCCGTCTCTGGCGCATGTACTGAAATGAGGCGTAGCAGCTGGGCACACCAGAATGAATCGGTGCATAACAATATGCGACAGGATTCGAATTGGAGTGTAATAAGTGACAGAAATGATGTCCCATGACAGAGACAGGATTCAAGGACTGATCTGTAGGTTTATAAGAGAATCCGTCTCTGGAGCATGTACCAAAATGAGGCGTAGCAGCTGGGCGCACCAGGACGAATCGGTGCATAGAGGAATGCGACAAGACTCGATTTGGAGCGTAATAAGTGACAGAAATGGTATGCCATGACAAAGACAAGAATCGGGGACCGTGCGTGATCCTGCGAGTGATTCAGTCTCTGGAGCATGTACAGAAATGAGGCCGAACCCTGGGGCACTTCAAAGCGAATCGGTGCACCGGAGGTGCGACAGGATTCGCGCCGGAGCGCGACTAGTGACAGAAATGATTTTTGAAACAGTAGAAATGACTGGGACTGAAATGAATGAAACGAGATAAAAAATGAGACACATAACACAATTGCATGAATGAAGAGACATATTCGAACTGGAGTAGACCAAGCGAAACGTGCGGACTGTTTGCCTTGTCGTAACAAGCAGTCGGCTGTGAGTCGAACGATTCGACCGCTACAAATAGAAATGCTCGGGCAGTCGAACGGTTTCGACTGCCGTACCTGCGAATGAATCGCCTGACGTGGCGAAATCGAACGTGTCGAACGATGATAACGACTACATCGAAAGTAGAACATAGTGACATGCGTACGAGGCCACCGAAAACATTCGATATGAAAGGACCGAGCGGCTCGTGAGTATAAGCATGATGACGGTACATCGAAAACATAATGAAAAGAGGGTGCCGAAGCCCTACCTGCGACAGCCGGCCCGAGGCGTAGCGACAAATTCGACGGGTACAACGACACTCCGACGGCGAAAACCTACGGATGCTGATGGATGAGAGACGGTTTGTCAAAAAATTGGAGACGAATAACGCGGGAGCTGACGAACAGGCTCACTGCGTCTGGTCTGGATAGTCGGCCCTTGATATCTGACGTATCAGGTATCGCGCACTGGAACCGACGAGGAAGGATGGGCGAACGGCTGCTTATATACCACCGGGCTCCACCCATAATTTCAGGCCACCATACTGGCCTTTCTATATATATATAATGTGTTTGGAGATGTAGGTATATGGCGTGATAGAAAATATATATATTTTCTTACTGATTTTCTATGGAACTGCTCAAGCATATTGCTGCAGCCTACATTCTATTTTCATTTGTATCCATCTAATAATTTCATATATATATATATATATATATATATATATATATATATATATATACATATACATATATATACATATAGCAAACACCATTTCTAATAATAAATATTTTCTTGTTATTTCAGCAAAAAAATATTGACGTAAAGAACATCCACTTTCAATTATTGTGAAATGGTAAGTCCATTTTTATATAGATTGTCATATATAAATATGTTATGGTAATATTTTTTTAACTTGACTTGTATTATTATTTTTTTAAAGGAAAACACTGAAGTTCCCTCAGGATCCGGAACGCGGAGTTATAGTTCTCTCACTCAAGAGGAAAGGGTAATTCAGATAGAAAATTGTTTATATTATACTTTTATTTCAGTTGTATCTCTACACATGTCAGTATGTGTATAAGGAATACATTTTTTTTTAATAATCACTGATTTCATATTTTTATTACCCATAAATATTAGAAATAAAATTAATAATTTTTCTATTTTCTTTAATTTTGCCATTTATTTTTTGCTTTTAATGTATTGTATACACTCTCTTTTGTATTTCTTGTAATTTTTAAATTTCTATTTTAGAAAACTAAATAGTTCTTATTTTTCCAAAATTTATTTTTAATTATTACGTATGCTTTTATATTATGCTAATGTGTTTTTTTTTTTTTTTTTTAAGAGAAATATGATGATTGAACTACTGTTGGCAAGGTATCCCGACACGGAACATGATCCGGCCTTTCCCAATAATCCCCGGATACCAATTACCCCTGACGATGCTAAAACAAGCCAATCTGAAGATACCCCTGAAGACCGAATTGGCAACACTCACTGGTGTCATTGTGAGTGTTGCATACCAATGGCCACGCAAATCGAATCTGTGTGTTGCCGGGAAATACACGAGGTTGAGGGATGCATCCCTGAGGGCGGCAAATGTATCACCTATGCGGATATGTTCATTTCCCAAATTGCAACGCAAGAACATGTTCAACTCACATCCCTGGCCATGCATCTCGATGATTTACCTGTCGTGGATGCCAACAACAATCGGTAATTATGTTCATTTGTAATAAATACATAAAAAATACACTATGGTTTCTTTGGCCTTTTTTTATTTTTAATTTTATTTTATTTTCAGGCGACTACGGAAGACAGCCTACCGACTATTCCTTGCATGGATTTACGGATATTTAGGGAAGGGTAATCGGAGAGTAATTCCGGCATGTGCTGTTAAAGTAGTTAGAGATGTTTTTCCAGATCCGAATGGTTCCTATGTCGGTTTTTTATATTCTGATGACTACGATGCCTCTGAGATGGCATTTCATTAAAGATTGATGTTTTAATTTTTTTGGTTATTGAATTATAATATATTTTTGGTTATTGTTTTTAATTGTATTATCTTTGTTTTAATAAATCATATTTCATTAAGATGATGGTTTTTGTATTTATTTTCCACTGAATTGTATGTACACATTGCACAAACTGTGTATGTTTACTAATAATACACATGAAGCTGTAAGTAGAATTCAAAGCGTTTTATTAAATAAATAAAATAAAATAGAATAAATATATATATTAACAATATATTAAACATTATGTCCCTTAAAAAACAAATGAAACTTTATTACTATTTACTTTTGTCTTAAAACCATATCTTTTCCAAAAAGGAGCAAACTTATCACAACGACCGTTTCAATTTTCAAAGTTGAGGAAAACGTGTCATATGCTCCCTTACTGCTGTACTGGTATCCGGCCTTTCTATCGGAGCTATATTTTTAGGCATATCTGGATTTTTGGGTTTCCACGAGGTGATTAGCGTCCCCTCAACAATGCTAATCATTTTTGAAAGCAGATGGAAGGCATGTTCATTCTCCATTTTTTTGAAGAGTTTACGGACAATCCATTTCTTTCTTCCTCGTGGAAACTCCAGACTTTTTCTTTCGACCGAAACAACTTCTCCTTTTTCATCTATTTTTTTTATCACAGCGGGGTTGCGTATCACATTATGATTATGGCATAATGCTGCCAATTTATTTCTAGCTTCCATGGAATCAAATTTATAATGAATTTGCTTGGTGCGATATTTTAACATCATACTGTGATACGTTTCAATTACCCCGGTTTGACAAAAAAAAGTTAGATGTTTCATGTCCTTTTCCAATTGTGAATCTAGAACGATTGTGGACAATGCAACAAATGCAGGTGTATTTTTGATTAACCAGGGAACAGACGGAGATTCCTCGTTGATCTCATCATGTAAGCATTTGTGCTCTACGTTTCTAATTGTCCATACATGAACATTAACAACGTGGTGTAGTACAGATTGCCAACGTTCTTTTAAAACGGTCTCCTTACCTTTACAATGTCTACTACACCAGTAGAAATGAGTCAGTATGGATGGCACCCACGGCAATAGTGCACGATGTATTTTTTTTTTTGAAATTTGAAGCAATTTTCGTTTTAAATTTTTCACATAATGCCAAATGTCGAATTGATGACTTAAATTTTTATATTTTTCGTTTGTTGACAGTAATTTTCGAATGCCAGTGTGTCGATCTGTTCCCACAAATTGAATATCCAAATTTTTGTCAATTATGCGATCTAAACATTTGGTAAATCCAAACTTCTCCATAGCAACGGATGAAGTTGTTTGTGACACCTGCACTAATTCAAAGTCCACAATTTTCTTTGAAAAGAGATCCATGAAAGTGTAAGTGGAGTATTTGGCCGAAAAACCAGGACTGTCACATTGACCGTCCCCAACAAGAAAAACTGTTTTTTCTGTCAAATCATCAATCACATTTGATCTATTCTCTTGCCAACTGTCATCAATAGCTTTAAAGATGTATTGATTTTGGGCTCGGTTGTACGAAGAGTTGCCAAACATCTGTATGCCATATAAATCAAACATTTCTCTAAGTTTGGCATAGCTTCCTCCACTTACACATAAGGCCCCAGCAAGCAGGATGTTACCCACTGCATATTGTTTGCTTTTCGGTTGGCTCTCCCACAACTTCAATCTGTGGGAATTTACACATGTTGAATATGCTGTCACCATGGTACCAACAGTTTGTTTTTCAATTTTATGTATACGCGAATAACAATTAGTGTCAGGGCAACGCATATTGTAGAGCAGTTTGTCCAGGCAACTTTCGAAAACAATGTATGAGGAATTAGTTCTTCTGGTTCTGTTTCGTCTACACTTTCACAAATACTCAGATCACTTTTTTGTGGCGTTTCACATTGTGATACATGAAAACTTGGGTCTTCTGCATACGCCAATTTTCTCCTTTTTGGAGCAACCTCAGGAGTTTCAATATAACGATTTAGTGATGTCTTTGTTTTCTGAGGTATTTGTGAAGGTGTGGACGAGACAGATGAGGGAGATAAAGGGGTCACTGCTATCATTTCCGATGTTTGAGGTTGACGTTCGGGTGTTGACCTGAACAGCGGTGTCATTGAACACATTGAATATGCATGATCCAATGACAGCGCTCGTGGACTTGCTACCTTAGAATAACTGCCTTGGGATTCATTTATGGTTACATCTAATGTTTCTGTCTGGGTTCCAGCTTCCTGTGTAGTGACAATAGGACATTGAGAACATCTACTCATGACATGGATAATATCTGAACTTCCTTCTACTAATAAACCTTTTTTTCTCAAATTGTCTAATCGGTTTTGCCATTTATTACCACGATGTGTTTGGCCAGGCAATTCAGTGAAAATAGTTGGTACCGATTGGGGTATCAGTTTTCTTACTTCCCTCCACATGGAAACAGTGACTTTCAAAGTGCACTGAACACAGTCGATAAACATTTTTGTGCAAATCGGCTTGAATAAGAGGGATATATTGATGGATCATTGTCGGCTCCATGCCAGCATTTTCAAGCCAAACTTGAATTTGCTGATCGTCTGCCGGAAAGGAATGGTAGCTGATGTTCTCAATTTTAGGTTTTGAAGTGCTGTAGTTTTTGCAATTTTTTGCGAAGCAGGCCGGCATTTCTAATGAATACATAAAATGAATCGGTTAGTGTAAACATAATATTTCAAACAGTGTGAATATTTTGAAAAATTAAATTTTTAGAAAAAAAAAAAAGTAAAATTGGTACTAAAAATGAAAAAAAAAAAAAATAAATTTCGGCAAAAAATTAAAAAAAAAGGTACCAGAAGGGGAAATAAATGGGGTATTATTTGTGTTTAAAAACATTGGTGATATACAATCAATTTATTTCTTAGAAGTAATTAGACAGAAATTAACACAAGCTCTTATTGACTTAGTTATAGAGACTAGCAGTCTAAGTAATATTTTTTAAGGACAATAGTATATATAGTAGAAAATAAAAAACAAAGACAAATAAATAATATTCAAATCTTTATTTTATTTAAAATAAACATGAAAAGGTACATTATTGAAAAGGTGTTGAACAAACATTAGAAGTATTATACAAAAGAAAGATATACAATCATAAAAAATTTATGTTTTTGAAGGAGTACAAAAACAATTGTCACAATAAAAGGCAGAGAGAGAGATTGATATTAAGAAGAAGGATAAAGATGGAGGAAGGGAGAAAGAGGAGTGGAGTGAGAGAGACAACTAGCGAGAGCAGGGAGGGAAGAGAGTTAAAGAGTAGAGAGGAAAGAGAAAAGAGTGAATAAAGGAGAGAGAATGAGAGAGATGGAGAGAGATGTAGAGAGAAGAGAGGGGGTGTGAGAGAGAGAGAGAGGAGGAGGAGAGGAGAGAGAGAGAGAGAGAAAGGATGAAGAAGAAGATAGAGAGAGAGAGAGAGGGAGAGAGAGAGATAGAGGGGGAAAAAAGGATGAAGAATAAGAAGAAGATAGAGATGAGGGAGAGAGAGAGGGAGGAAGGGGGAGAGAGAGAGAGAGAGAGAGAGAGAGAGAGCGAGAGAGGGGAGGGGGTAGAGAGAGAGAGGGGAGGGGGTAGAGAGAGAGAGAGAGAGCGAGGGGGGGAGAGAGAGGGAGGGGGAGAGAGAGAGAGAGAGGGGAGGGGGAGAGAGAGAGAGAGAGAGGGGAGGGGGTAGAAAGAGAGAGAGAGAGGGGGGGGGAGAGAGAGAGAGAGAGGGGAGGGGGTAGAGAGAGAGAGAGAGAGAGAAGGGGGGAGAGAGAGAGAGAGATGAAGAAGGAGAGAGAGAGAGAGAGGAAGAAGGTAGAGTAATAGAGAGAGCGCGCAAGAAGAAGAAGAAGAAGAAGTAGATGATAGAGAAAAAAAATAAAAAGGAGGAGAGGTAAAAAAGGAAGAAGAAGAAGAAGAAGATAAAGAGACAGAGAAAGAGAGAAAGCGCGCAAGAAGAAGAAGAAGAAGAAGTAGTAGATAGAGATAGAGAAAAAAAAAAGGAGGAGAGGTAAAAAAGGAAGAAGGAGAAGGAGATACAGATAAAGAGAAAGATAGAGGGAGAGAGAAAGAGGGAGGGAGAGACTTTGAGCGAACAAAATAATACATACATGCAATTACTTGAAAACTGTACAATTCAAAAATTAATTGGATGTTTTTGAAATGAATCCAAAAACACTTGTCATTGTAAAGAGAGAGGAAAAGTGAGAAAAAGGAGGAGAAATAGAGAGCGGAGGAGGAGGAGGAGGAGGAGGAGGAGAGATAGAGAGGAGGAGAGAGAGGAAGAAGGAGAGAGAGATAGGAAGAAGGAGAGAGAGAGAGAGAGATGAAGGAGAGAGAGAGAGGGTAAAGAAGAAAAGAGAGAGAGAGAGAGAGAGGAAGAAGGTAGAGAAATAGAGAGAGCGCGCAAGAAGAAGAAGAAGAAGAAGATAGAGATAAAGAGAAAGAAAGAGGGAGAGAGAGAGAGAGCGCGCAAGAAGAAGAAGAAGAAGAAGAAGAAGAAGAAGTAGATAGAGATAGAGAAAAAAAAAAAAGGAGGAGAGGTAAAAAAGGAAGAAGAAGAAGATGAAGAAGAAGAAGAACATAGAGATAAAGAGAAAGAAAGAGGGAGAGAGAGGGAGAGCGAGAGAGAGAGAGCGCGCAAGAAGAAGAAGAAGAAGTAGATAGAGATAGAGAAAAAAAAAAGGAGTAGAGGTAAAAAAGGAAGAAGAAGAAGAAGAAGAAGAAGAAGATAGAGAAAGAAAAAAAAAAAAGGAGGAGAGGTAAAAAAGGAAGAAGAAGAAGAAGAAAAAGAAGAAGATGATGATAGAGAAAAAAAATAAAAAGGAGGAGAGGTAAAAAAGGAAGAAGGAGAAGTAGATACAGATAAAGAGAAAGATAGAGGGAGAGAGAAAGAGGGAGGGAGAGACATTGAGCGAACATAATACATACATGCAATTCCTTGAAAACTGTACAATTCAAAAATTAATTGGATGTTTTTGAAATGAATCCAAAAACACTTGTCATTGTAAAGAGAGAGGAAAAATTGAGAAAAAGGAGGAGAGATAGAGAGAGGAGGAGGAGAAGGAGAGAGAGAGAGAGAGATGAAGAAGGAGAGAGAGAGAGGGGAAAGAAGAAAAGAGAGAGAGAGAGGAAGAAGGTAGAGAAATAGAGAGAGCGCGCAAGAAGAAGAACAAGAAGAAGAAGAAGAAGAAGAAGTAGATAGAGATAGAGAAAAAAAAAGGAGTAGAGGTAAAAAAGGAAGAAGAAGAAGAAGAAGAAGAAGAAGATAGAGATAAAGAGAAAGAAAGAGGGAGAGAGAGGGAGAGAGAGAGAGAGAGCGCGGAAGAAGAAGAAGAAGAAGAAGATAGAGAAAAAAAAAAAAAAGGAGGAGAGGTAAAAAAGGAAGAAGGAGAAGTAGATACAGATAAAGAGAAAGATAGAGGGAGAGAGAAAGAGGGAGGGAGAGACTTTGAGCAAACATAATACATACATGCAATTACTTGAAAACTGTACAATTCAAAAATTAATTGGATGTTTTTGAAATGAATCCAAAAACACTTGTCATTGTAAAGAGAGAGGAAAAGTGAGAAAAAGTAGGAGGAGGAGGAGGAGGAGGAGGAGGAGGAGAGAGAAAGAGAGAGAGAGAGAAAGAAGGAGAGAGAGAGAGAGAGAGAGAGAGAGAGAGAGAGAGAGAGAGAGAGAGAGAGAGAGAAAGTGAATATACATTACTACAATCTTACAAATAAATCAAAAAATGGGAAATATCTTTAGTTTCTGGCATGGCTTTGAAAAATTCAAATCCACTTGTCATTGAAATCTATGGAATAAAAAGGAAATAAAAAGAATTTTAGATTTATAGTATAAATAAAAATAACATGAAAAAAGCATGACTGAAAAGGTATACATGTACATTAATTATAAAAAAAAAACCACCAATTTTGGTTTAATAACTTACCTGAATTCGACGAAGGGTTACAGATGAAAAATATACAGTATTGGTATCAATACACACTCTTCAGTCGTTCTGAGAGATGAGAAAAATTATCAAATTAATATAATGGATGAGAGTAAGAGTGGGGGAGGGAGAGAGAGAGAGAGAGAGAGAGAGAGAGAGAGACATGACAGATAAGTTCAAATTTCTAAATAAATAATAAATCACGAAATCTAAACATCATTTTATTCAGGCATGGCTTTGAAAAATTCAAATCCAATTGTCAGTGCAATCTATGGAATCAAAAAAAAAAAAAAAAGAACATTAGATTGTATAAAAAAATTATATACATATAAGAACAGTATTTTCAAACATGTATGCATATTAAAAAAAAAGTAAGATAAAAAAAAAAATATATAACAATTTAAACACATGTATACAAAAAAAAAAATTTTTATTACCAGAATTAAAGCAGAGGTTAAAAAGGTGAAGAATTCTTTGCTAAATACACAGTCTTCGGTCACTGTAAAAGGTAATTAAAAATTGAGGTTAAAAATATGAAATCAAAAAATGAGATATATATATATATATACACACACCACCCACACACACCACCCACACACACACACACACACACACACACACACACTAGATATCCAAATATTCAAAGAATAATGAACAGATAAAGAATTACATAGAAATATATATTTTGTATAAAAATACCTGTAAATATATAGCAGGATATCTATATATATATATATATATATATATATATCAATTTGTAAATTGTCCGTCCGGTAGCAGAGTACAAGCCGATCTAAATATAATAAAATATAATAAAAAATAAATAAAGTTTTTTAATTTTGCAAATACATTTAAAATTTAAAATACATTTAAATTCAGTACGACATTTAAAAAAAAAGTTACGGTAGAAAAAAAAAAATTTACATTGTAAAAAAAATTAAAAAATTAAAAAAAAAGAAGGAAAAGGTGAAAAAAAAAATGTAAATAGTAAAATAAAACAAAATTGTAAATTACAAAGTTTTTTTAAACTATTTGATCGGTCGAAAAATTGTAACCTAAAAAAATAAATAAAAACATTTAATTTAGAGACAAAAAGGATTTTCTATATTAGAACTGGATTGCTAACAGTAGAAATACAGCAACTAAATACACAATACAATATAGGTAATACATATTGTAACAGACATGTTATATTGTAACATATTGCAACAGAATGAGGCTAATTATACCATGGAATAAAGATTAGTTACCTTTTGTGAGAAGCTGGATGAAGAAAAAATGCGCTGGTGCTGATTCCTTTGTGTGCTTTGTTTTGCTTCCTCGTGTGTAATGGTGGTAATGGCAGATACAGCTGCCTGCCCACTTTAAAAGTGGCAAATTCGTACATGCCCTCATCACGTGACCGGCGTCCTAACGAAATCTCGCGAGATTTCGCAATTTCATTGTCCCCCATGGATTCTTGGGAAATAGCTTACAAATTTCCCAGGGACCATTGCGAGGACAATAACCACGCCTACTCCCACGGGAGGAGAACCCGGAAGTCAGCAGAAACATCAGAAATAAAAGGTAAGTAAAGAATATTTTTTTTTTCAGGGTTCATTTAGGTAAGTATGCTATCAGGTGAATGTAATAACATGAATTTTCATTTTTAGGTACCAAACCGCTTTAAATTATTTTCTTGGAAGTCGTTTTTTAAGGATCCTTTCAAACATGTGCTTGGGTTATTTGAAGTTTTTGCTAAAAAAAAAAAAAAAACACAAAATGCTGGTAAACTGCACCGCATCAGTGTGAAAGTGGCATAATAGCTGTTAGCTCCATTGTTGTTTTCTAGGTGCTATTATGTTCATTGCTAAGTATAGCTGCTTATTATGCCAAGTGATATGCTTAAGACACTGACCTGAATTAACTTTTTCTGTCGGTTATGCTGCTTGCAGGAATAATGGGCAGAGTATAGTTGATATTGCTCCGTCAGACACTGCAGCCAGCACTACCGAGTATTTTTTTTTACCTACTCGGCTGCCTGTTTGTACATTGCTGGCATTGGCTCAGTTTCCCAAATAGTCCTGATTCTAATTGCACTGTCTTTGATGCTCTAGAGTGGTGGGGTTGGCAGCCTATGGCCTAATCTATCAGTCACCTGTCTGCGATTGACTGACTGTTAGATCCAATACTTTCTGAAAAATACCACAATTTTTAGCTTGATTCTTCAATAAAGTTGGATTACTCCAACATCCATTTATGGACACAGTGCTTCTGTAAACTTATGTGTGGGTATCTTTCAGAGTGGCTCTACAGTGGATATCCCTGGAGACGCAATGTCTTTTTTTATTGCAGTGCACAGGTAGGCACCATGTCAAAATGTTTTCTATCTTTTTTTTCCACTTTGTTCAGTCTCCTTTCCTTTTTTTAATTGGGGTTTTATTCTATCACAGCCTTGATTCTACAATAAAGTGTAAATGGGATTACTGCAACATTCGTGCAGAGTGGTTATCTCTGGCCTTTCTGGAGATGCAATGTATTTACTGCAGTGCACAGGTAAGCACCATATGTCAAGATGTAATAGATAGAGATATAGATATAGATTATATAATTTATTTTTTCACTTGATTCAGTCTCCTTTGCATTTTCATTGGGATTTTCTACAGCTTGATTCTATTACAGCCTGTCTACATTTACACCATCAATCATCAGGGCCGGATTAACATAGGGGCTATTGGAGCTGCAGCTCCAGGCCCCTTTCTCAAGATAGGCCCATTTGCCCAAAAAAAATAAAAAAATCAAAAAAAAAAAAAAAAAAGATCGACTTTGAGGATTGTAGCTTGGCGATCAGGAGTCACAGAGACCCCATATTTGGTGGGTAGGTAGCTAACGACCCACCCTAGCACTGGTTAAAATATGGGGCTGCTATCATATATAGTTCTGGAGATATGGGGCTCCTTGCACAGCCTGTCAGAAGCTACATACAGAGCAGCAGTATAAATACAAGCTAGAACACTCTGCAGCAGACTGAGAGGATGGACTCACAGAGCTTATAATAATTATTTGTATATTACTTATGATAATTAACCCCTTGCCACCCAGGCCCATTCTGAGACTTCTCTTCTACATGTAAAAATCATCATTTTTTTATGCTAGAAAATTACTCAGAACCCTCAAGCATTATATATTGTTTTAGCAGAGACCCTATGGAATAAAATGGTGGTCTTTGCAACTTTTTATGTTGGAAAGAAACTGTTTCATTCATAAAAAAAAACACTAAAGTTATCACGATTTTTTGTTGTGTATTAAGCCATGCTTTACATTTTTTTACAGGTTACATGTTTAGAGTTACAGAGGAGGTCTAGTGCTAGAATTATTGCTCTCGCTCTAATGATCTTGGCGTATGTGACCTGTGTGTATCTGGCTCTGATACTAACCAGTGCCTACCCAGGGACTGACTAGTATCTCTCCCCAGCCTGTCCCCACACACCCTCTCACCTGCTGACCTGTGAATGGGGCAATCACTCCCGCAGTGTTATTGTGTTCTGCTAGTGAATACAATGATTAGTGTTGCTAACTATAGCTGGCAGCACTGATTGTTTTGGGGAAAACCTGACAGGCTGGTTTCACTCAAGTCGGTTAATAGGTTGACTTGTGTAACACCAGCTAGCCCATACATAGATCGACTATGGCTGGTCTCTGCTTAATTGGTGTAATTTCAATCCATGTCTGGCCCGCTTAACCACTACGCAGTCCCTAAACATCCTTCCACAAACCTTTACATTTTTCCTTCCCAGATTACTTCATCCTCCTCTCCTATACATAGTGCCCACTGTCATACTCTCCACACTTCTCTCCTATACATAGTGCCCACTGTCATACTCTCCACACTTCTCTCCTGTAAATATTACTCACTATCATACCCTCCATACTCCTCTCATATACATAAAACCTTTGGAAAACAGCGCTGTCCAGAAAATACTCGATTAATCAAAGCAAGGCCTAAGCCAGTGAGGCAGGCTCTAAACGTGATAATATAAATAATAACAATATAAATTCTTGCTGCAGCTCAATGTGAGATACCCACACTAAACACAAACCAAAAAAATATAAAGCTGCGCTAAAACTTATAAATTGCAATAATAATATTGTGACATATTAAATTCTAGTATCAAATACTAGACAGTGTGTACTATCAAAAATTGTGCAAAAAATCATCAAACTTAAAACACATAAAAAGTCCAAGGGGAAGAGAAGCACAAAGGTATGAATTCAGTCCGTTGAAGTGACTCGTTACAAACACCCTTCAGATGTATAGCAGGTGCGCCCAGAAAGAAAGTTTTATCCACCACCTAATTCAGTGAGGCTTACCAGCTGCCAAGATCTCTTTTTAGGGAGATCATACAAGCATGAAACAAAGCGATCGTTCCTGGTCTCTCCAATGGGTTCTGCTGGCGTCTCCAACTCTTATGTCTCTTTCTTAAAGCGTCTCACATTCCACTGTAATTGTTAGGTAAAAGAAGAAAGAAAGGCTCCCATAGCATAATTCCGTATAAAATTTTAATCCGAACGTAATAAAAGTAAAACAAACTCACAGATTTCCAGTTGAGTACAAGCGTAAGTACAATCACGAGCCGGCCGACTCTCTCCTATTAACACTGCCCGCCCTTCCTGGTCAACGGGGAATGGCGGTAACGTCAGCATGCCGCTCACCCTATATCATCTCATATACATAGTGCCCACTGTCATACCTCCAACACTTCTCTCCTATACATAGTGCCCACTGTCATACTCTCCACACTTCTCTCCTATACATAGTGCCCACTGTCATACCTCCAACACTTCTCTCCTATACATAGTGCCCACTGTCATACTCTCCACACTTCTCTCCTATACATAGTGCCCACTGTCATACTCTTCACACTTCTCTCCTATACATAGTGCCCACTGTCATACTCTCCACACTTCTCTCCTGTACATACTGCTCACTGTTATACCCTCCACACTTCTCTCCTATACATAACGCCCGCTATCATATCCTACACACTCCTTACCTGTACATAGTGCCCACTGTCATACTCTCCACACTTCTCTCCTGTACATACTGCTCACTGTCATACCCTCCACACTTCTCTCCTATACATAACGCCCGCTATCATATCCTACACACTCCTTACCTGTACATAGTGCCTGCTGTCATACACTTCTCTCCTGTACATAGTGTCCACTGTCGTACCCTTCACACTCCTCTCCTATACAGTGCCCACCGACATACCCTCCATACTCCTCTCCTATACATAGTGCCCACTGCCATACCCTCCATACTTCTCTCCTATACATAGTGCCCACCGCTATACCCTCCATACTCCTCTCCTGTACATACTACTCACTGTCATACCCTCCACACTCCTCTCCTATACATAGTGCCCACTGTCATACCTCCAACACTTCTCTCCTATACATAGTGCCCACTGCCATACCTCCAACACTTCTCTCCTATACATAGTGCCCACTGTCATACCCTCCACACTCCTCTCCTGTACATACTACTCACTATCATACCCTCCATACTCCTCTCATATACATAGTGCCCACTGTCATACCTCCAACACTTCTCTCCTATACATAGTGCCCACTGTCATACCCTCCACTCCTGTACATACTACTAACTTTCATACCCTCCATACTCCTCTCCTATACATAGTGCCCACCGTCATACCCTCCCTCCACACTCCTCTCCTGTAATTACTGCTTCCTTCCTACTCTCCTGTACATAGTGCCCACTGTCATACCCCCCACACTCTTCTCTTATACATAGTGCCCAATTTCATACCCTCTACACTCCTCTGCTGTGCATACTGCCCACTGTCTTACCCTTCACACTCCTCTCCTGTACATAGTGCCTTCTGCCATACCCTCCGCACTCCTCTCATGTACATAGTGCCCACTGTTAGACCCTCCACATTCCTCTCCCTCACCTGCACATACTTCCCACTTTTATACCATCCATACTCCTCCCCTATGCCTCTTACCCACAAAAACTGTTCTTTAAAATTATATGTTAAAATTATATGTTAAAATTATATGTTCCTCAATGTTACCAGCTCTAGAATGGGCACTTTTGTCAGTTCAACTAAAGGAAATCTCACAGTCCTCATATTTGTTCTGCCCCATTATTAGTACTTATTTAATTTTGTAATTACTATTGTGATGTATAGAGGAACACGGGGGATGTCAGCTACTCTAAATATAGCACTTGTAAAAAAAAGCGTCCCTGAAAATATTTTTGAAATGTTGACAACCATGTACTTAGGCACTGCCCAAGGGCCACAGGGTCAGTAGGGGCCCCATGAGAGGCTCCGGTGATAGTAAAGCGGTAGTAAACTTTTCTAACATTACTACTTTTTAGAGGCCCTTGGGTAGGTTATGCCATAATGTACAAGTGTGCCCAGCATATTAGCACATTAGGGTACACTTAAATTGTCAGACTGAGCCCTCCAGTGCTGTGCTGTGATCAGTCTGGCGGGGCCCGGGCACTTCCATCTTCACCCGGTCTTCCTTCTGGGTTCTGTGCCTTCTGTCACTTGCCTTGGCCAGGCTGCGTTGATGTCATTCCCTCTTTCTCCCATCCCCCCCTTTCTCTCTCATCCTCCCTCCCTTACCCCTCACACCTCTTTCATCCCCTTTCTCTCTCTCTCTCTCTCTCTTCCTGCCTCTCTCTCTTTAATTTAATTTGTTATAACAAAAAATAGTTAGCATTTTTATTTATTTATTGTTTATAAAAGGCCCCATCAAAATCCTCAGCACCAGGCCCACGATGTTCTTAATCTGGCCCTGTCAATCATCTGATGATCATTATTGATCTTGACCATGGGTCTTCAAACTGTGGCTCTTGGGGCACTATTCTTTCTACCGACAACCAACTGTCATAAATACACTGACCCCCAACAAGGATGGGGCAATATTTTGTCCTACTGATCACAGGCTTGCACTCCAATCCTAAATTATTGCTTACCCCCAATGCTGAGACATTTTCTACTCCCCTGTGCCACAGGCAGTACACTGGGACTTTTGGAGATCTCTGGTCTAGAACAACCACATTTCATTACTTTTTCAGAGAAGAGGAGATTTCACTCCAAGGCGCAACAATGGGGTGAAAATCCATAAGTCTCCATGAGAAAATTGTAGCTGCATTACTGCATCCAATTTTTGGGGATTGTCAACCAAGCAGTACTCCTTGGGCTGCCTGAAAGCTTCACAACAGTACTCGCTTGTTCTTCACAAGGCAGTATCACAACAGTACTCGCTTGTTCTTCACAAGGCAGTTTAGCAGCATACACGCGATTCCAGGAGCAAGAGTGAGCACATTGAGGCTGGAGTGAAATGCATGCAAAGAGTAATGGCCGCTCAGCCAATACAAACATGTCAGGCCGACAGCAACTGATCACGTTTTCATGTAGTCACACACCAAGGGGTGACGTGTGTTTAAGGGCGGATGTATGATTTTGGACAAAGCTGACTGCATCCAGGTTTCAACATTGAATCTTAAGAGCAGGCAACAAAGTGCTAGCTAGGCTTTATATTACTAAAATATTATACGTTTTCCCCAAATGTGAAAAATGGACAGCATTGAATGGCTGCAGGGACATGTGACCTAACATGTTTACACTATACATTTTACTATTTGGTTAGGGAACATGCATGTATTTTTGGGCTTCCATTGATACCTGAATATTGTTTGGGAGAATAAATTGTTTGTCTGGTATGGACTATGCAAAGTGACAGGCTGAGGCTGACCATACAGTGTACAATCTATTTGAACCCTTTCACTGTCCGGTCCATATGTCGTACAGACCTGACAGCAGGGGTTATCGCACACAATCCAGTGGCTGCAGCAGCCAGTGTATTTGGCTCCTGCCAGTGAGGGGAGAGCGGGACCAAGCAACACTGTCAATGTACAGTATGAAAATGAGGCAGTTGGGCAATAAAAAGGAATGGCAAGAATCAACCATCCAAGAGATGTGCCACTGAGCAGCTTTAATGCTAATATTTGGTGAATTTAAAGTTGGTGAATTTAAAGTTGGCACACAACACAAGATGTACGAAGCCCCATCGTTTTCCAGCACTGCCATAACCATCTTAGGCATGGAGTTCACCAGAGCTTCACAGGTTGCCACAGGAGACCTTGCACTTTTCTTCCTTCCGTTTGAAGATGTTTGAAGATGTTCAATAGGATTTAGGTCTGAAGACATACTTTGCAAGTCCATCATCTTTACCCTCAGCTTCTTTAGCAAGGCAGTGGACATCTTGGTGGTGTTTTTGGGGCCATTGTCCTGCTGGAATACTGCCCGGCGTCACAGTACATGTTGGCATTCATGGTTCCCTCAATGAACTGTAGCTCCCCATTGCCAGAAGAAAGTCTCAAACATGACCTTCCCACCACCACGCTTGACTGTAAGCAAGACACACTCGTCTTTGTACTCCTCACCTGGTTGCCACCGCACACGCTTGACACCATGTGAACCAAATAAATGTATCTTGGTTTCAATAATCTATGTCCTTAGTCTGCTCATCTTCAGCAAACTGTTTGCTTGCTTTTTTTCTTCCAGGATGACTGCCATGCAAACCAATTTGATGCAGTGTATGGTCTGAGCAATGACCGGTGAGCAATGACCAGCTGTGGTGTGTAGCTGTATGTACATTATCTCACAAAAGTATCGTATACACAATGCTGACTTAATAGATAACTTGACATCTGGACCAACTGTTGGATAACGAAGTGCCCTCTTTGTCTTGTCTGATTAAAGGAATTATTATAAAAAAAGCACAAAGTTACCCTCCTAACACAGGATAATTACAGGTTACAGGTCCACAGGTGCCTAACAACATCTGCTACAGTGTGAGGAGCCGCTTCTTCAGAGCGCTTTGCAAGTGCTATTTTTAGCGCCTCAGTGAGAAAGTAGCCTAAAACGCATGGATTTTTCTTGCATGCTGATGCTTCAAAGTTGGGTAAATGTAAAAGGGTCTTAAAATTCTTAAATATATACTCTAATGTGCCAAATTCTTCCATCTGCCCTGGGAACCCCTAATAATGGCCACAGCAGGTGTACAGACCTGGAAACTCAGCACAGGGATGGTGGGAAGCCTACATAATGGGTATAGCAGTTGTAAGTTGTATAGACGTGGGACACATCACCAGGATGGTGGGAACCCCTCATAATCACATCAGGTGTAAAGACCTGGAAAATCATCACAGGGTTGGCGCCAGCAGGTTTACAGAACTGGGAGCACAGCACAGGGATGGTGAGAACCCCTCATGGGTCTGTACACCTGTTCCCAAGCGCTCAGCACAGGGATGGTGGGAACCACTCACAACTGGCACAGCAGCCAGCAGGTGTACAAACATGGGAGCCCCTCATAATGGGGAAAAAGTTATACAGACCTGGGAACACAGCACAGGGATGGTGGGAACCATTAAGAATGGGCACAGCAGGTGTACATAACTGGGAACTCAGCACAGGGATGGTGGGAACCACTCTTAATGGGCACAGCAGCCAGCAGCTGTACAGACCCAGGAGCTCAGCACAGCAACGGTGAGAACTCCTTAATGTGCACATGTCTACAGATGCGGGAACTCTGCACAGGGATGGTGAAAACCCCTCATAATGGGGCCAGCGGGTGTACAGACTCAAGAGCTCAGCAGAGGAATGGTATGTACCACTCATAATGGGCACAGCAGCCAGCAGGTGTACAGACGTGGGAAAAACCAGTGTACAGATCCAGGAGCAAAACACAGATCCCATGCCATTGTATATCGCTGGGGATACCCTTCAAAGCAAACTATTTCAAGAGATGATCACACTGAAGTAGTGACTACGTTAGAAGAAGGGCTGGCTCTATTATGGACATGTGACATCATTCCAGAATCTTCAACAGTTACCCCAGCTTCCACTGCTACACCGATAACTCCTGGCCAAACAGTTTCTAGCAAGCACAAAGCTAAGAAATGAAAATACACTGGTTGAACACCCTACGCTACCACTTTAACGCAACGTTTTAGTTCCCATGGCTACTTAGATGGCTAAGACATTATACTTCACCCCAAATATTGTTGGGCAGTCCTACTGCCTCAGGATTCAATTCGTAATCCCTCTTTTTACTCCTACTGTTTGGGATACAGACCTTTACCTGTTTCTACTATGTTTATTTTTGCTAATTTTGGTTTGCTTTTTTGTTTTTACTCCTCTACTCTCTCCAGGATGGACCTCAGTACCAAGCATGTTTACTTCTTATCACTCTGCGGAACTGAACCCTTGAATATGGACTCGTCGATCTTATATAGACGTAATCACGTCCAATACGAACGCAACTACCTATCATCCGATAGTAAGGTAAAATGTTGAACATAATCTCTTTTAACACTCACGGCTTAAATCACCCTGTGAAAAGAACTGCTCTATGGAAGGAAGCTCTGAAACTGCAGGCTGATATTTTATGCATCCAGGAGTCCCATCTGCTACCATCTGATCAGTTTTGATTAAAACATCCCAGATATCCCCAAATCTTTTTTGCTTCTGCTGCACAAAAAAACAGAGGAGTTGCCATCGCCATTAGAGATACTGTTTCTTTTAAAGTACTGGAGACAATCCCGGATAAGGAAGGGAGGTATTTGATCTTAATAGGAGATATAAACAACAAAACCTACATGATCGTTTGTCTCTATGCTCCAAACTCCCACCAGATGCGTTTCCTAAAACGGCTATTAAAGAGGATATCCACTGTTAAGAAAAGGGCCTTGGTGGTTTTTGGAGATTTCAATCTTACCGCCGACTATGCAATCGACACTACCACTAAGTCCAGACGCCCTTTGTCTTCCCTACAAGTGCTCTTTCATTCGGAAGAGCTCTACGACGCCTGGAGGTGTCAGCACCCAGGAGAAAGGGACTTTTTTTATTCCACTCTGCCAGACATAATTCCTACTCTCGTATTGACATGATTTTAGTAGATAGAGTTTTGTTGCAACAGCTGTCCTCCGCCATCCACGACATCTCATGGTCTGACCACGCTCCAGTGTCAGTCGCGGTGGTGGAGGGGAACGCTTATTTGGGAGATTTTGTGTGGAGGGCCAATTCTAATCTGCTCAGGGTACCCGAACATGTGACCTTCATATCAAACAAATTAAAGGAATATTTTGAAATTAATTCATCCTCAGTCTCTGACCCGTCAGTTCTGTGGTGTGCCCATAAGGCATACATAAGGGGCATAATGATACAACTAAATTCGAGAATTAATAAACAAAAAACTAAACAACTAGATCTCCTATTACAAGAGATTAAATCACTTGAAATCCAGAATAAGGTCGCACCCATGGTTTCTCTGGCAGATAAATTGACAAAACTCAGTTGTGATCTTAGACGTATGCTTTTAGAACGCTATGATAAATATATCACAGCTATTAAGGTTAATCATTACGCTCTGGGCAATAGAGCAAGTAAATTACTGGCCTATATTTTAAAAGAACACAGAGCCCGTACCAGAATCCCTTATATTAAATGCTCTGATGGCAACGGCAGGATCATTGATCCTAAGGGTATTGCTGATGCCTTCGCTAATTATTATTCTACCCTGTACAACCTCCAGCAGGATGGAAACACCTATCAACCCTCAGAATCAGACATACAAGGTTTTTTGGAGGAGATAGCTCTCCCGGCCCTTTCCCCGGGAACAACTACAATCTTTAAATGCACCAACCTCACCACTAGAAATACAGAAAGCAATCCACTCTCAACCGATTGGCAAATCCCCAGGCCCAGATGGGCTACCCAATGATTATTACAAAACATTCGCCTCCACTCTAGTGTCTCCTCCAAAAGATACATTTACTCATGCAATACAGACATTTTCGTTACCCCCCTGAAATGCTTAAAATTAGGGATGAGCCGAACACCCCCCGATTCGGTTCGCACCAGAACTTTCGAACGGACCCCACGTTCGTTACGAACGTTAGAACCCCATTGAAGTCTATGGGACTCGAACGTTCGAAATGGAAAGTGCTAATTTTAACGGCTAATATGCAAGATACTGTCCTAAAAAGGGTTTGGGGACCTGGCTCCTGCCCCAGGGGACATGGGTCAATGCCTAAAATGTTTTTAAAAATGGCAGTTTTGGCGGGAGCACTGATTTTACTGACGATTAAAGTGAAAAAAAGTGAAATATTCCTTTAAATATGGTGCTTGGGGGGTGTCTGTAGTATGCCTGTGAAGTGCCACGTGTTTCCCGTGTTTAGAACAGTCCCTGCACAAAATGACATTAAACGGAAATAACACCATTTAAAACTGCTTGTGGTTTTAATGTTATATCTGGTTCCTGCAATATGGTTGAAAATCATTCAGAAAAATGGCATGGGTAGCCCCCCCTGCCCATTACCAGCCTATTTGGGTCTTGTACGCATATTAAGGGGAACCCTGTACCCATATTAAAAAAAGGAAATGCGTGTGGCCCCCAGGCCCTATATACTCAGAACAGCAGTATACAGGCGGTGCAAACAAGACAGGGACTGTGTAGGTTTGTTGTGTTAAGTTGAATCTGTTTGTAATTTTCAACTGGTACATTTTTAAAGTATAGCTCCAGTCAAAAAAACTATTTTTAAGCTTTTTGGAAAACATAGGGAAGGGTTATCACCCCTGTATAATTTGTTTTGTCGTCCATCTCTTTTCATCTCACTTGCTGCTGTCTCCTTGCATTTGCAAGTAGGAGATGTTTGTAAGTTGGATGTTTGAAAGTAGGGGCCTGCCCTATATGCTCTGCAGAAATGGCGGAACAAGGTGTTGGTTTTGCCACAACATTGTAAGCCCTCAAAGTGACTCTTGGTGGGCGCTGGAGCGCCCTGCTGTGAACGATTATATCAAGAATTGTAATTACATGCCATTGTTGAACAGTGGTAGAAAAATTGACCTTTGGTGGTTGTGGTGCTGGTGCCACAACACTATAAGTCCTCACCGTTACTCTGGGTGGGCACAGGAAGGGGCCCTCCTGTGAAATATTATATCAAGAATTGTAATTACATGTCCCTGTTAAACAGGGGCAGAAAAATTTGGCCTTAGGCACTGCTGCTGGTGCCACCACACTGCAACCTCTGCCATATACTCTAGTTTTATTGCAGGAATTAGCCCTGCTGCAAAGCATTGCATCAAAAATTGTACTTAAACGCCCCTGTTAAACAGGGGCAGAAAAATTGGGCCTTAGGCACTGGTGCTGGTGCCACCACACTGCAACCTCTGCCATATACTCTAGTTTTATTGCAGGAATTAGCCCTGCTGCAAAGCATTGCATCAAAAATTGTAATTAAACGCCCCTGTTAAACAGGGGCAGAAAAATTGGGCCTTAGGCACTGGTGCTGGTGCCACCACACTGCAACCTCTGCCATATACTCTAGTTTTATTGCAGGAATTAGCCCTGCTGCAAAGCATTGCATCAAAAATTGTAATTAAACGCCCCTGTTAAACAGGGGCAGAAAAATTGGGCCTTAGGCACTGGTGCTGGTGCCACCACACTGCAACCTCTGCCATATACTCTAGTTTTATTGCAGGAATTAGCCCTGCTGCAAAGCATTGCATCAAAAATTGTAATTAAACGCCCCTGTTAAACAGGGGCAGAAAAATTGGGCCTTAGGCACTGGTGCTGGTGCCACCACACTGCAACCTCTGCCATATACTCTAGTTTTATTGCAGGAATTAGCCCTGCTGCAAAGCATTGTATCAAAATTTGTAATTAAACGCCC
Organism: Lithobates pipiens; assembly: GCF_037356315.1. Classification (NCBI taxonomy): domain Eukaryota; kingdom Metazoa; phylum Chordata; class Amphibia; order Anura; family Ranidae; genus Lithobates; species Lithobates pipiens. The sequence goes on from NW_027507787.1 coordinate 110,144,402, forward strand.
CTGTTAAACAGGGGCAGAAAAATTGGGCTGCTAGCATCACCCAGAACCAAAAATGTTCTTCCAACATATCAGCGGAGGAGGAAGAGGATAGACAATCAACATAACAGGACAGTCACTCAGCATCAGCATAGGCAGTCTTGAAGGGATGTGGTATTTCAAAAAAAATTATTCGGTTACATCAGCTTCAGGTGTTTGGTAGCTGTGGGTGATCCAAGACTGATTCATCTTGATGAAGGTCAGTCGATCAACTGATTCGGTGGACAGGCGCACCCTGTGATCGGTAACAAAGCCACCAGCAGCACTGAAGGTGCGTTCCGAAAGAACGCTGGATGCAGGACAGGCCAGTAGCTCAATTGCATACTGTGCAAGCTCTGGCCAGTGATCCATCCTCAAGACCCAGTAAGCCAGAGGATTTTCGGTGGGAAAGGTGTCCAAGTCTGACCTTGCCCCTAGGTATTCCTGCACCATGTAAATCAGACGCTGGCGATGGGTGCTGGAACCAATCATACCTTGGGGCTGCGGACTAAAAAATTGTCTGAAAGCATCAGTCAGACGGCCACCTTCTCCACCGCTCCTTCTGACCGATGCCTCAGCAACACGTTGTCCAGGACCAGGAGTTTGTAACCTCCCAGTCTCTGGGAACGCATTGCACAGAGCTTTCTGCAAGGCCTCCCAGAGATGTCTCATCCTCTGCTCCCTCTGCGATGGCAAGATAAGGTCGGCAACCTTACCCTTGTACCGTGGATCAAGGAGAGTGGCCAGCCAGTAATGGTCCCTCTCCTTGATCTGAAGAATACGAGGATCCTTCCGCAGGCTTTGCAGGATCAGGGAGGCCATGCAGCGTAGGTTAGCTGAGGCATTAGGTCCGGAGTCCTTTGGGTCACTAAGGACAACATGATCCGCAGCTACCTCCTCCCAGCCACGTACAAGTCCACGTGTTTCTTGGGACTGTAAATCATCCCTATAAGACTGCTGCTGCTGCTGCTGATGCTGAGTGCCAGCCTCCACCTCCATGCTGACACAATCATCCTCCTCCTCCTCTTCCTCCTCCTCATCCTCTTCCTGTGTGATGGGTGGCACAGCAGGAACACTGTCTGGATAAAGGGGGCCTTGAGAGGCAAGGAAGTCCTCCTCTTCCTGCCTCTGTTCTGCCTCAAGTGCCCTGTCCATTATTCCATGCAGCGTATGCTCCAAGAGGTGGACAAGAGGTACAGTGTCACTGATGCATGCACTGTCACTGCTCACCATCCTTGTGGCCTCCTCAAACGGTGACAGGACAGTGCATGCATCCCTGATCATGCCCCACTGGCGTGGTGAGAAAAAACCAAGCTCCCCTGACCCTGTCCTGGTGCCGTAGTCGCACAGGTACTCATTGATGGCCCTCTGCTGCGTGTGCAGCCGCTGCAGCATGGCCAATGTTGAGTTCCATCTGGTGGGCATGTCACATATAAGGCGGTTCTTGGGCAGGTTCAACTCCTTTTGGAGCTCAGCCAGCCGAGCACAGGCATTAAATGATTGGCGGAAATGCACGCAGACTTTACTGGCCTGCTTCAGGACATCCTGTAGGCCGGGGTACCTGCCCAAGAACCGCTGCACCACCAGGTTAAGGACGTGAGCTACACAGGGCACATGGGTCAGTTGTCCCTGTCGGAGGGCGGAGAGGAGGTTGGTGCCATTGTCGCAAACCACCATTCCTGGCTTAAGCTGGCGTGGCGTCAACCACCTCTCGGCCTGCCCCTGCAGAGCTGACAAAACATCCGCCCCAGTGTGGCTCCTGTCCCCCAAACAAACCAGCGCAAGCACGGCATGGCATCGTTTTGCCTGCGTACTTGCGTAGCCCCTGCAACGCCTACGGAGCACCGCTGGTTCTGAGGACAGAGCACTGGAAGAGGCCATGGAGGAAGAAGAAGAGGAGGGGGTGGAGGAGAGAGGTGTGTCACAACCAATAGTAGCATTTTGGAGGCGTGGTGGCGGAACAACCTCCAACACTACTGCACCTTGTCCTGCATCCTTCCCAGCAGCCAGAAGAGTGACCCAATGGGCCGTGAAAGACAGGTAACGTCCCTGTCCATGCCTGCTGGACCATGAGTCAGCGGTAATATGCACCTTACCACTGACCGCCCTGTCCAGCGAGGCAAGGACATTGCCTTCCACATGCCGGTAGAGAGCCGGAATCGCCTTCCGTGAGAAAAAGTGGCGTTTGGGGACCTGCCACTGAGGAACCGCACATTGTACAAACTCACGGAAGGGGGCCGAGTCTACCAACTGAAAAGGCAGCAGTTGAAGTGCTAGCAATTTAGCCAAGCTAGAATTCAACCGCTGGGCATGTGGATGGCTGGGAGTAAACTTCTTTCACCGGTCCAGCAGCTGGGGCAGGGACATTTGCCTGCTATAATCGGACGTGGGTGTACCGCTAGCAGAGTTCCCGGAAGCACTTGGCTGTGACACACCTAATTCTACAGCTTCATTCCTCTCAGAGCAGGTTTCAGAGAGGACTGAAGGTCTAGTGGGGTTGGAGATGCCAGCTGATGAGGAGCAAGGAGAGGTCCGCTTTGTTCTTTGGTGTGGGTCTTTGAGGTACGCTTGCCAACGAGCTGCATGGCAGGTCAACATATGTGTGGTCAAGCATGTGGTGCCCAAGCGGCTGATGTTTTGGCCACGTGAGATACGCTTGAGACATATGTTGCAAATAGCAGCGGTGCGATCTGATGCACTCGTCTCAAAAAAGGCCCACACCAAAGAACTTTTAGAATAACGCGCAGAGGCAGCGCTCTGCACAGGCGGAGCTCTGCGGTGTGATTCAGTCGGTGTGCTGCCCCTAAGCTGGCCCCCGGAGGGCATCCTGCCTCGTTGGACATGTGCCTCCTCCTCCTCCTCCCTCCTTCCAGGCACCCACGTGGAGTCAGTGCCCTCATCATCCCCTCCCTCTTCATCGCTGTAGCAAACCTGGCAGTATGCTGCAGCTTGTGGAACATGACTGCCAGATTGCTGTCCTTCTTGAGCATCCCCTCTCTCTGTGCTCACGCTACTGCCTTCCTCTAGCTGAGTGTCATCATCAGAGCCCACCAAACACTGGGCATCCTCCTGGAGCATGTACCCAACACTGTGCTCAAAGAGTTCAGGAGACTCCTCAGGAGGACGTGGTGGGTCTAGGGAAGGAGTCACTGATGATGACATTGAGAGGAGGGAAGACGATGCGTTGGCAGCTGCTTTGCGACTACCCTGAGACTGGGTGAGAGAGGATGAGGAGGATGAAGAGGGCTTGGTCATCCACTCTACCAAGTCGTTGGCATGTTGCGGTTCAACATGTCCAGCTGCCGAAAAGAAGGACAAGCATGTCCCATGGCCACGTGCTGATGACAATGCACCGCGTCCACGACCAGCACTGTTGTCTCTAGACACAGAGCCTGCTTGCCCTCTTTTATCGGCTCGCGCCTGTCTGCCTCTCCTTGCTGGCCTTCCAGACATGGTAATGGCCTGAAGGGAGTTGGGTAAAACAGCAGTTGGGTAGTTTATATTGTGCTGGAGGCACACACAACTTCCAATAACTCCTGCAGATGGCAATTGGGCTCAAATAGAGAACAGCTATGTAGGTGGATTATAGCGGTATGTACTGGGTACAGAGCACGCAGACAGCACGCACTATCTCCTAACACTACTGACTGCAAGCTCTATTATTAACGATAGATCACTAGCTATATAGGTTAGGTGAATATCGCGGTGTATACTGTGGTCAGAGCACGCAGACAATAACCAGAAAACAGCAGAGATAAAGGGGTATATACAGATGTATACTGTGCTGTGCTGGAGGCACACACAACTTCCAATAATTCCTGCAGATGGCAATTGGGCTCAAATAGAGAACAGCTATGTAGGTGGATTATAGCGGTATGTACTGGGTACAGAGCACGCAGACAGCATGCACTATCTCCTAACACTACTGACTGCAAGCTCTATTATTAACGATAGATCACTAGCTATATAGGTTAGGTGAATATCGCGGTGTATACTGCGGTCAGGGCACGCAGAGAATAACCAGAAAACAGCAGAGATAAAGGGGTATATACAGATGTATACTGTGCTGTGCTGGAGGCACACACAACTTCCAATAACTCCTGCAGATGGCAATTGGGCTCAAATAGAGAACAGCTATGTAGGTGGATTATAGCGGTATGTACTGGGTACAGAGCACGCAGACAGCACGCACTATCTCCTAACACTACTGACTGCAAGCTCTATTATTAAAGATATATAAATATAGTGAAGTGAATAGTGAATATAGTGGTGTATACTGCGGTCAGGGCACAGACAATAACCACTACACAACAGCAAGATAGGAAATCAGCCAAAAACGATCGGTGTGTACTGTGTTGAAGGTACACAGAACACCCACTGCTTCAGATGCTAACACACTACACGAGGCCGCCTCAATGGCGGCCTTATATAGTGTGGGGCGTGCACTACACAGCCTCAGCTATGATTGGCCACAGGCATCCTGCCTGTGGCCAATCATGGCTCTCCTCGCTGCTGGCGCTGCGATTGGCCAAGCATGCGGGGTCACAGTGCATGATTGGCCAATCATGAGCCAGCAATGCACTGCGCCATCGCAGTGCATTGTGGGCCGTGAGCGCCATGCGAATTTTGACGCGAACGGATAAAGTGTTCGGATTTCGCCGAACGGACGAACAGCCAATGTTCGAGTCGAACATACGTTCGACTCGAACACAAAGCTCATCCCTACTTAAAATAAAGCATACATTGTCACTATACCCAAACCGGGGAAAAGCCCTGATGAACCCGCCAATTTCCGTCCGATTTCTCTTTTAAATACAGATGTTAAATTATACGCTAAGAGACTAGACCAGTTTATTCCTCTTTTGATTAATCCTGACCAATCGGGTTTCACACCTGGTAGGCAGCCATCGGACGCAACTCGCAGGGTGGTGGATATCCTCCACTGTAAAAATTCCTGTCGGACGCCTTCTCTGCTCCTATCTTTGCATGTGGAGAAGGCGTTTGACAGGATACACTGGGAATACATAGTCCATACCATTAAAAAGTTTGGCCTTGGGGGACCTATATTGTCAGCCATATTAGCCTTATACTCCTCACCTTCCGCACAAGTATACACATCCAATACACTATCGCGATCCTTTACAATCTCCAACGGGACTAGACAGGGGTGCCCCCTCTCCCCTTTTATTTTCAATCTTCTTAGTGAGCCCCTAGCGGAAAAAATTAGATCCCACCCAAATATCACAGGTTTCTCTTTCCCCAATCATACTCATAAAATAAACGTATTTGCCGACGATGTTATCTTATTCCTAACCTCCCCGTCACATTCCTTAATCAATGCCCACACAGTCCTTAACGAATTTAGTAAAATCTCCTATGATAAAGTTAATTTCACCAAATCACGAATTCTCCCTATACATGTCCCACCTGCTCTTCAAAATCGACTACAACTCCAATTCCCCTACTCATGGACTGCAGAACAAATAACTTATCTTGGCCTCCAAATTACCAAAGACCCCTCTAAATTAGCAGATACTAACCATCATGCCCTTATACAGAAATTAACCTTACAAACCGCTCGACTTGCCAAATCCGAATTAACATGGTCTGGACACCTAGCGTCTTTTAAGATGTTACTTCTTCCCCAAATCTTATACATCTTCCGCACCCTCCCCATACCCCTCAAGACCACCCATTCAAAAGCACTAGATTCCATACTGACAAAATATATCTGTAACTCAAAAAAACTGAGATGTACCACAGTCATATTAGCTAAACAAAGAGGGGCAGGGGGTATGGGGTTCCCAGTCCTGCTGGACTACTACCGTGCATCTCTGCTCACTCAACTTAGAACATGGTTCCCATGTGGAGCGGACATTCCGTGGCGCAAACTAGAACAGACCCTAAGCCCCACCAGAGATCTTTCTCACCTTCTTTTACTTGATAGTTGGAGCCATGTTCCTTTACAAAACTTACCCATGACCCTCCAGGCCTCATTAAAAGCTTGGAGGGATCTATGTGGTGCCTTAACCCCGTCGGATAAACAAATAGAAATACCAATACCCCTGGTTACAATTGAAGGTGCTATTCCAAACATTAGACTTATTAATTGGACGTCCAGGGGGATTACCCAGTTAAGTGATATGTTCCATAACGACTTCCTAAAAACATTCCCACAGCTGCAAGAACAATACGGTCTTCCAAGTAGTGAACGTTACACATATGATCAGATCTCCCATCTCTTAAAACCGTTAGGGGTTCATCATTTATATATTCAAGAAGCTGCGTGGAAATTTTTCACAGTCTCTGCTGCTACCCCAAAAGGATCTCCATTTTTTACATGCTTTTTCAACGCAAAACCACCTTTATTAAATCAGTACCATTTCAGAAATGGGAGACGGAAATGCAGACCACATTCACATCTCAACAATGGCAAAAAGCCCTAAACACTGTGTATAAATCATCAAAGTGTGTGAATCACTGGGAATTGACTCAGAAAATCACGTTGAGATGGTACTTGACTCCATACCGTCTTCATACGTTTTTTCCAGGTCATTCCTCTTTATGCTGGAGGGGATGTGGAGAGGTGGGTAACATTATGCACATCATGTGTCCATTATGCACATGCTGTGTTTCGATTAATTTCCTCTATTACCGGGTTGATTACATATCCAAAGAACAGCTTGGCTCTATTGAACCTGGGAATTGAGGTATTTCCGCCAGATTTTTGCACGGTGGTTACACATATACTGATTGCGGCTAGATTACTTATTACTAGGAAGTGGAAAAGTGATGTTCCCAAAAACAAATTCGGACATATATCCTATCATACAAACACACTACAAATGGGAAGCCTTATGGGCTGTAAAATCAGGTTCCAAGAGACAGATTGATGGTAGGTGGAAATGCTGGCTGGAAAAATTTCCACAGTAGTCGTGAGATTATACTGGTAAATACTGAAGTTTGCCCAAAAGGGTGAGTCCATTACTTTCAAGAGATAAGGCAGGAAGTTATTTATGCTGTACCATAGCAGATACATACCTATAGGTCCATACTGGAGGTCCAAATTGGTAATATAATACTCTTCAGATTATATTTTGTTAGAGGATTTGTTGCCAGACCACTTAAATCCTGGTCTTGGTTTTTCTCAGTTCTCTTTTTCTTTTTTTTTTCTAGGGTCTTCTTTTTCTTTCACCTTTTCTATATATCTGCTTTCCTAACTTAGAGGCGTATATATCCTTTTATGTGTAAAGGAAAGTCTGCAACTGTTAAATACTACATTGATCAACTGTAAAATTTTTGAATCAATGCTGTTGACTATTGATCCAAATGTTCCATGTGTGATATATGTATACTGTCTCAAGATTTACTGCTGATTGTTGATACAATCACGACATTCTGGAATTTTATACACCTATAACGACCTCTTGTAACAAATATGTATGGAAATGTATACTTCTGTTATGTTCTGAAAATATTTCTAATAAAAACGAAACTGAAAAAAAAAAGAGGGTTGAAGGTGCCCAAAGAGATTGCCTATGGCCACATCACCCTGAAAGCGCACCATGTCATCTGATCTCGGAGACTAAGCAGTGGTGGTCCTGGTTAGTACTTGGATGGGAGACCGCCTGGGAATACCAGGTGCTCTAGGCGTCTTTTTTTTTGCCGTTGACTTGTTTTTACTTTGTTTTCCATGGTGGCAATCTTGGCGTTTGTCAAGAGGGTTGAGGGTGCCCAAAGAGATTGTCTATGGACTCATCACCCTGAAAGTGCCTGATCTCAGAGGCTAAGCAGATTCAGGCCTGGTTAATACCTGGATGGCAGACCGCCTGGGAATACCAGGTGCCATAGGCTTCTTTTTTTTTTTGGCGTTGGTTTGTTTTTTTCCCTTGTTTCCCAAGGTGACCATCTTGGCGTTTGTCAAGAGGTTGAGGGTGCCCAAAGAGATAGCCTATGGCTACATCACCCTGAAAGATCCTGATCTCGGAGGCAAAGGAGGGTTGGGCCTTGTTAGTATCTGGATGATAGGTGACCATCTTGGCGTTTGTCAAAGAGGGTTGAGGATGCCCAAGAGATTGCCTACAGCCATATCACCATGAAAGCGCCCAATCTCATCTGATCTACCTGGATGGAAGACCACCTGGGAATACAAGGTTTTGTAGGTTTCCTTTTTTTTTTAGGGGGGGCGTTGACTTGTTTTTTCCCTTGTTTCCCAAGGTGAATCTTGGTGTTTGTCAAGGGGGTTAAGGGTGTCCAAAAAGATTGGCTACGGCCACATCACCTTGAAAGAGCCCCATCTTGTCTTACCTCGGGGGCTAAGCAGGGGCTGAGCCTGGTTAATGTAGAAATTGAGTTATTACTGTATTAATAACTATATTTCAATAATTCATATTGATGAGGAAAGTTCCAAGAAAATCCGTTCAGTTCTCGTGTAAAAATACCAAAATTGATTTAATAATAAAAATAGCAAAATATTACAAGAACAGTGTCAAAATGTAGAATATAAAATAGCATCGATAAGTTTCTTATTCTTAAAATGAAGATTGTATAAATTTATCCTTGTGTGTGTGTGTGAGAAAGTTTGTCAGCTTCTCCTCCCAAGTCTGTGTCAGTCTGTGTCTCTGCAAGTCTGCCCTCTAGAAACTGCCTGTCTGTATTTTCTACCCCTAAACTAAAAACCCCCACCCTTTTCCCAATTAAGAATGGTTTAACTGAGCCCTGTTGTACCACAGGGAAAGCCCGCAAATTCTGAATGAGCAAATTCCCTCCCACCTCATCCAACAGGATGTTGAAATACAAAACCGTCTCTAATCAAAACATTCCATTGAGATGGCAAAACTGCCATGTATTAAACCATTTAAGTTATACAATACAAGTTTCCTATCTTCTAAACCAAATTCTACATATATCAGTAAATAGATTATATACGTTTAAAATGCAATGTACGTAATGATAATCCTAATCAGGAAATACTGTAATATAAAGAAATAACATGTATCATACTGAAACTCTGTCTTTGAACAATAATGTAACATTACCTCTTAAAATGGGGGAGGGGAATGATCAACTGGCTCTAAATTACAGCCATATGTGAAATGTACATAGAAGTACTTCCCATGAAATGCATATGAAGCTTTAAAAACACTTTTACATAAATATATGTAAATATACATATATATATATACATATATACGCATATATATGTACACACACATACACATACATATATATATATATACACATATACACCCATTTCACTTTATCCATATCTAGAATATATAATGATATACACTAGCAAGTCAATCATACTCAAGACCCAAACCATATATAAATTTTAATATTCTAACAGTTAATACCTGGATGGCAGACCGCCTGGGAATACCAGGTGCCGTAGGCTTATTTTTATTTTTTTTGCGTTTACTTGTTTTTTTCCCTTGTTTCCCAAGGTGACTATATTGGCGTTTGTCAAGATGGTTGAGGGTGTCCGAAGAAATTGTCTATGGCCACATCACCCTGAAAGTGATTAATCTCGGAGGCTAAGCATGGTCAGGCCTGGTTAGTACCTTGATGAGAGACTGCCTGGGAATACCAGGTGCCATAGGCTTCTCTTTTTTTCTTTTTTTGGCTTTTTTTTCAAGAGGGTTCAGGGTGCCCAAAGCGATTGCCTACGGCCACATCTCCCTGAAAGCAACTGATCTCATCTGATCTCGGATGCTTAGCAGGGTTGGGCCTGGTTAGAACCTGGATGGGAGACTACCAAGTGCTGTAGGTTTCTTTTTTTTTGTTGTTGACTTGTTTTTTTTCCCTTGTTTCCCAAGGTGACCATCTTGGCGTTTGTCAAGAGGGTTGAGGGTGCTGAAAGAGATTGCCTATGGGCACATGACCCTGAAAGCGCCTGATCTCGGAGGCTTAGCAGGGTCAGGCTTGGTTAGAACCTGGATGGGAGACCCCCTAGGAATACCAAGTGCCGTAGGTTTCTTTTTTTTGGCGTTGACTTGTTTTTTTCACTTGTTTCCCAAGGTGACCATCTTGGCGTTTCTCAAGAGGGTTGAGGGTGCCGAAAGAGAATTTCTACGGCCACATCACCCTGAAAGCGCCTGATCTTGTCTGATCCCGGAGGTTGAGCAGCATCTGGCCTGGTTAGTAACAAATGGGAGACCTCCTGGGAATACCCAGTGCCACGGGCTTCTTTTTTTCTTTTTTTTTGGCGTTGACTTGTTTTCTCCCTTGTTTCCCAAGGTGATTATCTTGGCGTTTGTCAAGACGGTTGAGGGCGCCCAAAGAAATTTCCTATGGCCACATCACCTTGAAAGCGACCAATCTCGTCTAATCTCAGAGGATAAGCAGGGTCAGGCCTGGTTAGTACCTGGATGGGAGACTGCCTGGGAATACCATAGACTTTTTTTTTTTTGGGTGTTGACTTGTTATTTTCCCTTGTTTACTAAGGTGACCATCTTTGCGTTTTTTATGAGGGTTGAGAGTGCCCAAAGCGATTGAATACGGCCATATCTCCCTGAAAGCAACCAATCTCATCTGATCTCGGAGGCTTAGCAGGGTCGGGCCTGGTTAGAACCTGGATGGGAGACCCCCTGGGAATACCAGGTGCCATAGGCTTTTTTTTGATATGTTGTTGGCGTTGACGACCTGTTTTATTTTTTTGCTTGTTTGCAGAGGTGACCATCTTGCCGTTTGTCAAGAGGGTTTAGAGTGGCCAGCAAGATGGCCTACAGCTACATCTCCCTGAATGCGCCTGATCTCATCTGATCTCATCTGATCTCAGATGTTAAGCAGTGTCGGGCCTGGTTAGTACCTGGATGGAAGACTGCCTGGGAATACCAGGTGGCATAGACTTATTTTTTTTTTTGGGGAGTTGACTTGTTAATTTCCCTTGTTTACCAAGGTGACCATCTTGGCATTTTTCAAGAGGGTTGAGAGTCCCCAAAGCGATTGCCTACGGCCACATCTCCCTGAAAGCAACCAATCTCACCTGATCTTGGAGGCTTAGCAGAGTTGGGCCTGGTTAAAACCTGGATGGGAGACCCCCTGGGAATACCAAGTGCCGTAGGTTTCTTTTTTTTTTGGTGTTGACTTGTTTTTTTTCCCTTGTTTCCTAAGGTGACCATCTTGGCGTTTGTCAAGAGGGTTGAGGGTGCCGAAAGAGATTGCCTATGGGAACATGACCCTAAAACCGCCTGAACTCGGAGGCTTAGCAGGGTCGGGCTTGGCTAGAACCTGGATGGGAGACCCCCTGGGAATATCAAGTGCCGTATGTTTCTTTTTTTTTTTCTTTGGCGACGACTTGTTTTTTTACTTGTTTCCCAAGGTGACCATCTTGGAATTTCTCAAGAGGGTTGAGGGTGCCGAAAGAGATTTAATACAGCCACATCACCCCGAAAGTGCTTGATCTTGTCTGAGCTCGGAGGCTGAGCAGCGTCTGCCCTGGTTAGTAACAAATGTGAGACCTTCTGGCAATAACCAGTCCCATTTGCTTCTTTTTTTTTTTTGGCGTTGACTTGTTTTTTTTCCTACTTTCCCTAGGTGACCATCTTGGTGCTTGTCAAGAGGGTTGAGGGTGCCCAAAGGTACTGCTTATGGCCACGACACCCTGAAAGCAACCGATCTCGTTTGATCTCAGAGGCTAAGCAGGGTCGCGCCTGGTTAGTACCTGAGTGGGAGACCGCCTGGAAATACAAGGTGCCGTAATTTTTTATTTTTTTGCCGTTGACTTGTGTTTTTCCCTTGTTTCTCAAGGTGACCATCTTGGCGTTTGTCAAAGAGGGTTGGGGATACCCAAAGAGATTGCCTACGGCCATATCACCGTGAAAGCGCCCAATCTCGTCTGATCTCGGAGGCTAAGCAGGGTCGGGCCTAGTGACCATCTTTGCATTTGTCAAGAGGGATGAGGGTGCCCAAAGAGATTGCCTATGGGCAGGGTAGGGCCTGGTTAGTACCTGGATGGGAGACCACCTGGGAATACAAGGTGCTGTAGGCTTCCTTTTTTTTTGGGGGGGGGGCGTTGAGTTATTTTTTTCCCTTGTTTCCCAAGGTTATTATCTTGGCGTTTGTCAAGACGGTTGAGGGCACCCAAAGAGATTTCCTATGGCCGCATCACCTTGAAAGCGACCAATCTCATCTAATCTCGGAGGCTAAGCAGGCTCAGGCCTGGTTAGTACCTGGATGGGAGACTGCCTGGGAATACTAGCTAGCATAGGCTTCTTTTATTTTTATTTTTTTTGGCGTTGACTTATTTTTCCTTGTTTTCCATGGTGACTATCTTGGCATTTGTGAAGGAGGTTTAGGGTGCCCAAAGAGATTGTCTATTGCCTCATCACCCTGAAAGCTCAAAATCTTGTCTTATCTCGGAGGCTAAGCAGGGTCGGGCCTGATTAGCATCTGGAGGCGAGATCGCCTGGGAATACCAGGAGCTGCAGTCCTCTTTTTTTTTTGCGTCGACTTGTTTTTTTCCCTTGTTTCCCAAGGTGACCATCTTGGCGTTTGTCAAGAGGGTTGACGGTGCCCAAAGAGATTGCCTATGGCCACATCACCCTCAAAGCCCTAATCTCATCTGATCTCGGAGGCTAAACAGGGTCAGGCCTGGTCAGTACCTGGATGGGAGACCACCTGAGAATAGCATGTGCTGTAGGCATCTTTTTTTTTTTTTTGCCGTTAACTTGTTTTTTTTCCCTTGTTTCCCAAGATGACCATCTTGGCGTTTGTCAAGAGGGTGGAGTGTGCCCAAAGAGATTGCCTACAGCCACATCACCCTGAAAGCACCTGTTCTTGGAGGCTAAGCAGAGTCGGGCCTGGTTAGTACCTGCATGGGAGACCGTCTGGGAATACCAGGTGCTGCAGGCTTTTTTTTTTTTGGAGTTGACCTGTTTTTTATTTCTGGTTTCCCAAGATGACCTTCTTGGCATTTCTCAAGAGGGTTTTGGGTGCCAGAAGAGATTGCCTATGGCCACTCCACTCTGAAAGCACCCGATCTCATCTGGTCTTGAAAGCTAAGCAGAGATGGGCCTGCTTAGTACCTGGATGGGAGACCGCCTTTTTTTGTGGATCCCCAAGGTGACCATCTTGGCATTTCTCAAGAGGGTATTCCCAGGCGGTCTCCCATCTAGGTACTAACCAGACCCGTCCCTGCTTAGTATCAGATGCTTTCAGGGTGATGTTGCCATAGACACTCACTTTTGGCACCCTCAACCCTCTTGACAAACACCAAGATGGTCACCTTGGGAAACAAGGGAAAAAAAGAAGTCAACTATGCCATATTAGCACCTCAAGAAATGAGATAGGCAGTCATAAACTAAAAGATGCGTAAATTCCAGAAAATGTACCATTGTTTTCAGACGCTATAACATTTGCGCAAACCAATAAATATACGCTTATTAACATTACCAAAGACATGTGGCTGAATACATTTTGACCTAAAAGTATGAATAAGATTGAGTTTATTGGATTTTTCTTATAACAAAAAGCAGAAAATATAATTTTCTTTCAATATTTTAGATTTTTCCGTTTATATCGCAAAAAATTAATAAAAAAATGCAGAGGCAATCAAATACCTTCAAAATAAAGCTCTATTTGTGGGAAAAAAGGATGACCTACGTGACCCACACTGACCTACCCGACACACGCTGACCTACCCGACATACATACACTGACCAACCTGACATACATACACTGACCTACGTGACCCACACTGACCTACTCGACATACATTAACTGACCTACCTGACACACTCTGACCTACACTGACCTACCTGACATACATACACTGACCTACACGACACACACTGACATACACTGACCTACCTGACACACACTGACCTGGTACCTGACATACAAACTCTGATGACCTACCTGACCAGGAGGAGATAGACTTCATGTGTTCAGGTACTACAGTAGCAGCTCATCCGTGGTGCTGGTGTGCAAGGCAGCCAGAGGAGAAGAGGAGAGCCGCCCGCCCAAGTGGGTATTGATGTGTTGCGGCCACCGCATTGTCATTTCTGCCTTCTTCCTGCTCCAGCACAGCAAGCTGGGAGAGGACTAAGATTGAATGAGTGTAGGCTAAGGGAGCCTCTGCGAATGCTGCTCAGGGTGGCGGCGTCATCCCTTTCTCTCCCTCCTGGGCTCTACACTCCACTCTACCATAACAGCTGCGGGACAATCCAGACCAGAAGTCGTAGGCCAGGCCCCACGAGCACTAGCGCGGAGGAAGAGGAAGTGCAATCCTCCTCTGCTTTGAATGTTGGGCAGTGTGGGCTCAGTGGGCAGTGACGTTAATGGTTGCTAGCTGCCAGGCGGCTATAGCAATCAGTGACCAAGAGTAAAGTCGGGTGGAAGCGGGGCAGAGCTGGAGCTGGAGCCGGAGCCAACCATGGCTCAGTCTGCCCCTGTTCCCTGCATTCTGGACCGAGACTTGAGACTCTGGGCTATTGGTCCCAGACTATGGCCACCCCCTAAAGACGCCTCTGTTCGTCCCCAAAGTGGGGACGTACATCAGAGTGCAATGGTCGGCAAGTGGTTAAAGGGACGAAGTGCTGAATCGCAAAAAGTGCTCTGGTCTTTGGCCAGCCAAATGGTCCGGCGCTGAAGTGATTAACCACCTCCCGCCCGCCCTATAGCCGAATGACGGCCGTAGAGCGGGCGCTTTCGTCCGGGTGGCCGTCCCTGGATGTCCTTGTGTTTACTTCCGCAATGCGCGCCACCGCGGGTGCGCATCGCGGAAGTTTTGTGCTCGCTGTGTCTCCCGGAGACAGGCAAACACAGATCGCTGTGAACGGCCAATCAAAGCAGGCGTTCACAGCACGATCGCAGCTGCCAATGGGAGATGATCTCAAATGTAAACATATGAGATCATCTCCCATTGCCGTGTCTCTCCCTCCTCACACAGAGACAGCGTGTGAGGAGAGAGAGGATCTGTGAGTGTGAAATTGTTAGTGTGAATAAAATCTGTCAGCCCCAGTGCCATCTGTCAGCCCCAGTGCCGTCAGCCCCAGTGCCATCTGCCAGTGCCGCCAGCGCCAGTGCCACCTGCCAGTGCCATCTGCCAGCCCCAGTGCCGTCAGCCCCAGTGCCATCTGTCAGCCCCAGTGCCGTCAGCCCCAGTGCCATCTGCCAGTGCCAGTGCCACCTGCCGCCAGTGCCACCTGCCAGCGCCAGTGCCACTTGCCAGCGCCAGTGCCATCTGCCAGCCCCAGTGCCATCTGCCAGCCCCATTTGCCAGAGCAATTAGCCAGAGCAAATAGCCAGCGCCATCTGCCAGTGCCAGCCCCAGTGCCAGCCCCAGTGCCATCTGTCAGCGACATCTGCCAGCGACATCTGGCAGCGACATCTGGCAGCGACATCTGTCAGCCCCATCTGTCAGCGCCATCTGCCAGCCCCATCTGTCAGCGCCATCTGTCAGCGCCATCTGTCAGCCCCATCTGTCAGCCCCATCTGCCTCCAGTGCCATCTGCCTCCAGTGCCATTTGTTAGCGCCACGTGTTCTCAGAGCCACGTGTTGTCAGTGCCACGTGTCGTCAGTGCCGCCTGCCACGTCAGTGTCACCTGTGATCAGTGCTGTCAGTGTCACCTGTCACATCAGCGTCACCTGTCAGTGCCATTTGTGATCAATAAAAATGTCACAAAGAATATATTTAGCTGAGGAGGCATATGATATTCTTGCAGACGACGAGAGCAACGTGGAGGTTTCCGCTTCGGATTCCTCCTCATATTCAGATTGTGAGTCTGACGTGGACTACGAGCCTGTCCTCAGCAGCAGTACAATGACAGCCTCAGAGGAGGAAGATGATAGTCCGCCCGTCAGACGAAGGCGTACTGGTGAGGAGGCGGTACCATCCACCAGCACTGCAGAGCCATCCACCGGCAACCCAGTGCCATCCACCGGCACCACAGTACCTCGGCAAAGGCCAAGTACCAGTGTGTCAACTCGGCCCCAAAGGGTTAGGTCCCATGCCAGCCTTCCCTATTCCCTCCAGAACCCCTTGTGGCTTCCTCCTAACTCAGGAGAAGCTAACGTTGCCCCTTTCACTGCCAACCCAGGAGTCCAGGTGGACACACACAATTTTTCCCTGATGGACTTTTTCCACTTAATTTTTACAGAGGACATGCTTGAATCCATTGTGGTCCAGTCCAACCTATATGCCCAACAATTTATTGAAAGCAACCCAACGTCCTCTTATGCCCGTCCCTATGAGTGGAGAGCCCTAACAGTGGAGGAGTTAAAAAAAATTTTGGCCCTCACATTTTGTATGGGACTAAACAATAAAAATGAAATACGTGCATATTGGTTCCCCCGCCCCATCTAACACATGCCCATCTTTTCCTCAATAATGCCCCGGACCAGATATCTCATTATAATGAGATTCCTACACTTTAATGACAATACCCAGTGCCTTCCCCGGAATGACCCAAATTTTTATAAACTTTACAAAATTCGGCCGCTAATAAATTATTTTTCTGAGATCTTCCCCCAGTTGTTTACCCCAGACCAACACATGTGTGGATGAGTCCCTGATCAAATTTTCTGACAGGCTGGGCCTAAAACAAATTATTACCTCCAAAAGGGCCCGCTATGGGGTGAAAATGTATAAATTGTGTGATCGAGCCACAGGGTATACATATTCCTTCATGGTATACGAAGGGAAAGACACCCAGCTACATCCCCCTAATTGCCCCGAATACATCAGATTGAGTGGGAAAGTTGTTTGGGAACTCATAAACCCACTCCTGGAGAAAGGCTACCATCTTTATGTGGATAATTTTTACACAAGTTTACCCCTGTTCCGCAACCTCCAGAGAAAGCAAACTCCAGCATGTGGCACCGTAAGGACGAACTGGAAGGGCTTTCCTCAAAGCCTCGTCAACAAAAGGTTAAGAAAAGGTGAAGCGGTGAGTTTACGGAACGAGGAAATTTTGGCTGTGAAGTGGAGGGACAGAAGGGATGTGTACATGCTTTCTTCGATCCACAACAACACTTTTGTTGAGATCATCAGGAGGGATGGCCCAATACAAAAACCCACTTGTATCCATGAGTACAACATGTTCATGGGGGGTGTCGACTTGAACGACCAGATGCTCTAACCCTACCTTGCCACGAGAAGAACATACAAGTGGTCTAAAAAAAATTCAATTTATTTCTTTAATTTGGCCATATACAACACGTATGTAATCTATCGTAAATCCACAGAAAGACCCATACCCTTCCTTGGCTACCAGGAGGAAATCGTCACTGCCCTTCTATACCCCAACGGCCCACCACAAAACATTCGATCCGATGTAATTAGCAGACTCTCTGAACGCCACTTTCCTGATAAAATCCCTCCCAGACCAACAGGCCGAAGACATCAGAAAAAATGTCGGGTGTGCAGCAAACGAGGATTGAGAAGAGACACCACTTATCATTGTGCCCAATGCCCGTCCCAACCAGGCCTCTGCATAGGTGACTGTTTCCGCCGTTACCATACTTCAGTGAATTATTAGTGAAGTATGGTAACCATAACCCTCACTTCCTGCCATTTACCTTCACACCCCTTATGCCTCTGCTTGCTCTGTAACTGACCCTGGCTTGTTATTTGACCACGCTTCTGCCTACTGATTCTGTTTATGCCTCTGCCTGATCTGTAACTGACCCTGGACTGTTATTCGACCATGCTTCTGCCTACTGATTCTGTACATACCTCTGCCTGATCTGGAACTGACCCTGGACTGTTTGACCATGCCTTTTGCCTGCCTCTTGGACTGATCTTGTACCCTCTCAGTGGACTAGTGGGATTCATAACAGGGGTCTCACATATGTGAGGGGCTCCAGAATAGTTTTTTTGGATGAAGAAGACAATTTCCTTTGTTTTCTCATTCCTAGATTAGGGTCTGGAGACTCGGAGGCTTCAAAGAGATTTGGGTGGGAGAAGCCTCTACCCCTATCCCCATTCTGTCCTGAACAAGGCCCTACTTCTGCCTGTAGGACCTATACCATCATGCCTCTGCCTGTCGCATGAACTGACCACACCACATGGATGGACCATGTTCCTGCCTACTACCAGGACCAATATTTTGGCAATGCTGACGATCTCTGCCTGCACTGACCTTGGACCGTACATGGACAGTATCCCTGCCTGCTGCCTATATTGACTATGGACAGTATACCTGCTTGTTGCCTGGAAAATTGTGTTCTCTTTTGCTGACCAAGTCCCTGCATGCTGCCTGGACCAGTGCTATCATCCTGTGGACAACTGCGCTGCTAAAACCACAGGTAATCTTTTGTTTACTCTTTTCTCAGCAGAATGTATTTTGGGGTGTAATTCTTGGTATGTGCATGCTCTGTGTCCCTGGAACACCTGATGGTGTTCGTTGCATGTTGGGCCTCTGTATGTGGCCAAGCTGTGTAAAAGTCTCACACATTTGGTATTGCCATACTCAGGAGGAGTAGCAGAATGTATTTTGGGGTGTCATTTTTGCTATGTACATGCTATGTGTTGGAAATATCTTATAAATGGACAATGTTGCGTAAAAAAAAATGCGTTTTAATTTTTTTCCACATTTTCCCGAAACTTCTGGAAAAAAATAAACCATTCAAAAGACTCAATATGTCTCATAGATTATACATTGGGGTGTTAGCTTTCCAAAATGTGGTCACTTTGTGGGCATTTCCATTGTCCTGGTGCTCCAGGGCCTTCAAAAATGTAATAGGTGGTTGAGAAATGAGATGTGTAATTTATGCTCCTAGAACGCCTGATGGTGCTATTTCAATATTGGGCCTCTGTATGTGGCCAGGCTGTGTAAAAGTCTCACACATTTGGTATTGCCATACTCAGGAGGAGTAGCAGAACGTATTTTGGGGTGTCATTTTTGCTATGTACATGCTATGTGTTGGAAATATCTTATAAATGGACAACTTTGCGTAAAAAAAAATGCGTTTAAATTTTTTTCCACATTTTCCCAAAACTTCTGGAAAAAAAATGAACCATTCAAACGACTCATTATTCCTCATAGATTATACGTTGGGGTGTTAGCTTTCCAAAATGGGGTCACTTTGTAGGCATTTCCATTGTCCTGGTGCTCCAGGGCCTTCAAAAGTGTAATAGGTGGTTGAGAAATGAAATGTCTAATTTATGCTCCTAGAACGCCTGATGGTGCTATTTCAATATTGGGCCTCTGTATGTGGCCAGGCTGTGTAAAAGTCTCACACATTTGGTATCGTAATACTCAGAAGGAGTAGCAGAACGTATTTTGGGGTGTCATTTGTGGTATACACATGCCATGTGAGAGAAATAACCTATTACATTGAAAATTTGTGAGAAAAAAAAAAAATCTTCATTTTGCAAAGAATTGTGGGAAAAAGATGACAACATCAAAAACCTCACCATGCATCTTAGTAAATACCTTGGAATGTCTACTTTCAAAAAAGGGGTCATTTGGGGGGTATTTGTACTTTCCTGGCTTGTTCTGGTCGCAAGAAATGAGATAGGCCACCAGTACATCAGGTGTGATCAGTTTTTTATGATTCGCACCACAGCTTGTGGACTCTCTAACTTTCACAAAGACCAAATAATATCCACTAATTTGGGTTATTTTTACCAAAGATATGTAGCAGTATAAATTGTGGCCAAAATTTATGATTTTTTTTTTATAATTTGCAAAATTTTATCACAGAAACAAAGAATTATGCGTTTTTTTTCTAAATTTTCGGTCTTTTTTCATTTATAGCGCAAAAAATAAAAACCCCAGAGGTGATCAAATACCACCAAAAGAAAGCTCTATTTGTGGGAAAAAATGGACACAAAATTCATTTGGGTACAGTGTTGCATGAGTAATTGTCATTCAAAGTGTGAGAACACCAAAAGCTGAAAATTGGTCCGGGCAGGAAGGGTGTTTAAGTGCCCAGTAAGCAAGTGGTTAAATGCCCAAAATGGTCCTTGGTGACTAAAAAAGGCACACTCTTGACCTTTGAATGCCAAACAGGTCCTCGGTGACCAGGGGCGGACTGACAACTAATGGGGCCCCCAGGCAATAGAACCTCATGGGGCCCCCTTGGGCGCCACACCTGCACAGAGAGACACGGGGGGAGCACACAGGGGGAAACTGGAGGAAGAACGCACATGCACACACAGGGACACACACACACAGGGGGACACACACACACACAGGGGGACACACTCACACACACAGGGGGAAACACTCACACACACAGGGGGACACACTGACGCACACAGGGGAAGACACACACAGGGGGACACACTCGCACACAGGGGAAGAGACACACACACACACACACACACAGGGGGAGAGACACACAGGGGAAGAAACACACACTCACACACACACACACACACACACAGGGGGAGACACACACACACAGGGGAAGAAACATACACACACACACACACAGGGGGAGACACACACACACAGGGGAAGAAACATACACACACACACACACACACACAGGGGGAGACACAAACACACACACACAGGGGGACACACACACTCACACCACACACAGGGGGACACGCACACTCACACGGGGGCACACACACTCACACGGGGGGGGCACACAATCACATGGGGGGACACACACACTCACACGGGGACACACACACAGGGGGACACACACACACACCACACGGGGACAAACTCACACAGAGACACACAAACTCACACAGGGGGACACTCTCACACACACACAGGGGGACACACTCTCTCAAACAAGGGGACACACACACACACACGGGGACACTCACACACACCACACACAGGGGGACATACACACACACACTCACACCACACACACACAGGAGGATACACTCACACACACACACACACACAAACACAGGGGGATACACACACACACACACACACACAGGGGGACACACACACACAGGGGGGCAAACACACAGGGGGACACTCTCACACACACACACATACAGGGACACTGACACACACAGGGGGACATTCACACAGGGGGACATTCACACACACAAACACAAGGACACACACACACACATGTGGACACAAACACAGGAGGACACTCACACAAGGGGAAAACACTCACACAGGGACACACACACACACACACACACACACACACACACACAGGGACACACACACACTCACAGGGGGACACACACACACACACACAGGGGGAGAGACACACAGGGGAAGAAACACACACACAGGGGGAGACACACACACACAGGGGAAGAAACATACACACACACAGGGGAAGACACACACACACACAGGGGGAGACACACACTCACACCACACACGGGGACACGCACACTCACACGGGGGGGCACACACACTCACACGGGGGGACACACAATCACATGGGGGGACACACACACACGCACACGGACACACACACACAGGGGGACACACACACACACACAACACAGGGGGACACACTCACACAGAGACACACACTCACACAGGGTGACACTCTCTCTCACACACACAGGGGGAGACACACACACACAAGGGGTGACACACACAAGGGGAGGCACACACACAGGGGGACACACTCTCTCAAACAGGGACACACACACTGGGACACTCACACACACACCACACACAGGGACACACACACACACACACACAGGGGGATACACACTCACACACACGCACACACACAGGGGGACACGCACACTCACTCACACAGGGGGACACATACACAGGGGGACACACACACACACACACATAGGGGAAGACACACACACACAGGGGAAGACACACACAGGGGGACACACACACAGGGGAAGAAACACACACACAGGGGGAGACACACACATACAGGGAAGGAAACATACACACATACACACACACACAGGGGGAGACACACACACACAGGGACACGCACACTCACATGGGGGGCACACACACTCACACGGGGGGACACACAATCACATGGGGGGACACACACACTCACACGGACACACACACACAGGGGGACACACACACACACAACACAGGGGGACACACTCACACAGGGGGACACACTCACACCACACACGGGGACACGCACACTCACACGGGGGGCACACACACTCACACGGGGGGACACACAATCACATGGGGGGACACACACACTCACACGGACACACACACAGGGGGACACACACACAACACAGGGGGACACACTCACACAGAGACACACACACACACTCACACAGGGTGACACTCTCTCACACACACACAGGGGGAGACACACACACACAGGGGGAGACACACACACAAAAGGGGAGACACACACACAAGGGGAGGCACACACACAGGGGGACACACTCTCTCAAACAGGAGGACACACACATGGGGACACTCACACACACCACACACAGGGGGACACACACACAGGGGGATACACACTCACACACACGCGCACACACAGGGGGACACGCACACTCACTCACACAGGGGGACACTCTCACACACACACATACAGGGACACACACACGGGGAGATACACACACACGGGGACACTCACACACACGGGGGGACACACACAGGGACACACACACAGGGGGACATTCACACAGGGGGACACTCACACAGGGGGACACTCACACAGGGGGATACAAACACAGGGGGACACTCACACACACATGGGGACACAAACACAGGGGGACACTCACACAGGGGGACACAAACACAGGGGTACACACTCACACGGGGGGCACAGGGGGACAAACACACAGGGGGACACTCACACACGGGGCACTCACACACATGGGGGGCACTCACAGAGGGGGACACTGTGGGTTGGGGGGATCCGGGGCCCCATGCATTCTGTACCGCCGCCTCCCATCACTTGTGGCAGGCCCAGGCTTCACTTACCGGAAGCCAATAATAACGGCGCAGCTCCCCACCGGCCCCTCGACCCTTCTGCTGTGCCCGTATCACATGCCGCGATCATGCCAATTACAATACTGCTAACGGCGCGCTGCTCCCCGCTGGCCCCTCCTCCCCTCCTCACACACACACAGGGGGAGACACACACACACAGGGGGACACACACTCACACCACACAGGGGGACACCCTCACACACACACATACAGGGACACACACACACAGGGGGACACACACAGGGGGACATTCACACAGGGGGACACTCACACAGGGGGACGCTCACACAGGGGGACGCTCACACAGGGGGACGCTCACACAGGGGGACGCTCACACAGGGGGATGCTCACACAGGGGGACATTCACACAGGGGGACATTCACACAGGGGGACACTCTCACACACAAACACAGGGACACACACACAAACACAGGGGGACACTCACACAAGGGGAAACTCACACACACACACACACAGAGGGGGACACACTCGCACGCACACACACACACACACACGGGAAGACACACACAGTGGGAGACACACACACACACACACAGGGGGAGAGACACACAGGGGAAGAAACACACACACACACACAGGGGAAGAAACATACACACACACACACACACACACATAGGGGGAGACACACACACACAGGGGGAGACACACACACACACACACACACACAGGGGGAGACACACACACACAGGGACACACACACACTCACACCACACACGGGGACACGCACACTCACACGGGGGGGGCACACACACTTACACGGGGGCACACACACTCACACGGGGGGACACACACACTCACACGGGGACACACACACAGGGGGACACACACACACAGGGGGAGACACACACACACAGGGGGAGACACACACACAAGGGGAGGCACACACATAGGGGGACACACACACACACACACACAGGGGGTACACTCTCTCAAACAGGGGGACACACACACACACGGGGACACTCACACACACCACACACAGGGGGACACACACACACTCACACCACACACACACATACACATACGCGCACACACAGGGGGACACGCACACTCACTCACACAGGGGGACACACACACAGGGGGCACACACACAGGGGGACACACACACAGGTGGACACACACTCACCACACAGGGGGACACTCTCACACAGGGGGACACTCTCACACACACACATACAGGGACACTCACACACTGGGAGACACACACACACGGGGACACTCATACACACGGGGAGACACACACACACGGGGAGACACACACAGGGACACACACACAGGGGGGCATTCACACAGGGGGACACTCACACAGGGGGACATTCACACACACACACATGGGGACACAAACACAGGGGGACACTCACACACACACATGGGGACACAAACACAGGGGGACACTCACACAGGGGGACACTCACACAGGGGGACACACACACACACACATGGGGACACAAACACAGGGGGACACACTCACACGGGGGGCACAGGAGGACAAACACAAAGGGGGACACTCACACACAGGGGGCACTCACACACGGGGGGCACTCACAGAGGGGGACACTGTGGGTTGGGGGGATCCGGGGTCCCATGCATTCTGTACCGCCGCCTCCCATCACTTGTGGCAGGCCCAGGCTTCACTTACCGGATGCCAATAATAACGGCGCAGCTCCCCGCCGGCCCCTCCACTCTTCTGCTGTGCCCCTATCACATGCCGCGATCATGCCAATTACAATACTGCTAACGGCGCGCTGCTCCCCGCCGGCCCCTCCTCCCCTCCCGTCCCAGGTGCTTGTATGGTATGCGTTGTGACATCACCTGGGACGGACGGGAGGGAAGAAGGGGGGGCGGCGGGGAGCAGTGCGCCGTTAGAAGTACCGTTAGCAGTATTGTAATCGGCATGATCGCGGCATGTGATACGGCACAGCCGCTTCAAGTGGCCTCTCATGTGGCCGAGACCGGGCCAGGCCCCTAATGACCTCAGGCGGCACCCGAGTGACCGACTGGCCAGTCCGCCCCTGTCGGTGACCAAAAACAGCTGGGTGTGCTGTTTTTTTCACTGGGGCCCATTTTTGGCCTCCAAGGATAATATTTAGCCTAGAATGGTCACTGAGGACCATTTTTGGTATTCAATGTTTGGTTGTTTGTATTTCACAGTGACCTTTCTGTAACCTCTAGCCTCCCTCTGCTGTGATTTATTACAATGTACAGTAGGTAAAAGTACCTCTGCCGGGTTAGCCCCCCATATCAATATTTAAAAAAAATCGTATTCAGTTTGTTAGATCTTTTTTAGATCAGGTTAGATCAACTGTTTTTTGCGTTAGATCTCACACAGAAGAAGCAATATTAACAGTTATTTGCAGGGGGGGCTAACCCGTCATCAGCCCGCCTTATCAAATTTTCTGGCCAAAAATCATTCAGGCTGATAAATATTTGTTAGATCCGATAAGATCAAGTGGTTTTAATGTTAGATCTCACATAATTAGAGACTTATTAAGAGATTAAGAGATTAATGAGGGGGGCTGCCCCCTCCCCTTATCTCCTTTCCCATCAAAATAGAGATATTAGGTGGTACATATGGACGGGTTAGCCCCCCACATGCAATTTTGGCCAGAAAAAAATATTCGTTAGATCCGGTAAGATCAAGTGGTTTTGACATTGGATCTCACATAATTAGAGACTTATTAAGTGAATAATGAGGGGGGTTGCCCCCCCTTATTTAATTTTCTGGCCAAAAACCATTCAGGCTAATAGATATTCCTTAGATCCGGTAAGACCAAGTAGTTTTTTTTTTAAAAAGGTAAAGGTAAGTAGAGAAAGCGTAGTCAAAGCATAGCCAGACTATAGCAAACGGATCGAGTAGTCAGCCAGGCCAGAGTTCAATAACCAGATCGGGTAATCAGCCAGGCCAGAAGTCAGGGATCCAAGTGAAACAGCAGCAAGCAGGAAAAGGAGCCAGAAGGGATGTCAGCAAGCCAGTCTTTAAACAGAACTGCAGGCGATGGTTTCTTGTGATGTGACCAAGGCGAAGGCAGAGATGAAGTCAGCTGGACAGCTTTAAGTAGGCAGGTCAGACGAGCATGATCAGGAACAGCTGGTAACTGCGGAGAGAGATGAGAGCTGGCAATTAGCCGACAGCTGAGCAGCCAACCCAGAGAAGTAAGGGCTAAACCAGCCCTGACAAATGGATATTCATTAGATCCAGGAAGAGCAATTGGTTTTAACGTTTGATCTCACATAATTTCAGAGATATTCCACATCAAAATAGAGGTATTAGGTGGTACATAATACAATACAACATAATACATAATACAAAAAAGAAGGGTTAGCCCCCCTTATCAAATTTTCTGGCCAAAAATCATTCAGGCTAATAGATATTCGTTAAATCTGGTAAGGTCAAGTGGTGTTAACGTTACCTAATGGATCTCAACCAGTGTCAGTCTGCCCCAGTCAGCTCTTTAGAGCGGGCTAGGGGAGAATGAACACAGGGGGACTCTTATGACAATACATATAAAAATACATCTAACATTTTCCACAACGTGCCACCAAAACAGATTTACAGTCCACACCCATGGACTCACAAAGATCCCAGCCAGTGACTGTATCTCACTCTCTACCCGTTGCTGAAGATGAAAACAGCGAGGATAAAGAGAAAGATTGTCTGTGGCCATCTCAAATGTCAGGGCCTGCCACCTCCCCTTTTCTTCTCCTCCCAAGGTGACTGAGGTGACTCTCAGGCCAGAGGATCCTGAGTTTGGACCTTAAAGTCCACCTTTTGAAGAGTTGGAAGACCCTCAATCTTACCTGCTGACAACAGACCCCTAAGACTTTCCATCCTTCATTGAGGAAACTGAAGCTGATATGCAGGAAGAAGAAGAGACCAGTGTGCCTGTAACCCCAGAACCTAAAGAACAGCAAGAGCAAAGGGTTATTCACCTACCCAAAAGACTGCTCTGAGGAGGTCGTTCTCATTGTAAAAAGGACTCTTGAAGTAACTGACCCTTCCACCGCAGATTTGGTGGTGGCAGGGCTGGTGCAAGGACTTTTGACATTCTAGGCAAAAAGTCCTTTTGCCACCCTCTGGCCCCACCCCTGACCCCACCCCCTTTCCACTGCCCGTGTAAACCCCACCTTTTTAATGAAGTGCCCATCAAATCCAGCCTCACCAGCGCCCATCAAATACAGCCTTACCAGTACCCATAAATGCTACATCACCAGCGTCCATCCATAGCAGCCTTACCAGCATCCATCAATGCAGCCTCACCAGCGCCCATCAAATACAGCCTCACCAGAGCCCATCAAATGCAGCCTACCAGCGCCCATCAAATGCAGCCTACCAGCGCCCATCAATGAATGTTTGCTTGCTTCAATTCATTTGTGAGATGAGATGCAGCACAGTATACACCCGTATCTACCCGTTATTGCTGGTGTTCTCTAATACAGGTATCTGCAAAAGTTAAAGTGGGCGTTGTGTGCCTCCAGCACAGTATTCACCTGAAGATACCCCTTATTGCTGGTGTTGTCTGTTGCTTATCTTGCATATTAGCCTTTAATATTAGCACTTTTGATTTCGAACGTTCGAGTCCCATAGACTTTAATAGGGTTCTAAAGTTCGTACGAATTTTTGGTCCGTTCAAAGGTTCTGGTGTTCGGCTCATCCCTAATACAGAAGGATAAGGAGAAGGAGAAGAACTGAGATAGAGATAGAGAAGGAGGAGAAGGAGAAGAACTGAGATAGAGAAGGAGAAGAAGAAGAACTGAGATAGAGAAGGAGAAGAAGAAGAACTGAGAGATAGAGAAGGAGAAGAAGAATTATGTCGCGTACACACGCGGCGACAGAAGACCGGGCCACCGCCTGTAAAAGAGCTATAAGAAGGCGCGGTGGCCCGGCAGAAGAACCGAAGAGGGGGACAAGACCCCCGAAGTCGGGAGAAGAGGCCGGCGGCGCGGAAGAAAGCCGGACTCCTCCGCTAGCAAAAGAGCTACAAGAAGATAGCGGAGGAGTCCGGCGAGAAGACCCCCGAAGACGGAAGACCCCCGGAGCTGTGCAATAAAGTATTTTATCTCGTGTGTTGTGTTTTTTTTTGTACTTTTATTTTACAGGTGAATGGGTAGGGGTATATTGTACCCCATACTCATTCACATAGGGTGGGGGGCCGGTATCCGGGGGCCCCCTTATTAAAGGGGGCTCCCGGATTCCGATAAGCCCCCCGCCCGCAGACCCCGACAACCAACGGCCAGGGTTGTCGGGAAGAGGCCCTTGTCCTCATCAACATGGGGACAAGGTGCTTTGGGGTGGGGGGGCCGCGCGGCCCCCCCTTCCCCAAGGCACCACCCCATGTTGAGGGCACGCGGCCTGGTACGGCTCAGGAGGCCGGCCGGGTAGCGTGCTCGGACAAGGGTCTGTTGTGGACTTGGGGGGGGGGACCCCCACGCCGATTTTTTTCGGCGTTGGGGTTCCCCTTTGAGTCCATACCAGGAGACACGCTCTAAATGAGCGGACTTTCCTCCGCGTGTGTTGGCGAGTCCGTTCATTTCAAAAGTAGGGCGGATAGTACGGCGGACTTAGTACGCCGTATTAGTCCGCTGAAAAAGTGCCGTGTGTGGGCAAGTAGCCCGTTCGGAAAGTCCGACGGACAGTCTGGCGGAAAGTACGCCAGACTAAGTACGTCATACAGTCCGCTCGTGTGTACGCGGCATAAGGATAAGGAGAGGGAGAAGGAGAAGACATGAGATAGAGAAGGAGAAGGAGAAGAAGAATAAGAACTGAGATAGAGAAGGAAAAGGAGAAGGAGAAGAACTGAGATAGAGAAGGAGAAGGAGAAGAACTGAGATAGAGATAGTGTCAGAGCTGATTACCCGTTCTGGTTAATGAACTTTGGACTGGCTGACTACCCGATCTGGCTACAGGACTCTGGCTATGCTTGACTACGCCTTTTTCTATTTACCTTTTTATTTTTATTAATAAACAAGTGTGATTTGATTGTACTTCTGTCTCAGTCTGTTTTATGGTTTCTGACAGTACGCGAAAGCCATGAATTCAGAAGATACAGTCAATCCACTTGTTGGTAATATTTTTTCCAGATTGGATGAGCAAGATCACCGCATGGATCAGTTTACCTTGGCGTTACAAACGCTCCTGAATCGCACGGCTCACCTGGAATCCCCCACGGTGGCTGCTCCGGTACAACCTGAGTCGCAGGCCGTCCCTGCGGCTGCGCTAGTCTCTGTGCAGGCACCCGCCTTGAGTATTACCTCTATAAGAGGTATGTCTGGTTCTGCTCCACTTCCCCGGTGATTTGGGGGCGATCCAGTTCAATGCATAGGGTTTCTCAATCAGGTTGAGATATACGTTGAAATGCTGCCCCAGGCGTTTCCCACGTACAGAAGCAAAGTAGGTTTTGTGATATCTTTGCTTTCTGAGAGAGCCTTGGCCTGGGCTAACTCTCTACGGGAGACGCAAACACCTGTTTCCTGAGTTACCCTCAGTTTGCGGCCTCCTTTAAAATGGTTTTTACCGTACGCTCTGCTTCTGCTGCCAAGTGCCTCATGTCCATCAAACAGAGTACGAGAACTGTTGCCGACTACGCCATTGAATTCCGTACTCTGGCAGCAGAGGTTGCTTGGAACAATGAGGCCCTCGTGGCTGCTTTTTCTCATGGTCTCTCGGATTCCATCAAAGATGAGATAGCAGCCCGAGATATACCCACTGAGCTGGAGAGTTTGATCTCGTTTGCCATTCTCATTGACTCCAGACTCAGAGAAAGACTTTCTCTTAAGGAGCGCTTGCGGAAGCCTCCTGTACATTTGCCTCCGAGCTTTGTAGTCCCACCCATGCCTCCCTCACCTCCCATGCCTCCTGGTACCGAGTTGATCAGTGAAGATGAACCCATGCACCTGGGCAGGAGGAGGGAGAGATTGTGCCTTTATTGTGGCCAGGCAGGTCACTTTTTGAAGTCTCGTCCTACCCGTCCAGGGAACGCCCGAACCTTGAGGTCCTGTCATGGACTGACCTTAGGGGGAGTTGTTACGTCCCCAGTTATCCAGAAGGAAAAGCCCCTGGTTTTGGTCACCCTTTCTTGGGCTGAGTCATCCATCGAGATACAGGCTCTAATCGACTCTGGGGCTGCAGGCCTGTTCACTGATCCTGCATTTGTTTCGCAGCACTCGATTCCGCTGCAGCTGTGTGACACTCCACTGGCCATTGAGGTTCTTGACGGGAGACCTTTACAGCCTGCCCATGTGACTCATGAGACGGTTCCGTTGTCCATGGCCGTAGGGGCTCTTCACCATGAGATAATCCAATTCCAAGTTATTTCCTCACCCAGATTTCCGCTGGTTATTGGTTATCCTTGGTTACAGAGGCACAACCCCTCTTTTGATTGACTCCGTGCTGAGGTTCTCTCCTGGTCACCACAATGCAGTGAGACATGCTTCCTGAAGGTATCCAAGGTCCTGTGCACCTCTTCACTCCCCTCCTTGCCGGAGGAGTACCGTGATTTTGGCGATGTCTATAATAAAGGTCAAGCTGGTAGTTTGCCTCCACACCGGCCTTATGATTGTGCAATTGACCTTCAACCCGGTGCCATAACTCCTCGTGGCCGGGTTTACCCTTTGTCGGTCTTGGAGGATAAGGCCATGGAGGAGTATGTTGCTGACGCACTTTCTCGAGGTTTCATCCGCAAGTCCTCATCTCCTGCTGGTGCTGGTTTCTTCTTTGTGAAAAAGAAGAGCGGTGAACTGAGACCTTGTTGAAATTTTAACAAAAAATAAATAAATAAATTTTTTATATAGATATATATATATAAATTTTAATTAACCATTATACAGTTTTAATAACTTAATTAAAAGTTTTCCTTTAAAAAAATTGTATATATTTTATATTATAATTTACAGAACTAGTTATTTAAAAAAAAAAAAGAAAAAGAATATTACATAAAAATAGAAATATAAAAAAAAATTATAATAAAAAATAATTATATGTGAGAATTACAATATAGATTAAATAATATATAATTGCACACTATTTGTGGCATTTCTTTTAATAATAGATAAAAGATGAAAAAAATTTTTTTTAAATCGAAGAAATTAATTTTTTTTTAATTATATGTGCATCAAGTTTAAAAAAAGTAAAAACAAAAAACAAATAAAAAATAAAAATTATATATATATTTTTTTGTAATCAAAGCAATACGAAATACAATGCATTTTGACATTTAATACAATACTTTATTATTTTAAAAGAACTAATTAAACTTACTTTGATTTTGCAGATTGTTGGTTGGTTTCTTTGTTGAATGCATGCTGGAACACCTTGCTCCTCATGGTCCTCGTTCTCTTCTTGCTCTCAGGTACTAATGAACAGGTATACTGGTCAGTATTACCTTTTTCCCTCTTTTGAAATGGCGGTTTTTGAACCGCCCTCTGAACGTGGCACATAATGACGTCACTTCCGCTTTCTAAATCACACCATAACTCGCGCCTGGCCGCCGCACAGACTCCTGGGAACAAGAAAAGAGGATCCCAGGAGACAGTGCGGCACAGAGAAAGTATAGACCTAGCCGCTGCAACCCCGCCCACACAGGGCCAGATTAAGAACATCATGGGCCTGGTGCTATGGATTTTGGTGGGGCCTTTTATAAACAATAAATAAATGAAAATGCTAACAATTTTTTGTTATAACAAATTAAATTAAAGAGCGAGAGGGAGGATGAGAGAGAGAGAAAGAGAGAGAAAGGGAATGAAAGAGGTGTGAGGGGTAAGGGAGGGCGGATGAGAGAGAAAGGGGGGGTGAGAGAAAGAGGATGCACATGAACATGTGTGGGAATGACATCAACGCAGCCTGACCAAGGCAAGTGACCGAAGGCACAGAACTTAGAAGGAAGACCGGCTGAAGATGGAAGTGCCCGGGCCCCGCCGGATTGATCACAGCACAGCACTGGAGGGCTCAGTCTGACAATTTAAGTGTACCTTAATGTGCTAATATGCTGGGCATACTTGTACATTATGGCATAACCTACCCCAGGGCCTCTAAAAAGTAGTAATGTTAGAAAAGTTTACTACCACTTTAATATCACAGGAGCCTTTCATGGGGCCCCCTACTGACCCTGTGGCCCTTGGGCAGTGCCTAAGTGCATAATTGTCAGCATTTCAAAAATATTTTCAGGGACGCTTTTTTTTACAAGTGCTATATTTAGAGTAGCTGACATCCTCTATGTCCCTCTATACATCACAATAGTAATTACAAAATTAAATAAGTACTAATAATGGGGCAGAACAAATATGAGGACTATGAGATTTCCTTTAGTTGAACTGACAAAAGCGTGCCCATTCTAGAGCTGGTAACATTGAGGATATTCAGTATTCATTTTAAAGAACGGTTTTTGTGGGTAAGAGGCATTGGGAAGGAGTATGGATGGTATAAAAGTGGGAAGTATGTGCAGGTGAGGGAGAGGAATGTGGAGGGTCTAACAGTGGGCACTATGTACATGAGAGGAGTGCAGAGGGTATGGCAGAAGGCACTATGTACATGAGAGGAGTGTGAAGGGTATGACAGTGGGCAGTATGCACAGCAGAGGAGTATAGAGGGTATGACATTGGGCACTATGTATAAGAGAAGAGTGTGAAGGGTATGACAGTGAGCAATATGTACAGGGGTGTGGAAGGTATGACAGTGGGCACTATGTACAGGAGAGAAGTGTGGAGAGTAGGACAGTAAGCAGTAATTACAGGAGAGGAGTGTGGAGGGAGGGTATGATGATGGGCACTATGTATAGGCGAGGAGTATGGAGGGTATGACAGTGAGTAGTATGTACAAGAGAGCAGGGCCGGTGCTACCACTAGGCAAACTAGGCAGGATCAGTGGGTGTATAGACGTAGGAACTTGGGTCAGGTTTAGTTGGAACCCCTCATAATGGACAGAGTGGGTGTACAGACCTGTGAACTCGGCACAGGGATTTTGGGAACCCCTCATAATGGGATCAGTGGGTGTATAGACGTAGGAACTTGGGTCAGGTTTAGTTGAAACCCCTCATAATGGACAGAGTGGGTGTACAGACCTGGTAACTCAGCACAGGGATTGTTGGAATGCCTCATAATGGGCCCAGCAGGTTTACAGACCTGGGAATCTCAGCACAGGGCTGGTGGGAACCCCCTCATAATGGGCAGAGGTGGTGTACAGACCCATGAACTCAGCACTGGGATTTTGGGAACCCCTCATAATGGGATCAGTGGGTTTACAGACCAGGGAACTTGGGACAGCTTGGTGGGAACCCATCATAATAGACAGAGTGGGTATACAGACCTGAGAACTCAGCACAGGTATTGTTGGAATGCTTCATAATGGGCCCAGCAGGTTTTCAGTCCTGGGAATCTCAGCACAGGGCTCATGGGAACCCCTCCTAATGGGATCAGTGGGTTTACAGACCAGGGAATTTGGGAAAGGTTTGGTGGGAACCCATCATAATGGTCAGAGTGGGTGTACAGACCTGGGAACTCGGCACAGTGATTTTGGGAACCCTTCATAATGAGATCAGTGAGTGTACAGACCAGGGAACTTGGGTCAGGTTTGGTGGGAACACCTCCTAATGGGTAGAGTGGGTGTACAGACCTGGGAACTGAGCAAAGGGATTGTTGTAATGCCTCATAATGGACCTAGCAGGTTTGCAGACCTGGGAATCTAAGCACAGGGCTCATGGAAACCCCCTCATAATGGGCAGAGGTGGTGTACAGACCCATGAACTCGGCACAGGGATTTTGGGAACCCCTTATAATGAGATCATTGGGTGTACAGACCAGGGAACTTGGGACAGGTTTGGTGGGAAGCCCTCATAATGGAAAGAGTGGGTGTACAGACCTGGGAACTCAGCACAGGGATTGTTGGAATGCCTCATAATGGGCCCAGCAGGTGTACAGATCTGGGACCTCAGCACATGGTTGGTGGGAACGCCTCATAATGGGATGAGTTTACAGACCCGGGAACTTAGCACGTGTTTGGGGGGAACCCCTCATAATGGGCCCAGCAGGTGTACAGACCTGGGAATCTCAACACAGGGCTGATGGGAACCCCCTCATAATGGGCAAAGGTGGTGTACAGAGGCGTGAACTCTGCACAGGGATTTTGGGAACCCCTCATAATGAGATCAGTGCGTGTACAGATCAGGGATCTTGGGTCAGGTTTGGTGGGAACCCATCATAATGGGCAGAGTGGGTGTACAGACCTGGGAACTCAGCACAGGTATTGTTTGAATGCCTCATAATGGGCCCAGCAGGTGTACAGACCTGGGAATCTCAGCACAGGGCTCATGGGAACTCCCTCATAATGGGCAGAGGTGGTGTACAGACCCGTGAACTCGGCAAAGGGATTTTTGGAACCCCTCATATTGGGATCAGTGGGTAGGGATGAGCTACGTGTTTGAGTCGAACATCAGCGAATTCCGAACATTATGGGCCGTTCGCGCCAAATTCGTGTGGCGCTCACGGCCCACAATGCACTGCGTCATCGCAGTGCATTGCTGGCTCATGATTGGCCAAGCATGCACTGTGACCCCGCATGCTTGGCCAATCACAGCGCCAGCAGCGAGGAGAGCCATGATTGGCCACAGGCAGGATGCCTGTGGCCAATCATAGCTCAGGCTGTGTAGTACACGCCCCACACTATATAAGGCCGCCAGCACGGCGGCCTAGTGTAGTGTGTTGGCGTCTGAAGCAGTTAGTGGGTGTTCTGTGTACCTTCAAGACAGTACACACCGATTGTTTTCGGCCGATTTTCGATCTTGCTGTTGTGTAGTGGTTGTTGTCTGTGTGCCCTGACCGCAGTATACACTGCTATATTCACCTCACCTATATAGCTAGTGATCTATCTTTTATAATAGAGCTTGCAGTCAATAGTGTTAGGAGCTTGTGCGTGCTGTCTGCGTGCTCTGTACCCAGTACACACCGCTATATCCACCTACATAGCTCTTCTCTATTTGAGCCCACTTGCCATCTGCAGGAGTTATTGGAAGTTGTGTGTGCCTCCAGCACAGTACAGTATACATCTGTATATACCCCTTTATCTCTGGTGTTCTATAAAAAAGGCATCTGCAGGAGTTAGTGGGTTTTTTGTGCCAGCACAATATACACCTGTATCTACCCTTTATTGCTGTTCTCTAATAGAGCCATCTGCAGGGCTTAGTGGGTGTTGTGTGACTCCATTACACTGCTGTTTTACCCAACTCCCTTCAGGCCATTACCATGTCTGGAAGGCCAGCAAGGAGAGGCAGACAGGCGCGAGCCGATAAAAGAGGGCAAGCAGGCTCTGTGTCTAGAGACAACAGTGCTGGTCGTGGACGCGGTGCATTGTCATCAGCACGTGGCCATGGGACACGCTTGTCCTTCTTTTCGGCAGCTGGACATGTTGAACCGCAACATGCCAATGACTTGGTAGAGTGGATGACCAAGCCCTCTTCATCCTCCTCATCCTCTCTCACCCAGTCTCAGGGTACTAGCAAAGCAGCTGCCAACGCATCGTCTTCCCTCCTCTCAATGTCATCATCAGTGACTCCTTCCCTAGACCCACCACGTCCTCCTGAGGAGTCTCCTGAACTCTTTGAGCACAGTGTTGGGTACATGCTCCAGGAGGATGCCCAGTGTTTTGTGGGCTCTGATGATGACACTCAGCTAGAGGAAGGCAGTAGCGTGAGCGCAGAGAGAGGGGATGCTCAAGAAGGACAGCAATCTGGCAGTCATGTTCCACAAGCTGCAGCATACTGCCAGGTTTGCTACAGCGATGAAGAGGGAGGGGATGATGAGGGCACTGACTCCACATGGGTGCCTGGTAGGAGAGAGGAGGAGGAGGAGGAGGAGGCACATGTCCAACGAGGCAGGATGCCCCCCGGGGGCCAGCTTAGGGGCAGAACACCGACTGAATCACACCGCAGAGCTCCGCCTGTGCAGGGCGCTGCCTCTGCGCGTTATTCTAAAAGTTCTTTGGTGTGGGCCTTTTTTGAGACGAGTGCATCAGATCGCACCGCTGCTATTTGCAACATATGTCTCAAGCGTATCTCGCGTGGCCAAAACATCAGCCGCTTGGGCACCACATGCTTGACCAGACATATGTTGACCTGCCATGCAGCTCGTTGGCAAGCGTACCTCAAAGACCCACACCAAAGAACAAAGCGGACCTCTCCTTGCTCCTCATCAGCTGGCATCTCCAACCCCACTAGACCTTCAGTCCTCTCTGAAACCTGCTCTGAGAGGAATGAAGGTGTAGAATTAGGTGTGTCAAAGCCAAGTGCTTCCGGGAACTCTGCTAGCGGTACACCCACGTCCGATTATAGCAGGCAAATGTCCCTGCCCCAGCTGCTGGACCGGCAAAAGAAGTTCACTCCTAGCCATCCACATGCCCAGCGGTTGAATGCTAGCTTGGCTAAATTGCTAGCACTTCAACTGCTGCCTTTTCAGTTGGTAGACTCGGCCCCCTTCCGTGAGTTTGTACAATGTGCGGTTCCTCAGTGGCAGATCCCCAAACGCCACTTTTTCTCACGGAAGGCGATTCCGGCTCTCTACCGGCATGTGGAAGGCAATGTCCTTGCCTCGCTGGACAGGGCGGTCAGCGGTAAGGTGCATATTACCGCTGACTCATGGTCCAGCAGGCATGGACAGGGACGTTACCTGTCTTTCACGGCCCATTGGGTCACTCTTCTGGCAGCTGGGAAGGATGCAGGACAAGGTGCAGTAGTGTTGGAGGTTGTTCCGCCACCACGCCTCCAAAATGCTACTATTGGTTGTGACACACCTCTCTCCTCCACCCCCTCCTCTTCTTCTTCCTCCATGGCCTCTTCCAGTGCTCTGTCCTCAGAACCAGCGGTGCTCCGTAGGCGTTCCAGGGGCTACGCAAGTACGCAGGCAAAACGATGCCATGCCGTGCTTGCGCTGGTTTGTTTAGGGGACAGGAGCCACACTGGGGCGGATGTTTTGTCAGCTCTGCAGGGGCAGGCCGAGAGGTGGTTGACGCCACGCCAGCTTAAGCCAGGAATGGTGGTTTGTGACAATGGCACCAACCTCCTCTCCGCCCTCCGACAGGGACAACTGACCCATGTGCCCTGTGTAGCTCACGTCCTTAACCTGGTGGTGCAGCGGTTCTTGGGCAGGTACCCCGGCTTACAGGATGTACTGAAGCAGGCCAGGAAAGTCTGTGTGCATTTCCGCCGATCATTTAATGCCTGTGCTCGGCTGGCTGAGCTCCAAAAGGAGTTGAACCTGTCCAAGAACCGCCTTATATGTGACATGCCCACCAGGTGGAACTCAACGTTGGCCATGCTGCAGCGGCTGCACACGCAGCAGAGAGCCATCAATGAGTACCTGTGCGACTACGGCACCAGGACAGGGTCAGGGGAGCTCGATTTTTTCTCACCACGCCAGTGGGGCATGATCAGGGATGCATGCACTGTCCTGTCACCGTTTGAGGAGGCCACAAGGATGGTGAGCAGTGACAGTGCATCAGTGACACTGTACCTCTTGTCCACCTCTTGGAGCATACGCTGCGTGGAATAATGGACAGGGCACTTGAGGCAGAACAGAGGCAGGAAGAGGAGGACTTCCTTGCCTCTCAAGGCCCCCTTTATCCAGACAGTGTTCCTGCTGTGCCACCCATCACACAGGAAGAGGACGAGGAGGAGGAGGAGGATGATTTTGTCAGCATGGAGGTGGAGGCTGGCACTCAGTATCAGCAGCAGCAGCAGTCTTGTAGGGATGATTTACAGTCCCAAGAAACACGTGGACTTGTACGTGGCTGGGAGGAGGTAGCTGCGGATCATGTTGCCCCTAGTGACCCAGAGGACTCCGGACCGAATTCCTCAGCTAACCTACTCTGTATGGCCTCCCTGATCCTGCAAAGCCTGCGGAAGGATCCTCGTATTCTTCGGATCAAGGAGAGGGACCATTACTGGCTGGCCACTCTCCTTGATCCACGGTACAAGGGTAAGGTTGCCGACCTTATCTTGCCATCGCAGAGGGAGCAGAGGATGAGACATCTCCGGGAGGCCTTGCAGAAAGGTCTGTGCAACGCGTTCCCAGAGACTGGGAGGTTACAAACTCCTGGTCCTGGACAACGTGTTGCTGAGGCATCGGTCAGAAGGAGCGGTGGAGAAGGTGGCCGTCTGACTGATGCTTTCAGACAATTGTTTACTCCGCAGCCCCAAGGTATGATCGGTTCCAGCAACCATCGCCAGCGTCTGATTTACATGGTGCAGGAATACCTAGGGGCAAGGTCAGACTTGGACACCTTTCCCACCGAAAATCCTCTGGCTTACTGGGTCTTGAGGATGGATCACTGGCCAGAGCTTGCACAGTATGCAATTGAGCTACTGGCCTGTCCTGCATCCAGCGTTCTTTCGGAAC
The DNA here is from genome assembly GCF_037356315.1 of Lithobates pipiens. Taxonomy (NCBI): domain Eukaryota; kingdom Metazoa; phylum Chordata; class Amphibia; order Anura; family Ranidae; genus Lithobates; species Lithobates pipiens. The sequence continues at coordinate 110,182,652 of NW_027507787.1, forward strand.
GCACCTTCAGTGTTGCTGGTGGCTTTGTTACCGATCACAGGGTGCGCCTGTCCACCGAATCAGTTGATCGACTGACCTTCATCAAGATGAATCAGTCTTGGATCACCCACAGCTACCAAGCACCTGAAGCTGATGTAACCGAATAATTTTTTTTGAAATATCACATCCCTTCAAGACTGCCTATGCTGATGCTGAGTGACTGTCCTGTTACGTTGATTGTCTATCCTCTTCCTCCTCCGCTGATATGTTGGAAGAACATTTCTGGTTCTGGGTGATGCCATTAGCCCAATTTTTCTGCCCCTGTTTAACAGGGGCGTTTAAGTGCAATTTTTGATGCAATGCTTTGCAGCAGGGCTAATTCCTGCAATAAAACTAGAGTATATGGGAGAGGTTGCAGTGTGGTGGCACCAGCACCAGTGCCTAAGGCCCAATTTTTCTGCCCCTGTTTAACAGGGGCGTTTAAGTACAATTTTTGATGTAATGCTTTGCAGCAGGGCTAATTCCTGCAATAAAACTAGAGTATATGGGAGAGGTTGCAGTGTGGTGGCACCAGCACCAGTGCCTAAGGCCCAATTTTTCTGCCCCTGTTTAACAGGGGCGTTTAAGTACAATTTTTGATGCAATGCTTTGCAGCAGGGCTAATTCCTGCAATAAAACTAGAGTATATGGGAGAGGTTGCAGTGTGGTGGCACCAGCACCAGTGCCTAAGGCCCAATTTTTCTGCCCCTGTTTAACAGGGGCGTTTAAGTACAATTTTTGATGCAATGCTTTGCAGCAGGGCTAATTCCTGCAATAAAACTAGAGTATATGGGAGAGGTTGCAGTGTGGTGGCACCAGCACCAGTGCCTAAGGCCCAATTTTTCTGCCCCTGTTTAACAGGGGCGTTTAAGTACAATTTTTGATGCAATGCTTTGCAGCAGGGCTAATTCCTGCAATAAAACTAGAGTATATGGGAGAGGTTGCAGCATCGTGGCACCAGCACCAGTGCCTAAGGCCCAATTTTTCTGCCCCTGTTTAACAGGGACATGTAATTACAATTCTTGATATAATATTTCACAGTAGGGCCCGTTCCTGTGCCCACCCAGAGTAACTTGAGGACTTATAGTGTTGTGGCACCAGCACCACAACCACCAAAGGTCAATTTTTCTACCACTGTTCAACAATGGCATGTAATTACAATTCTTGTCATAATCGTTCACAGCAGGGCGCTCCAGCGCCCAGCAAGAGTCACTTTGAGGGCTTACAATGTTGTGGCAAAACCAACACCTTGTTCCGCCATTTCTGCAGAGCATATAGGGCAGGCCCCTACTTTCAAACATCCAACTTACAAACATCTCCTACTTGCAAACAGAAGGAGACAACAACAAGTGAGATGAAAAAAGATGGACGACAAAACAAATTGTACAGGGGTGATAACCCTTCCCTATGTTTTCCAAAAAGCTTAAAGATAGTTTTTTTGACTGGAGCTACACTTTAAAAATGTACCAGTTGAAAATTACAAACAGATTCAACTTAACACAACAAACCTACACAGTCCCTGTCTTGTTTGCACCGCCTGTATACTGCTGTTCTGAGTATATAGGGCCTGGGGGCCACACGCATTTCCTTTTTTTAATATGGGTACAGGGTTCCCCTTGATATGCGTACAAGACCCAAATAGGCTGGTAATGGGCAGGGAGGGCTACCCATGCCATTTTTCTGAATGATTTTCAACCATATTGCAGGAACCAGATATAACATTAAAACCGCAAACAGTTTTAAATGGTGTTATTTCCGTTTAATGTCATTTTGTGCAGGGACTGTTCTAAACACGGGAAACACGTGGCACTTCACAGGCATACTACAGACACCCCCCAGGCACCATATTTAAAGGAATATTTCACTTTTTTTTCACTTTAATCATCATTAAAATCAGTGCTCCCACCAAAACGGCCATTTTTAAAAACATTTTAGGCATTGACCCATGTCCCCTGGGGCAAGAGCCAGGTCCCCAAACCCTTTTTAGGACAGTATCTTGCATATTAGCCGTTAAAATTAGCACTTTTAATTTCGAACGTTCGAGTCCCATAGACGTCAATGGGGTTCTAAAGTTCGTTCGAATTTGGGGTCCGTTCGAAAGTTCTGGTGCAAACCGAACCGGGGGGTGTTCGGCTCATCCCTATCAGTGGGTTTACAGACCAGGGAACTTGGGACAGTTTTGGTGGGAACCCCTCCTAATGGGCAGAGTGGGTGTACAGACCTGGGAACTCAGCACAGGGATTGTTGGAATGCCTCATAATGGGCGCAGCAAATTTACAGACCTGGGAATCTCAGCACAGGGCTCATGATAACCCCTCCTAATGGGCAGAGGTGGTGTACATACCTGTAATCTAGGCACAGGGATTTTGGGAACACCTCATAATGGGATCACTGTGTGTATAGACCTGGGAACTTGGGTCAGGTTTAGAGGGAACCCCTCATAATGGACAGAGTGGGTGTGCAGACCTGGGAACTCAGCACAGAGATTGTTGGAATGCCTCATAATGGGCCCAGCAGGTTTACAGTCCTTGGAATCTCAGCACAGGGCTCATGGTAACCCCTCCTAATGGGCAGAGGTGGTGTACATACCTGTAATCTAGGCACAGGGATTTTGGGAACCCCTCATAATGGGATCACTGTGTGTATAGACCTGGGAACTTGGGTCAGGTTTAGAGGGAACCCCTCATAATGGACAGAGTGGGTGTGCAGACCTGGGAACTCAGCACAGAGATTGTTGGAATGCCTCATAATGGGCCCAGCAGGTTTACAGTCCTTGGAATCTCAGCACAGGGCTGGTGGGAACCCCCTCATAATGGGCAGAGGTGGTGTAAGGACCCGTGAACTCAGCACAGGGATTTTGGGAACCCCTCATAATGGGATCATTGCGTTTACAGACCAGGGAACTTGGGTCAGGATTGGTGGGAACCCATCATAATGGACAGAGTGGGTTACAGACCAGGGAACTCAGCACAGGAATTGTTGGAATGCCTCATAATGGGTCCAGCAGGCTTACAGACCTGGGAACTCAGCACAGGGCTCCTGGGAACCCCTCCTAATGGGCAGAGGTGGTGTACAGACCTGCAAACTTGGCATAGATTTGGTGGGAACCCCTCATAATGGGCAGAGCTGGTGTACAGACATGGGAACTCGGCACAGGTTAGGTGGAAACCCCTCATAATGGGCAGAGTGGGTGTACAGACCTGGGAACTCAGCACAGGGATTTTTGGAATGCCTCATAGTGGGCACAGCAGGTGTACAGACCTGGGACCTCAGCACATGGTTAGTAGCAACGCCTCAAAATGCAATGAGTGGGTTTACAGACTCGGGAACTCAGCATATGTTTGGGGGAACCCCTCATATTGGGCCCAGCAGGTGTACAGACCTGGGAATCTCAGCATAGGGCTCATGGGAACCCCCTCTTAATGGGCAGAGGTGGTTACAGATCCGTGAACTCGGCTCAGGTATTTTGGGAAACCCTCATAATGGGATCAGTGGGTGTACAGATCAGGAAAGTTGGGTCAGGTTTGTTGGGAACCCCTCCTAATGGGCAGAGTGGGTGTACAGACCTGGGAACTCAGCACAGGGATTGTTGGAATGCCTCATAATGGGCCCAGCAAATTTACAGACCTGGGAATCTCAGCACAGGGCTCATGGTAACCCCTCCTAATGGGCAGAGGTGGTGTACATACCTGTAATCTAGGCACAGGGATTTTGGGAACCCCTCATAATGGGATCCCTGTGTGTATAGACCTGGGAACTTGGGTCAGGTTTAGTGGGAACCCCTCATAATGGACAGAATGGGTGTGCAGACCTGGGAACTCAGCACAGAGATTGTTGGAATGCCTCATAATGGGCCCAGCAGGTTTACAGTCCTGGGAATCTCAGCACAGGGCTGGTGGGAACCCCCTCATAATGGGCAGAGGTGGTGTAAGGACCCATGAACTCAGCACAGGGATTTTGGGAACCCCTCATAAAGGGATCATTGTGTTTACAGACCAGGGAACTTGGGTCAGGTTTGGTGGGAACCCATCATAATGGACAGAGTGGGTTACAGACCAGGGAACTCAGCACAGGGATTGTTGGAATGCCTCATAATGGGTCCAGTAGGCTTACAGACCTGGGAACTCAGCACAGGGCTCCTGGGAACCCCTCCTAATGGGCAGAGGTGGTGTACAGACCTGCAAACTTGGCATAGATTTGGGGGGAACCCCTCATAATGGGCAGAGCTGGTGTACAGACATGGGAACTCGGCACAGGTTAGGTGGAAACCCCTCATAATGGGCAGAGTGGGTGTACAGACCTGGGAACTCAGCACAGGGATTTTTGGAATGCCTCATAGTGGGCACAGCAGGTGTACAGACCTGGGACCTCAGCACATGGTTAGTGGCAATGCCTCATAATGCAATGAGTGGGTGTACAGACCTGGGAACTCCGCACAGGGATTTCTGGAATGCCTCATAATGGGCCCAGAGGGTTTATAGACCTGGGAATCTTAGCACAGGGCTCATGGGAAACCCCTCATAATGGGCAGAGGTGGTGTACAGACCCCTGAACTCGGCTCAGGGAATTTGGGAAGCCCTCATAATGGAATCAGTGGGTTTACAGACCAGGGAACTTGGGACAGGTTTGGTGGGAACCCCTCATAATGGGCAGAGTGGGTGTGCAGACCTGGGAACTCAGCACAGGGATTGTTGGAATGCCTCATAATATGCCCAGCAGGTTTACAGAACTGGGAATCTCAGCACAGGCCTGGTGGCAACCCGTCATAATGGGATGAGTGGGTGGACAAACCCAGAAACTCGGCACAGGAATGATGGGAACCACTCATAATGGGATCTGTGAGTGTAGAATCCTGGGAACTCAGCACAGGGCTCATGGGAACCCCTCCTAATGGGCAGAGTTGTTGTACAGACCTGGAAACTTGGCATAGATTTGATGGGAACCCCTCATAATGGGCAGAACTGGTGTGCAGACATGGGAACTCGGCACAGGTTAGGTGGGAACCCTTCATAATGGGCAGAGTGAGTGTACAGACCTGGGAACTCAGCACAGGGTTGTTGGAATGCCTCATAATGTGCCCAGCAGGCTTGCAGACCTGGGAACTCAGCACAGGGCTCCTGGAAACCCCTCCTAATGGGCAGAGGTGGTGTACAGACCTGCAAACTTGGCATAGATTTGGTGGGAACCCCTCATAATGGGCAGAGCTGGTGTACAGACATGGGAACTCGGCACAGGTTAGGTGGAAACCTCTCATAATGGGCAGAGTGGGTGTAAAGACCTGGGAACTCAGCACAGGGATTTTTGGAATGCCTCATAGTGGGCACAGCAGGTGTACAGACCTGGGACCTCAGCACATGGTTAGTGGCAACGCCTCATAATGCAATGAGTGGGTTTACAGACTTGGGAACTCAGCATATGTTTGGGGGGAACCCCTCATAATGGGCCCAGCAGGTGTACAGACCTGGGAATCTCAGCATAGGGCTCATGGGAACCCCCTCTTAATGGGCAGAGGTGGTGTACAGATCCGTGAACTCGGCTCAGGTATTTTGGGAACCCCTCATAATGGGATCAGTGGGTGTACAGATCAGTGAAGTTGGGTCAGGTTTGTTGGGAACCCCTCATAATGGGCAGAGTGGGTGTACAGACCTGGGAACTCCGCACAGGGATTTCTGGAATGCCTCATAATGGGCCCAGAGGGTTTATAGACCTGGGAATCTTAGCACAGGGCTCATGGGAAACCTCTCATAATGGGCAGAGGTGGTGTACAGACCCCTGAACTCGGCTCAGGGAATTTGGGAAGCCCTCATAATGGAATCAGTGGGTTTACAGACCAGGGAACTTGGGACAGGTTTGGTGGGAACCCCTCATAATGGGCAGAGTGGGTGTGCAGACCTGGGAACTCAGCACAGGGATTGTTGGAATGCCTCATAATATGCCCAGCAGGTTTACAGAACTGGGAATCTCAGCACAGGCCTGGTGGCAACCCGTCATAATGGGATGAGTGGGTGGACAAACCCAGAAACTCGGCACAGGAATGATGGGAACCACTCATAATGGGATCTGTGAGTGTAGAATCCTGGGAACTCAGCACAGGGCTCATGGGAACCCCTCCTAATGGGCAGAGTTGTTGTACAGACCTGGAAACTTGGCATAGATTTGATGGGAACCCCTCATAATGGGCAGAACTGGTGTGCAGACATGGGAACTCGGCACAGGTTAGGTGGGAACCCTTCATAATGGGCAGAGTGAGTGTACAGACCTGGGAACTCAGCACAGGGTTGTTGGAATGCCTCATAATGTGCCCAGCAGGCTTGCAGACCTGGGAACTCAGCACAGGGCTCCTGGAAACCCCTCCTAATGGGCAGAGGTGGTGTACAGACCTGCAAACTTGGCATAGATTTGGTGGGAACCCCTCATAATGGGCAGAGCTGGTGTACAGACATGGGAACTCGGCACAGGTTAGGTGGAAACCTCTCATAATGGGCAGAGTGGGTGTAAAGACCTGGGAACTCAGCACAGGGATTTTTGGAATGCCTCATAGTGGGCACAGCAGGTGTACAGACCTGGGACCTCAGCACATGGTTAGTGGCAACGCCTCATAATGCAATGAGTGGGTTTACAGACTTGGGAACTCAGCATATGTTTGGGGGGAACCCCTCATAATGGGCCCAGCAGGTGTACAGACCTGGGAATCTCAGCATAGGGCTCATGGGAACCCCCTCTTAATGGGCAGAGGTGGTGTACAGATCCGTGAACTCGGCTCAGGTATTTTGGGAACCCCTCATAATGGGATCAGTGGGTGTACAGATCAGTGAAGTTGGGTCAGGTTTGTTGGGAACCCCTCATAATGGGCAGAGTGGGTGTACAGACCTGGGAACTCCGCACAGGGATTTCTGGAATGCCTCATAATGGGCCCAGAGGGTTTATAGACCTGGGAATCTTAGCACAGGGCTCATGGGAAACCTCTCATAATGGGCAGAGGTGGTGTACAGGCCCGTGAACTCGGCTCAGGGAATTTGGGAAGCCCTCATAATGGGATCAGTGGGTTTACAGACCAGGGAACTTGGGACAGGTTTGGTGGGAACCCCTCATAATGGGCAGAGTGGGTGTGCAGACCTGGGAACTCAGCACAGGGATTGTTGGAATGCCTCATAATATGCCCAGCAGGTTTACAGAACTGGGAATCTCAGCACAGGGCTGGTGGCAACCCGTCATAATGGGATGAGTGGGTGGACAAACCCAGAAACTCTGCACAGGATTGATGGGAACCACTCATAATGGGATCTGTGAGTGTAGAATCCTGGGAACTCAGCACAGGGCTCATGGGAACCCCTCCTAATGGGCAGAGTTGTTGTACAGACCTGTAAACTTGGCATAGATTTGATGGGAACCCCTCATAATGGGCAGAGCTGGTGTGCAGACATGGGAACTCGGCACAGGTTAGGTGGGAACCCTTCATAATGGGCAGAGTGAGTGTACAGACCTGGGAACTCAGCACAGGGTTGTTGGAATGCCTCATAATGTGCCCAGCAGGCTTGCAGACCTGGGAACTCAGCACAGGGCTCCTGGAAACCCCTCCTAATGGGCAGAGGTGGTGTACAGACCTGCAAACTTGGCATAGATTTGGTGGGAACCCCTCATAATGGGCAGAGCTGGTGTACAGACATGGGAACTCGGCACAGGTTAGGTGGAAACCTCTCATAATGGGCAGAGTGGGTGTAAAGACCTGGGAACTCAGCACAGGGATTTTTGGAATGCCTCATAGTGGGCACCGCAGGTGTACAGACCTGGGACCTCAGCACATGGTTAGTGGCAACGCCTCATAATGCAATGAGTGGGTTTACAGACTTGGGAACTCAGCATATGTTTGGGGGGAACCCCTCATAATGGGCCCAGCAGGTGTACAGACCTGGGAATCTCAGCATAGGGCTCATGGGAACCCCCTCTTAATGGGCAGAGGTGGTGTACAGATCCGTGAACTCGGCTCAGGTATTTTGGGAACCCCTCATAATGGGATCAGTGGGTGTACAGATCAGTGAAGTTGGGTCAGGTTTGTTGGGAACCCCTCATAATGGGCAGAGTGGGTGTACAGACCTGGGAACTCCGCACAGGGATTTCTGGAATGCCTCATAATGGGCCCAGAGGGTTTATAGACCTGGGAATCTTAGCACAGGGCTCATGGGAAACCTCTCATAATGGGCAGAGGTGGTGTACAGGCCCGTGAAATCGGCTCAGGGAATTTGGGAAGCCCTCATAATGGGATCAGTGGGTTTACAGACCAGGGAACTTGGGACAGGTTTGGTGGGAACCCCTCATAATGGGCAGAGTGGGTGTGCAGACCTGGGAACTCAGCACAGGGATTGTTGGAATGCCTCATAATATGCCCAGCAGGTTTACAGAACTGGGAATCTCAGCACAGGGCTGGTGGCAACCCGTCATAATGGGATGAGTGGGTGGACAAACCCAGAAACTCTGCACAGGATTGATGGGAACCACTCATAATGGGATCTGTGAGTGTAGAATCCTGGGAACTCAGCACAGGGCTCATGGGAACCCCTCCTAATGGGCAGAGTTGTTGTACAGACCTGTAAACTTGGCATAGATTTGATGGGAACCCCTCATAATGGGCAGAGCTGGTGTGCAGACATGGGAACTCGGCACAGGTTAGGTGGGAACCCTTCATAATGGGCAGAGTGGGTGTACAGACCTGGGAACTCAGCACAGGGATTTTTGGAATGCCTCATAGTGGGCACAGCAGGTGTACAGACCTGGGAACTCAGCACAGGGCTCCTGGGAACCCCTCCTAATGGGCAGAGGTGGTGTACAGACCTGCAAACTTGGCATAGATTTGGTGGGAACCCCTCATAATGGGCAGAGCTGGTGTACAGACATGGGAACTCGGCACAGGTTAGGTGGAAACCTCTCATAATGGGCAGAGTGGGTGTACAGACCTGGGAACTCAGCACAGGGATTTTTGGAATGCCTCATAGTGGGCACAGCAGGTGTACAGACCTGGGACCTCAGCACATGGTTAGTGGCAACGCCTCATAATGCAATGAGTGGGTTTACAGACTCGGGAACTCAGCATATGTTTGGGGGGAACCCCTCATAATGGGCCCAGCAGGTGTACAGACCTGGGAATCTCAGCATAGGGCTCATGGGAACCCCCTCTTAATGGGCAGAGGTGGTGTACAGATCCGTGAACTCGGCTCAGGTATTTTGGGAACCCCTCATAATGGGATCAGTGGGTGTACAGATCAGTGAAGTTGGGTCAGGTTTGTTGGGAACCCCTCATAATGGGCAGAGTGGGTGTACAGACCTGGGAACTCCGCACAGGGATTTCTGGAATGCCTCATAATGGGCCCAGAGGGTTTATAGACCTGGGAATCTTAGCACAGGGCTCATGGGAAACCCTCCTAATGGGCAGAGGTGGTGTACAGACCCGTGAACTCGGCACAGGGATTTTGGGAACCCCTCATAGTGGGATCAGTAGGTGTACATACCAGGGAACTTGGGACAGGTTTGGTGGGGATCCCTCATAATGGGCAGAGTGGGTGTGCAGACCTGGGAACTCAGCACAGAGATTGTTGGAATGCCTCATAATGGGCCCAGCAGCTTTACAGTCCTGGGAATCTCAGCACAGGGCTGGTGGGAACCCCCTCATAATGGGCAGAGGTGGTTTAAGGACCCGTGAACTCAGCACAGGGATTTTGGGAACCCCTCATAATGGGATCATTGTGTTTACAGACCAGGGAACTTGGGTCAGGTTTGGTGGGAACCCATCTTAATGGACAGAGTGGGTTACAGACCAGGGAACTCAGCACAGGGATTGCTGGAATACCTCATAATGGGCCCAGCAGGCTTACAGACCTGGGAACTCAGCACAGGGCTGCTGGGAACCCCTCCTAATGGGCAGAGGTGGTGTACAGACCCGTGAACTCGGCACAGGGATTTTGGGAACCCCTCATAGTGGGATCAGTAGGTGTACATACCAGGGAACTTGGGACAGGTTTGGTGGGAAACTGCCATTCCTCTCCTTGACAGCGAGGTGAGAGGTTGCTAGTCCCTTTGCTCCTGTGCTTCCAGAGACCAGGGGCTAGAGTTACTCCTCTGCCCCAGGAAGGATGCTGGATCCTGGGGAGGACCCTGGCGGGGGCCCCCTGGATAGGCCTCAACCTGTGGAAGATTCTGGGCCTGGCCCAAGGAAGGATGAATCTCTGTCTGCCTTTAGACGAAGGATTGTGGAAACACTGAAGCGGATTGAGAAGGAAGAGGAGAAGTTGGGAGCTTTGAAATCTGAATTTAAAAAGAAAAAGCAGATTTGTGCCAAAGTCTTCAGTAAGAAGAGACCGGCTCTGAGGCCTGAATTGAAGGACCTGGAACAAGCTCTGCGGAAGCAGAAGGAATTGGTGAGTTCTCTGAAGGAGAATAGTGGAGCTTTTAAAGAGAAATATAAGAATGAGGAGCGATTTAACCAAATGAGGAAAGGAGCCTCTTCCTGCATGGAGGGTGAGGAGATGCAAGCAGAGAGTGAGAAAGTGGGCCCGGAGGATAAGCCCAGTGTTTCAACACCTCAGACACCTGCTGAGCCCTCAATGGTGGAGGCCTCTGTCCCCTTCCCTCCCCAGCAATGTGGAACATCTGGGCAGGGGGATGAAGGTTCTGACATGCTGGATCTGATCAATAAACTGGAGTCCAGTCCTAATGCAGCTCCCCAGGATGGTGAGGAGAAGATGGACACTGTTCCCAGCCCTGTGGAGGAAAGACCTGTGGAGAGAGCAGGTGCAGGTACAGTGTGTGTGCAGGGTGGTGGGAAATTTAATGACAATGGGCCTGCTGAGGGTTGTAGTACTACAGACAGTCAGCCCAGACCCATAGACAATATACAGCAAGCAATAACATCTGCTAATAACTGTCAGCTTCAGTCTGCAGAGAGGTCCATGGACAATACAGAGACTTTGCCTGGACCAGGCACAGCGGCTGTTCCTGTGAATGGTGGAGGAGATGCTGGGAGCAGTAGTACTACAGCTCTCCAGGAGTCTGCAGCAGCCAAGACTGTGATGGCTCCCAGGATTGAAGCAGAGTGTTCGGGGGAGGGGGTGGGTCCTGCTAATCAGAAGACTGCTATCCCAGCTGATTCAGACTCTCTGCCAGCAGGTTTGAATGTATCTAAGGACAAGACTGCAAAAGCTGGTGGTGGAAGAAAAACTTATTGCTGGGGTTGCTGCCACAGGATCTGGGAAGGGGGAACAAGCAGGGAAGGAGCATGGGAACGTTCTATCTTCCTCCCTGTTTAAAAGGAGGAATGTTGTCCAGTTAAAATGGGAAGGTGATAATGGGAAGGTGATGGAAACCCCCCACATAGGAGGACAGTGGTGGATAAAATCCTGCAGATGGGGTTTAGGCCTGCAGATATCTTCGCCCTGATCAGTCCGGCAGGTTCCTATGAGTATGATTGGTCCTTTATCCGTCCCGAGTCTTTGGACATATTTTGGGAAAAGTTTGAACACGTGTGTAGGGGCCTGCCGGACTGGAAAGGGCTCATCCCCAAGCTTATTTCGCGCCAGCCCCTCATTAAAATGGTGACAATACTTGTGCGCAATGAATCCATACCACAAGGGGATCTGACTGTATGGTTGAGGAGGTATGGGGACGTCCTGAGCCCCCTGAGAAAGATTTTGGACGATCAGGGAATATGGACAGGGGTATGGTCTGTGCAGCTGAAACTAAAGGTCATTGACAATGTTGTCCAGCATCTGCCATCCTCAGCTTTCCTGGGGAGGGACAGGATGACCATCTTCTACCCGGGCCAGCGAAAGCTCTGCAATAAATGTGGAGATAAAGGGCATCTTGCATCCTCCTGTCCAGTGATGAAGTGCTCTCTGTGTCAGGGTATAGGACATTTGGCAAAGGATTGTAATATTATAAGGTGTAATCTGTGCAATGCAGTGGGACATCCTTATAGTCAGTGTCCTGAGGCAATGCACAACAAGCCGGAGCTCATGAGGGAGTTTTTCCGTCTGGACATGGAGGATGCACAGAGCTCATCAGCTGGAGGGCCTGTGATTCCATCTGAGTCTGTGCCAATACCCAATATGTCTGTGTCTCCCCAGTCTGTGCCCATACCCAATGGGTCTGTGTCGCCCCAGTCTGTGCCAATACCCAATGTGTCTGTGTCTCCCCAGTCTGTGCCAGTACCCAATGTGTCTGTGTCCTCCCAGTCTGTGCGTGTACCTAGTGTGCCTGTGTCTTCCCAGTCTGTATGTAAAGTTTCAGTTGCCAAGAATGTGTCCAATCCTTCTGTGTCTTATCCTTCTGTGTCTTCTAAAATTGCAGAGGCAGCAAGAGGTGCTGAGGCTGGTGCATCAGGTGTGGTGCCAGTCCCCCTCCCCCGACGCTGCAGGGTTTCTATTGCAGATCGTGGGGGGAAGAGGAGTGGGGAAAATAGTGGGGAGGCTGGCCTGGTGGTAGATAAGGGAAGGGAGAGTGGGGGGGGGGGGGGGTTGAAGGGGAGGATAGGTGTGGGGAGGCTGGTTGTGGTTTATCCAAAGATGATATGGAGTGGTTGGAGGATAGGAGGAGGAGGGGCAATAGAAGGAAAAAAAGGGGTTCAGTTCCCTTCAATCCTGTAGTTTTGCCTTTGGAAAATAAGTTTAAGGTCCTGTCGGACGATGATGATGATGATGATGATTGGGACTCGTTCAGTTCAGAGTCCTCCATGGATGATGAGTGCCAGGGCGCAACAAAGCGTGCTGGTTCTCCAGGCAGAGGGAGTAGTCAGGCTAAGAAACGTCTGCCTCAATTACCCTAATGGCAGTTCCCACTCCGATAAAAGTGGCAACCATTAATGTTGCCAGCTTGAGATCAGTAAGCGCTCGTCATATGGCCTTATTTTTGCTCAGCGAGTTTGATGCTGACATTTTGTTTTTACAAGAGACCCATCTGAATAGTCTGGCCAATATACATCTGGCAAAGAAGGAGTGGAGACGTGGTCCCTCATTTTGGTCTCTTGCGGCCGAGCCTTACAGCGGGGTTGCAGTCCTTTTTTCTGGTATGGTAACGTGCCGGCGGGTAATTGAGGTAGAGATTGGGAGATGCATGGTCTTGGACGTCTCTGTAAGGGGGCAGGACTTGCGCCTGATTAACATCTATGGTCCCCAGACGAAGTGGGACAGGAAATGCCTCTTTACAAAGATTAAGCCTTTTCTTTTTACGGCCCAGCAGGTTATCTTTGGAGGTGATTTTAACACCATTACTAGGTCTAAAGACAGGAGAGGTTTCAGAGATAAGCTGGGCTATGACACCCTTTTTCTCAATGTGATAGTTAGGGAAGCAGGTCTGGTAGATGCGCACATTAAGCGTGGCCCAGACAGCACAGGGTTCACTTTTCAGAGAGGTAGTAGTCAGAGTAGGATAGATAGGTTTTTTTTAAAGGGAGACTCTGCTTTTTCGGCACCTGTGTGTCGGGCAGTGGAGTTTTCTGATCACTGTATTTTATCTGTGACTCTGAATGCCTCAGACATGCCACCTAGGGGGAGGGGTATCTGGAGATTGAATTCGGCCCTCCTGGAAGACGAGAGAGTAAGACAATCCTTTGAGGACTTTTTTCAAGCACAGGTAACGATCCTAGACTTTTGCAACAGCAAGTCAGAATGGTGGGAGCTTGTAAAACAGCGGACTGTTAGGCTTTTCAAGGCCATAGGAAGAAAGAAGCAGCAAGATAAGTATATCACCTACCAGCGTTTGCGGAGGAAACTTGACCGCCTTGTTTCGAATGAAGGAGATTCTGGGGCGATCTCTGAGGTGAAGCTCCTCCTTAGGAGACATGAATATGACCGGCACGCCTCTTTGGTTCAGGAGAGGGATTACGGGAAATACCATTCGCCTGACCCTTACCAGAACTGTAAACAGAGCGTAGCAGTTAAGACGGTCCATGGCCTGAAGGACAGTACGGGCTCTCTGACGAAGTCTAGGTCAGGGATCCTGGAGGTGGTCAGGTCATACTATGCCGATCTCCTGGGAGGAAGGAACCTTGATCGGACAAGGATTTGGGGTTTTTTGGACTCTACACCAGGACTGGAAAGTAATGTTCCTTTGATGAATTTGACAGATGAAATCACTGCAGATGAGGTAGTCCAGGCTATTGATAAACTGGCCATCAAGAAAACGCCAGGGCCAGATGGGTTGACAGCTGAGTTTTATAAATGTTTTAAGACGATCCTGGCTCCCTACCTTGCGGAGGTTTTTAATAGCTGTTTGCAGGAGGGTTCTCTCCCTCCCTCCATGAGGCAATCTGCAGTGATCCTTCTGTCAAAGGGTAAAGATCCTACGATGATTGAGAATTGGCGCCCCATTAACCTTCTTAATGTCGATAGAAAGATACTGGCAAAGATTTTTTTCTGGCGATTATCGCCAGTGGCAGGCAGTTTGTTATCCCACCACCAGCACTGTTCGGTCCAAGGTAGAAGCACTTTCTCAGCAGTGTTAGCCGTCCGGGAGGCCTTGGAGCGTTGTAGGGCTGCTTGGGGTAAATTTTTGCTGACATTGGATCAGGCTAAGGCCTTTGATCGGGTTAATCATGAGTACTTATGGCTCCTTCTTGGCAGATATGGCCTGGAGGGGGGTTTCATTGATTGGCTCAAGATTTTGTACAAAGGGGCTGAAAGCTTTCCTCTGGTTAATGGTTGGGTCGGGCAACCCTTTGTGGTTGGCTCGGGTGTGCGTCAGGGGTGCCCATTGAGTCCTCTGTTATATGCATTTGCAATCGACCCCTTCGTCAGAAGGCTGGAGAATGGGCCATTGTGTGGGGTACCTATGGGCATCGCCGGTGAGCCTCCTTTGAAAGTTGTGGCCTATGCTGATGACGTTTCTGTTTTTGTCTCTGACACTGGGGAGGCGCAGGAGGTGGTCTCAGTGATAAGGCAGTATACAGAAGCATCAGGTTCAAAGGTCAACCAGGACAAGTGTGAAGCTTTCTGGATGGGCGTGGAAGGTGAGAGCTTTGTTCTCCCGGATGACTTCCCGGAGCCCCAGCAAAAAATTAGAGTTCTAGGCATTGAATTTGGCCCAGGTGACTATGGCCATGCAAATTGGGTGAACAGGCTGAAGAATGCCGATGCCAAGGTGGCAAGCTGGAAAGGTTGGCAGCTTTGCCTTGAGGGAAAAGGTTGATCTGATCAAGACTTACCTGATTCCGATTTTTCTATATGTCAGTTTTGTTTGTGTTTTGCCAGCTTCTCTCTATACCAGGGTCTATACTTGTTTCTTCCAGCTGTTATGGGGGAACAGAATAAACCTTGTCAAAAGGAATGTGACTTACCTTTCTAGGCGGGAGGGTGGTCTAGGGATGATCAACCCTGTAGTCTTTTTCTCTCTGATGTTTGTGAAGTACAATCTTGGTAACATGTTGGCAGAGAGACCGCCTGGGTGGGTTGGTATTTTCCAGTCCTGGTTTAGGCCCTTTCTGCGAGACTGGGAAAATGGTGGGCCAGTGAAAAGCCTGAGGGTCAAGCATGATAAGCTCCCGGCTTATGTTGCCCCGTGTTTGAAAATGCTTCGGCAGTGGCAAGTAACGGCAGGAGAAGTCAGATCTCTTCCAAGGAAACTTCTTGAGAAGCGGATCATGAGCTCTGTTTTTTGCGAGCCACTGGCCTTGAGCGATTGCCCAAGCCTGGTTTTGGGGGTGGGTTTGCGGTTGATTAATTTGGAGAGAATCCCAATGAAGTTTAGGGATCAGGCTTGGCTTGCCTTTCATGGAAAACTATATGTGAAGGGCAACTTGAAGTTTCTTTCCATGAGTGATCGGGGCTGCCCGAGAGTGGAGTGTGGAGGAGTGGTGGAGTCCATGGATCACTTTCTACTTCAGTGCCCTTTTAATATAGATGTGTACAAGAGGGTGGGGAGGGCTCTGAGTATACCCTTCCTCCCCCATATGAGTTATGCAGAGTGGGTGTATGGGGCTTTCCAGACTCGTCGGGATTATGATTTGGAAACACTTTTTTTAGTTAGTTTAGTAGTCCGTTATTTCACGTAGAGTGCACGGTGTCAGGTATCCTTACGGGGTAAAATCCTCCCTGTGGAAGTGGTGATGCAGAACATTCTGGGTGAGGTTGGGAAGATTCGGGGTCTTGAGAAAGACAGGTGGCAGCAGGAGGCCTGGATAAAGGCGTGGAGGAATATCAGGGCTCTGTAGCTGCTGCCTGTTGATCTCGGGGTGTGCGGCTTTCTTTGTATTCTTCTTTCACTCCCCTAGATTTTCAGATCAAATATGATTTTGATAAAAGGCTACATGCATGGTGACGGTGATGTTCCTTAGTCTGGGATTATGTAATGTGCAATTTGTTTTGCACCGTTTATTTTGTTCTTGTTCTTTCTGGTTTGTATAAGTATATTCAATTATTTTGTAAATATGTTTTATTTATTTATTATGTTTTTATTGTATATAAGTTGTTGTTTGTAAGATTTTCAATAAACAAAATTAACCCCTCATAATGGGCAGAGGTGGTGTAAGGACCCGTGAACTCAGCACAGGGATTTTGGGAACCCCTCATAATGGGATCATTGTGTTTACAGACCAGGGAACTTGGGTCAGGTTTGGTGGGAACCCATCATAATGGACAGAGTGGGTTACAGACCAGGGAACTCAGCACAGGGATTGCTGGAATACCTCATAATGGGCCCAGCAGGTTTACAGACCTGGGAGTCTCAGCACAGAGCTGGTGGGAACCCCCTCATAATGGGCATAGGTGGTGTACAGACCCATGAACTCAGCACAGGGATATTGGGAACCCCTCATAATGGGATCAGTGGGTTTACAGACCAGGGAACTTGGGACAGTTTTGGTGGGAACCCATCATAATAGACAGAGTGGGTGTACAGACCTGGGAACTCAGCACAGGTATTGTTGGAATGCCTCATAATGGGCCCATCAGGTTTTCAGTCCTGGGAATCTCAGCACAGGGCTCATGGGAACCCCTCCTAATGGGATCAGTGGGTTTACAGACCAGGGAATTTGGGACAGGTTTGGTGGGAACCCATCATAATGGGCAGAGTGGGTGTACAGACCTGGGAACTCGGCACAGGGATTTTGGGAACCCCTCATAATGAGATCAGTGAGTGTACAGACCAGGGAACTTGAGTCAGGTTTGGTGGGAACACCTCCTAATGGGTAGAGTGGGTGTACAGACCTGGGAACTGAGCAAAGGGATTGTTGTAATGCCTCATAATGGACCCAGAAGGTTTGCAGACCTGGGAATCTCAGCACAGGGCTCATGGAAAGCCCCTCATAATGGGCAGAGGTGGTGTACAGACCCATGAACTCGGCACAGGGATTTGGGAAGCCCTCATAATGGGATCAGTGGGTTTACAGACCAGGGAACTTGGGACAGGTTTGGTAGGAACCCCTCATAATGGGCAGAGTGGGTGTGCAGACCTGGGAACTCAGCACAGGGATTGTTGGAATGCCTCATAATGGGACAAGTGGGTGTACAGATCAGGGAAGTTGGGTCAGGTTTGTTGGCAACCCCTCATAATGGGGGTCCCCTCTGTTCCCCCCACACATATGCTCCCCTCTGTCCCCCTCCCACACATATGTTCCCCTCTGTCCCCCTCCCACACATATGTTCCCCTCTGTCCCCCTCCCACACATATGTTCCCCTCTGTCCCCACATATGTTCCTCTCTGTCCCCCTCCCACACATATGTTCCCCTCTGTCCCCCTCCCACACACATATGTTCCCCTCTGTCCCCCTCCCACACACATATGTTCCCCTCTGTCCCCACATATGTTCCCCTCTGTCCCCCCTCACATATGTTCCCCTCTGTACCCCCCCACACATATGTTCCCCTCTGTACCCCCCCACACATATGTTCCCCTCTGTAGCCCCCCACACATATGTTCCCCTCTGTACCCCCCCACACATATGTTCCCCTCTGTCCCCACATATGTTCCCCTCTGTCCTCCCCACACACATATGTTCCCCTCTGCCCCCCTCCCACACATATGTTCCCCTCTGTCCCCCTCCCACACATATGTTCCCCTCTGTCCCCCTCCCACACATATGTTCCCCTCTGTCCCCCTCCCACACATATGTTCCCCTCTGTCCCCACATATGTTCCCCTCTGTCCCCACATATGTTCCCCTCTGTCCCCACATATGTTCCCCTCTGTCCCCACATATTTTCCCCTCTGTCCCCACATAGGTTCCTCTCTGTCCCCCTCCCACACACTTATGTTCCCCTCTGCCCCCACATATGTTCCCCTTTGTCCCCCCCACACATGTTCCCCTCTGTCCCCCCCCCACACACATATGTTCCCCTCTGTCTCCCCCCCCCCCACACATATGTTCCCCTCTGTCCCCACATATGTTCCCCTCTGTCCCCCTCCCACACACATATGTTCCCCTCTGCCCCCACATATGTTCCCCTCTGTCTCCCCCCCCCACACATATGTTCCCCTCTGTCCCCACATATGTTCCCCTCTGTCCCCCTCCCACACACATATGTTCCCCTCTGCCCCCACATATGTTCCCCTCTGTCCCCCCACACTCATATGTTCCCCTCTGTCCCCCCCACACATATATTCCCCTCTGTCCCCCTCCCACACACATATGTTCCCCTCTGCCCCCACATATGTTCCCCTTTGTTCCCCCCCACACATGTTCCCCTTTGCCCCCACCACACATATGTTCCCCTTTGTCCCCCCCACACATGTTCCCCTCTGTCCCCCCCCCACACACATATGTTCCCCTCTGTCTCCCCCCCCCACACATATGTTCCCCTCTGTCTCCCCCCCCACACATATGTTCCCCTCTGTCCCCACATATGTTCCCCTCTGTCCCCCCCACACATATATTCCCCTCTGTCCCCCTCCCACACACATATGTTCCCCTCTGCCCCCACATATGTTCCCCTTTGTTCCCCCCTCCACACATGTTCCCCTTTGCCCCCACCACACATATGTTCCCCTCTGTACCCCCCCCACACATATGTTCCCCTCTGTACCCCCCCACACATATGTTCCCCTCTGTACCATCCCACACATATGTTCCCCTCTGTACCCCCCCACACATATGTTCCCCTCTGTCCCCCCCCACACACATATGTTCCCCTCTGCCCCCCTCCCACACATATGTTCCCCTCTGTCCCCCTCCCACACATATGTTCCTCTCTGTCCCCACATATGTTCCCTTCTGTCCCCCTCCCACACATATGTTCCCCTCTGTCCCCACATATGTTCCCCTCTGTCCCCACATATTTTCCCCTCTGTCCCCACATATGTTCCCCTCTGTCCCCACAATTATGTTCCCCTCTGCCCCCACATATGTTCCCCTTTGTCCCCCCCACACATGTTCCCCTCTGTCTCCCCCCACACACATATGTTCCCCTCTGTCTCCCCCCCACACATATGTTCCCCTCTGTCCCCACATATGTTCCCCTCTGTCCCCCTCCCACACACATATGTTCCCCTCTGCCCCCAAATATGTTCCCCTCTGTCCCCCCACACACATATGTTCCCCTCTGTCCCCCCACACACATATGTTCCCCTCTGTCCCCCCCACACATATATTCCCCTCTGTCCCCCTCCCACACACATATGTTCCCCTCTGCCCCCACATATGTTCCCCTTTGTCCCCCCCACACATGTTCCCCTCTGTCCCCCCCACACATATGTTCCCCTCTGTCCCCCCCACACATATGTTCCCCTCTGTCCCCCCCACACATATGTTCCCCTCTGCCCCCCCCCCACACACACATATGTTCCCCTCTGTCCCCCCCACACATATGTTCCCCTCTGTCCCCCCCACACATATGTTCCCCTCTGTCCCCCCCCCACACATATGTTCCCCTCTGCTTCCCCCACACATATGTTCCCCTCTGTCCCCCCCACACATATGTTCCCCTCTGTCCCCCTCCAACACATATGTTCCCCTCTGTCACCCTCCCACACATATGTTCCCCTCTGTCCCAACATATGTTCCCCTATGTCCCCCTCCCACACATATGTTCCCCTCTGTCCCCCCCACACATATTTTCCGCTCTGCCCCCCACACATATGTTCCCCTCTGTCCCCCCCACACACATATGTTCCCCTCTGTCCCCCCCACCACACATATGTTCCCCTCTGTCCCCACATATGTTCCCCTCTGTCCCCCCCACACATATGTTCCCCTCTGCCCCCCCACACATATGTTCCCCTCTGTCCCCACATATGTTCCCCTCTGTCACCCTCCTACACACATATGTTCCCCTCTGTTCCCCCCCCCCCACACATATGTTCCCCTCTGTCCCCACATATGTTCCCCTCTGTCCCCCCCACACACATATGTTCCCCTCTGTCCCCCCACCACACATATGTTCCCCTCTACCCCCCCATACACACATGTTCCCCTCTGCCCCCCCCCCCACACACACAATTTGTTTCCCTCTGTAACCTCCTCCCCCACATACACACATGTTTTCCTCTGCACCCCCCAACCCCTTCCCCCACATATATTTTCTCCTCTGCCAACCCCCCCCCCCCCAAGCACTTTAGTTCTTCTCTGCGCCCACCCCCCACACCTCTGCCCCCCTCTATACATAATACAATATAAACCTGTCAGCAGAAAACTTTTTTTTTTTATTCAGGTTACTCAGTGCTGTTTTTCCACTACCTGTCTGATGCTCTGGTAACCTCACTGAGCAGAGCGGCGCTGCTGTCTGTTCTCACAAACGATCCCGATGGTCCAGGGGGAGGAGGGCGGTGAAATGGCACCAATCCCGAACCTATATGCAGCCGGGCTTCCATCTCATCTGCCCCGGCCGGTTCTATGTATCCTGCAGCCAGCAGGCAAGCACTTCAAGGCTGGCTGATGCTGCTCTTTCCCCTCCTCTTTTCACTGCTGCCGCTAGGGAACATCAGAGACAGTGACGATGTGACCGAGGTCACACTTATTGGCACTATGATCATCAGGGGCGCGCAGCGGCACAGGGGATGTTTCCTTTCCTTAATGGATACAGTACCCCGCCACCGCTGCACTGGCGCCTCTGATACTGTATGGAGGGACCCGAGAGCAGAGTGGCAGTTGCTGAGGGAGAGAGGGAGTAGGAACACCAGTGGTCGGGCGCCCTAGGCGCCTGCCTAGTTTGCCTAGTGGTAGCACCAGCCCTGCTCTCTTGTACATACTATTCACTGTCATACCCTCCATACTCCTCGCCTATACATAGTGCCCACCATCATACCCTCCCTCCACACTCCTCTCCTGTAATTACTGCTTACTGTCCTACTCTACACACTTCTTTCCTGTACATAGTGCCCATTGTCATACCTTCCACACCCCTGTACATATTGCTCACTGTCATACCCTCCACACTCTTCTCTTATACATAGTGCCCAATGTCATACCCTCTATACTCCTCTGCTGTGCATACTGCCCACTGTCATACCCTTCACACTCCTCTCCTGTACATAGTGCCTTCTGCCATACCCTCTGCACTCCTCTCATGTACATAGTGCCCACTGTTAGACCCTCCACATTCCTCTCCCTCACCTGCACATACTTCCCACTTTTATACCATCCATACTCCTTCCCAATGCCTCTTACCCACAAAAACCGTTCTTTAAAATGAATACTGAATATCCTCAATGTTACCAGCTCTAGAATGGGCACGCTTTTGTCAGTTCAACTAAAGGAAATCTGACAGTCCTCATATTTGTTCTGCCCCATTATTAGTACTTATTTAATTTTGTAATTACTATTGTGATGTATAGAGGTACATAGAGGATGTCAGCTACTCTAAATATAGCACTTGTAAAAAAAGCGTCCTTGAAAATATTTTTGAAATGCTGACAATTATGCACTTAGGCACTGCCCAAGGGCCACAGGGTCAGTAGGGGGCCCCATGAAAGGCTCCTGTGATATTAAAGCGGTAGTAACCTTTTCTAACATTACTACTTTTTAGAGGCCCTGGGGTAGGTTATGCCATAATGTACAAGTATGCCCAGCATATTAGCACATTAAGGTACACTTAAATTGTCAGACTGAGCCCTCCAGTGCTGTGCTGTGATAAATCCGGCGGGGCCCGGGCACTTCCATCTTCACCCGGTCTTCTCTTTAGGTTCTGTGCCTTCGGTCACTTGCCTTGGCCAGGCTGCGTTGATGTCATTCCCACACATGTTCATTTGCATCCTCTTTCTCTCACCCCCCCTTTCTCTCTCATCCGCCCTCCCTTACCCCTCACACCTC
Organism: Lithobates pipiens; assembly: GCF_037356315.1. Classification (NCBI taxonomy): domain Eukaryota; kingdom Metazoa; phylum Chordata; class Amphibia; order Anura; family Ranidae; genus Lithobates; species Lithobates pipiens. Next base: position 110,204,891 of record NW_027507787.1, read on the forward strand.
TTTCATTCCCTTTCTCTCTCTCTCATCCTCCCTCTCGCTCTTTAATTTAATTTGTTATAACAAAAAATAGTTTGCATTTTCTTTTATTTATTGTTTATAAAGGGCCCCACCAAAATCCTCAGCACAAGGCCCATGATGTTCTTAATCTGGCAGCGGCTAGGTCTATACTTTCTCTGTACCGCACTGTCTCCTGGGATCCTCTTTTCTTGTTCCCAGGAGTCTGTGCGGCGGCCAGGCGCGAGTTATGGTGTGATTTAGAAAGCAGAAGTGATGTCATTATGACAGTCACGTTCAGAGGGCGGTTCAAAAACTGCCATTTGAAAAGAGGGAAAAAGGTAATACTGACCAGTATACCTGATCATTAGTACCTGAGAGCAAGAAGAGAACAAGGACCATGAGGAGCAAGGTGTTCCAGCATGCATTCAACAAAGAAACCAACCAACAATCTGCAAAATCAAAGTAAGTTTAACCAGTTGCCGACCGCCGCACGCCGATGTACGTCGGTACAATGGCACGGGCAGGCATAAGGACATACATGTACGTCCCTTGCCTCCCGCGGGTCGGGGGCCCGATCGGGCCCCCGCCCGGTGCCTGCGGCGGTCGGTATTCGTTCGGGAGCGATCCCGGACGAGGGGACGGCCATTCATTCATGGCCACCCCCTCGCGATCGCTCCCGACGAATAGAAATCCCCGGTGACATCACTTCCTCTCCTGTAATGTAAACACAGGAGAGGAAGTGATGTATTCTCTCCTCCGTGTCGGTATTTTTCGTTCCGACACGGAGGAGAGCGGATCAGTAAGTTGCACCAACACTCTACACACACAGTAGAACATGCCAGGCACACTCACACCCCCCCTTTACCCCCCGATCACCCCCCCAATTACCCCTGCCCCCCAGTCACAGTGACACCAATGTCATTTTTTATTTTTTTTTTATTTTTTTTTGCATTGGTGTCATTTGTGACTGTAATAACTGTTAGGGCAGTTAGAGTTAGCCCCCTTTAGTTCTAATGTACCCCCCTAACCCCCCCAATAAAGGTTTAACCCCGTGATCACCCCCCGTCGCCAGTGTCACTAAGGCTGGGTTCACATTGCAGCGGTTTATGAGAACGAATGTGATTCGCACCGCACTGCAAATCACATCCGATCTCTGTGCGATTCGAGTTCAGCCATTCGCCGCACCCGCCGCACCCGCCGCAAATTCGCACAGGACCCTTTTTTTGGCCCGCAGCAGAATCGGATCGCATGGGTGTTCACACCATGCGATCCGAGTTTGCAGATCGCACTGCGATATGCGAACTGATCTGGGGGTGTCAGTAACATTTCACTGACACTCCCAGCAGTTCGCATAGGGCAGTGTGAACTGCCGCCGGGAGGTATGCGATGCGGGAACCCGCCGCGGATTCGCGGCGTTTCCGCATCGCTCCAGTGTGAACCCAGCCTAATAAGCGATCATTTTTCTGATCGCCGTATTAGTGTCACAGGTGACGCTAGTTAGGCAGGTAGGTATTTAGGTTCGCCGCAGCTTTTTATAGCGCCAGGGACCCCCATATACTACCGCATAAAGCCCCCTGATTGCCCCCTAGTTAACCCTTTCACCAGTGATCACCATATAACTGTTACAGGTAACGCTGGTTGGTTAGTTATTTTTTTATAGTTTCAGGGCACCCGCCATTTATTACCTAATAAAGGTTTAACCCCCTGATCACCCGGCGGGTGTCATTTGTGACTAATAACTGTTAGGGCAGTTAGGGTTAGCCCCCTTTAGTTCTAAGGTACCCCCCTAACCCCCCCAATAAAGGTTTAACCCCGTGATCACCCCCCGTCGCCAGTGTCACTAAGGCTGGGTTCACATTGCAGCGGTTTATGAGAACGGATGTGATTCGCACCGCACTGCAGTGCAAATCACATCCGATCTCTGTGCGATTCGAGTTCAGCCATTCGCCGCACCCGCCGCACCCGCCGCAAATTCGCACGGGACCCTTTTTTTGGCCCGCAGCAGAATCGGATCGCATGGGTGTTCACACCATGCGATCCGAGTTTGCAGATCGCACTGCGATATGCGAACTGATCTGGGGGTGTCAGTAACATTTCACTGACACTCCCAGCAGTTCGCATAGGGCAGTGTGAACTGCCGCCGGGAGGCATGCGATGCGGGAACCTGCCGCGCATTCGTGGCGTTCCCGCATCGCTCCAGTGTGAACCCAGCCTAATAAGCGATCGTTTTTCTGATCGCTGTATTAGTGTCACAGGTGACGCTAGTTAGGCAGGTAGGTATTTAGGTTCGCTGCAGCTTTTTATAGCGCCAGGGACCCCCATATACTACCGCATAAAGCCCCCTAATTGCCCCCTAGTTAACCCTTTCACCAGTGATCACCATATAACTGTTACAGGTGACGCTGGTTGGTTAGTTATTTTTTTATAGTTTCAGGGCACCCGCCATTTATTACCTAGTCTCACTAGTGTACCCCTAAATTTAGGGGTGTCTACTTTCCAAAATGGGGTCATTTGGGGGGGGTTTGTGCCATCTTGGCATTTTATGGCCTTCAAAACTGTAACGCCCTTAGAAAGCCTGAAGGCGGTGCTTGGTTTTCGGGGCCCCGTACGCGGCTAGGCTCCCAAAAAGTCCCACATATGTGGTATCCCCATACTCAGGAGAAGCAGCAGAATTTATTTTGGGGTGTCATTTCACATATGCCCATGGCATGCGTGAGCAATATATCATTTAGTGACAACTTTGTGAAAAAAAAAAAAAAAAAAAAAAAGTTTGTAATTTTCCCGCAACTTGTGGCAAAATATAAAATATTCCATGGACTCAACATGCCTCTCAGCAAATAGCTTGGGGTGTCTACTTTCTAAAATGGGGTCATTTGTGGGGGTTTTGTGCCATCTTGGCATTTTATGGCCTTCAAAACTGTAATAGGTAGTGAGAAGTGAACTCAAAAATTTACGCCCTTAGAAAGCCTGAAGGCGGTGCTTGGTTTTCGGGGCCCCGTACGCGGCTAGGCTCCCAAAAAGTCCCACATATGTGGTATCCCCGTACTCAGGAGAAGCAGCAGAATTTATTTTGGGGTGTCATTTCACATATGCCCATGGCATGCATGAGCAATATATCATTTAGTGACAACTTTGTTAAAAAAAAAAAAAAAAAAAAAAAGTTTGTAATTTTCCCGCAACTTGTGGCAAAATATAAAATATTCCATGAACTCAACATGCCTCTCAGCAAATAGCTTGGGGTGTCTACTTTCTAAAATGGGGTCATTTGTGGGGGTTTTGTGCCATCTTGGCATTTTATGGCCTTCAAAACTGTAATAGGTAGTGTGAAGTGAACTCAAAAATTTACGCCCTTAGAAAGCCTGAAGGCGGTGCTTGGTTTTAGGGGCCCCGTACGCGGCTAGGCTCCCAAAAAGTCCCACATATGTGGTATCCCCATACTCAGGAGAAGCAGCAGAATTTATTTTGGGGTGTCATTTCACATACGCCCATAGCATGTGTGAGCAATATATCATTTAGTGACAACTTTGTGTAAAAAAAAAAAAAAAAAATTTTTTTTGTCATTATTCAATCGCTTGAGGCAAAAAAATTAAATATTCAATGGGCTCAACATGCCTCTTATCAATTTCCTTAGGGGGTCTACTTTCCAAAATGGGGTCATTTGGGGGGGTTTTGTACTGCCCTGCCATTTTAGCACCTCAAGAAATGAGATAGGCAGTCGTAAACTAAAAGCTGCGTAAATTCCAGAAAACGTACCTTAGTTTGTAGATGTGACAACTTTTGCGCAAACCAATAAATATACAATTATTGACTTTTTTTTTTACCAAAGACATGTGGCTGAATACATTTTGGCCTAAATGTATGACTAAAATTGAGTTTATTGGATTTTTCTAATAACAAAAAGTAGAAAATATCATTTTTTTTCAAAATTTGCGGTCTTTTTACGTTTATATCGCAAAAAATAAAAATCGCAGAGGCAATCAAATACCATCAAAAGAAAGCTCTATTTGTGGGAAGAAAAGGACGCAAATTTTGTTTGGGTACAACATTGCATGACCGCGCAATTAATAGTTAAAGCAGCGCAGTGCCAAAGTGTAAAAAGACCTCTGGTCATTTACCAGCAAAATGGTCCGGTCTGAAAGTGGTTAATTAGTTCTTTTAAAATAATAAAGTATTGTATTAAATGTCAAAATGCATTGTATTTCGTATTGCTTTGATTACAAAAAAAAAATATATAATTTTTATTTGTTATTTTTTTACTTTCTTAAACTTGATGCACATATAATTTGAAAAAAATTAATTTCTTCGATTTAAAATTTTTTTTCATCTTTTATCTATTAAAAGAAATGCCACAAATAGTGTGTAATTATATATTATTTAATCTATATTGTAATTCTCACATATAATTATTTTTTATATTTCTATTTTTATGTAATATTCTTTTTCTTTTAAATAACTAGTTCTATAAATTATAATATAAAATATATACAATTTTTTTTAAAGGAAAACTTTTAATGAAATTATTAAAACTGTATAATGGTTAATAAATTTTTATATATATATATATATATATATATATATATATATATATATATATATATATATATATATATATATATATATATATATATTTATTTTTTGTTAAAATTTCTCAGTTCACCGCTCTTCTTTTTCACAAAGAAGAAACCAGCACCAGCAGGAGACGAGGACTTGTGGATGAAACCTCGAGAAAGTGCGTCAGCAACATACTCCTCCATGGCCTTATCCTCCAAGACCGACAAAGGGTAAACCCGGCCACGAGGAGGTATGGCACCAGGTTGAAGGTCAATTGCACAATCATAAGGCCGGTGTGGAGGCAAACTACCAGCTTGACCTTTTTTTTTTTTTTTTTTTTTACAAAAGTTTTTATTATAACAAGTGTACATTCCAATACAATAGGTTTTCATACAAATTACAGTTCAGGTGGGTTACAGTGTAATATTAAGTAAAGCAGGCTGTTGCCCAAGCGATGCCCACATTTTCCGTGTCCGGGTGGACCCGGGTTTTCACAGGACTGCAACAGAAGCTTGTCGTACAATACATTAACAGCCCAGCGTAATCATCAGCTGTAAATTGGTATGACAAAAGAAAGAAGGAGAGAGGAAGATGTACTAAGAGTCAAGAGTTGATTAAAAGAGGTCGTAGAATGGAAAGGAGGAGAGGAGCAGAGAGGGTCAAAAAAAGAAAAGGAAGAGGGGACGAGGGAGAGAGAGGGGAGGGAGGGGAGAGAAGGAAGAGAAGGAAGAGAAGGAAGAGAATGGGCTCACAGGGTGTGCACAACTGGTCTTTACATTGACAATATAGCAACATCGAATCTAGGAGAATAATGATATGCAATCCAGGGTTGCCAGACACGTAGGAACTTGGCATACATGTCAGAAAGAACAGAAGACAATTTTTCATTGACCATAACATCATTCAGTCGGTTCTTGACTGCCTCGAAACTCAGGGTTGAGGTTCTCCATGCTCTGGCTATTGTCAACTTAGCTGCAGTAAATGATTCTTGATTAAAGGTTATTGGCGCTACCTCCACCCAGTTAATTCCAATAGCACTCTTTGCTTACTCAAACCTTTTATGTCTATCTATCACCTTAACGTGTCCCCAGGGACTATGTGCATTAAACCCGTGTTCCGTATTTTATCTCAACAACACCCCATATATCCAACACCTAAAACTCAAGGCAAAAACTGATTGCACCCCACTTTATATCACCTAAGTGAAATAGTGCTACTATAGTTTCATATAAAATCTCCAATCAGAAAGATATACATACAGGAAATAAAAATAAAAATAAAATTAAAATAAAAAGTGATTGGTAGAGGCCTCAGCCGTAGAAAAACCTAACTTCAAAACAAAAAGCCAAAAAATACAGAAAAACACAGAAAAAACACAGAAAAAAACCAGAAAAAAAGGGGGGAAAAAAGAACCCCCAACAGTTTTAGTGTTTACCAGTGCCAAACCTCTTCCTAATTGGGGAAGAGAACTATCATGTACATTCTTTGTGCTAGTTATTACATATTAAATTCACCAGATCTCCTTATATTAATAAATGTAAAAGGAGGAAGCACATAGGTTTCCTCATGCAATAATATCCCAAAAAAATTTTTTTATGCAATAAACAAAAAATCAAAAAAAGGCAAAATATGTGAAAAAGTCCAGTTATATCCAGTGGTCTATACACCAATCCACGAGCATGTGAGAGTGTAAAAGGGTCAAGTGCGCCCAATATATATCAAAAATAAGCAGTATAAATATCAGTCCACATTGAGTCTTCTATAACCGTATCAATGCAATTAAGCCTCTTCAGAATACAGGAAAGGTGACTTTCGTGAGATTGCCTGCGCTTTATTAGTGACTTTCGTGCTCGTTCCCCCTCAAGGGTCCCTACTCACCAGATCCATTCACCCCCTAGGGGGTTAAACGCCTGTAATCTGTGTCCTGTTTATCCGAAGATTCCACCATCCAGTTATATCTCCAATAGGTCCTTCTCAAGGTCTTTTAAAGAGATGCAGGTAAGTCCTTATATCCAATAGTAATTTCCTCAAATAGAAGAGAATACCCTCATGGTGTAGTATTTTTGATTATAGTTGGGAAAAAAGGGAGAACAATCTGATATTCTTCTTTAAAAAGCAGGTATTTTTAGTTATGTAGAAATTTTAGGAGGCTAATTTCCACTTAAAAATATTTTATTACAAAAATATTTTATTACAAAAAAAAAAAAACTTTATACAACACTCTGTGCAGAAAAAAGGGGGTTTTTTTATGCAAGATGCAGTCTAACATCTTAGCTGCAGTAAAGAGATGTTGCGCCAATTGGCGCTCTGGACGCAATAGCGCAATGATTGGTTTGCCAAGGAGTGCCTCAAACGGATCTCTTTTAAGATTTACTCGAAGGAGGCTACGGAGCAATGCATACACCCTGACCCATAGTCTGCACACCCGCGGGCACATCCACCAAATATGGGCCATAGTACCCTCTTGGGCACATTCCCTGAAACAAAGAGGGGAACAGGTAGAAACAAAGCGTGCCAGGCGCGTTGGGGTATAATACCACCGATATAACACCTTATATGCATTTTCCAGAATCACTATGTTGCGCGAGCAATTGGATACGCCTAGGGTCATTGCCTGCCAATCCTCCGGATCCAACCGCCTCCCCAACTCTCTCTCCCACTGCAGATGATAAGACCTCACTGGAGGTCTCCTCTTAGAGATCAGAGCTGAGTATATCATAGATATCAGACCAGGCGAGTGGGGCCTGGATCTACAGATGCTCTCAAACGGTGTCAACCTGTATGGGGCGTCTTGAGACTTAATGAGACTCTGGAGAAAATGACAGATCTGTAGATACCTGAAATATTCTCGTAGAGGTATGTCATGTGACGAGCGTAAAACATCGTATGTTAAGATCCTAGTGGGAGTAAGTAAGGAGTGTACGTCGCCGAATCCATTCATGGTCCACCACCTGAATTGCGCTGGGTTGTCCAGGCCCGGTGGGAAAAGTGGGCAACGTAAAAGTCGCAACAGCGGGAGATGGGGAGAAGCCAGCCCCGCCGAGTATTTCACCGAGTCCCAAATTCGTAGCGTATGAAGCATACAAGGCCCTGTAATCTTAGGGCGGTTTATAGGAGGGAGCCATGGTAATGAAGAGATTGGGACGGGGTCAGTCTCAAGCAGATCAATAGTCGCCCATAATGGGAGTTGATATGTCTCATGGAGGTGAGAGAGCGGAGCAATGGCAGCAGCTACGTAGTTGGGATTGGGATAGGAAGAACCCTAAAGTAGTAAAGTAGCTTTGGGAGATACGTCATTCTGATGGCTGATATTCTCCCGAACCATGAAAGGGGTAAGGAGGACCACGCCGACAACATATCCGTAAATTTTTTGAATAATGGAGGATAATTCGCCTGATATAAAGCCTGATATGTCGATGTGAGTCGGATTCCCAAATAAGGCAAAGAGGAGACCCACTGGTAAGGAAAGGCCGACTGCAAGTCCGTCAGCAACTCCACAGAGAGGTTAGTTGACAATGCCTTCGACTTTGATGAGTTAATCTGGAGTCCTGAGAGAGATGCAAAGGTTTGCAACAGTGTGTGTAGATTTGGCAGGGAAGTTCTAGGAGAGGTGACAGAAAGAAGAATGTCATCAGCGAATAAAGAAATCTTATGGGGGCAACCTGCTATTTCAATGCCCTTGATATCCGGGTGTGCTCTTATTGCCTCCGCCAGGGGTTCCAGTGCCAACACAAAAAGAAGGGGTGACAGTGGACACCCCTGTCGGGTTCCCCTGCGGATATCAAAAATGGGGGATTCAAATCCGTAATACTTAATTTTAGCTCGGGGGGAATCATACAGGGCTGACATCCAAGTCATAAAAGAAGTCCCGAATCCATAATGTCGCAGGACAGACATGAGATAGGGCCAAGATAAGGAGTCAAAGGCCTTATTTATATCGAGGGAGAGAAGCATGGATTCCAGGGAGTGAGCGTGGGCTATATGTTGGAGTTGAACTATACGTCGAATTGCATCTCCCGCCTGTCTCTGTGGTACGAAGACAACCTGGTCTTTTTTTATTATACGAGGGAGAAAAGAGTTTAGTCGAGTCGCCAAGATTTTTGTCAGGAGTTTCATATCTACATTAATGAGCGAAATAGGCCTGAAATTGGCCCAAGATGAGTGGTCACGGTCAGGCTTAGGAATCATCACTACATTCGCCGTCAGAAGATCCGGGGTGAGAGGGTAGCTGTTTTTCACCGAATTGTACATTGCCACCAGGTGGGGAGCTACTACCGATGCCAACTTCCTATAATAAAGCGTGGTGTACCCGTCAGGCCCAGGACGCTTTCCCACCTTAAGTTCTTTTATTGCTTGTAGAAATTCGGAGAGCTGAATGTCCCTATCCATGAGGGTAACATGAGCCCCCGTTAAGGATGGGAGCGAAAGGCCTTCCAGGAAATTTGCCGTGCTCTGAGCTGCATTTCCCTCTGGCGCCGCGTATAGCTTCGCAAGGCGATACCCAAATTCCTCCAGGACATGCTTCGGGTTCCCTGACAGGACATTGTTTCGATCTCGGAGAGTGATCGGGTTCAATTTAGGGGCAAAGGTTCGGAGTCTGTTAGCTAACATACGGTTCGGCTTATTTGCTCTCATATACCACCTCTGGCGGGACCAGCGCAGTACACGCTCAGCACCCTCAGTGAGACACAGATCGAGCTCCGATCTGGCTAATTTCAGCAACTTACGGTTGCCTGGGGTGGGAGATTGTTTAAACTTCTCAGATAGCGACTCCAATCGGGACTCAAGATCTTTTTGTTTTGCCTCTCTAGCCCTCTTACGGGCCGAAGCCAGACCAATTATCCGACCCCGTAACACCGCTTTATAAGCCTCCCAAAGGACCACCGGAGACTGCACCGAGCCCAAGTTTTCACGAAAGTAGTCCTCCGAAGCCTTAATAATATCCGCCGACACCCCTGCATGTGAGAGGAGGGAATCATTCATCACCAGGGAGAAAATCTAGATCTATCTAGGATAGAGTGACAGACGACTAGCACTGGATCGTGATCCGACCAAGGAACAGCCAAGATTGAGGCCGATACCACTAACGGAAGGTGACGTCTAAGCATAAACATATGGTCTATCCTTGAGTGAACATGATGGGGGTGAGAGTAATGGGTGTAGTCCCTGCCCTGTGGATGACACTCTCTCCACAGGTCAACCAAGTCAAATGTTTGCAAAGAGGACGAGAATTTTTTAGCCCCTGCCGACTGTCCAATTCTCTCGGACGGATGCTTATCTAGTTTGGGGTTTAATATAAGATTAGAGTCACCTGCAAGAAGGAGGGTGCCCCTACAGTGAGACATAAGCAGGGCACAGACATGGGTCAAGAAGGGCCCTGGTTTTACATTCGGGGCATAGTACGTCAGTACAGTAACCTCCGTGTCATGAATGGTTCCTTGGAGCAATAGATATCGTCCCTCAGGGTCTGCGATCTGTTTATTGCAACTAAATGGAACAGATTTGCGAAAAGCCACGAGAACCCCCCTTTGTTTAGTTGAAGCATTTGCAAAAAATACCTGAGGGAACTGAGCATCGAAGTACCTAGGATGGGAGGTCTCAGAAAAATGCGTCTCCTGTAAACAAGCAATGTCAATTCGTTGCTTGCGCAAATATTTAAAAACCTTCACCCACTTATGGGGGGAGTTCATGCCCTGGACATTCAGGGACAACCAGTTAATTGTCATAGGGACAGTACTGGGTGATCATCAACCTGGAACCAGATTACACACCCTGCGAACCCAGAGGGGAGAGAAAGGGATAGAAGCAGTGAAGAGGGAGAAGGAAGAGAGAAGTGACGTATCACGTCAGTAAAGGTAATAGAATCATGCAATGCTGTGAACATATAACACTGTAACAGTAAGATTGCCATGGGTCGTGGGTTGAACATCCCACTATCTGGTCGGGTGTCGACTTAGTTCGGATCAAGTACCACAACATGAGGTTGCAGTGGTCCGTCGGAGACCACTCGGCTTAACTGAAACAATAACCATGTATATAAAAGAACATGTCAACAATGGCATATATATTTAAACCCCAAGAACAAGTGAAAAAAACAAAAAAAAACAAAAACAAACCCCCCATAAAGAACAGACTCCTTCTCCCGCCTCCCCCCGCCCCCCAATAAAAAAACAAAAAAAAAAAAAACAGGTTAGTGCGTGTGATGACCCCCTGCCCATGAATAAGCAGCATGAACCCAGCGTCAGCTGAGTGAAACCTAAAATCAGGTGGGCGTAAGGCCTCACCCCAACCGGCCAATATCAAGCAAGAGCCAAGTCCATATAACTTGTACACATTCTTAATTCACATTATATATACATATATATATACATATACATACACACATATATATATATATATATATATATATATATATATACACACACATACACATATACACATACGAGAAAAAAAAGGAGGAAGGGGGGGGGCGAGGTGTCCAATGCCTCAGTATACAGAGATCCAGGCCATGGGGGGCAAGAGGAAAGAGTTAAAAAAAAAGGACATTGAAAACTGAAATAATAAGTAGAACTCCGTTTAAAAAAAAAAAAAAAATTTGACTATATTGGGAGAGCCCAAAATTTAAAAAAAAGAAGAGGTAAAAAAAAGTAATGGGGTATTGAAGAAAGCATATGTAACTGGGGGGGGGGGGGGGGGCAGTCATTACCCGAGTGCATCAATTGTCCAAGAAAGGATCAAGACAGTTCCCCTACCCGACATCCACCGCCGGCAAGGTGGGTCAGTACAGTCCAGGGTTGAAGACCAGCACAGACAGTCCATAATAAAATAAAGACTAGCTTACCACTTCTCAGAGTTATGGTCCGGAGGTGTCATGCTCCAATCGCCTGGTGGCAATAGTTGCGGCATGTTCAGGAGCCCGATTCTGTCTGCTGTGTGAAGGCAGAGAAAAAACTAAAACAAAACACAAACAAACTAACAAAAGGCAGAAGCAGCACTTTTCTAATGATGTCCGTCTGTTGAAGCTTCTTGAAACCTCTGAGCCTTGAGAGAGCGGAGGGCTTGGGATCCGTGCTGTGAGGATTGTGAGGATCTCGGTGGGGCCAGGGAGGGACCCGGGCAGGCCACTGCTGCATCAGGTTGAGAAGGAGGGAGGTCAAATTGCAGCTCCTGGAATTGCCGCCTCAGATCCGGCAAAGATGAGGCATGAAACTGACGTCCCAAATGATAAAAGGAGAGTTTAAAGGGGAACCCCCATCGGTAGCGGATGTTTCTGGCTTGCAGAATTTGCAGATAGGGCTTCATATTCCGCCTTTTAGCGATAGTGACCGGGGAAAGGTCTGCAAACAGTTGGAGGGTGTTTCCCTGAAATGTAATGTCCGGCAATTCTCTGGCCGCTTGGAGAAGTCGTTCCTTGGTTCTGTAGAAGTGACATTTTATGATCACATCTCTAGGGGGGCCATCAGTTGGCTTGGGAGCGAGGGACCTGTGGATACGGTCGAATTCCAGGCGTTCCGTAGGGATATCGGGTGCAAGCTCCTGGAAGAACGCTGTAGCTGAACCCTGGAGGTCCGTAACGGTCTCCGGGAGGCTGCGTATACGCAAATTTCCTCTACGGGCCCTATTTTCTGAGTCCTCAAGTTTTTCCTGGAGGGTTATAAGTTCTGCATTCAGTTTCTCCACCTCTTCCTCATGACCCTCCAGTACCGTAGTTGTAAGGTCCATCCGCTCCTCTAACCGATTAGTTTGGTGGCCTAGTTCTTTAAGACCCTTCACCAGCTCAGCTGACAGTTTGCGAGAGGCCGTGGTGATCTCGTTCCTTACTATGGTACGGAATTTCTGCAGCAAAGCTTCAGAGTTAGTGTCCACAGGGCTTGCAAGGTTAGAGGGAAACTGTGACAGGCTATCGTCTGAATGCTGGGTGGTGTCATCAGGTTCCGGCGGTTCGGGCGCCATCTTGCCCTTTCCTTTCGCCTTCCCCCGGACCGGAGAGGATTTCTGTTGTGATCTGTTTCGGGGACGGTTCCCGGGGCGTATTATACATACCCGCCGGTTGCCCAGTAGTGCATGCAGTGATTGGGGTAGATGTGACAATAATTGTTAGCTGAATATGCCTTATCTGCCAAGTGGAATGTTCCGACGGCGCAGTGCTAGGGAATTATGCTGACATTATCCTTGCGAACGCGTATGCACCCCCAGTCAAGGTATATATAATTACATGCCCATCCTAAGGCCCTCCAGGGCCACTATATTCTGGTTGGGTGGTATGCAGTTGAGGGGGGGGAGCTGGAGCTGTCTGTGGGAGTGTGAAGGGCCTGTAATGGTGGACTGGGTGTACCAAGATGGCCACCGCCTACCTCAGCCTCCAGTGTGTCCTCCAGATAAGCGTGCGGCCTGACAGCACCGGTCCCCACCGCCGAGTTCCTTTCTCAGGCCTCAGGGGGGCTCCTCTGACACACGATGGGCGCGTGTGTGTGTCGCCGATATCCGCGCGGCCGTCGGTACTCGAGCGCGGAGGCTCCGGTGTCCCTGTAGGCCGCAAGATGGCGGCCGGCTTTCACAATATGAAGTAGGCCTCGGGCCCGATTGCGGGACTCGCGACCTGTCCGGAGCTGCAATACCGCAGTGGCTTCACTCAGGGGACTTGCGGGGAGTACGCTGAGGTGTCCGTCGGCCAGAATCCAGCCTGAGAACGGTGGATGGAGAAGGATTATGTCTCGGCCGGCGGAGCTCAGCAGAGATGCGTTACCAGCTTGACCTTTATCAAAGACATCGCCAAAATCACGGTACTCCTCCGGCAAGGAGGGGAGTGAAGAGGTGCACAGGACCTTGGATACCTTCAGGAAGCATGTCTCACTGCATTGTGGTGACCCGGAGAGAACCTCAGCACGGAGCCAATCAAAAGAGGGGTTGTGCCTCTGTAACCAAGGATAACCAATAACCAGCGGAAATCTGGGTGAGGAAATAACTTGGAATCGGATTATCTCATGGTGAAGAGCCCCTACGGCCATGGACATGAGTCACATGGGCAGGCTGTAAAGGTCTCCTGTCAAGAACCTCAATGGCAAGTGGAGCTGCAGTGGAATCGAGTGCTGCAAAACAAATGCAGGATCAATGAACAGGCCTGCAGCCCCAGAGTCGATTAGAGCCTGTATCTCGATGGATGACTCAGCCCAAGAAAGGGTGACCAAAACCAGGGGCTTATCCTTCTGGATAACTGGGGACGAAACAACGCACCCTAAGGTCTGTCCATGACAGGACCTCAAGGTTCGGGCGTTCCCTGGACGGGTAGGACGAGACTTCAAAAAGTGACCTGCCTGGCCACAATAAAGGCACAATCTCTCCCTCCTCCTGCCCAGGTGCATGGGTTCATCTTCACTGACCAACTCGGTACCAGGAGGCATGGGAGGTGAGGGAGGCATGGGTGGGACTACAAAGCTCGGAGGCAAACGTACAGGAGGCTTCCGCAAGTCTTTCTCTGAGTCTGGAGTCAATGAGAATGGCAAACGAGATCAAGCTCTCCAGCTCAGTGGGTATATCTCGGGCTGCTATCTCATCCTTGATGGGATCCGAGAGACCATGAGAAAATGCAGCCACGAGGGCCTCATTGTTCCAAGCAACCTCTGCTGCCAGAGTACGGAATTCAATGGCGTAGTCGGCAACAGTTCTCGTACTCTGTTTGATGGACATGAGGCACTTGGCAGCAGAAGCAGAGAGTACGGGAAAAACCCTTTTAAAGGAGGCCGCAAACTGAGGGTAACTCAGGAAACAGGTGTTTGCGTCTCCCGTAGAGAGTTAGCCCAGGCCAAGGCTCTCTCAGAAAGCAAAGATATCACAAAACCTACTTTGCTTCTGTACGTGGGAAACACCTGGGGCAGCATTTCAAAGTATATCTCAACCTGATTGAGAAACCCTCTGCATTGAACTGGATCGCCCCCAAATCACTGGGGAAGTGGAGCAGAACCAGACATACCTCTTATAGAGGTAATACTCGAGGCGGGTGCCTGCACAAAGACTGGCGCAGCAGCAGGGACGGAGCAGCCACCGTGGGGGATTCCAGGTGAGCCGTGCTATTCAGGAGCGTTTGTAACGCCAAGGCAAACTGATCCATGCGGTGATCTTGCTCATCCAATCTGGAAAAAATATTACCAACAAGTGGATTGACTGTATCTTCTGAATTCATGGCTTTCGCGTACTGTCAGAAACCATGAAACAGACTGAGACAGAAGTACAATCAAATCACACTTGTTTATTAATAAAAATAAAAAGGTAAATAGAAAAAGGCATAGTCAAGCATAGCCAGAGTCCTGTAGCCAGATCGGGTAGTCAGCCAGTCCAAAGTTCATTAACCAGAACGGGTAATCAGCTCTAACACTATCTCTATCTCAGTTCTCCTTCTCTATTTCAGTTCTTCTCCTTCTCTATCTCAGTTCTTCTTCTTCTTCTCCTTCTCTATCTCATGTCTTCTCCTTCTCCCTCTCCTTATCCTTATTCTTCTTCTCCATCTCTCAGTTCTTCTTCTTCTCCTTCTCTATCTCAGTTCTTCTCCTTCTCCTCCTTCTCTATCTCAGTTCTTCTCCTTCTCCTTCTGTATTAGGGATGAGCCGAACACCAGAACCTTTGAACGGACCAAAAATTTGTACGAACTTTAGAACCCTATTAAAGTCTATGGGACTCGAACGTTCAAAATCAAAAGTGCTAATTTTAAAGGCTAATATGCAAGATAAGCAACAGACAAAACCAGCAATAAGGGGTATCTTCAGGTGAATACTGTGCTGGAGGCACACAACGCCCACTTTAACTCTTGCAGATACCTGTATTAGAGAACACCAGCAATAAAGGGTAGATACGGGTGTATACTGTGCTGCATCTCATCTCACGAATGAATTGAAGCAAGCAAACAATCATTGATGGGCGCTGGTAGGCTGCATTTGATGGGCTCTGGTGAGGCTGCATTTGATGGGCTCTGGTGAGGCTGTATTTGATGGGCGCTGGTGAGGCTGCATTGATGGATGCTGGTAAGGCTGCTATGGATGGACGCTGGTGATGTAGCGTTTATGGGTACTGGTAAGGCTGTATTTGATGGGCGCTGGTGAGGCTGGATTCGATGGGCGCTTCATTAAAAAGGTGGGGTTTACATGGGCAGGGGGAAGGGGGTGGAGTCAGGGGGTTGCAAAAGGACTTTTTGCCTAGAATGTCAAAAGTCCTTGCACCAGCCCTGCCACCACCAAATCTGCGGTGGAAGGGTCAGTTACTTCAAGAGTCCTTTTTACAATGAGAACGACCTCCTCAGAGCAGTCTTTTGGGTGGGTGAATAACCCTTTGCTCTTGCTGTTCTTTAGGTTCTGGAGTTACAGGCACACTGGTCTCTTCTTCTTCCTGCATATCAGCTTCAGTTTCCTCAATGAAGGATGGAAAGTCTTAGGGGTCTGTTGTCAGCAGGTAAGATTGAGGGTCATCCAACTCTTCAAAAGGTGGACTTTAAGGTCCAAACCCAGGATCCTCTGGCCTGAGAGTAATCTCAGTCACCTTGGCAGGAGAAGAAAAGGGGAGGTGGCAGGCCCTGACATTTGAGATGGCCACAGACAATCTTTCTCTTTATCCTCGCTGTTTTCATCTTCAGCAACGGGTAGAGAGTGAGATACAGTCACTGGCTGGGATCTTTGTGAGTCCATGGGTGTGGACTGTAAATCTGTTTTGGTGGCACGTTGTGGAAAATGTTAGATGTATTTTTATATGTATTGTCATAAGAGTCCCCCTGTGTTCATTCTCCCCTAGCCCGCTCTAAAGAGCTGACTGGGGCAGACTGACACTGGTTGAGATCCGTTAGGTAACGTTAACACCACTTGACCTTACCGGTTTAATGAATATCTATTAGCCTGAATGATTTTTGGCCAGAAAATTTGATAAGGGGGGCTAACCCTTCTTTTTTGTATTATGTATTATGTTGTATTTTATTATGTACCACCTAATATCTATTTTGATGTGGAATATCTCTGAAATTATGTGAGATCAAACGTTAAAACCAATTGCTCTTCCTGGATCTAACGAATATCTATTTGTCAGGGCTGGTTTAGCCCTTACTTCTCTGGGTTGGCTGCTCAGCTGTCGGCTAATTGCCAGCTCTCATCTCTCTCCGCAGTTACCAGCTGTTCCTGATCATGCTCGTCTGACCTGCCTACTTAAAGCTGTCCAGCTGACTTCATCACTGGCTTCGCCTTGGTCACATCACAAGAAAACATCTCCTGCAGTTCTGTTTAAAGACTGGCTTGCTGACATCCCTTCTGGCTCCTTTTCCTGCTTGCTGCTGTTTCACTTGGATCCCTGACTTCTGGCCTGGCTGATTACCCGATCTGGTTATTGAACTCTGGCCTGGCTGACTACTCGATCCGTTTGCTGGAGTCTGGCTATGCTTTGACTACGCTTTCTCTACTTACCTTTTTATTTTTATTTAATAAACAAGTGTGATTTAATTGTACTTCTGTCTCGGTCTGATTCATGGTTTCTGACACTATTAGCCTGAATGATTTTTGGGCAGAAAATTGCAGGTGGGGGGGTTAACCCGTCCATATGTACCACGTAATATCTGTATTTTGATGTGTAATATCTCTGAAATGATGGGAGATCTACCATTAAAACTACTTGATCTTACCGGATCTAAGGAATATCTATTAGCCTGAATGGTTTTTGGCCAGAAAATTAAATAAGGGAGGGCAACCCCCCTCATTATTCACTTAATAAGTCTCTAATTATGTGAGATCCAACGTCAAAACCACTTGATCTTACCAGATCTAACGAATATTTTTTTCTGGCCAAAATTGCATGTGGGGGGCTAACCCGTCCATATGTACCACCTAATATCTCTATTTTGATGGGAAAGGAGATAAGGGGAGAGGGCAGCCCCCTCATTAATCTCTTAATAAGTCTCTAATTATGTGAGATCTAACATTAAAACCACTTGATCTTACCAGATCTAACAAATATTTATCAGCCTGAATGATTTTTGGCCAGAAAATTTGATAAGGCGGGCTGATGACGGGTTAGCCCCCCCTGCAAATAACTGTTAATATTGCTTCTTCTGTGTGAGATCTAACGCAAACAACAGTTGATCTAACCTGATCTAAAAAAAGATCTAACAAACTGAATAAGATTTTTTTTAAATATTGATATGGGGGGGCTAACCCGGCAGAGGTACTTTTACCTACTGTACATTGTAATAAATCACAGCAGAGGGAGACTAGAGGTTACAGAAAGGTCACTGTGCAATACAAACAACCAAACATTGAATACCAAAAATGGTCCTCAGTGACCAAAAAAAGCCCGGCCCTTCTAGGCTAAATATTATCCTTGGAGGCCAAAAATGGGCCCCAGTGAAATAAACGGCACACCCAGCTGTTTTTGGTCACTGACAGGGGCGGACTGACCAGTCGGTCACTCGGGTGCTGAATGAGGTCATTAGGGGCCCGGCCCGGTCTCGGCCACATGAGAGGCCACTTGAAGTGGCTGTGCCGTATCACATGCCGCGATCATGCCGATTACAATACTGCTAACGGTACTTCTAACGGCTCCCCGCCGCCCCCCTCCTTCCCTCCCGTCCATCCCAGGTGATGTCACAACGCATACCATACAAGCACCTGGGACGGACGGGAGGGGAGGAGGGGCCCGCGGGGAGCAGCGCGCCGTTACCAGTATTGTAATTGGCACGATCGCGGCATGTGATACGGGCACAGCAGAAGAGTGAAGGGGCCGGCGGGGAGCTGCGCCGTTATTATCGGCATCCGGTAAGTGAAGCCTGGGCCTGCCACAAGTGATGGGAGGCGGCGGTACAGAATGCATGGGGCCCCGGATCCCCCCAACCCACAGTGTCCCCCAATGTGAGTGCCCCCGCGGTCTTCTGGTGCCTTTGGGGGGTCTGCTTCTGTTGCAGTCTTTTGGTGCCTTTGGGGGTCTGCTTCTGGTGCCTTTTGGGGGTCTGCTTCTGGTGCCTTTGGGGGGTCTGCTTCTGGTGTGGTCTTCTGGTGTTTATGGGGGTCTGCTTCTGGTGCGGTCTTTGGGGGTCTGCTTCTGGTGCGGTCTTCTGGTGCCTTTGGGGGTCTGCTTCTGGTGTGATCTTCTGGTGCCTTTGGGGGTCTTCTTCTGGTGCGGCCTTTGGGGGTCTGCTTCTGGTGCCTTTGGGGGTCTGCTTCTGGTGCGGTCTTCTGGTGCCTTTGGGGGGTCTGCTTCTGGTGCGGTCTTCTGGTACCTTTGGGGGGGTCTGCTTCTGGTGTGGTCTTCTGGTGCCTTTGGGGGGTCTGCTTCTGTTGCAGTCTTTTGGGGTCTGCTTCTGGTGCAGTCTTCTGGTGCCTTTGGGGGTCTGCTTCTGGTGCCTTTGGGGGGTCTGCTTCTGGTGTGGTCTTCTGGTGTTTTTGGGGGTCTGCTTCTGGTGCGGTCTTTGGGGGTCTGCTTCTGGTGCTGTCTTCTGGTGCCTTTGGGGGTCTGCTTCTGGTGCCTTTGGGGGTCTTCTTCTGGTGCGGCCTTTGGGGGTCTGCTTCTGGTGCCTTTGGGGGTCTGCTTCTGGTGCCTTTTGGGGGTCTGCTTCTGGTGCCTTTTGGGGGTCTGCTTCTGGTGCCTTTTGGGGGTCTGCTTCTGGTGTGGTCTTCTGGTGTTTTTCGGGGTCTGCTTCTGGTGCGGTCTTTGGGGGTCTGCTTCTGGTGTGATCTTCTGGTGCCTTTGGGGGTCTTCTTCTGGTGCGGCCTTTGGGGGTCTGCTTCTGGTGCCTTTGGGGGTCTGCTTCTGGTGCGGTCTTCTGGTGCCTTTGGGGGGTCTGCTTCTGGTGCGGTCTTCTGGTACCTTTGGGGGGGTCTGCTTCTGGTGTGGTCTTCTGGTGCCTTTGGGGGTTTGCTTCTGGTGCGGTCTTCTGGTGCCTTTGGGGGTCTTCTTCTGGTGCAGTCTTTGCAGGGGCTGCTGCTGGTGCGGTCTTCTGGTACCTTTGGGGGGTCTGCTTCTGGTGTGTTCTTCTAGTGCCTTTGGGGGGCCTGCTTCTGGTGTGGTCTTCTGGTGCCTTTGGGGGGTCTGCTTCTGTTGCAGTCTTTGGGGGTCTGCTTCTGGTGCGGTCTTCTGGTGCCTTTGGAGGTCTGCTTCTGGTGCGGTCTTCTGGTGCCTTTTGGGGGTCTGCTTCTGGTGTGGTCTTCTGGTGCCTTTTGGGGGGTCTGCTTCTGGTGCGGTCTTCTGGTGCCTTTTGGGGGGTCTGCTTCTTGTGCGGTCTTCTGGTGCCTTTGGGGGGTCTGCTTCTTGTGCGGTCTTCTGGTGCCTTTGGGGGGTCTGCTTCTGTTGCGGTCTTTGGGGGTCTGCTTCTGGTGCGGTCTTCTGGTGCCTTTGGGGGTCTGCTTCTGGTGCCTTTGGGGGGTCTGCTTCTGGTGCCTTTCGGGGTCTGCTTCTGGTGCCTTTGGGGGGTCTGCTTCTGGTGCCTTTGGGGGGTCTGCTTCTGGTGCCTTTGGGGGGTCTGCTTCTGGTGCCTTTGGGGGGGTCTGCTTCTGGGTGCCTTTGGGGGTCTGTTTCTGGTGCCTTTGGGGGGTCTGCTTCTGGTGTGGTCTTCTGGTGCCTTTGGGGGTCTGCTTCTGGTGCGGTCTTCTGGTGCCTTTGGGGGTCTGCTTCTGGTGCGGTCTTCTGGTGCCTTTGGGGGTCTGCTTCTGGTGTGGCCTTTGGGGGTCTGCTTCTGGTGCCTTTGGGGGTCTGCTTCTGGTGCGGTCTTCTGGTGCCTTTGGGGAGGTCTGCTTCTGGTGCGGTCTTCTGGTACCTTTGGGGGGTCTGCTTCTGGTGCGGTCTTCTAGTGCCTTTGGGGGGTCTGCTTCTTGTGTGGTCTTCTGGTGCCTTTGGGGGTCTTCTTCTGGTGTGGCCTTTGGGGGTCTGCTTCTGGTACCTTTGGGGGGTCTGCTTCTGGTACGGTCTTCTAGTGCCTTTGGGGGTCTGCTTCTGGTGTGGTCTTCTGGTGCCTTTGGGGGTCTGCTTCTGGTGCGGTCTTCTGGTGCTTTTGTGGGGGGGGTCTGCTTCTGGTGCCTTTGCGGGGGTCTGCTTCTGGTGCGGTCTTCTGGTACCTTTGGGGGTTCTGCTTCTGGTGCAGTCTTCTAGTGCCTTTGGGGGGTCTGCTTCTGGTGTGGTCTTCTGGTGCCTTTGGGGGGTCTGCTTCTGGTGCGGTCTTCTGGTGCCTTTGGGGGGTCTGCTTCTTGTGCGGTCTTCTGGTGCCTTTGGGGGTCTGCTTCTGGTGCGGTCTTTGGGGGTCTGCTTCTTGTGCAGTCTTCTGTTGCCTTTATTGCCGTTATTATTGGCATCCGGTAAGTGAAGCCTGGGCCTGCCACAAGTGATGGGAGGCGGCGGTACAGAATGCATGGGGCCCCGGATCCCCCCAACCCACAGTGTCCCCCTCTGTGAGTGCCCCCCGCGGTCTTCTGGTGCCTTTGGGGGGTCTGCTTCTGTTGCAGTCTTTTGGTGCCTTTGGGGGTCTGCTTCTGGTGCCTTTTGGGGGTCTGCTTCTGGTGCCTTTGGGGGGTCTGCTTCTGGTGTGGTCTTCTGTTGTTTGTGGGGGTCTGCTTCTGGTGCGGTCTTTGGGGGTCTGCTTCTGGTGCGGTCTTCTGGTGCCTTTGGGGGTCTGCTTCTGGTGTGATCTTCTGGTGCCTTTGGGGGTCTTCTTCTGGTGCGGCCTTTGGGGGTCTGCTTCTGGTGCCTTTGGGGGTCTGCTTCTGGTGCGGTCTTCTGGTGCCTTTGGGGGGTCTGCTTCTGGTGCGGTCTTCTGGTACCTTTGGGGGGGTCTGCTTCTGGTGTGGTCTTCTGGTGCCTTTGGGGGGGTCTGCTTCTGGTGTGGTCTTCTGGTGCCTTTGGGGGTCTGCTTCTGGTGCAGTCTTCTAGTGCCTTTGGGGGGTCTGCTTCTGGTGTGGTCTTCTGGTGCCTTTGGGGGGTCTGCTTCTGTTGCGGTCTTCTGGTACCTTTGGGGGTTCTGCTTCTGGTGCAGTCTTCTAGTGCCTTTTGGGGGGTCTGCTTCTGGTGTGGTCATCTGGTGCCTTTGGGGGGGTCTGCTTCTGGTGCGGTCTTCTGGTGCCTTTGGGGGGTCTGCTTCTTGTGCGGTCTTCTGGTGCCTTTGGGGGTCTGCTTCTGGTGCGGTCTTTGGGGGTCTGCTTCTTGTGCAGTCTACTGTTGCCTTTGGGGGTCTGCTTCTGGTGCCTTTGGGGGGTCTGCTTCTGGTGCCTTTGGGGGGGTCTATTTCTGGTGCCTTTGGGGGGGTCTATTTCTGGTGCCTTTGGGGGGGTCTATTTCTGGTGTGGTCTTCTGGTGCCTTTGGGGGTCTGCTTCTGGTGCGGTCTTTTGGGGTCTGCTTCTGGTGCGGTCTTCTGGTGCCTTTGGGGGTCTGCTTCTGGTGTGATCTTCTGGTGCCTTTGGGGGTCTTCTTCTGGTGCGGCCTTTGGGGGTCTGCTTCTGGTGCCTTTGGGGGTCTGCTTTTGGTGCGGTCTTTTGGTGCCTTTGGGGGGGTCTGCTTCTGGTGCGGTCTTCTGGTACCTTTGGGGGGGTCTGCTTCTGGTGTGATCTTCTGGTGCCTTTGGGGGTCTTCTTCTGGTGCGGCCTTTGGGGGTCTGCTTCTGGTGCCTTTGGGGGTCTGCTTCTGGTGCGGTCTTTTGGTGCCTTTGGGGGGTCTGCTTCTGGTGCGGTCTTCTGGTACCTTTGGGGGGGGTCTGCTTCTGGTGTGGTCTTCTGGTGCCTTTGGGGGGTCTGCTTCTGGTGCGGTCTTCTGGTGCCTTTGGGGGTCTGCTTCTTGTGCAGTCTTCTGTTGCCTTTGGGGGTCTGCTTCTGGTGCCTTTGGGGGGTCTGCTTCTGGTGCCTTTGGGGGGGGTCTATTTCTGGTGCCTTTGGGGGGTCTGCTTCTGGTGTGGTCTTCTGGTGCCTTTGGGGGTCTGCTTCTGGTGCGGTCTTTGGGGGTCTGCTTCTGGTGCGGTCTTCTGGTGCCTTTGGGGGTCTGCTTCTGGTGTGATCTTCTGGTGCCTTTGGGGGTCTTCTTCTGGTGCGGCCTTTGGGGGTCTGCTTCTGGTGCCTTTGGGGGTCTGCTTCTGGTGCGGTCTTTTGGTGCCTTTGGGGGGTCTGCTTCTGGTGCGGTCTTCTGGTACCTTTGGGGGGGTCTGCTTCTGGTGTGGTCTTCTGGTGCCTTTGGGGGGTCTGCTTCTGGTGCGGTCTTCTGGTGCCTTTGGGGGTCTGCTTCTGGTGTGGTCTTCTGGTGCCTTTAGGGGTCTTCTTCTGGTGCGGTCTTTGGGGGGTCTGCTTCTGGTGAGGTCTTCTGGTACCTTTGGGGGGTCTGCTTCTGGTGCGGTCTTCTGGTGCCTTTGGGGGGTCTGCTTCTTGTGCGGTCTTCTGGTGCCTTTGGGGGGTCTGCTTCTGTTGCGGTCTTTGGGGGTCTGCTTCTGGTGCAGTCTTCTGGTGCCTTTGGGGGTCTGCTTCTGGTGCCTTTGGGGGGTCTGCTTCTGGTGCCTTTGGGGGGTCTGCTTCTGGTGCCTTTGGGGGGTCTGCTTCTGGTGTGGTCTTCTTCTGGTGCCTTTGGGGGTCTGCTTCTGGTGCGGTCTTTGGGGGTCTGCTTCTGGTGCGGTCTTCTGGTGCCTTTGGGGGTCTGCTTCTGGTGTGGTCTTCTGGTGCCTTTGGGGGTCTTCTTCTGGTGTGGCCTTTGGGGGTCTGCTTCTGGTGCCTTTGGGGGTCTGCTTCTGGTGCGGTCTTCTGATGCCTTTGGGGGGGTCTGCTTCTGGTGCGGTCTTCTGATACCTTTGGGGGGGTCTGCTTCTGGTGCGGTCTTCAAGTGCCTTTGGGGGGGTCTGCTTCTTGTGTGGTCTTTTGGTGCCTTTGGGGGGTCTGCTTCTGGTGTGGTCTTCTGGTGCCTTTGGGGGTCTTCTGGTGTGGCCTTTGGGGGTCTGCTTCTGGTACCTTTGGGGGGGTCTGCTTCTGGTGCGGTCTTCTAGTGCCATTGGGGGGGTCTGCTTCTGGTGCGGTCTTCTGGTGCCTTTGGGGGTCTGCTTCTGGTGCGGTCTTCTGGTGCCTTTGGGGGTCTTCTTCTGGTGCGGTCTTTGCAGGGTCTGCTTCTGGTGCGGTCTTCTGGTACCTTTGGGGGGTCTGCTTCTGGTGTGGTCTTCTAGTGCCTTTGGGGGGCCTGCTTTTGGTGTGGTCTTCTGGTGCCTTTGGGGGGTCTGCTTCTGTTGCAGTTTTTTGGGGGTCTGCTTCTGGTGCGGTCTTCTGGTGCCATTGGAGGTCTGCTTCTGGTGCGGTCTTCTGGTGCCTTTTGGGGGGTCTGCTTCTGGTGCGGTCTTCTGGTGCCTTTTGGGGGGTCTGCTTCTGGTGCGGTCTTCTGGTGCCTTTGGGGGGTCTGCTTCTTGTGCGGTCTTCTGGTGCCTTTGGGGGGTCTGCTTCTTGTGCGGTCTTCTGGTGCCTTTGGGGGGTCTGCTTCTGTTGCGGTCTTTGGGGGTCTGCTTCTGGTGCGGTCTTCTGGTGCCTTTGGGGGGTCTGCTTCTGGTGCCTTTGGGGGGTCTGCTTCTGGTGCCTTTGGGGGGTCTGCTTCTGGTGCCTTTGGGGGTCTGTTTCTGGTGCCTTTGGGGGGTCTGCTTCTGGTGTGGTCTTCTGGTGCCTTTGGGGGTCTGCTTCTGGTGCGGTCTTTGGGGGTCTGCTTCTGGTGCGGCCTTCTGGTGCCTTTGGGGGTCTGCTTCTGGTGCGGTCTTCTGGTGCCTTTGGGGGTCTGCTTCTGGTGCGGTCTTCTGGTGCCTTTGGGAAGGTCTGCTTCTGGTGCGGTCTTCTAGTGCCTTTGGGGGGTCTGCTTCTTGTTTGGTCTTCTGGTGCCTTTGGGGGTCTTCTTCTGGTGTGGCCTTTGGGGGTCTGCTTCTGGTACCTTTGGGGGGATCTGCTTCTGGTACGGTCTTCTAGTGCCTTTGGGGGGGTCTGCTTCTGGTGCGGTCATCTGGTGCCTTTGGGGGTCTGCTTCTGGTGCGGTCTTCTGGTGCTTTTGGGGGGGTCTGCTTCTGGTGCGGTCTTCTGGTGCCTTTGGGAAGGTCTGCTTCTGGTGCGGTCTTCTCGTACCTTTGGGGGGGTCTGCTTCTGGTGCGGTCTTCTAGTGCCTTTGGGGGGTCTGCTTCTTGTGTGGTCTTCTGGTGCCTTTGGGGGTCTTCTTCTGGTGTGGCCTTTGGGGGTCTGCTTCTGGTACCTTTGGGGGGGTCTGCTTCTGGTACGGTCTTCTAGTGCCTTTGGGGGGTCTGCTTCTGGTGTGGTCTTTTGGTGCCTTTGGGGGTCTGCTTCTGGTGCGGTCGTCTGGTGCCGTTGGGGGTCTGCTTCTGGTGCGGTCTTCTGGTGCTTTTGGGGGGGGTCTGCTTCTGGTGCCTTTGCGGGGGTCTGCTTCTGGTGCGGTCTTCTGGTACCTTTGGGGGTTCTGCTTCTGGTGCAGTCTTCTAGTGCCTTTGGGGGGTCTGCTTCTGGTGTGGTCTTCTGGTGCCTTTGGGGGGTCTGCTTCTGGTGCGGTCTTCTGGTGCCTTTGGGGGGTCTGCTTCTTGTGCGGTCTTCTTGTCCGGTCTTTGGGGGTCTGCTTCTGGTGCAGTCTTCTGTTGCCTTTGGGGGTCTGCTTCTGGTGCCTTTGGGGGGTCTGCTTCTGGTGCCTTTGGGGGGTCTGCTTCTGGAGCCTTTGGGGGGGTCTATTTCTGGTGCTTTTGGGGGTCTGCTTCTGGTGTGGTCTTCTGGTGCCTTTGGGGGGGTCTGCTTCTGGTGCGGTCTTTGGGGGTCTGCTTCTGGTGCGGTCTTCTGGTGCCTTTTGGGGGTCTGCTTCTGGTGTGATCTTCTGGTGCCTTTGGGGGTCTTCTTCTGGTGCGGCCTTTGGGGGTCTGCTTCTGGTGCCTTTGGGGGTCTGCTTCTGGTGCGGTCTTTTGGTGCCTTTGGGGGTCTGCTTCTAGTGCGGTCTTCTGGTACCTTTGGGGGGTCTGCTTCTAGTGCGGTCTTCTGGTGCCTTTGGGGGGTCTGCTTCTGGTGCGGTCTTCTGGTGCCTTTGGGGGTCTGCTTTTGGTGCGGTCTTCTGGTGCCTTTAGGGGTCTTCTTCTGGTGCGGTCTTTGGGGGGTCTGCTTCTGGTGCGGTCTTTTGGTACCTTTGGGGGGTCTGCTTCTGGTGCGGTCTTCTGGTGCCTTTGGGGGGTCTGCTTCTTGTGCGGTCTTCTGGTGCCTTTGGGGGGTCTGCTTCTTGTGCGGTCTTCTGGTGCCTTTGGGGGGGTCTGCTTCTGTTGCGGTCTTTGGGGGTCTGCTTCTGGTGCGGTCTTCTGGTGCCTTTGGGGGTCTGCTTCTGGTGCCTTTGGGGGGTCTGCTTCTGGTGCCTTTGGGGGGTCTGCTTCTGGTGCCTTTGGGGGGTCTGCTTCTGGTGCCTTTGGGGGTCTTTTTCTGATGCCTTTGGGGGGTCTGCTTCTGGTGTGGTCTTCTTCTGGTGGGGTCTGCTTCTGGTGCGGTCTTTGGGGGTCTGCTTCTGGTGCGGTCTTCTGGTGCCTTTGGGGGTCTGCTTCTGGTGTGGTCTTCTGGCGCCTTTGGGGGTCTTCTTCTGGTGTGGCCTTTGGGGGTCTGCTTCTGGTGCCTTTGGGGGTCTGCTTCTGGTGCGGTCTTCTGATGCCTTTGGGGGGGTCTGCTTCTGGTGCGGTCTTCTGATACCTTTGGGGGGTCTGCTTCTGGTGCGGTCTTCTAGTGCCTTTGGGGGGTCTGCTTCTGGTGTGGTCTTTTGGTGCCTTTGGGGTGTCTGCTTCTGGTGCCTTTGGGGGGTCTGCTTCTGGTGCGGTCTTCTGGTGCTTTTGGGGGGGTCTGCTTCTGGTGCCTTTGCAGGGGTCTGCTTCTGGTGCAGTCTTCTAGTGCCTTTGGGGGGTCTGCTTCTGGTGTGGTCTTTGGGGGTCTGCTTCTGGTGCGGTCTTCTGGTGCCTTTGGGGGTCTGCTTCTGGTGCCTTTGGGGGGGTCTGCTTCTGGTGCCTTTGGGGGGTCTATTTCTGGTGCCTTTGGGGGTCTGCTTCTGGTGTGGTCTTCTGGTGCCTTTGGGGGTCTTCTTCTGGTGTGGCCTTTGGGGGTCTGCTTCTGGTGCCTTTGGGGGTCTGCTTTTGGTGCGGTCTTCTGGTGCCTTTGGGGGGGTCTGCTTCTGGTGCCTTTGCGGGGGTCTGCTTCTGGTGCGGTCTTCTTGTACCTTTGGGGGTTCTGCTTCTGGTGTGGTCTTCTGGTGCCTTTGGGGGGTCTGCTTCTGGTGCGGTCTTCTGGTGCCTTTGGGGGGTCTGCTTCTTGTGCGGTCTTCTGGTGCCTTTGGGGGGTCTGCTTCTTGTGAGGTCTTCTGGTGCCTTTGGGGGGTCTGCTTTTGTTGCGGTCTTTGGGGGTCTGCTTCTGGTGCGGTCTTCTGTTGCCTTTGGGGGGTCTGCTTCTGGTGCCTTTGGGAGGTCTGCTTCTGGTGCCTTTGGGGGGTCTATTTCTGGTGTGGTCTTCTGGTGCCTTTGGGGGTCTGCTTCTGGTGCGATCTTTGGGGGTCTGCTTCTGGTGCGGTCTTCTGTTGCCTTTGGGGGTCTGCTTCTGGTGTGGTCTTCTGGTGCCTTTGGGGGTCTGCTTCTGGTGTGGCCTTTGGGGGTCTGCTTCTGGTGCGGTCTTCTGATGCCTTTGGGGGGGTCTGCTTCTGGTGCGGTCTTCTAGTGCCTTTGGGGGGGTCTGCTTCTGGTGTGGTCTTCTGGTGCCTTTGGGGGGTCTTCTTCTGGTGCGGTCTTCTGGTGCCTTTGGGGGTCTGCTTCTGTTTCGGTTTTCTGGTGCTTTTGGGGGGGTCTGCTTCTGGTGCCTTTGCGGGGGTCTGCTTCTGGTGCGGTCTTCTGGTACCTTTGGGGGTTCTGCTTCTGGTGTGGTCTTCTGGTGCCTTTGGGGGGTCTGCTTCTTGTGCGGTCTTCTGGTGCCTTTGGGGGGTCTGCTGCTGGTGCGGTCTTCTGGTACCTTTAGGGGGTCTGCTTCTGGTGCCGGTCTTCTAGTGCCTTTGGGGGGTCTGCTTCTGGTGTGGTCTTCTGGTGCCTTTGGGGGTCTGCTTCTGGTGCGGTCTTCTGGTGCCTTTGGGGGTCTTCTACTGGTGCGGTCTTTGGAGGTCTGCTTCTGGTGCGGTTTGCTTCTGGTGCGGTCTTCTGGTACCTTTGGGGGGTCTGCTTCTGGTGTGGTCTTCTGGTGCCATTGGAGGTCTGCTTCTGGTGCGGTCTTCTGGTGCCTTTGGGGGGTCTGCTTCTGGTGCGGTCTTCTGGTGCCTTTTGGGGGGTCTGCTTCTGGTGCGGTCTTCTGGTGCCTTTGGGGGGTCTGCTTCTTGTGCGGTCTTCTGGTGCCTTTGGGGGGTCTGCTTCTTGTGCGGTCTTCTGGTGCCTTTGGGGGGTCTGCTTCTTGTGCGGTCTTCTGGTGCCTTTGGGGGGTCTGCTTCTGTTGCGGTCTTTGGGGGTCTGCTTCTGGTGCGGTCTTCTGGTGCCTTTGGGGGGTCTGCTTCTGGTGCCTTTGGGGGGTCTGCTTCTGGTGCCTTTGGGGGGTCTGCTTCTGGTGCCTTTGGGGGGTCTGCTTCTGGTGTGGTCTTCTGGTGCCTTTGGGGGTCTGCTTCTGGTGCGGTCTTTGGGGGTCTGCTTCTGGTGCGGTCTTCTGGTGCCTTTGGGGGTCTGCTTCTGGTGCGGTCTTCTGGTGCCTTTGGGGGTCTGCTTCTGGTGCGGTCTTCTGGTGCCTTTGGGAAGGTCTGCTTCTGATGCGGTCTTCTCTTACCTTTGGGGGGTCTGCTTCTGGTGCGGTCTTCTAGTGCCTTTGGGGGGTCTGCTTCTTGTGTGGTCTTCTGGTGCCTTTGGGGGTCTTCTTCTGGTGTGGCCTTTGGGGGTCTGCTTCTGGGACCTTTGGGGGGGTCTGCTTCTGGTACGGTCTTCTAGTGCCTTTGGGGGGTCTGCTTCTGGTGTGGTCTTTTGGTGCCTTTGGGGGGGTCTGCTTCTGGTGCGGTCGTCTGGTGCCTTTGGGGGTCTGCTTCTGGTGCGGTCTTCAGTTGCTTTTGGGGGGGTCTGCTTCTGGTGCCTTTGCGGGGGTCTGCTTCTGGTGCCTTTGGGGGGTCTGCTTCTGGTGCCTTTGGGGGGTCTGCTTCTAGTGTGGTCTTCTGGTGCCTTTGGGGGTCTGCTTCTGGTGCGGTCTTTGGGGGTCTGCTTCTGGTGTGGTCTTCTGGTGCCTTTGGGGGTCTGCTTCTGGTGTGGCCTTTGGGGGTCTGCTTCTGGTGCCTTTGGGGGTCTGCTTCTGGTGCGGTCTTCTGGTGCCTTTGGGAAGGTCTGCTTCTGGTGCGGTCTTCTCGTACCTTTGGGGGGTCTGCTTCTGGTGCGGTCTTCTAGTGCCTTTGGGGGGTCTGCTTCTTGTGTGGTCTTCTGGTGCCTTTGGGGGTCTTCTTCTGGTGTGGCCTTTGGGGGTCTGCTTCTGGTACCTTTGGGGGGGTCTGCTTCTGGTACGGTCTTCTAGTGCCTTTGGGGGGTCTGCTTCTGGTGTGGTCTTTTGGTGCCTTTGGGGGGGTCTGCTTCTGGTGCGGTCGTCTGGTGCCGTTGGGGGTCTGCTTCTGGTGCGGTCTTCTGGTGCTTTTGGGGGGGGTCTGCTTCTGGTGCCTTTGCGGGGGTCTGCTTCTGGTGCGGTCTTCTGGTACCTTTGGGGGTTCTGCTTCTGGTGCAGTCTTCTAGTGCCTTTGGGGGGTCTGCTTCTGGTGTGGTCTTCTGGTGCCTTTGGGGGGTCTGCTTCTGGTGCGGTCTTCTGGTGCCTTTGGGGGGTCTGCTTCTTGTGCGGTCTTCTGGTGCCTTTGGGGGTCTGCTTCTGGTGCGGTCTTTGGGGGTCTGCTTCTGGTGCAGTCTTCTGTTGCCTTTGGGGGTCTGCTTCTGGTGCCTTTGGGGGGTCTGCTTCTGGTGCCTTTGGGGGGGTCTATTTCTGGTGCCTTTGGGGGTCTGCTTCTGGTGTGGTCTTCTGGTGCCTTTGGGGGGGTCTGCTTCTGGTGCGGTCTTTGGGGGTCTGCTTCTGGTGCGGTCTTCTGGTGCCTTTTGGGGGTCTGCTTCTGGTGTGATCTTCTGGTGCCTTTGGGGGTCTTCTTCTGGTGCGGCCTTTGGGGGTCTGCTTCTGGTGCCTTTGGGGGTCTGCTTCTGGTGCGGTCTTTTGGTGCCTTTGGGGGGTCTGCTTCTAGTGCGGTCTTCTGGTACCTTTGGGGGGTCTGCTTCTAGTGCGGTCTTCTGGTACCTTTGGGGGGGGGTCTGCTTCTGGTGTGGTCTTCTGGTGCCTTTGGGAGGTCTGCTTCTGGTGCGGTCTTCTGGTGCCTTTGGGGGTCTGCTTCTGGTGCGGTCTTCTGGTGCCTTTAGGGGTCTTCTTCTGGTGCGGTCTTTGGGGGGTCTGCTTCTGGTGCGGTCTTCTGGTACCTTTGGGGGGTCTGCTTCTGGTGCGGTCTTCTGGTGCCTTTGGGGGGTCTGCTTCTTGTGCGGTCTTCTGGTGCCTTTGGAGGGTCTGCTTCTTGTGCGGTCTTCTGGTGCCTTTGGGGGGGTCTGCTTCTGTTGCGGTCTTTGGGGGTCTGCTTCTGGTGTGGTCTTCTGGTGCCTTTGGGGGTCTGCTTCTGGTGCCTTTGGGGGGTCTGCTTCTGGTGCCTTTGGGGGGTCTGCTTCTGGTGCCTTTGGGGGGTCTGCTTCTGGTGCCTTTGGGGGGTCTGCTTCTGGTGCCTTTGGGGGTCTGTTTCTGATGCCTTTGGGGGGTCTGCTTCTGGTGTGGTCTTCTTCTGGTGCCTTTGGGGGTCTGCTTCTGGTGCGGTCTTTGGGGGCCTGCTTCTGGTGCGGTCTTCTGGTGCCTTTGGGGGTCTGCTTCTGGTGTGGTCTTCTGGCGCCTTTGGGGGTCTTCTTCTGGTGTGGCCTTTGGGGGTCTGCTTCTGGTGCCTTTGGGGGTCTGCTTCTGGTGCCTTTGGGGGTCTGCTTCTGGTGCGGTCTTCTGATGCCTTTGGGGGGGTCTGCTTCTGGTGCGGTCTTCTGATACCTTTGGGGGGTCTGCTTCTGGTGCGGTCTTCTAGTGCCTTTGGGGGGTCTGCTTCTGGTGTGGTCTTTTGGTGCCTTTGGGGGGTCTGCTTCTGGTGCCTTTGGGGGTCTGCTTCTGGTGCGGTCTTCTGGTGCTTTTGGGGGGGTCTGCTTCTGGTGCCTTTGCAGGGGTCTGCTTCTGGTGCGGTCTTCTGGTACCTGTAGGGGTTCTGCTTCTGGTGCAGTCTTCTAGTGCCTTTGGGGGGTCTGCTTCTGGTGTGGGCTTTGGGGGTCTGCTTCTGGTGCGGTCTTCTGGAGCCTTTGGGGGTCTGCTTCTGGTGCCTTTGGGGGGGTCTGCTTCTGGTGCCTTTGGGGGGTCTATTTCTGGTGCCTTTGGGGGTCTGCTTCTGGTGTGGTCTTCCTGTGCCTTTGGGGGGGTCTGCTTCTGGTGTGGTCTTTGGGGGTCTGCTTCTGGTGCGGTCTTCTGGTGCCTTTTGGGGGTCTGCTTCTGGTGTGATCTTCTGGTGCCTTTGGGGGTCTTCTTCTGGTGCGGCCTTTTGGGGTCTGCTTCTGGTGCCTTTGGGGGTCTGCTTCTGGTGCGGTCTTCTGGTGCCTTTGGGGGGTCTGCTTCTAGTGCGGTCTTCTGGTACCTTTGGGGGGTCTGCTTCTAGTGCGGTCTTCTGGTACCTTTGGGGGGGTCTGCTTCTGGTGTGGTCTTCTGGTGCCTTTGGGGGGTCTGCTTCTGGTGCGGTCTTCTGGTGCCTTTGGGGGTCTGCTTTTGGTGCGGTCTTCTGGTGCCTTTAGGGGTCTTCTTCTGGTGCGGTCTTTGGGGGGTCTGCTTCTGGTGCGGTCTTCTGGTACCTTTGGGGGGTCTGCTTCTGGTGCGGTCTTCTGGTGCCTTTGGGGGGTCTGCTTCTTGTGCGGTCTTCTGGTGCCTTTGGGGGGTCTGCTTCTTGTGCAGTCTTCTGGTGCCTTTGGGGGGGTCTGCTTCTGTTGCGGTCTTTGGGGGTCTGCTTCTGGTGCGGTCTTCTGTTGCCTTTGGGGGTCTGCTTCTGGTGCCTTTGGGGGTCTGCTTCTGGTGCCTTTGGGGGGTCTGCTTCTGGTGCCTTTGGGGGGTCTGCTTCTGGTGCCTTTGGGGGGTCTGCTTCTGGTGCGGTCTTCTGGTGCTTTTGGGGGGGTCTGCTTCTGGTGCCTTTGCAGGGGTCTGCTTCTGGTGCAGTCTTCTAGTGCCTTTGGGGGGTCTGCTTCTGGTGTGGTCTTTGGGGGTCTGCTTCTGGTGCGGTCTTCTGGTGCCTTTGGGGGTCTGCTTCTGGTGCCTTTGGGGGGGTCTGCTTCTGGTGCCTTTGGGGGGTCTATTTCTGGTGCCTTTGGGGGTCTGCTTCTGGTGTGGTCTTCTGGTGCCTTTGGGGGTCTTCTTCTGGTGTGGCCTTTGGGGGTCTGCTTCTGGTGCCTTTGGGGGTCTGCTTTTGGTGCGGTCTTCTGGTGCCTTTGGGGGGGTCTGCTTCTGGTGCCTTTGCGGGGGTCTGCTTCTGGTGCGGTCTTCTTGTACCTTTGGGGGTTCTGCTTCTGGTGTGGTCTTCTGGTGCCTTTGGGGGGTCTGCTTCTGGTGCGGTCTTCTGGTGCCTTTGGGGGGTCTGCTTCTTGTGCGGTCTTCTGGTGCCTTTGGGGGGTCTGCTTCTTGTGAGGTCTTCTGGTGCCTTTGGGGGGTCTGCTTTTGTTGCGGTCTTTGGGGGTCTGCTTCTGGTGCGGTCTTCTGTTGCCTTTGGGGGGTCTGCTTCTGGTGCCTTTGGGGGGTCTGCTTCTGGTGCCTTTGGGGGGTCTATTTCTGGTGTGGTCTTCTGGTGCCTTTGGGGGTCTGCTTCTGGTGCGATCTTTGGGGGTCTGCTTCTGGTGCGGTCTTCTGTTGCCTTTGGGGGTCTGCTTCTGGTGTGGTCTTCTGGTGCCTTTGGGGGTCTGCTTCTGGTGTGGCCTTTGGAAGTCTGCTTCTGGTGCGGTCTTCTGATGCCTTTGGGGGGGTCTGCTTCTGGTGCGGTCTTCTAGTGCCTTTGGGGGGGTCTGCTTCTGGTGTGGTCTTCTGGTGCCTTTGGGGGGTCTTCTTCTGGTGCGGTCTTCTGGTGCCTTTGGGGGTCTGCTTCTGTTTCGGTTTTCTGGTGCTTTTGGGGGGGTCTGCTTCTGGTGCCTTTGCGGGGGTCTGCTTCTGGTGCGGTCTTCTGGTACCTTTGGGGGTTCTGCTTCTGGTGTGGTCTTCTGGTGCCTTTGGGGGGTCTGCTTCTTGTGCGGTCTTCTGGTGCCTTTGGGGGGTCTGCTGCTGGTGCGGTCTTCTGGTACCTTTAGGGGGTCTGCTTCTGGTGCCGGTCTTCTAGTGCCTTTGGGGGGTCTGCTTCTGGTGTGGTCTTCTGGTGCCTTTGGGGGTCTGCTTCTGGTGCGGTCTTCTGGTGCCTTTGGGGGTCTTCTACTGGTGCGGTCTTTGGAGGTCTGCTTCTGGTGCGGTCTTCTGGTACCTTTGGGGGGTCTGCTTCTGGTGTGGTCTTCTGGTGCCATTGGAGGTCTGCTTCTGGTGCGGTCTTCTGGTGCCTTTGGGGGGTCTGCTTCTGGTGCGGTCTTCTGGTGCCTTTTGGGGGGTCTGCTTCTGGTGCGGTCTTCTGGTGCCTTTGGGGGGTCTGCTTCTTGTGCGGTCTTCTGGTGCCTTTGGGGGGTCTGCTTCTTGTGCGGTCTTCTGGTGCCTTTGGGGGGTCTGCTTCTTGTGCGGTCTTCTGGTGCCTTTGGGGGGTCTGCTTCTGTTGCGGTCTTTGGGGGTCTGCTTCTGGTGCGGTCTTCTGGTGCCTTTGGGGGGTCTGCTTCTGGTGCCTTTGGGGGGTCTGCTTCTGGTGCCTTTGGGGGGTCTGCTTCTGGTGCCTTTGGGGGGTCTGCTTCTGGTGTGGTCTTCTGGTGCCTTTGGGGGTCTGCTTCTGGTGCGGTCTTTGGGGGTCTGCTTCTGGTGCGGTCTTCTGGTGCCTTTGGGGGTCTGCTTCTGGTGCGGTCTTCTGGTGCCTTTGGGGGTCTGCTTCTGGTGCGGTCTTCTGGTGCCTTTGGGAAGGTCTGCTTCTGATGCGGTCTTCTCTTACCTTTGGGGGGTCTGCTTCTGGTGCGGTCTTCTAGTGCCTTTGGGGGGTCTGCTTCTTGTGTGGTCTTCTGGTGCCTTTGGGGGTCTTCTTCTGGTGTGGCCTTTGGGGGTCTGCTTCTGGGACCTTTGGGGGGGTCTGCTTCTGGTACGGTCTTCTAGTGCCTTTGGGGGGTCTGCTTCTGGTGTGGTCTTTTGGTGCCTTTGGGGGGGTCTGCTTCTGGTGCGGTCGTCTGGTGCCTTTGGGGGTCTGCTTCTGGTGCGGTCTTCAGTTGCTTTTGGGGGGGTCTGCTTCTGGTGCCTTTGCGGGGGTCTGCTTCTGGTGCCTTTGGGGGGTCTGCTTCTGGTGCCTTTGGGGGGTCTGCTTCTAGTGTGGTCTTCTGGTGCCTTTGGGGGTCTGCTTCTGGTGC
The DNA here is from genome assembly GCF_037356315.1 of Lithobates pipiens. Lineage (NCBI taxonomy): Eukaryota > Metazoa > Chordata > Amphibia > Anura > Ranidae > Lithobates > Lithobates pipiens. Next base: position 110,238,937 of record NW_027507787.1, read on the forward strand.
GGTCTTTGGGGGTCTGCTTCTGGTGTGGTCTTCTGGTGCCTTTGGGGGTCTGCTTCTGGTGTGGCCTTTGGGGGTCTGCTTCTGGTGCCTTTGGGGGTCTGCTTCTGGTGCGGTCTTCTGGTGCCTTTGGGAAGGTCTGCTTCTGGTGCGGTCTTCTCGTACCTTTGGGGGGTCTGCTTCTGGTGCGGTCTTCTAGTGCCTTTGGGGGGTCTGCTTCTTGTGTGGTCTTCTGGTGCCTTTGGGGGTCTTCTTCTGGTGTGGCCTTTGGGGGTCTGCTTCTGGTACCTTTGGGGGGGTCTGCTTCTGGTACGGTCTTCTAGTGCCTTTGGGGGGTCTGCTTCTGGTGTGGTCTTTTGGTGCCTTTGGGGGGGTCTGCTTCTGGTGCGGTCGTCTGGTGCCGTTGGGGGTCTGCTTCTGGTGCGGTCTTCTGGTGCTTTTGGGGGGGGTCTGCTTCTGGTGCCTTTGCGGGGGTCTGCTTCTGGTGCGGTCTTCTGGTACCTTTGGGGGTTCTGCTTCTGGTGCAGTCTTCTAGTGCCTTTGGGGGGTCTGCTTCTGGTGTGGTCTTCTGGTGCCTTTGGGGGGTCTGCTTCTGGTGCGGTCTTCTGGTGCCTTTGGGGGGTCTGCTTCTTGTGCGGTCTTCTGGTGCCTTTGGGGGTCTGCTTCTGGTGCGGTCTTTGGGGGTCTGCTTCTGGTGCAGTCTTCTGTTGCCTTTGGGGGTCTGCTTCTGGTGCCTTTGGGGGGTCTGCTTCTGGTGCCTTTGGGGGGGTCTATTTCTGGTGCCTTTGGGGGTCTGCTTCTGGTGTGGTCTTCTGGTGCCTTTGGGGGGGTCTGCTTCTGGTGCGGTCTTTGGGGGTCTGCTTCTGGTGCGGTCTTCTGGTGCCTTTTGGGGGTCTGCTTCTGGTGTGATCTTCTGGTGCCTTTGGGGGTCTTCTTCTGGTGCGGCCTTTGGGGGTCTGCTTCTGGTGCCTTTGGGGGTCTGCTTCTGGTGCGGTCTTTTGGTGCCTTTGGGGGGTCTGCTTCTAGTGCGGTCTTCTGGTACCTTTGGGGGGTCTGCTTCTAGTGCGGTCTTCTGGTACCTTTGGGGGGGGGTCTGCTTCTGGTGTGGTCTTCTGGTGCCTTTGGGAGGTCTGCTTCTGGTGCGGTCTTCTGGTGCCTTTGGGGGTCTGCTTCTGGTGCGGTCTTCTGGTGCCTTTAGGGGTCTTCTTCTGGTGCGGTCTTTGGGGGGTCTGCTTCTGGTGCGGTCTTCTGGTACCTTTGGGGGGTCTGCTTCTGGTGCGGTCTTCTGGTGCCTTTGGGGGGTCTGCTTCTTGTGCGGTCTTCTGGTGCCTTTGGAGGGTCTGCTTCTTGTGCGGTCTTCTGGTGCCTTTGGGGGGGTCTGCTTCTGTTGCGGTCTTTGGGGGTCTGCTTCTGGTGTGGTCTTCTGGTGCCTTTGGGGGTCTGCTTCTGGTGCCTTTGGGGGGTCTGCTTCTGGTGCCTTTGGGGGGTCTGCTTCTGGTGCCTTTGGGGGGTCTGCTTCTGGTGCCTTTGGGGGTCTGTTTCTGATGCCTTTGGGGGGTCTGCTTCTGGTGTGGTCTTCTTCTGGTGCCTTTGGGGGTCTGCTTCTGGTGCGGTCTTTGGGGGCCTGCTTCTGGTGCGGTCTTCTGGTGCCTTTGGGGGTCTGCTTCTGGTGTGGTCTTCTGGCGCCTTTGGGGGTCTTCTTCTGGTGTGGCCTTTGGGGGTCTGCTTCTGGTGCCTTTGGGGGTCTGCTTCTGGTGCCTTTGGGGGTCTGCTTCTGGTGCGGTCTTCTGATGCCTTTGGGGGGGTCTGCTTCTGGTGCGGTCTTCTGATACCTTTGGGGGGTCTGCTTCTGGTGCGGTCTTCTAGTGCCTTTGGGGGGTCTGCTTCTGGTGTGGTCTTTTGGTGCCTTTGGGGGGTCTGCTTCTGGTGCCTTTGGGGGTCTGCTTCTGGTGCGGTCTTCTGGTGCTTTTGGGGGGGTCTGCTTCTGGTGCCTTTGCAGGGGTCTGCTTCTGGTGCGGTCTTCTGGTACCTGTAGGGGTTCTGCTTCTGGTGCAGTCTTCTAGTGCCTTTGGGGGGTCTGCTTCTGGTGTGGGCTTTGGGGGTCTGCTTCTGGTGCGGTCTTCTGGTGCCTTTGGGGGTCTGCTTCTGGTGCCTTTGGGGGGGGTCTGCTTCTGGTGCCTTTGGGGGGTCTATTTCTGGTGCCTTTGGGGGTCTGCTTCTGGTGTGGTCTTCCTGTGCCTTTGGGGGGGTCTGCTTCTGGTGTGGTCTTTGGGGGTCTGCTTCTGGTGCGGTCTTCTGGTGCCTTTTGGGGGTCTGCTTCTGGTGTGATCTTCTGGTGCCTTTGGGGGTCTTCTTCTGGTGCGGCCTTTTGGGGTCTGCTTCTGGTGCCTTTGGGGGTCTGCTTCTGGTGCGGTCTTCTGGTGCCTTTGGGGGGTCTGCTTCTAGTGCGGTCTTCTGGTACCTTTGGGGGGTCTGCTTCTAGTGCGGTCTTCTGGTACCTTTGGGGGGGTCTGCTTCTGGTGTGGTCTTCTGGTGCCTTTGGGGGGTCTGCTTCTGGTGCGGTCTTCTGGTGCCTTTGGGGGTCTGCTTTTGGTGCGGTCTTCTGGTGCCTTTAGGGGTCTTCTTCTGGTGCGGTCTTTGGGGGGTCTGCTTCTGGTGCGGTCTTCTGGTACCTTTGGGGGGTCTGCTTCTGGTGCGGTCTTCTGGTGCCTTTGGGGGGTCTGCTTCTTGTGCGGTCTTCTGGTGCCTTTGGGGGGTCTGCTTCTTGTGCAGTCTTCTGGTGCCTTTGGGGGGGTCTGCTTCTGTTGCGGTCTTTGGGGGTCTGCTTCTGGTGCGGTCTTCTGTTGCCTTTGGGGGTCTGCTTCTGGTGCCTTTGGGGGTCTGCTTCTGGTGCCTTTGGGGGGTCTGCTTCTGGTGCCTTTGGGGGGTCTGCTTCTGGTGCCTTTGGGGGGTCTGCTTCTGGTGCCTTTGGGGGGTCTGCTTCTGGTGCCTTTGGGGGTCTGTTTCTGATGCCTTTGGGGGGTCTGCTTCTGGTGTGGTCTTCTTCTGGTGCCTTTGGGGGTCTTCTTCTGGTGTGGCCTTTGGGGGTCTGCTTCTGGTGCCTTTGGGGGTCTGCTTCTGGTGCGGTCTTCTGATGCCTTTGGGGGGGTCTGCTTCTGGTGCGGTCTTCTGATACCTTTGGGGGGTCTGCTTCTGGTGCGGTCTTCTAGTGCCTTTGGGGGGGTCTGCTTCTGGTGTGGTCTTTTGGTGCCTTTGGGGTGTCTGCTTCTGGTGCCTTTGGGGGGTCTGCTTCTGGTGCGGTCTTCTGGTGCTTTTGGGGGGGTCTGCTTCTGGTGCCTTTGCAGGGGTCTGCTTCTGGTGCGGTCTTCTGGTACCTTTGGGGGTTCTGCTTCTGGTGCAGTCTTCTAGTGCCTTTGGGGGGTCTGCTTCTGGTGTGGTCTTTGGGGGTCTGCTTCTGGTGCGGTCTTCTGGTGCCTTTGGGGGTCTGCTTCTGGTGCCTTTGGGGGGGTCTGCTTCTGGTGCCTTTGGGGGGTCTATTTCTGGTGCCTTTGGGGGTCTGCTTCTGGTGTGGTCTTCTGGTGCCTTTGGGGGTCTTCTTCTGGTGTGGCCTTTGGGGGTCTGCTTCTGGTGCCTTTGGGGGTCTGCTTCTGGTGCGGTCTTCTGGTGCCTTTGGGGGGTCTGCTTCTGGTGCCTTTGCGGGGGTCTGCTTCTGGTGCGGTCTTCTTGTACCTTTGGGGGTTCTGCTTCTGGTGCGGTCTTCTAGTGCCTTTGGGGGGTCTGCTTCTGGTGTGGTCTTCTGGTGCCTTTGGGGGGTCTGCTTCTGGTGCGGTCTTCTGGTGCCTTTGGGGGGTCTGCTTCTTGTGCGGTCTTCTGGTGCCTTTGGGGGGTCTGCTTCTTGTGAGGTCTTCTGGTGCCTTTGGGGGCTCTGCTTTTGTTGCGGTCTTTGGGGGTCTGCTTCTGGTGCGGTCTTCTGTTGCCTTTGGGGGGTCTGCTTCTGGTGCCTTTGGGGGGTCTGCTTCTGGTGCCTTTGGGGGGTCTGCTTCTGGTGCCTTTGGGGGGTCTATTTCTGGTGTGGTCTTCTGGTGCCTTTGGGGGTCTGCTTCTGGTGCGATCTTTGGGGGTCTGCTTCTGGTGCGGTCTTCTGGTTCCTTTGGGGGTCTGCTTCTGGTGTGGTCTTCTGGTGCCTTTGGGGGTCTGCTTCTGGTGTGGCCTTTGGGGGTCTGCTTCTGGTGCGGTCTTCTGATGCCTTTGGGGGGGTCTGCTTCTGGTGCGGTCTTCCGATGCCTTTGGGGGGGTCTGCTTCTGGTGCGGTCTTCTGATACCTTTGGGGGGGTCTGCTTCTGGTGCGGTCTTCTAGTGCCTTTGGGGGGGTCTGCTTCTGGTGTGGTCTTCTGGTGCCTTTGGGGGGTCTGCTTCTGGTGCGGTCTTCTGGTGCCTTTGGGGGTCTGCTTCTGTTTCGGTTTTCTGGTGCTTTTGGGGGGGTCTGCTTCTGGTGCCTTTGCGGGGGTCTGCTTCTGGTGCGGTCTTCTGGTACCTTTGGGGGTTCTGCTTCTGGTGTGGTCTTCTGGTGCCTTTGGGGGGTCTGCTTTTGGTGCGGTCTTCTGGTGCCTTTGGGGGGTCTGCTTGTGGTGCGGTCTTCTGTTGCCTTTGGGGGTCTGCTTCTGGTGCGGTCTTCTGGTGCGTTTGGGGGTCTTCTTCTGGTGCGGTCTTCTGGTGCCTTTGGGGGTCTTCTTCTGGTGCGGTCTTTGGGGGTCTGCTTCTGGTGCGGTCTGCTGCTGGTGCAGTCTTCTGGTACCTTTAGGGGGTCTGCTTCTGGTGCGGTCTTCTAGTGCCTTTGGGGGGTCTGCTTCTGGTGTGGTCTTCTGGTGCCTTTGGGGGTCTTCTACTGGTGCGGTCTTTGGAGGTCTGCTTCTGGTGCAGTTTGCTTCTGGTGCGGTCTTCTGGTACCTTTGGGGGGGTCTGCTTCTGGTGTGGTCTTCTGGTACCTTTGGGGGGTCTGCTTCTGGTGTGGTCTTCTGGTGCCATTGGAGGTCTGCTTCTGGTGCGGTCTTCTGGTGCCTTTTGGGGGGTCTGCTTCTGGTGCGGTCTTCTGGTGCCTTTTGGGGGGTCTGCTTCTGGTGCGGTCTTCTGGTGCCTTTGGGGGGTCTGCTTCTTGTGCGGTCTTCTGGTGCCTTTGGGGGGTCTGCTTCTTGTGCGGTCTTCTGGTGCCTTTGGGGGGTCTGCTTCTTGTGCGGTCTTCTGGTGCCTTTGGGGGGTCTGCTTCTGTTGCGGTCTTTGGGGGTCTGCTTCTGGTGCGGTCTTCTGGTGCCTTTGGGGGGTCTGCTTCTGGTGCCTTTGGGGGGTCTGCTTCTGGTGCCTTTGGGGGTCTGTTTCTGGTGCCTTTGGGGGGTCTGCTTCTGGTGTGGTCTTCTGGTGCCTTTGGGGGTCTGCTTCTGGTGCGGTCTTTGGGGGTCTGCTTCTGGTGCGGTCTTCTGGTGCCTTTGGGGGTCTGCTTCTGGTGCGGTCTTCTGGTGCCTTTGGGGGTCTGCTTCTGGTGCGGTCTTCTGGTGCCTTTGGGAAGGTCTGCTTCTGGTGCGGTCTTCTCTTACCTTTGGGGGGTCTGCTTCTGGTGCGGTCTTCTAGTGCCTTTGGGGGGTCTGCTTCTTGTGTGGTCTTCTGGTGCCTTTGGGGGTCTTCTTCTGGTGTGGCCTTTGGGGGTCTGCTTCTGGTACCTTTGGGGGGGTCTGCTTCTGGTACGGTCTTCTAGTGCCTTTGGGGGGGTCTGCTTCTGGTGCGGTCGTCTGGTGCCTTTGGGGGTCTGCTTCTGGTGCGGTCTTCTGGTGCTTTTGGGGGGGTCTGCTTCTGGTGCCTTTGCGGGGGTCTGCTTCTGGTGCCTTTGGGGGGTCTGCTTCTGGTGCCTTTGGGGGGTCTGCTTCTGGTGCCTTTGGGGGGTCTGCTTCTGGTGCCTTTGGGGGGTCTGCTTCTAGTGTGGTCTTCTGGTGCCTTTGGGGGTCTGCTTCTGGTGCGGTCTTTGGGGGTCTGCTTCTGGTGCGGTCTTCTGGTGCCTTTGGGGGTCTGCTTCTGGTGTGGTCTTCTGGTGCCTTTGGGGGTCTGCTTCTGGTGCGGTCTTTGGGGGTCTGCTTCTGGTGCGGTCTTCTGGTGCCTTTGGGGGTCTGCTTCTGGTGTGGTCTACTGGCGCCTTTGGGGGTCTTCTTCTGGTGTGGCCTTTGGGGGTCTGCTTCTGGTGCCTTTGGGGGTCTGCTTCTGGTGCGGTCTTCTGATGCCTTTGGGGGGGTCTGCTTCTGGTGCGGTCTTCTGATACCTTTGGGGGGTCTGCTTCTGGTGCGGTCTTCTAGTGCCTTTGGGGGGTCTGCTTCTGGTGTGGTCTTTTGGTGCCTTTGGGGTGTCTGCTTCTGGTGCCTTTGGGGGGTCTGCTTCTGGTGCGGTCTTCTAGTGCTTTTGGGGGGGTCTGCTTCTGATGCCTTTGCAGGGGTCTGCTTCTGGTGCGGTCTTCTGGTACCTTTGGGGGTTCTGCTTCTGGTGCAGTCTTCTAGTGCCTTTGGGGGGTCTGCTTCTGGTGTGGTCTTTGGGGGTCTGCTTCTGGTGCGGTCTTCTGTTGCCTTTGGGGGGTCTGCTTCTGGTGCCTTTGGGGGGTCTGCTTCTGGTGCCTTTGGGGGGTCTGCTTCTGGTGCCTTTGGGGGGTCTATTTCTGGTGTGGTCTTCTGGTGCCTTTGGGGGTCTGCTTCTGGTGCGATCTTTGGGGGTCTGCTTCTGGTGCGGTCTTCTGGTTCCTTTGGGGGTCTGCTTCTGGTGTGGTCTTCTGGTGCCTTTGGGGGTCTGCTTCTGGTGTGGCCTTTGGGGGTCTGCTTCTGGTGCGGTCTTCTGATGCCTTTGGGGGGGGTCTGCTTCTGGTGCGGTCTTCCGATGCCTTTGGGGGGGTCTGCTTCTGGTGCGGTCTTCTGATACCTTTGGGGGGGTCTGCTTCTGGTGCGGTCTTCTAGTGCCTTTGGGGGGGTCTGCTTCTGGTGTGGTCTTCTGGTGCCTTTGGGGGGTCTGCTTCTGGTGCGGTCTTCTAGTGCCTTTGGGGGGTCTGCTTCTGGTGTGGTCTTTTGGTGCCTTTGGGGTGTCTGCTTCTGGTGCCTTTGGGGGGTCTGCTTCTGGTGCGGTCTTCTAGTGCTTTTGGGGGGGTCTGCTTCTGATGCCTTTGCAGGGGTCTGCTTCTGGTGCGGTCTTCTGGTACCTTTGGGGGTTCTGCTTCTGGTGCAGTCTTCTAGTGCCTTTGGGGGGTCTGCTTCTGGTGTGGTCTTTGGGGGTCTGCTTCTGGTGCGGTCTTCTGGTGCCTTTGGTGGTCTGCTTCTGGTGCCTTTGGGGGGGTCTGCTTCTGGTGCCTTTGGGGGGTCTATTTCTGGTGCCTTTGGGGGTCTGCTTCTGGTGTGGTCTTCCTGTGCCTTTGGGGGGTCTGCTTCTGGTGCGGTCTTTGGGGGTCTGCTTCTGGTGCGGTCTTCTGGTGCCTTTTGGGGGTCTGCTTCTGGTGTGATCTTCTGGTGCCTTTGGGGGTCTTCTTCTGGTGCGGCCTTTTGGGGTCTGCTTCTGGTGCCTTTGGGCGTCTGCTTCTGGTGCGGTCTTCTGGTGCCTTTGGGGGGTCTGCTTCTAGTGCGGTCTTCTGGTACCTTTTGGGGGGTCTGCTTCTAGTGCGGTCTTCTGGTACCTTTGGGGGGGTCTGCTTCTGGTGTGGTCTTCTGGTGCCTTTGGGGGGTCTGCTTCTGGTGCGGTCTTCTGGTGCCTTTGGGGGTCTGCTTTTGGTGCGGTCTTCTGGTGCCTTTAGGGGTCTTCTTCTGGTGCGGTCTTTGGGGGGTCTGCTTCTGGTGCGGTCTTCTGGTACCTTTGGGGGGTCTGCTTCTGGTGCGGTCTTCTGGTGCCTTTGGGGGGTCTGCTTCTTGTGCGGTCTTCTGGTGCCTTTGGGGGGTCTGCTTCTTTTGCGGTCTTCTGGTGCCTTTGGGGGGGTCTGCTTCTGTTGCGGTCTTTGGGGGTCTGCTTCTGGTGCGGTCTTCTGTTGCCTTTGGGGGTCTGCTTCTGGTGCCTTTGGGGGTCTGCTTCTGGTGCCTTTGGGGGGTCTGCTTCTGGTGCCTTTGGGGGGTCTGCTTCTGGTGCCTTTGGGGGTCTGTTTCTGATGCCTTTGGGGGGTCTGCTTCTGGTGTGGTCTTCTTCTGGTGCCTTTGGGGGTCTGCTTCTGGTGCGGTCTTTGGGGGTCTGCTTCTGGTGCGGTCTTCTGGTGCCTTTGGGGGTCTGCTTCTGGTGTGGTCTTCTGGCGCCTTTGGGGGTCTTCTTCTGGTGTGGCCTTTGGGGGTCTGCTTCTGGTGCCTTTGGGGGTCTGCTTCTGGTGCGGTCTTCTGATGCCTTTGGGGGGGTCTGCTTCTGGTGCGGTCTTCTGATACCTTTGGGGGGTCTGCTTCTGGTGCGGTCTTCTAGTGCCTTTGGGGGGTCTGCTTCTGGTGTGGTCTTTTGGTGCCTTTGGGGTGTCTGCTTCTGGTGCCTTTGGGGGGTCTGCTTCTGGTGCGGTCTTCTGGTGCTTTTGGGGGGGTCTGCTTCTGGTGCCTTTGCAGGGGTCTGCTTCTGGTGCGGTCTTCTGGTACCTTTGGGGGTTCTGCTTCTGGTGCAGTCTTCTAGTGCCTTTGGGGGGTCTGCTTCTGGTGTGGTCTTTGGGGGTCTGCTTCTGGTGCGGTCTTCTGGTGCCTTTGGGGGTCTGCTTCTGGTGCCTTTGGGGGGTCTATTTCTGGTGCCTTTGGGGGTCTGCTTCTGGTGTGGTCTTCTGGTGCCTTTGGGGGTCTTCTTCTGGTGTGGCCTTTGGGGGTCTGCTTCTGGTGCCTTTGGGGGTCTGCTTCTGGTGCGGTCTTCTGGTGCCTTTGGGGGGGTCTGCTTCTGGTGCCTTTGCGGGGGTCTGCTTCTGGTGCGGTCTTCTTGTACCTTTGGGGGTTCTGCTTCTGGTGCGGTCTTCTAGTGCCTTTGGGGGGTCTTCTTCTGGTGTGGTCTTCTGGTGCCTTTGGGGGGTCTGCTTCTGGTGCGGTCTTCTGGTGCCTTTGGGGGGTCTGCTTCTTGTGCGGTCTTCTGGTGCCTTTGGGGGGTCTGCTTCTTGTGAGGTCTTCTGGTGCCTTTGGGGGGTCTGCTTTTGTTGCGGTCTTTGGGGGTCTGCTTCTGGTGCGGTCTTCTGTTGCCTTTGGGGGGTCTGCTTCTGGTGCCTTTGGGGGGTCTGCTTCTGGTGCCTTTGGGGGGTCTGCTTCTGGTGCCTTTGGGGGGTCTATTTCTGGTGTGGTCTTCTGGTGCCTTTGGGGGTCTGCTTCTGGTGCGATCTTTGGGGGTCTGCTTCTGGTGCGGTCTTCTGGTGCCTTTGGGGGTCTGCTTCTGGTGTGGTCTTCTGGTGCCTTTGGTGGTCTGCTTCTGGTGTGGCCTTTGGGGGTCTGCTTCTGGTGCGGTCTTCTGATGCCTTTGGGGGGGTCTGCTTCTGGTGCGGTCTTCTGATACCTTTGGGGGGGTCTGCTTCTGGTGCGGTCTTCTAGTGCCTTTGGGGGGGTCTGCTTCTGGTGTGGTCTTCTGGTGCCTTTGGGGGGTCTGCTTCTGGTGCGGTCTTCTGGTGCCTTTGTGGGTCTGCTTCTGTTTCGGTTTTCTGGTGCTTTTGGGGGGGTCTGCTTCTGGTGCCTTTGCGGGGGTCTGCTTCTGGTGCGGTCTTCTGGTACCTTTGGGGGTTCTGCTTCTGGTGTGGTCTTCTGGTGCCTTTGGGGGGTCTGCTTCTTGTGCGGTCTTCTGGTGCCTTTGGGGGGTCTGCTTCTGGTGCGGTCTTCTGGTGCCTTTGGGGGGTCTGCTTCTGGTGCGGTCTTTTGGTGCCTTTGGGGGTCTGCTTCTGGTGCGGTCTTCTGGTGCGTTAGGGGGTCTTCTTCTGGTGCGGTCTTCTGGTGCCTTTGGGGGTCTTCTTCTGGTGCGGTCTTTGGGGGTCTGCTTCTGGTGCGGTCTGCTGCTGGTGCGGTCTTCTGGTACCTTTAGGGGGTCTGCTTCTGGTGCGGTCTTCTAGTGCCTTTGGGGGGTCTGCTTCTGGTGTGGTCTTCTGGTGCCTTTGGGGGTCTGCTTCTGGTGCGGTCTTCTGGTGCCTTTGGGGGTCTTCTACTGGTGCGGTCTTTGGAGGTCTGCTTCTGGTGCGGTTTGCTTCTGGTGCGGTCTTCTGGTACCTTTGGGGGGTCTGCTTCTGGTGCGGTCTTCTGGTACCTTTGGGGGGTCTGCTTCTGGTGTGGTCTTCTGGTACCTTTGGGGGGTCTGCTTCTGGTGCGGTCTTCTGGTACCTTTGGGGGGGTCTGCTTCTGGTGCAGTCTTCTGGTACCTTTGGGGGGGTCTGCTTCTGGTGCAGTCTTCTAGTGCCTTTGGGGGGCCTGCTTTTGGTGTGGTCTTCTGGTGCCTTTGGGGGGTCTGCTTATGGTGCGGTCTTCTGGTGCCTTTGGGGGGTCTGCTTATGGTGCGGTCTTCTGGTACCTTTGGGGGGGTCTGCTTCTGGTGCAGTCTTCTAGTGCCTTTTGGGGGGCCTGCTTCTGGTGTGGTCTTCTGGTGCCTTTGGGGGGTCTGCTTATGGTGCGGTCTTCTGGTGCCTTTGGGGGGGTCTGCTTCTGTTGCGGTTTTTGGGGGTCTGCTTCTAGTGCCTGTGTTTTATGGTACCTTCCTCTCTAGAGGGTGGAAAACATTTTGTGACTCCTGTCCATCACATTTACATTTCTTACTGTTATATTTACATAGTATACAGGAAACACTTGTTTTTTTTGCTACATACAGCAGGGTTGGCTGTATCCTTCAACCCCAGGGCAAAAAGTCTGCACATAACAGGCAATTATCCAATCAATAACTGATTGAGTTTGCAGCTATGGACATGATAAGATGTTTACAGCTGTCAGTTTAAATCTATAATCATTGTCTGCAAAAGGGAGGACTGAAGCCATCTTGGTCATGCATAGATGGAATAACCCCTCTTCCTAGAGAAGGGGCAATTTTAATACTTCTAACAGTTTTTGGTTCTAAAGCCTAAAAACCATGGTTTACCTTAATACATTTCCTGCACTAAGGTACACATGTTTTGGTAGCAGTTGCCCCCTCACTCTATAATTACCAGAGTCCCCACTCGACCAGCTCCCACTTCCCTCTCGCAGGATTTGCTAAAGCAAAAGCCAATGGCTTCTGCCGTCAGTCTAAACCTATGTGGAGCAAGCATGAGGCAGGGCCAAGCCACGCTGTGTCTGTGGATGTACAGGGCCAGATTAAGAACATCGTGGGCCTGGTGCTGAGGATTTTGATGGGGCCTTTTATAAACAATAAATAAATAAAAATGCTAACTATTTTTTGTTATAACAAATTAAATTAAAGAGAGAGAGGCAGGAAGAGAGAGAGAGAGAGAGAGAAAGGGGATGAAAGAGGTGTGAGGGGTAAGGGAGGGAGGATGAGAGAGAAAGGGGGGGATGGGAGAAAGAGGGAATGACATCAACGCAGCCTGGCCAAGGCAAGTGACAGAAGGCACAGAACCCAGAAGGAAGACCGGGTGAAGATGGAAGTGCCCGGGCCCCGCCAGACTGATCACAGCACAGCACTGGAGGGCTCAGTCTGACAATTTAAGTGTACCCTAATGTGCTAATATGCTGGGCACACTTGTACATTATGGCATAACCTACCCAAGGGCCTCTAAAAAGTAGTAATGTTAGAAAAGTTTACTACCGCTTTACTATCACCGGAGCCTCTCATGGGGCCCCTACTGACCCTGTGGCCCTTGGGCAGTGCCTAAGTACATGGTTGTCAACATTTCAAAAATATTTTCAGGGACGCTTTTTTTTACAAGTGCTATATTTAGAGTAGCTGACATCCCCCGTGTTCCTCTATACATCACAATAGTAATTACAAAATTAAATAAGTACTAATAATGGGGCAGAACAAATATGAGGACTGTGAGATTTCCTTTAGTTGAACTGACAAAAGTGCCCATTCTAGAGCTGGTAACATTGAGGAACATATAATTTTAACATATAATTTTAACATATAATTTTAAAGAACAGTTTTTGTGGGTAAGAGGCATAGGGGAGGAGTATGGATGGTATAAAAGTGGGAAGTATGTGCAGGTGAGGGAGAGGAATGTGGAGGGTCTAACAGTGGGCACTATGTACATGAGAGGAGTGCGGAGGGTATGGCAGAAGGCACTATGTACAGGAGAGGAGTGTGAAGGGTAAGACAGTGGGCAGTATGCACAGCAGAGGAGTGTAGAGGGTATGAAATTGGGCACTATGTATAAGAGAAGAGTGTGGGGGGTATGACAGTGGGCACTATGTACAGGAGAGTAGGAAGGAAGCAGTAATTACAGGAGAGGAGTGTGGAGGGAGGGTATGACGGTGGGCACTATGTATAGGAGAGGAGTATGGAGGGTATGAAAGTTAGTAGTATGTACAGGAGTGGAGGGTATGACAGTGGGCACTATGTATAGGAGAAAAGTGTTGGAGGTATGACAGTGGGCACTATGTATATGAGAGGAGTATGGAGGGTATGATAGTGAGTAGTATGTACAGGAGAGGAGTGTGGAGGGTATGACAGTGGGCACTATGTATAGGAGAGAAGTGTTGGAGGTATGGCAGTGGGCACTATGTATAGGAGAGAAGTGTTGGAGGTATGACAGTGGGCACTATGTATAGGAGAGGAGTGTGGAGGGTATGACAGTGAGTAGTATGTACAGGAGAGGAGTATGGAGGGTATAGCGGTGGGCACTATGTATAGGAGAGAAGTATGGAGGGTATGGCAGTGGGCACTATGTATAGGAGAGGAGTATGGAGGGTATGTCGGTGGGCACTGTATAGGAGAGGAGTGTGAAGGGTACGACAGTGGACACTATGTACAGGAGAGAAGTGTATGACAGCAGGCACTATGTACAGGTAAGGAGTGTGTAGGATATGATAGCGGGCGTTATGTATAGGAGAGAAGTGTGGAGGGTATGACAGTGAGCAGTATGTACAGGAGAGAAGTGTGGAGAGTATGACAGTGGGCACTATGTACAGGTAAGGAGTGTGTAGGATATGATAGCGGGCGTTATGTATAGGAGAGAAGTGTGGAGGGTATAACAGTGAGCAGTATGTACAGGAGAGAAGTGTGGAGAGTATGACAGTGGGCACTATGTATAGGAGAGAAGTGTGAAGAGTATGACAGTGGGCACTATGTATAGGAGAGAAGTGTGGAGAGTATGACAGTGGGCACTATGTATAGGAGAGAAGTGTTGGAGGTATGACAGTGGGCACTATGTATAGGAGAGAAGTGTGGAGAGTATGACAGTGGGCACTATGTATAGGAGAGAAGTGTTGGAGGTATGACAGTGGGCACTATGTATATGAGATGATATAGGGTGAGCGGCATGCTGACGTTACCGCCATTCCCCGTTGACCAGGAAGGGCGGGCAGTGTTAATAGGAGAGAGTCGGCCGGCTCGTGATTGTACTTACGCTTGTACTCAACTGGAAATCTGTGAGTTTGTTTTACTTTTATTACGTTCGGATTAAAATTTTATACGGAATTATGCTATGGGAGCCTTTCTTTCTTCTTTTACCTAACAATTACAGTGGAATGTGAGACGCTTTAAGAAAGAGACATAAGAGTTGGAGACGCCAGCAGAACCCATTGGAGAGACCAGGAACGATCGCTTTGTTTCATGCTTGTATGATCTCCCTAAAAAGAGATCTTGGCAGCTGGTAAGCCTCACTGAATTAGGTGGTGGATAAAACTTTCTTTCTGGGCGCACCTGCTATACATCTGAAGGGTGTTTGTAACGAGTCACTTCAACGGACTGAATTCATACCTTTGTGCTTCTCTTCCCCTTGGACTTTTTATGTGTTTTAAGTTTGATGATTTTTTGCACAATTTTTGATAGTACACACTGTCTAGTATTTGATACTAGAATTTAATATGTCACAATATTATTATTGCAATTTATAAGTTTTAGCGCAGCTTTATATTTTTTTGGTTTGTGTTTAGTGTGGGTATCTCACATTGAGCTGCAGCAAGAATTTATATTGTTATTATTTATATTATCACGTTTAGAGCCTGCCTCACTGGCTTAGGCCTTGCTTTGATTAATCGAGTATTTTCTGGACAGCGCTGTTTTCCAAAGGTTTTATGTATATGAGAGGAGTATGGAGGGTATGATAGTGAGTAATATTTACAGGAGAGAAGTGTGGAGAGTATGACAGTGGGCACTATGTATAGGAGAGAAGTGTGGAGAGTATGACAGTGGGCACTATGTATAGGAGAGGAGGATGAAGTAATCTGGGAAGGAAAAATGTAAAGGTTTGTGGAAGGATGTTTAGGGACTGCGTAGTGGTTAAGCGGGCCAGACATGGATTGAAATTACACCAATTAAGCAGAGACCAGCCATAGTCGATCTATGTATGGGCTAGCTGGTGTTACACAAGTCAACCTATTAACCGACTTGAGTGAAACCAGCCTGTCAGGTTTTCCCCAAAACAATCAGTGCTGCCAGCTATAGTTAGCAACACTAATCATTGTATTCACTAGCAGAACACAATAACACTGCGGGAGTGATTGCCCCATTCACAGGTCAGCAGGTGAGAGGGTGTGTGGGGACAGGCTGGGGAGAGATACTAGTCAGTCCCTGGGTAGGCACTGGTTAGTATCAGAGCCAGATACACACAGGTCACATACGCCAAGATCATTAGAGCGAGAGCAATAATTCTAGCACTAGACCTCCTCTGTAACTCTAAACATGTAACCTGTAAAAAAATGTAAAGCATGGCTTAATACACAACAAAAAATCGTGATAACTTTAGTGTTTTTTTTTATGAATGAAACAGTTTCTTTCCAACATAAAAAGTTGCAAAGACCACCATTTTATTCCATAGGGTCTCTGCTAAAACAATATATAATGCTTGAGGGTTCTGAGTAATTTTCTAGCATAAAAAAATGATGATTTTTACATGTAGAAGAGAAGTCTCAGAATGGGCCTGGGTGGCAAGGGGTTAATTATCATAAGTAATATACAAATAATTATTATAAGCTCTGTGAGTCCATCCTCTCAGTCTGCTGCAGAGTGTTCTAGCTTGTATTTATACTGCTGCTCTGTATGTAGCTTCTGACAGGCTGTGCAAGGAGCCCCATATCTCCAGAACTATATATGATAGCAGCCCCATATTTTAACCAGTGCTAGGGTGGGTCGTTAGCTACCTACCCACCAAATATGGGGTCTCTGTGACTCCTGATCGCCGAGCTACAATCCTCAAAGTCGATCTTTTTTTTTTTTTTTTGATTTTTTTATTTTTTTTGGGCAAATGGGCCTATCTTGAGAAAGGGGCCTGGAGCTGCAGCTCCAATAGCCCCTATGTTAATCCGGCCCTGTGGATGTAGGCAGTGCAGCATCAGTTTGCGATTAGGGGTGTGAAGAGAAAAAAGGAGCAGAGGAGCACTGACAAAAGAGGAGGGTAAGGGTCACTCTATGCAATTTCATCTCATAGAGCAGGTAAGTATACAATTTAATACACATTAAGACTTTGCAATAATCAAGAGATTTTTTTTCCCTTAGTTTCATACTTGCCCAGGTGGATGCAGCATCAAGCCAATGCTGCAGCGGTCCCCCGCCATCTCTGCACTGATAACTGAGCCACTGGCTAGGTTTTCACAGATCTGAGAGGAGAGCTGCTGAGAGTCATTCAGCATTTCTTCACTGCTCCTCCAATAATCCCCGTTTTCTCCCATTGGGACAGCTTCCCCCGCTGGGAGAAGACTATGGCCATGGAAGGAGGGATTTCTGAATCAACACTGTCTGTGCTGCTGATGGTAGAATCAAGCATCTTTCCTGCAACCCATGGTTGCAGGAAATAAATTCACTTGGTGTATGGCTGGCCTAAGTCCCAGCAAGAGAAATTGAGTTCTAGTTGCGCCCATTTATTTTCCTCCTTTGTTTTTTTTTTAAAGAACAATGAGAATCAAGGCTTTAAACATTTAAAAAGCCAAACCCACAAGTCTGTCTCATCCATGTTGTTGCTTGGGTCATATTATGGCTTGTGAAAAAGGTTGGTCCTGAAACAAAAATATGCCTTACTGACATTGTCTACTGCCTGCCCTACTGACACTGTCCACTGCCCTACTGACATTGTCCACTGCTCTACTGACACAATTTACTGCCCTACTGACACTGTCTACTGCCTGCCCTACTGACACTGTCTACTGCCTGCCCTACTGACACTGTCCACTGCTCTACTGACACTGTCCACTGCTCTACTGACACTGTCCACTGCTCTACTGACACCGCTCCGCACGTCCTCCACTTTCCTCAACCAGTGTGCCACAGTCGGGGGGGGGGGGGGGAGCTTTGCTTCCAGTATAGAGGGATGCACGCTTTAGCCGCATTAAGAAGGTAACAAACCAGGGACTTCTTATATTTCTGGACGGCAGTCGGGGAATGGTGAAGCAAGAAGAAGGCCGCCTCATTCGGAATCTCATATTCCGTGAATTGTTGGGTAATGCGGCGGACCTCGTCCCAAAACCCCCTCAGTTTAGAGCCTGCAAATCGCACATATCTACATTTTCTTTTTGTCACTGCTAATTTCCTGGAGTCTATTAGCATATTTTTCCCTCCATATTTTTCACAGCTAATTTTCTGCAGTATATTAGCAGATTTTTCCTTCCATTTTTTTTTTTTGTACAGCTAATTTTCTGCAGTATATTAGCATCTATTTTAATCCATTTTTTTTGTCACTGCTAACTTGCTGGAGTCTATTAGCTTATTTCCCTCCATATTTTTTACAGGTAATTTTCTGCAGTATAGTAGCACATTTTCCCCTCCATATTTTTTCACAACTAAATTGTATGATGTATGGCTGCAATGACCAGCTTCGATTTAGAACATGCACAGTCAGAATGTTTGCTGCTTTGCAGTGACCTTTTTCTGACGACCTGGCCTCCCTCTCTTGTGACTTATTACAAGGTAGCAAAGTGTCCCCTGATCGGAGTTATGAAACTTGCTCAACAGCGCAGCAACAGGTTACTTTGGAAATGACATGCTCTAAAAAACTATCGTGGATTCCATGTCAGCACCAACAGTGTTGAAGTTGAAGGCTGCTCAGCAGCGCCACCCCAGGTTACTTTTGAAATTACATGCTCTGAAAAACTATCGTGGGGTCCATGTCAGCACCAACAGTGTTGAAGTTGAAGGCTGCTCAGCAGCGCCACCCCAGGTTACTTTTGAAATGACATGCTCTGAAAAACTATCGTGGTTCCATGTCAGCACCACCATTGATGAGTTTGACGGCTGCTCAGCAGCGCCACAACAGGTTACTTTGAACATGACATGCTATGAATGCATAAAGGTGAGGGAGTGTTCAACTTGTGTGGTGAATTAAAGAGGAAGTAAACCCTAAATGGGTTTACTTCCTCTTTCATTCCCTGCAAAGGCAAAGCATAATGGACTACTATGCATTGCATAGTAGCCCATTATGTGTCACTTACCTGACACAGGAGCCAGCGATGTCACCGCTGTCCCTTGTAGTCTGGCGCATCCATCTTTTTGGTGGGGTCTCGCAGCTCCGCCGCTGTCATTCGGCGGAGCCGCGATGATGTCACTCCCGCGCTTGCGCACGGGAGCCGACACGCTCAGCTCCGTTGTTGGAAATGCCACGCTCAGTGCCCCTGCGTGCCGCTGTCTACGGCGCATACGCCGTAGACAGCGGTGCCTGTCTTCGGGAAAATATCTCCTAAACCGTATAGGTTTAGGAGATATTTCTTGGACCTACAGGTAAGCCTTAATCTAGGCTTACCTGTAGGTCAAAGTGGTTTGTAAGGGATTACAACCACTTTAATAGTTACAGCGGCTGCTGCTTATGAGCATCTCAGTAATATCAAATTTCACAACTAAAAAATATTAACATTATTATGTTTCTATAGGCGTTTGCTTAAGAGAATTTAGCCCATCTCATTTTTTAATGAAGCACCTTCATTTTGTGGTTATTTGTCGATTAGCATATATGTCCCTCCATAATTTATTCCTCAGCTAATTTCCTGCAGTCCATTTGCATCTTTTTCCCTCCATCTTTTAAATCGCACATATCTACAACCTGTAAATCGCACACATCTACAACCTGCAAATCACACACATCTACAACCTGCAAATCACACACATCTACAATCTGCAAATCGCACATATCTACAGCCTGCAAATCGCACATATCTACATTTTCTTTTTGTCACTGCTAATTTCTTGGAGTCTATTAGCATATTTTTCCCTCCATATTTCTCACAGCTAATTTTCTGCAGTATATTAGCAGATTTTTCCTTCCATTTTTTTTGTACAGCTAATTTTCTGTAGTATATTAGCATCTATTTTAATCCATTTTTTTTGTCACTGCTAATTTGCTGGAGTCTATTAGCATATTTCCCTCCATATTTTTTCACAGCTAATTTTATGCAGTATAGTAGCAGATTTTCCCCTCCATATTTTTTCTCAGCTAGATTGTATGATGTATGGCTGCAATGACCAGCTTCGATTTAGAACATGCACAGTCAGAATGTTTGCTGCTTTGGAGTGACCTTTTTCTGACCTGCTGGCCTCCCTCTGTTGTGACTTATTACAAGGTAGCAAAGTGTCCCGTGATCCGGAGTTATGAAACTTGCTCAACAGCGCAGCAACAGGTTTCTTTGGAAATTACATGCTCTAAAAAACTATCGTGGGTTCCATGTCAGCACCAACAGTGTTGAAGTTGAAGGCTGCTCAGCAGCGCCACCCCAGGTTACTTTTGAAATTACATGCTCTGAAGAACTATCATGGGTTCCATGTCAGCACCACCATTGATGAGTTTGACGGCTGCTCAGCAGTGCCACAACAGGTTACTTTGAACATGACATGCTATGAATGCACAAAGGTGAGGGAGTGTTCAACTTGTGTGGTGAATTAATAGTTACAGCGGCCGCCGCGGCAGACGTTGCTTATGAGCATTATTGATGGGAAGTCCGGATCTTTTAAGTGAATCGGTTCATTTTGAACTACTCACTGAAATGAACCGATTCAATGAATCGATTCTTCGGTTCTTTGGTTCACTTGCTGAGTCTACTGACAAGCAAGTGAACCGAAGCTCTGACTCAACCTTCTTAAATGATTAGAATCAAAAGAATGATTCTTCTCAGAAGGCTGGCAGGTCCTGGGGAGGTTTACTTGCATTTAGCTCCTTGCTACAAGCACAAGCACAATCCTATTATTCTGTCAGACCACAATTTGTCAGATCAGCCAGCGTCATCAATTTTGGTGACACACATAAAGCTGTGAAAATGAAAAGCTGATTTTTGTGCATGTGATGGGCCAACTACACAGTTAACATTGCTAGACATCAGATTTTTCCGTTCTCTTTACAGTGCATGCACAGGAAAAATGATTGTATTTTACTTCCGCGTGCAGGCGAAGTATCCACGGTAGTAAAATCCAATCGTTAGGCTCCTTTCACACTTGTGCGACTTGAAAGTCATGCAATTTTTGCCACAATCTTTACCGTGACTTAGATGCGATTTTGATGTGACTTGAAGGAATACTTATGTAATCTTGAGGTCTCTGCCTCAAGTCGCATGAAAATCGGACCAAAGTAGTGCATTAACTACTTTGAAGTCGCTGTGACTGGAAGACCCACAGATATGAATGGTACTCATTGGAAATCTTGGGGTATGACTTGTCATGCGACTTTGTAGTCCCAAGTTGCATGATAAGTCACACAAGTGTAAAAGGAGCCTCATTATGCACTGTAAAGACTACAGACAAATCTGATGGCTAGCAATCTTACCTGTGAATTTGGCCCAATCAGAATGCAGAAAATACACACAAAAACATGCTTTTCGTTTACACAACTGTTTGTGCATCCCTGTAAGTGGCAATATTGGCTGCTCCTATAGATTGCTTGATCTGACAGAACACCTGCTACCCAGGTTACTGAGCACAATCCTATACTCATATAATCATATACCAGACCCCATATGCAATAAAGAGAACCTGTCACTTCAACAAACTATCACATAGGGGCTTGTTAAGTGAAAAAATTTATAAAATAAAAACTAAAACCATCCCCACCAACCCTGATATCTGCATGTGAATAAATGTGCGTAGGGCATGCACGTGTACATAAACGATGATTGCTTCACACCAGGGGCGGATCCAGAGTCTAGTCTCAGGAGGGGCACTGCCAGAAAATAAGTTTTTTTTTTGTGGGCAATTTATCGGGAACATGGCTGGTGTTAGCGTTTCAATCATCCCGGCACCATGGTTAATATGGTGTCAGGATGTTGGAAGCGCATTATTTCTATTATTACATTGTTATATAGAATGTTATATAAAATGAAATGGTTCAACTCACCATAATGCAGAATCAGTGAGAGCCCCGAGTGTATCACCTGCCACCAGTTGCAGATTGTCACTTGCCATGCCACACGTAGCGGTCTGTCACTTGCCACGCCACCTGCCACCAGATGCGGATTGTCACTTGCCACGTCACCTGCCACACGTTGCAGATTGTCACTTGCCACCAGATATGGATTTCCACGTCACCTGCCACACATTGCGGACTGTCACTTGCCACGTTACCTGTCACACGTTGCAGATTGTCACTTGCCATGTCACCTGCCACACGTTGCAGATTGTCACTTGCCACACCATCTGCCACCAGATACAGATTTCCACGTCACCTGCCACATGTTGCGGACTGTCACTTGCCACGTCACCTGCCACACTTTGCAGATTGTCACTTTTCACGTCATCTGCCACCAGATACGGATTGTCACTTGCCATGTCACCTGCCACACGTTGCGGACTGTCACTTGCCACATCATCTGCTCCACGTTGCAGATTGTCACTTTCCACGTCATCTGCCACCAGATACGGATTTCCACATCACCTGCCACACGTTGCGGATTGTCACTTGCCACGTTACCTGCCACCAGATACAGATTGCCACGTCACCTGTCATTTTTTGCCAATTGTCACTTGCCACGTCACTTTCCTGCTGTCAGGGGCGGAGGCCTGCATTCAGTGTGAGTGATTGTGTTGAGTATGGACAAGATGGAGGGAGGAGGTGATGCAGGTAGGAGGGGCCAGCACACTCAACACACTCAGGGGCGGACACATAGAAGGAAGATTGCTGGCGCTCTGCCTCTGCCACACAGTGCCGCTCCTCCAGGCAGCTCCTGTCACGTCGGCTCTGAGTCTGAGACTCAGACGTGAGTCACATGACTGTCTCAATGACATCACTCGTTGCTAGACGCCAGGCGCTAGCAACGAGTGCAGGGTTGCCAAGCCAATGGCTCAGCTCCACCCACCTCCTAGCTCCTCCTGGTCCAGCGCCGCCGTGTAACACACCAGAGTCTCTCTCTCTCTGCGCCGCTGATGAGACAGAGAGAGAGACTTGGGCATAGCAGCGCTGCAGCCTGCAAGTCAGTCGGTGTGATATTTTTTGGGGGGCAATTTAACTGTTGCCCCCCCCCTGGATCCGCCCCTGCTTCACACGTTAGGTGTCACCACAAACGCTAGAGTGACTGCAATAATTCTGGAAATATAATTCATGGTTAATGAATGTACTGTACAGGCTTTTAAATTGTCACCCATTGAGAATTTAACACTTTCCTTCCTTTTTGATCAGTATGATCAGAGTTATAATCAATTGGATCATAGGGAAATGCGTTATAATTACTGGTGGTGACTGATGGTTCTTTCAGTGTACTGTGTTCTAAAAACGGATATGATTCTTTAACTCGGTAACTTGTATGATTCTTTAACTCGGTGTACTGTGTGATTCTTTAACTCGGTGTACTGTGATTCTTTAACTCGGTGTACTGTGATTCTTTAACTCGGTGTACTGTGATTCTTTAACTCGGTGTACTGTTTGATTCTTTAACTCGGTAACTTGTATGATTCTTTAACTCAGTGTACTGTGTACTCCTGGCTCTTGTTTTAAGTTTGTATCCAGTTCCTGAGTGTCACTGTGCTTTGAGTCAGCTGATTGGTTGCAGGGAGGGGCCGAGCTCTCTCACCCTAGGATCATATTACCACTGCCAGCGCTGCTGCTCTGCTATGTACTGAGTGCAGAGTGAACCGTTTCAAACGAATCAGTTCACTCAGATGAATCGATTCATCCAGTTCACTAAAAAGAACCGATTCAAAAGAACGATTTACAACCTGTAAACATACAAATAAAATAAGTACCTCAGTGGTGAAGCCGTGTTGCGAAGCCCAACTTGGTGACCTCCCACCTGGCCCTTACCGTGAGGTAACGAACCCCTAAGTAACCCGAACTTACCTGAATAGCCGAGACTGCAAATCTAAAGAAGAAAAACACCCCTGTGGTCCTGCAACCGTGCCGACACTTGACAGTACGTAGAACTGACTAAGGACAAAAGAAATGAGACAAGCCAAATAACCATGCGACTCGCCGCTGAATCAACAGAAACCAAGACCTGACCAGAGCAACATACAACTGATCCCACCCATGTAAAACGGGTCCTCTCCTCTCTTTATCTTAGGATCTCGACGGGGTCGGCCAGGGGTGGACCTAGCCTCTTCCAGAAATGGCAGGAGGACCTCCCCACCCTGGCGACTGATGATTGGGAAGAGGGTATACAACAATATTTGCCATTGATGATATCAGCTAAGGACAGGTACATACAGTTGAAATGTATTCATAGGGCATACTATACCCTGCCACGCCTTTCCAGAATATACCTGGGATACTCGGATAGATGCCCGAAGTGTACCACTTTATACATGTGGTGTGGGAGTGCCCGGTTATAAGACGATTTTGGGAAGGTGTGGTGCGGGAGATCAACGAAGTTGGGGACCTCTCGTTGGGGTTAGATCCGGTAGTTTTACTGCTGGGCATGTGTGACAGGGTGGCACCAAATACATATAAACAGCTGTTTGTGTTTTATATGGCGTTCTATGTCAGAAAGACTATTCTTATGCAGTGGAAGAAATCTGACCCACCTAGTGTAGCCCACTGCAAATCCCTGATTGATTCTGCCCTCCAGCTGTACAAAGTACAAAGTTTACTAAGATCTGGGGATGTTGGGTGCAAGAGAGAAGCGCACTATGAGACACAGGGCTGACCTGTATTGATGCGTTGGTCCCTGTAAAGGTAGGTCCTTGCTCTGTTAGGTGCTCGATTTCCCTCTTCCTATCTTTCCTAGGCCGTGGTCTGGATGTACTTGGGAGTCCCATTCACCGGTGAGATAACCAAAACTCATACACGAGATGTATGCGAATAATGATTACGATTTAATGTTTTGATTACAACAGGTTATATGCTGAAACAGTTGGGGTGGCGCCCTGTGGAGTAGCCAATCAGGGATCCGCTCGTAGCTATACACCAAACTTTTCCTAGTAACAGGTTTATTGACAGAACAAGCAAAATAAGCAGAAATTGTCTTCACGGCAAAGCACGTCATTAACCTTCACGAGATAAGAATAAGACTACGATATTCAACAATATTCAACAATATTGTGCTAATAGTCTGTGGTCCAGACGTTCTAGGTCACAGACAATATAAGATAGTTGCATATCTTGGCTTTCTCTGTACAAACTCTCGCGGCCAAGGGCATTCAAGGAAAACAGCATGTTTTCCAAATAGCAAGCTTTTATGTCAAAAGTAATTAGAATTCTAGCTTGGTCATACAAAGTTTTAAAATGGATGACAGTATAACAAAATGGAGACTTGTTAATCCTTATAATCCCTCCTGTGATCATAACTTTGGCACGAAGTTATCGATCATCCTCTATACCAGACATTCTTGGAAAAAGCCATAAGTGCTTTCTCTTCGTCATTGGGCTTGGTTGCTATTGTTGGATGGGAAACCTTGGAGGCTGCTATGCAGCAGCATTTGGCGATCACATAGAACATTACTATCAACAACACTATCATCACTAATACGAGAAATATTTTCTTAAAAAATCCCAGTATGCCCCCCCAAATACCTCCAAACCACCCTCCTGTACCCGAGAAAAGGTTCCAATCATCTCCCAAGTTTTTTGCTTTCTGTAGGAGGGTCTGTCTTTGGGCTGAATGGCTTTTGATAATATCGTAATAATCGGGTACCGACAGACTTTCCACAGGAACGGTGAAGTTGTGTATGAAGGTGCAACACATCTCCGAATTGGCCATGAGGTTACAAATCCCAGTGATGGCGGCCAAAAGTTGTTCCTGCCTCATTTTTATCAGTTCCTGCACAGTTCGGATCTTCCGAGTTTCTTCGTTTAGCAGAGAAACATCTCTGGAAGTAGAGTTCACTACCCCAGAGATTATTTCAGCAAAAAGATCTATTTTATCTAGGGCATTCCACATTCCCGGGCTTCCAATGGAGGCGGCTAATTTTTCCCACCATGATGTTACTTGTCTCTTAGCCCTCCCGAACTCTAAATGCCCATGGGCAGGGGTCATTTTGATGTACTGATTGTCAGAGGCTATACCCATATATGGTACCATCCTGGCAATGGTGCACCAACCACCTGTAGAGGAATCTAGAGGGTAAGGTATGGTGGTGTGACATATTAGACCGCAACACACCATCCATCCATGAGGCAGATGAGGTGCTGGTATTATATCAGGGGGTTGGGATATGCCTGACCGGAGTCCAACTAGGCATAACCAATCTCCTAAACTCGCGGTGCTACTGTACTCTAGTAAAGTATCATTCATGTGGTAGGACTCTAACCAGTCTTTTAGGTCAGTATCGTCAAATGTTTCTGATGATAGTACACAG
The DNA here is from genome assembly GCF_037356315.1 of Lithobates pipiens. NCBI lineage: Eukaryota > Metazoa > Chordata > Amphibia > Anura > Ranidae > Lithobates > Lithobates pipiens. Next base: position 110,263,699 of record NW_027507787.1, read on the forward strand.
TCCATTATGTTATATAAAGACATGTTCCCTATCCTTTCGTCACTATCTCCAATGGTGGAAGTATTCAACCCCTGGATGTCAAACGTCCCATCCCGCAGAAACTTCCCTAAGTCTCTAAGGGTAAGATTTACTAGTGTGTTTCTACAGAATTGGCCATTGGGGATTTCCCCGTTTTCTTTCCAAGCTCCATTTAGGAAACAGAAGGATGGGGGTTGTGTGAAACCAGAGAAAATAAGGGGGGAGGGTCTGGTCGTTATATTGGCCATATGGTCTTGTGTCGTCTCGTTAAACAGGTCCTCTACTGGGAGGGGGATTCCCACTACTGGGATTTGATTCCTACCCGTTCCCATGTGGGAGCACACCCAACAGGGTGCCCCTTTTCCCATTACTTGACCAAACGCGTATTGCCATAAAAAATGATGTGGTATTGTTGGGGCTAAAGAAAACGTTTTACTGTCCTGGGGGGGTAGTTCGTTCCGTGCTACCATTACTCCTAAACCTTTGTTATTATTATTATTATTATTATTACTGGGCCTCGGAACTAATGCTCTTCTGTCTAGTGATCGGTTCTCAGTACCTTTTGGGCTTCTTGTAAACCCACATGACCCTGTCATGATACATGTCATCATGACTATAGAAAAAACCACAAAAGTCAATACTATCGACCAGAGCAAAATGGTGTGTAGTACATACTGATCTTCTAAGCCCCTGTCTCTTTCTTTTTGCAAAGACTTCAGTCAGAGCTGGTGGGAGGAGGAGGAAAGTCCAGGGAGATTCTGACAAACTGTTCCTGGAGGGTCTGTAGGTTCGTCTCTGGGGTCCCTTTGGTGGTGGCGTCCTCCTGTTGGTCTTGGGCAAGTGTCCTCTGGGGGTGTTCTGGAGTCGGTGGAGGTTCGGGGCATTTTTTTAGTCTGCTGGCATGGATCCACTGAGGGGTGTAGTCTGTGAGGACAGCAGTCCTGGAGACCTTCTCCACGTTCCATGGACCGGAGTAGATGGGCCCCACGTGCTTCCGTTGGGCAAGCTGCTTGATCAACACTTTATCCCCCGGGATGAATGGGTGAGTAGGTTCTGTTGGAAGAGGAGAAAAGGTGACAGCAACTTGTTCATTATGTTCTTCTATTGTACTTACCAGATGTTTCACGTACTCTTCCTGTAAAGAATATATGTTAATGTCAGTCTGTGCATCTAATGCTTTTAGTTGGGTTTGTGCTGGGACACCCATTAGGATTTCAAATGGTGACAAATGTGTCCTAGAGTGGGGGGTGGTTCTGATTTGGAACAATATTCCTGGAAGGAAATCTATCCAGTTTTTTAACGTTCCTCCTGTGGCCTTTTTTAGTTTGTCCTTTATATTCCTGTTCATTCTTTCTACCACTCCTGCACTTTGGGGATGATAGGGAATGTGAAGTTTCCACTGTATTCCCAGGCACCTTGCCAGTTCTCGTGTCATATCTGAAGTAAAAGCCGGGCCCTGGTCTGACCAAATGGTGGCTGGTATGCCAAACCTACATACCCAATGATTAAGGAGAGCCCTTGCCGCTATTTTAGCTGTTTCCCCAGTGCAGGGGACCGCCTCCACCCATCCTGACCATTTGTCAACGATAACGCACAGGCATTTGATGCTTCCCTTTTGTTTGGGCATGTGGGTGAAGTCTATTTGTAGGTCCTGTAGTGGGCCTAGGGGTGGGGGCAACTGGCCTTGTATACCATGTCGCTTACCCTGCGTGTTGTTTTGAGCGCATGTGAGGCATGACTTTGTTAGGGTGTTTGCATGGTTCTTTAGATTAACTGTGCAGAAAGTTTCTTCATACAGCTGTTGCAAGGGTTGGGACCCTATATGTCCGGGACCATGCAGGTAGGAAAGGATGAGGGCCGAGCTGGCTTCAGGGATCCCAATGACCCCTCCATTTGTCCAAAGGCCTCTTTGGTCTTTGGACAATCCTTGCTGGACCCAGAAAAGGACATCAGCGTCTGTGGCCATGGATTGGATTTGGGCTGCAACTGAGGGGAAATCTGGCGCTGAAAAATCTTGTTGGAAAAATATCGTGGTAGGGGCGGGTGGATGTGTGGAGGAATTTGCCGCCGCTCGAGCGCATCTATCCGCAAGGGCGTTGCCTCGGGCAATGTAGCTACCAGTGGTGGTGTGAGCCTTGACTTTAATAATCGCCAAATGTTTGGGCAGTAGTATAGCCTGGAGAAGGGCCAGGATATGCTCCTTGTTGGCTATAATTTTGTTGTCAGCCGTTCTAAACCCCCTGTTAGCCCAGATCACCCCGAAATCGTGAACCACGCCGAAGGCGTATCGACTATCAGTGTAAATATTGACATCCCTATTTGTGAACAGGATGCATGCTCTGGTGAGGGCTACCAGTTCCGCGACCTGTGCCGAGGAAGGCGGAAGTGGCTTAGCCTCCAGAACCAGATCTGGGAGTTGTACTACCGCGTATCCTGTCAGAAAAGTGGAATCCGAAGGGCGCGAGCAACTGCCGTCCACAAAAACTTCCTCTGCACCGGCCAGAGGTACGTCTGTTAAGTCCTTTCGTGGGGACTTGGTCCAACACTTTTGTGCAGTCATGCATTTTGGATGGTTCACCATAATTCATGAGTTTGAGCAGAGAATGTAATAGCCTGAGGATGGGGGAGGTGTCAGAGGTGTGTTTGATGGTCAGATTGGAGGTGTTTAGAAGAATGATTTCATACCCACTGGCTCTTTGGGTGGTCATATGTTGTGTATTGAGGTTTTGGATAAGGTGGGTGACTGAGTGGGTAGTGTATACAGTTAGGGGGTGTCCCAGAACTAACTTGTTGGCTTCTTGAATGGCCATGGCACATGCGGCCATGTTCTGGAGGCAAGCAGGCATGCCCTGGACCTGGAGTGGGAGTTTCTTTGAAAGGAAAGCCACCGGTCGGTAAGAATTACCGTGCTCTTGGGCAAGAACTGCTGCAAAGGCAGATCCATTAACTACACAATATAGATAAAAAGTTTTCCTGTAGTCCACTAGTCCTAAGGCCGGGGCGGAGGCAAGGGAGGAGAGGAGGGTGTTAAATGAGTGTAACATTTCCTCCGTCCATTCCACCACTTTTGGCGCAGTGGAGAGCGTGGCCCTCCTCAGAATGGAGTCATGAAATGAGCAGTCAGGGATCCATTGCCGGCAATAGACGATTGCTCCCAGGAAAGACAAGAGGGCGGCCTTGTCCCTGGGTGGCTGCAGAGCGTTAAGGGCTGCGGCACGGTGGGGGGAAACACTTCTCTCTCCCTTGTTGAGGATGCACCCCAAGTACTCCACAGTAGGGGTCACCCACTGTATCTTTTTCTGTGAGGCCAAGTGACCTGCCTTGGCTAGGTGATCCAGCAAGTTCTTTGAGTCTTCTTCACAAGCTTCTGGGGTGGGGCTGCAGAGAAGGAGGTCATCCACATATTGGATGAGTACCGACCCGGCGCTCGATTGCCAGGATTTGACTGTCTCATTCAATACCATAGAGAAGGCTGCCGGGCTGTCCACATAGCCCTGCGGTAGGCGGGTCCAGGTCAGTTGCCCCCTCCCCGCCCCCCCCCAAGAAAAAGCAAACATGGGCTGGGCCAGTGGATCCACAGGGATGCTAAAAAAAGCGTTAGCTAAGTCAATTACTGTGTAGGCCACAGAGTTTGCCGGTATGCAAGAAAAAATAAAGGCAATGTCTGAGACCAGAGGGGGGAGGGGAACCACCATTTTGTTGACTGCCCTGAGGTCCTGTACCAAGCGCCATTCCCCGCTTGCCTTTCTCACTGGGTATATGGGGGTGTTCCATGAGCTGATGACGGGTGTCAGGATGCCCATGGCTACATACCTATTGATGAGGGGTGTAATCCCCTGAATTTTGTCAGAATGTAGTGCATATTGTTTTTGAAAGACAGGTACTGAGTCTGGGCGCATTTGGGGGGTGTAAGGGGTACATGGGATGAAACCTACACTCGCGTTATTCTCTGCCCAAATAGCATGGGTTTCCAGGGAGGCAGGTAAGAGTACAAAATACCCTTTTTTGGATTGTCTCTTTGGGCCCTGTAAGTCGCAGAGTGCGGAGCTGGCAGTTACTGCTCCCTGTGGATCAAATTTGATCACCACTCCCAGTTTGGACATTAAGTCCCTTCCCATCAGGGAGACTGGGCATTGGGGCAGGATGGCAAACCGTTGTTGGCAAAGTAGCACCCCCTCCGGGGTGGTTACTGATAAGGGTGGGGTGATAGGGTGGGTAACAGGAGTCCCATTAATACCTATGGAGCTTCCCTCAGAACATTGTGGCGTGTCAAAGGTCACATCATTGATGGAGCTAGAGGTGGCACCAGTGTCAATGAGAAAACAAATGCGTTTTCCATCTACACCCAGGATCACCTGGGGTAGGCTCCTCCAGGACACATTGTAACATACCAGGCTGAGGGAAGGGACATACTCTAGGCAGCCCTATGTCCTGCTTGAGGGTTGGGTGGCAGGCCATTGCATGGGAATAGGGGCTGGTGGGGGTGGTGGAACACGAAGGGCGGCATTGTTAGGTGGAGGGGGTCCTTGGGGTCCTTGATAGGGCTGGTGATATCTGGGGCCTGACACTGGTCCTTGGTAAGTGGGGGTACGTTGATGTTGTGGAGTTGAAGGAAAGGCGTTAGGGTAACGCCTTCGTCCATTTCCCTTCCCCCAAGGTCCCGTCTGGCCCCTACGGTAGGGACAATTGGACTTCCAATGTCCCATTTGACCACAGTTGAAACAACCCTGGTCTGGTGGTTGGCGGGCATATTCTGGTCTTCGAGTGGGGGCATATGGTTGGAGTGCCATTAAAAGGGTTGGGGGTTCAAATGTGTTATAAAATAACCCCCCTTTTTGTTCAAAAACCCCAGAAGTTTCCCTGGAGCGGGTGTCTGACATGAAATCCTCTGGGGGTTGGGTAGCCCATTTGGGGTTAATTAATTTTAGCAACTGTACTACTTTTGGCTCCCCTCCGGCCATTACAGTAGTGGTAAAAAGGGACCCATCCGCCCCATCTACCGCTTTCCAGAGGTTGTATACTCGGGTGCAAAAATCATAGAATTTTTCCTTCGGGGCTTGTTTTGTTTGGACCAGATCTTGCAGAGCTGTGACCCCTTTGTAAAGGGTGCTCCAATGTTGTCCTAGGGTTTTCCAGAAATCTGGCCAGCCCCCTTTTCCCTGGACATGGGCATTAAACAGGTCTTTTACCTTTGGGGGGTCGGGGCAGTCGGGGTCTAGAATATGTATTATACTCTCAAGATCAATCGGGTCCAGATTTGACCCGGCGCACTGGCGCAACAGGAAAGTGGCAGCTTCCCTAGGATGTTTTCTGGGGGATGGACAGAGTTCTTTGAGTTTTGTCAGTGTGCCTAGGGGCAGGGGTATGTGAATTTCTGTGTTACCTATGGTCATAAGGGGGGCCTTAATATCGGGGGTGTCCTCATCATCCTCGTCAGTAACTACGGGGGTGGCCATAGGTGAGATAATGGGTCCTGGCGCTGGTATGGGTACGGGTAGTGGTTTCTCAGTAGCCAACTTGATTTTGACCTTACTCCTGGTGACCACCCCCATCTTAGAGAGTTTTTCCATGGCCCGATTGTCTTCGGGACTCAGGACTACAGCCTCTCCCTCAGTGGGATCACTGCTTTGGGAGGTTCCCGGGCTCTGGTCCGGGTCTCCCTCTGTTTCTCGTTTTGTTTGTTCTAGGGCGGCTCGGGCTTCCCTCAAAATTCTATGTCCCCGTTCTATTTTAGCTCTGGCTGCCTCTACTTCAAGGGCAAACCGTTCCTTCTCTTTCCTAAAGTCTTTTTGCTCAGGGGTCTCCCCCGCCCTCTCGTCAGCTTCCACTTGGTCCTGGTACTCCTGACCCTCCCTGTCTCTTTTGGCTTGGGATTCCCTGTCCCAGAGTTGTCTTTGGTGCGGGGTGGAGGCGTTGTACAGTGCAGCGGATATGGCAGCCATGTCTACCCCAAGGCTGGGGTAGATGGCCAAGGCCTGGGCAACCTCGCCCTCGTCAGTTTTGACAAGGACATAAGGAGGGGGTATTTCTGGGGCATTCAGGGGTGTAGTTATAGGGGCCGAGGGTATTGGTTTTCCTTCTGTGAGGGCATGATTTTTGGCATGCTTTTTTTTATAAATTTTTAGAGGGGCTTCCCATATCTTGCAAGATTTTTTCATGTAATCTACATCCCACTTCCCGGGGGGGTATGAGTGCTTATGTAACTGACAAATCTTTTTTACTACATGCCAATCTTCTGTGTTGCAGGGGCCCGCGGGACCTATATCATGGATCCCTAATTGCTGGCACCTTTCCCTAACCTGACTCCAAAATGGTTCTACATAGGGACCGGGCACTATAGTCTGCACATACTGATAGGGAGTAGGTTGTTCATAAGGGGTCCCGTCTTTGCCTACAATATTCCCCATTATGGGGGGGTGTTATGAGATGCTTGGTAAGGGGGCAGAGGTGATAGCAGCCAGTGGCACGAATCACCTGTTGTTGAACTTCTTCCAGGGAATGTAAAGCAAGGAGGTGGGATTCACTGACTGGGCTATGCAGGTTTATTCTGACTAGCGTGACAACGGGAGATGTTTCGTCCTGGGGGTACACGGGGCGTTCTCCTAGTCTAGTGGAATATCCCCCTGGGCGAGTGGCTATCAATATCAGGATATCAATTTGTTTAAGAAACAATAAACCAACAGTACAGTGAGGGCAAGGGTTAACAATTTCACAGCAATCTGGATCACAAGGTAACGACATTGAAAGAACAGCAAAATACAAAAAAACGATTGAAAAGGCAAGTTTGAAATACTTACGTAACCTGGAAAGAAAAACATGAACAACTAAATCACATACAATCGTTTTACATGACCAGGTAAAATGAAAAATATGAACAACTAAATCACATACAATCGTTTTACATGACTAGATAAAATGTGCACTGTGTTTGATTTGATCAAATTACCCTTCGGGCGTCCCTTGAACATCCGACCTTATTTGGGGAGGGCGCAATCTATTGCTTCCCTTCCCTGTAATGTTCCTCTTTAATCTATTTTACTTAATAGTTTTAAGTCAGGCCAACCTAGCCGGACTCTCTTTTAATCTATTTTACTTAATAGTTTTAAGTCAGGCCAACCTAGCCGGACTCTCTTTTTTTAGGTACGAGCCCTCTACTTCTCCCGATGGGCCAGCCTAGCCCACCGCGGAGGCACAGCAGCAATACAGGTCCCGCACGTGGCGGTCACCGCGGCAGTATGAGTGACACCAAAAGATCCTCACCAATAAAGTAAATAAATCAGTAGTCACTCACCTGCCGATCGATGACCCCACTTCTGGTACCAGCTGTAAAGGTAGGTCCTTGCTCTGTTAGGTGCTCGATTTCCCTCTTCCTATCTTTCCTAGGCCGTGGTCTGGATGTACTTGGGAGTCCCATTCACCGGTGAGATAACCAAAACTCATACACGAGATGTATGCGAATAATGATTACGATTTAATGTTTTGATTACAACAGGTTATATGCTGAAACAGTTGGGGTGGCGCCCTGTGGAGTAGCCAATCAGGGATCCGCTCGTAGCTATACACCAAACTTTTCCTAGTAACAGGTTTATTGACAGAACAAGCAAAATAAGCAGAAATTGTCTTCACGGCAAAGCACGTCATTAACCTTCACGAGATAAGAATAAGACTACGATATTCAACAATATTCAACAATATTGTGCTAATAGTCTGTGGTCCAGACGTTCTAGGTCACAGACAATATAAGATAGTTGCATATCTTGGCTTTCTCTGTACAAACTCTCGCGGCCAAGGGCATTCAAGGAAAACAGCATGTTTTCCAAATAGCAAGCTTTTATGTCAAAAGTAATTAGAATTCTAGCTTGGTCATACAAAGTTTTAAAATGGATGACAGTATAACAAAATGGAGACTTGTTAATCCTTATAGTCCCCTCACCCCGACCTACTGTAGATGGTTAGGTGCTGTATTATCATCAAATGGCCTGACCCTTTATAGCAGCCAAATTAAGGAGTTGTCCCCTACGAATATTGGGATAAGTGCAGTGTGGATATGTTCTGCGGAATATGACTGCTAAATCTGAATGTACTCTATACTCCATAGCTTGATTCTGCTCTGATCCTTTTTTTTTTCTTTTTCTTTTTTGTGCTTGTTACATTGTATTTTATATTTTATATGTAAAAAATATGATGTGATGCATTGCTGTATCCGTTAAGAGACCAATAACAATGTTTCTGTTAAAAAAAAAAATAATGCATGCCAATCAGTGATGCCCATTTTGGGCACTGATTGGCATACATCGTGGGAACTGACTGGAATCCCTGGTGGTCTAGGGTGGTATACCTGCTGCTGGGCATCCCTGGTGGTCTGGTGGAGTCCCTGGTGGTCCAGTGTGCAGTACAGACCCCCCCCTCTCAGAGGAGCAGCTGATCGTCTCTCCTCTACTCGCGTCTGACAGACGCGAGTGAGGAACAGCCGATCACCGGCTCTTCCTATTTACACTGTGATCAGCCGTGATTGGATCAGACTGACACCCCGCAACAATGATCGCCATGATGCGCACCCCCGGGGGAGCGCAGCGGCTCAAAATCCTGAGGACGGTCTATGACGTTGTCAGGGTTTTGAAACCACTTTGCCGCCATCATTTGACAATGGGCGGGTGGCAAGTGGTTAATGTGGACTAGAATATAAGTGTCTTAAATATCGTATATTGTATATAACATCCAACGTTAATCAAGGATCAATAAAAGTCCAAAAATAGTGCAAAACTGTATATCTCTTGTGTCCATAAAGTGCACAGTGCAAAAAAAATCCCAAAAATATGTGCAAATAGTGCAAAAAAAAAAAATAAAAACTGTGGAAAAAACTGAGCAAAGCAAAGCTGTTTTATATATGCCACATAAGGCTACCAGCTATATAAATAATGCGCTCAGTCAATATGTATCAGTTCACAGGAACCATGAGGTAGATCAAAAACAGATTATAGGTGAGTCACCTATAATCTGTTTTTGATCTACCTCATGGTTCCTGTGAACTGATACATATTGACTATTTATTGGTAACCTGCTACTCAGGTAAAGTGAAAACACACAGATTTCAATAGGTGCTGTCTTAAATTCAGTGACTTGAGTCTTGCAGTATTTTTTGGTGACTCTGGTGTAGCACGACTCCCATTGTAAAATCACCAGCTAGGGGTACGTTTTGTCTTAATCTTTGAGACTTCTGATGTAGTGTTTTTGTTTTTTGACCCACCCCCCTCTCCTCCCTAGTTATCCTTGCTGCCTAAAAGCTTACTCCCCAGCACATGCCATCCACACCCGAGCATAGTGGAAATGCATGTTCCTGCTTCACTTTTTTTTGTGTTTTTCCCATGTAAACAAGCATCACTTGAATGGGCTGCCCTATAAGCGACAAACGCCCCAAAGTAGTTTAAAGAAACTTTTTGGTCATGGAGCATTGCGCGTTTTGGCAGCAAAACCTTTCTGCATGTTTCCAAAAAGGCAACAAATGTGCATAGCGTGTGCGCTTCCATTTAGGCAGTGTCTGAATCCATCTACACATTTCCGAACACGCAACCCACACAGAAGTCAAGAAACACGAGACATCAGATCTGTATGTATTCTTTTTTCCAAATAACTTTGTAAAACTACAACATAAGCATAAACAAATGTGTCAGTGCATTAAAACCATTATACAGCAGCCTCACTCTATCAGTGAAAGTACTCATGGACAATTCCACCATTAGCCCAGGAATAGTTAAGAGCTCTACTGCATTCAGTCAGCTTGGATCAAGGAGCAATCATGAAATTAAGGAAGTACAGTTCCAGCTTTCACTGTGAAGAAAATATCACTTCCTGTCAAGCTGTGGCAAAATAATAACTAACTCTGACCACTAGATGGCAGCAACGTGAAACTAACATTGCAGTATAATCTGTAACAGCACATAAAAAATATGGGCAGAACACTCTGTCTGGCATAATTTATTATGTCACTACCTAAATAACTACTGCTATGCAGAAAAAACCTATAAACAGGAAAATGGAATCCTAGCTAGTCCGAGATCAAAACTGTCAGTTACAGGTCTGAGATAAATTCTGGCGGTCTCATTTTTCACAATCTTGACCTCCACCTTTCTAACCTTGCCATCCCTGCTTAGAACATTAACAAGTCCTACGGGCCACTCATTCCTGCCCTCTTGGCTGTCCTTCAACATAACATCACCCACTTTTACATTTGGACGAATCTGAGTCCATTTCCTAAGGCGTTGCAGATTTGACAGATACTCTTTTCCATCTTTTCCAAAATGTGTCTGCCAAGCATTGTACTTCCATTGTTTTGCATGAAATTGTGTTGTACTTATGGTTCCAGATGGAGCATACAAAGAGTTCACCTTTTGAGCCAACAACATTGCTGGGGTAAGGGCCATAGGTGTATCTGAGTCTGAGGACACAGGAACTATAGGCCTGGCAATAGCCGTAACCTCTGCCATAAAGGTGCATAAAGTCTCATGGGTCAACTGAGCACAGGAACTATAGACCTGGCAATACCTATAAGTCTCTCCCAGATGCCACCCAAATGTGAGGAGTGTGGAGGATTAAAGATCAATGTACATCCTCCGTCTTGGAGAAAGTCTTGCAAATGCGATTCGCTGTCACAATTGTTAAGTTCTTTGCAGGCTCCCACAATTTGTTCCTCTCACTTCCCCCCCTGTTCTACCCCCACAGTGCTCTCCACTCCTCCCAGTGCTTTCCCCCCTGTTCTTTCCCCCCCAGTGCTCTTCACTCCCCCCAGTGCTCTCCCCCCTGTTCTTCCCCCCGTGCTGTCTACTCCCCCCAGTCCTGCCCCCTGTTCTTCCCCCCAGTGCTCTTCATTCCCCCCCTGTTCTACCCCCCCCAGTGCTCTCCACTCCTCCCAGTGCTCTCCGGCCTTGTTTTCCCCCTCCCCCTTGTTCCCCCCCCCAGTGCTCTCCCCCTGTTCTTTCCCCCCAGTGCTCTCCACTCCCCCCAGTGCTCTCCCCCCTGTTCTCCCCTCAGTGCTCTCCACTCCCCCCAGTGCTCTCCTCCCTGTTCTTTCTCACCTCCCCAGTGCTCTCCAGCTCTCCCCATCACTCTCCAGCTCCCACCCCAGTGCTCTCCATCCCTCCATTCTCCCCACCCCTGTTCATTATGGCCCCCTGGTGCTCTCAAGCTCCACCCATCTCTCTCCAGCCCCCCCCCCCCCCGTGCTCTCTACCCCCCCGTGCTCTCTACCCCCCCCCGTGCTCTCTACTCTTGTTCTTTTTGGCTCCCCCCAGCACTTTCCACTCCCCACCCCTGTACTCTCCACTCCCCCCTGCATTTTACCCCCACCCATGTGCTCTCCAACCCTGCCAATGCTCTCCACCTCCCATAATGCTCTCCAATCCCCCGTGCTTTTCCCCCCTGTTCTTTCTGGCCCCCACTGGTGCTCTCAAGCTCTCACCCCTACTCTTTGTACCCCCCCAGTACTCTCCAGCCCCCGTGCTCTCCATTCCTGTTTTTCTGCCCCCCCAGTGCTCTTCGCCACCCCACATTCTTAGCCCCCTCAGTGCTCTCAGCCCACAATGCTCGCCACCCCTGTTTTTTGGCCCCCCCAGCACTCTCTGCTCCCCACCCCTGTGATCTCCACTACCCCCTGCTCTTTGCCCCCACCCATGTGTTCTCCAACCCCGCCAATACTCTCTGCTCCCCCTTCTCTCCACCTCCCACCCAGTACTCTCCACTTCCCCAGGACCAGAGGACAGGCTGACTGGGGCCGGAAAATGGGGATGGCTGAAGGTGCAGGTGGCCAGGGACCACTCCATCTCACAGCAAACATATCCTCTGGAAGGAGCAATGTCCCCATCCAAAACGAGAACAGACCCTGCCTGCTGCTGGCCGTCATGGATATCCTGCTGGCATGCAAGGTACCGTACCGAGCATCAACAACACACCTTCCCACAGACAGGGACTGCAGACTGGGACATGGGGCACAGGAGGGGCTGCATTCATGGGCTCAGTAAGGCTGCATTCATGGGCACAGTAAAACTGCATTTGATGGGCACAGCGAGGCTGCAATAATGGGCACAGTGAGGCTGCAATTGTGGGCACAGTGAGACTGCATTCACAGGCAGAGTAAATCTGCATTTGGTACGCACCCGTCCCCTTTACCTTAGTGTATTCTTTCTGTGGAAGGTGGTCCCCCCCCCCACGTTCTGAGTTCCTGGGGTCCCCCTTGATGATTGCCCACTTACCACTTTTAACTGGAATTTGTATATATATATATATATATATATATATATATATATATATATATATATATATATATATATATATATATATATATATATATATATATATATATCCCTATGTGACTTCATATCTATATATAATACACTCTTCATCAAATGTTCTTTAAAATGTATGGCTTTCCCTTTCATGAACAAGAAAATAATGACGTTATGCTGTTTTTATTCCCAGTCCGGCCCTGGCGGTCTCCCATCCGGGTACTAACCAGGCCCGACCCTGCTTAGCATCCGAGATCAGACGAGATCGGGCGCATTCAGGGTGATGTGGCCATAGGCAATCTTGCTGGCCACTCTCAACCCTCTTGACAAACGCCAAGATGGTCACCCCGGCAAACAAGCAAAAAAATAAAACAGGTCGTCGACACCACCAACATATAAAAAAAAAGCCTACAGCACCTGGTATTCCCAAGGGGTCTCCCATCCAGGTACAAACCAGGCCCGACCCTGCTTAGCAGCCGAGATCAGACGAGATCAGGTGCATTCAGGGTGATGTGACCGTAGGCAATCTTGCTGGCCACTCTCAACCCTCTTGAAAAAACGCCAAGATGGTCACCTCGGCAAGCAAGCAGAAAAATAAAACAGGTCGTCGACGCCAACAACATATTGAAAAAAAGCCTACGGCACCTGGTATTCCCAGGCGGTCTGCCATCCAGGTACTAACCAGGCCCGACCGTGTTTAGTATCCGAGATCAGGCAAATTCATGGTGATGTGGCCGTAGGCGATCTTGCTTTCCACTCTCAACCCTCTTGACAAACGCCAAGATGGTCACCTCGGCAAACAAGCAGAAAAATAAAACAGGTCGTCGACGCCAACAACATATTGAAAAAAAGCCTACGGCACCTGGTATTCCCAGGCGGTCTTCCATCCATTTACTAACAAGGCCTGACCCTGCTTGGCATCCAAAATCAGACGAGAATGGGTGCATTCAGGGTGATGTGGCCATAGGCGATCTTGCTGGCCACTCTCAATCCTCTTGACAAACGCCAAGATGGTCACCTCGGCAAACAAGCAGAAAAATAAAACATCAGGTACTAACCAGTGTAGTTCAGAGGTACCCAACCTGCCTCTTACTGCTATACCACTTGTACTCCAACATCCCCATTTCTTACCCTTCTAAAATGATGAGAACACACCTTAATTTTGGAGTATAAATGGCCATAGCAGCCTATTTATTATTCACACCATATAAATAACTCCAATATCAAATATATACCAAAATATCACCTCCGTAACAACTTGTTTAATTCCAGTCTGTTGGTCTTTGACGGCACCCCCGAACTCCAACACATATTCCACCAATATACCGCGGGACCTTTTTTCACACGATAGGCCTCCAGCGGATAATCAGCTCGGAGACAACCCCCTTCCCGCAGTGCAACCATTACAGTATTCCAGCTAACCTTTCGCTGGGGTACACCGGAGGGGCACATACTACCAGGGCCGGATTAACATAGGGGCTATTGGAGCTGCAGCTCCAGGCCCCTTTCTCAAGATAGGCCCATTTGCCCAAAAAAAATAAAAAAATCAAAAAAAAAAAAAAAGATCGACTTTGAGGATTGTAGCTCGGCGATCAGGAGTCACAGAGACCCCATATTTGGTGGGTAGGTAGCTAACGACCCACCCTAGCACTGGTTAAAATATGGGGCTGCTATCATATATAGTTCTGGAGATATGGGGCTCCTTGCACAGCCTGTCAGAAGCTACATACAGAGCAGCAGTATAAATACAAGCTAGAACACTCTGCAGCAGACTGAGAGGATGGACTCACAGAGCTTATAATAATTATTTGTATATTACTTATGATAATTAACCCCTTGCCACCCAGGCCCATTCTGAGACTTCTCTTCTACATGTAAAAATCATCATTTTTTTATGCTAGAAAATTACTCAGAACCCTCAAGCATTATATATTGTTTTAGCAGAGACCCTATGGAATAAAATGGTGGTCTTTGCAACTTTTTATGTTGGAAAGAAACTGTTTCATTCATAAAAAAAAACACTAAAGTTATCACGATTTTTTGTTGTGTATTAAGCCATGCTTTACATTTTTTTACAGGTTACATGTTTAGAGTTACAGAGGAGGTCTAGTGCTAGAATTATTGCTCTCGCTCTAATGATCTTGGCGTATGTGACCTGTGTGTATCTGGCTCTGATACTAACCAGTGCCTACCCAGGGACTGACTAGTATCTCTCCCCAGCCTGTCCCCACACACCCTCTCACCTGCTGACCTGTGAATGGGGCAATCACTCCCGCAGTGTTATTGTGTTCTGCTAGTGAATACAATGATTAGTGTTGCTAACTATAGCTGGCAGCACTGATTGTTTTGGGGAAAACCTGACAGGCTGGTTTCACTCAAGTCGGTTAATAGGTTGACTTGTGTAACACCAGCTAGCCCATACATAGATCGACTATGGCTGGTCTCTGCTTAATTGGTGTAATTTCAATCCATGTCTGGCCCGCTTAACCACTACGCAGTCCCTAAACATCCTTCCACAAACCTTTACATTTTTCCTTCCCAGATTACTTCATCCTCCTCTCCTATACATAGTGCCCACTGTCATACTCTCCACACTTCTCTCCTATACATAGTGCCCACTGTCATACTCTCCACACTTCTCTCCTGTAAATATTACTCACTATCATACCCTCCATACTCCTCTCATATACATAAAACCTTTGGAAAACAGCGCTGTCCAGAAAATACTCGATTAATCAAAGCAAGGCCTAAGCCAGTGAGGCAGGCTCTAAACGTGATAATATAAATAATAACAATATAAATTCTTGCTGCAGCTCAATGTGAGATACCCACACTAAACACAAACCAAAAAAATATAAAGCTGCGCTAAAACTTATAAATTGCAATAATAATATTGTGACATATTAAATTCTAGTATCAAATACTAGACAGTGTGTACTATCAAAAATTGTGCAAAAAATCATCAAACTTAAAACACATAAAAAGTCCAAGGGGAAGAGAAGCACAAAGGTATGAATTCAGTCCGTTGAAGTGACTCGTTACAAACACCCTTCAGATGTATAGCAGGTGCGCCCAGAAAGAAAGTTTTATCCACCACCTAATTCAGTGAGGCTTACCAGCTGCCAAGATCTCTTTTTAGGGAGATCATACAAGCATGAAACAAAGCGATCGTTCCTGGTCTCTCCAATGGGTTCTGCTGGCGTCTCCAACTCTTATGTCTCTTTCTTAAAGCGTCTCACATTCCACTGTAATTGTTAGGTAAAAGAAGAAAGAAAGGCTCCCATAGCATAATTCCGTATAAAATTTTAATCCGAACGTAATAAAAGTAAAACAAACTCACAGATTTCCAGTTGAGTACAAGCGTAAGTACAATCACGAGCCGGCCGACTCTCTCCTATTAACACTGCCCGCCCTTCCTGGTCAACGGGGAATGGCGGTAACGTCAGCATGCCGCTCACCCTATATCATCTCATATACATAGTGCCCACTGTCATACCTCCAACACTTCTCTCCTATACATAGTGCCCACTGTCATACTCTCCACACTTCTCTCCTATACATAGTGCCCACTGTCATACCTCCAACACTTCTCTCCTATACATAGTGCCCACTGTCATACTCTCCACACTTCTCTCCTATACATAGTGCCCACTGTCATACTCTTCACACTTCTCTCCTATACATAGTGCCCACTGTCATACTCTCCACACTTCTCTCCTGTACATACTGCTCACTGTTATACCCTCCACACTTCTCTCCTATACATAACGCCCGCTATCATATCCTACACACTCCTTACCTGTACATAGTGCCCACTGTCATACTCTCCACACTTCTCTCCTGTACATACTGCTCACTGTCATACCCTCCACACTTCTCTCCTATACATAACGCCCGCTATCATATCCTACACACTCCTTACCTGTACATAGTGCCTGCTGTCATACACTTCTCTCCTGTACATAGTGTCCACTGTCGTACCCTTCACACTCCTCTCCTATACAGTGCCCACCGACATACCCTCCATACTCCTCTCCTATACATAGTGCCCACTGCCATACCCTCCATACTTCTCTCCTATACATAGTGCCCACCGCTATACCCTCCATACTCCTCTCCTGTACATACTACTCACTGTCATACCCTCCACACTCCTCTCCTATACATAGTGCCCACTGTCATACCTCCAACACTTCTCTCCTATACATAGTGCCCACTGCCATACCTCCAACACTTCTCTCCTATACATAGTGCCCACTGTCATACCCTCCACACTCCTCTCCTGTACATACTACTCACTATCATACCCTCCATACTCCTCTCATATACATAGTGCCCACTGTCATACCTCCAACACTTTTCTCCTATACATAGTGCCCACTGTCATACCCTCCACTCCTGTACATACTACTAACTTTCATACCCTCCATACTCCTCTCCTATACATAGTGCCCACCGTCATACCCTCCCTCCACACTCCTCTCCTGTAATTACTGCTTCCTTCCTACTCTCCTGTACATAGTGCCCACTGTCATACCCCCCACACTCTTCTCTTATACATAGTGCCCAATTTCATACCCTCTACACTCCTCTGCTGTGCATACTGCCCACTGTCTTACCCTTCACACTCCTCTCCTGTACATAGTGCCTTCTGCCATACCCTCCGCACTCCTCTCATGTACATAGTGCCCACTGTTAGACCCTCCACATTCCTCTCCCTCACCTGCACATACTTCCCACTTTTATACCATCCATACTCCTCCCCTATGCCTCTTACCCACAAAAACTGTTCTTTAAAATTATATGTTAAAATTATATGTTAAAATTATATGTTCCTCAATGTTACCAGCTCTAGAATGGGCACTTTTGTCAGTTCAACTAAAGGAAATCTCACAGTCCTCATATTTGTTCTGCCCCATTATTAGTACTTATTTAATTTTGTAATTACTATTGTGATGTATAGAGGAACACGGGGGATGTCAGCTACTCTAAATATAGCACTTGTAAAAAAAAGCGTCCCTGAAAATATTTTTGAAATGTTGACAACCATGTACTTAGGCACTGCCCAAGGGCCACAGGGTCAGTAGGGGCCCCATGAGAGGCTCCGGTGATAGTAAAGCGGTAGTAAACTTTTCTAACATTACTACTTTTTAGAGGCCCTTGGGTAGGTTATGCCATAATGTACAAGTGTGCCCAGCATATTAGCACATTAGGGTACACTTAAATTGTCAGACTGAGCCCTCCAGTGCTGTGCTGTGATCAGTCTGGCGGGGCCCGGGCACTTCCATCTTCACCCGGTCTTCCTTCTGGGTTCTGTGCCTTCTGTCACTTGCCTTGGCCAGGCTGCGTTGATGTCATTCCCTCTTTCTCCCATCCCCCCCTTTCTCTCTCATCCTCCCTCCCTTACCCCTCACACCTCTTTCATCCCCTTTCTCTCTCTCTCTCTCTCTCTTCCTGCCTCTCTCTCTTTAATTTAATTTGTTATAACAAAAAATAGTTAGCATTTTTATTTATTTATTGTTTATAAAAGGCCCCATCAAAATCCTCAGCACCAGGCCCACGATGTTCTTAATCTGGCCCTGCATACTACCGATGAGCCCCTCACCCCTTTCATCACATATGTTTACTGTCACCGTCAAAGACCAACAAAACACCGCCACAGCCCGCAAGGATGACACCTTACCCTTAAGGGCTCCCCCACACCCCCGGGGCCCGCTGGATCCCATCTTGCAGCCCCAGAGCCCAGAAAACAATCCCCACTACCTAGAGGTGTATTCTAACACCCTCAATTACAGGTCCACATTAGTTTCCACCTCTATGTCATGGTTATACAGTGATCTTCCTGTGTTTGCTTACCTTCCCCCATGTCTTCAGACTAAGAAGCTAGCCACTTCCACCTGGTGGTTTTTATAACCTCTGCTTTAAGCATGGCTCCACCCCAGGCAATATCAGGGAGCCCTATATTAACCTTTGCACTGCAGGCCTCAGTGCTGATCAACCATTGTGTATTATTTGTGTGTTAGCTTCCTGTTTCCTGCCGTGTGCTCTGCTACTGTTTTCCGTTACAGACTTTGGGGTGTCTTGACTATCCTTGTTTGCCTGTGATCCTGACCTTTTGGCGTGTACCCGACTATTCTTGTCTGCTTGTGGCACCGACCTTGGCTTTGTCCCTCACCATCCCTATCCTCCTGTTGCCTACTGTGGGTGTGAGCTGGGGGACCCTGGGGGTCGCGACCTGGAGCCAGTTGCAGCCAAGTCCATCCTCACCACTGGAGACTCTGGTGAACACCTGCTTTCTCTTAGACTCCGCACCCCAGGGAATCTTACGCTCTAACCCCAGTGGGATCTGTCCCCCGTATGCAGCAGTCAGCCGTAGGGTCCACAACCGGTGCACTCCTGATCCCTACGGTGTGCACCTGTCAACTCGCCTCAAGGTGACCTGACACTCTACTTGCCTGATCACCAGGCCCCCCATTCTGAGCCACAACCTCCCCACCACCTGAGCGTTAGACAACTGTACGAAGTCGTAAAATATCTGACTTAACGTCCGAGATCAGCTCCCTGATCATTCGAACCCAAAAGCATTACCCCTTCCATGCATAACCCAGACAGCCGGCGGTTTATCCCGCCGTGCCTAACGTTCCATTTCCCATATCACCTTGCTCCACCTCAACCCCCATACACCTAGCCAGTGAACACATGCCTCCCTCCTCTAACTACCCAACTGTCTGCCAACGGATCTCACATCTGCTCTCCTGGCCCCCCAACAAACATACAGATAAAGAAAATCCAGACACGGCTTATAAGTCCTCCATCTGGACAAAAAAACGCCAAAGGCAGCACCAACTTTAAAGTAAACCAATGTACCCCTTACCACAAACAACACAGCTTGTATATACAGACTACTCCCCCACTCGTGTTTTATTTTTATTTATTTATTTTTATTATTTATTCCACCACCACATGAAGGCATAGGTAAGTGCGTAATCGCTTTGCTTCCCACCTACCATTCCTCCTTACTGCCGCCTCATCCAACCCACATCTGGTAGCTTCTACAGCCGCCCAGATGCGGAAGGAGTGTGAAGCGTATTCTGCACCATCTAACCTTGCGTCCCAGTGGCATTTTCAGAACACCGACCCGAACTGGAACCTTGACCAATACTTCCCAGCCTTGTGCCACATGAACTGCCCCCCATGCCATCTTTTCCAAACCCTAGAAACTCCCTAAACGTTTTATCCCTTTTTTTTGTATTACCCTGAATCCTGGTAACACAAACAGCAGCACCTCCACCCCTCTAACCCTTTGATCATTTTTTTATTCATTTTTTTTTAAATTGTCCAACCCAAACTCTTTTTTTTCAATCCACCCTGCACCGCAGGTTAAACAAAAGCCAAAAACCCACCAGTTTCCGCTCAATGGCAGATACCGACCCCGGTTTACCAAGTTCCTAGAACCACAGTACCACCAACAACCTTACCCCCCATGTAGCCATGCTTGACCTCAGACTCTTGCACCGAACAACCCACCCTTCTTTCATACCTTCACGTAAGCCGCCCATGTGGACTCACTGGCTGACCGCCCTGTTACCTCCCGTGGTGACTCCAATGCCATCTCCCATACCCAGCCCGAGTAGGGAATTCCTCCCCCTCTGTGGCCGGCTAACTCCCACCGAAAATAGATGCAAGGAGTAAGCCCCTCGTGTTTCCAAAGCCTGCAAGATGAATAGCATATAGAAAATGTTCAACTGCACCTAACGCACCACAAAGTGGCGTAGCTTCCGTATGACCAGTTGTGACAACGCGGACATGTGGTTGACCACGTAACCATGTCAGGTTCCTGCATGACCCTTACCCCAGCTCCATAGCCGGAACCACTGGAAAAATTCCAATAGCACACGTTTACGAATGAACACCCCACTTCCACCCAACAAAATTGGGGCCAAATTTCCTCACTCTATTGCCCCTGAAAGAAAAAATTTCCCCCAAACCTGTTTACCCTGCCGTGTTCGTGACCCCTTTTCCCATCGACCTGGCATCCACCTATCGTCTTTTATATGTGGCCAAGAACTCGTACCAAACCTTCTAACCCTCCCTATGTTCCGCATTTAACTGTTTAAATTAGCCAGGGCCTGAAACCCCCACTGTAGCAGATGGCAACCGTCGGCCAAAACCCACTCATCAGAATAAAACCGGCAGGTGAAATTGAACTTACCCAGCAACGAATGCAAAGTCCTCAACTGTACCTCACACCATACCTGGGCCTCCCCCACCCCCTTCTATAGTACCTCCACCTTGGTCAACAATCACAATGCCAGAACAAAATAGTACAATATCCCTCGTCGGCCCCCCGTATTTTGCAGCCAATGGCACTAATGAACCTACCTGCAATGTGCTCCAATGTATAAAGTATAATCGCGCACACATCGGAGGAAGGTGGCCCAACACACAAAAACGTCCAAGCCATGTACGATTGAATCAGGGACCGACACGTCTCTACCCCCCAACTCCGGTAATTACCTAAACATCTAACCATGGCCCACTAAATTGAGCAACCTATGGGCAGGCATCGTTCCAAGTAAAAAACTCCTCTTGCCAGCATCTATCCAGCAGCCAAATCTCTCCGAATAAACTGTAAGCAAGTGGAACACGGATTCCTAGTTCACCATAGGCGCCCCTTTTCCGTCACACCTAACCCACCTTATAGCTGTGTACGTGAAGTATCGGACACAGTGCACCACATCGGATTATGACAGAACCTTTTAACACTCGTGTTTAATGTCAAAAACCACTGAACTGACAGGAGCTCACATTGCACTGTCAACCCACCCCCCTTCCTTTTCGGCCGACCATCCAGAGGGGGGTATACGCAGGGCCGTCTTTAAGGCAGGGCAAAAGGGGCAGCTGCCCAGGGCCCTGTCATTGTTGTTCATATTTGACAACTATCCCAGCTTACATTCCCTTGTCCCTTGCAGTTTTAGTCCTGTGCTGCTACTAATGCTACCCAGCTCTGCCCTATTGTTGTGTACAGATGACTCCCCTGCAGACCCGTGTTTACCTATAAATACTGACATTCATATGTAAATAGCAGTCACATGCATATGTAAATAGCCGAGGCCAACTGCATTGATATGTAAATAAAGGCAGCATTCATAAGTATATCATACCCCACTGCAGTGAGAAGATGTGCTGCAACCTATTGCAACCAGTGAGCAGTATTACTGTACAGTAATCTCTAGCAGCCAATCAACAAGCAGAAATGTGCTGTAACCTCTAACAACTAATCAGTGAGCCTTAAGGAGTGCTGTAACCTCTAGCAACCAGTCAGTAAGCAGTAATAATATGCTGTAACCTCTGGCAACCATTTGCAATCGCTGCCTGATCTGATACAGTAAAGTGATTTTAAGTCTTGCTGCTATTTATTGTATGTCTCAGAGAAGGTGGAGAGTGAAATTGCATGGGGAAAATGTTTGCTCAGGGTCCAATCAATATTAAATACGGCCCTGGGTATCCCCCCACCCCGGAAGGAACTGCTTCGGGGGCCTCGACTACTACAGAAACCGCATCCAGAAGCCGCTATCCTTTGATCCCCATTAAGAGGCGGCCATACCGACCTGCACGGTCTAAACTGCTCATCATCCCGTAGCCAATCAGATCCCCCTTTTTAACGTGTGCAATGGCCTACATATAACAGAACAATGGGTTCTTCCCCCCCATGGCAATCGCATAATGGCGACCGCCTTCCACAAAATCAATCGGTACCTCCTCTTACCTTCATCCCTTTTCCCTTAATCTTCCTGCATGACCCTACACACTTAAAATGTAAATTCCCCCCCTTTTATTTTTTTTAAAGGGGGCCATAACGAGAAGATCTCCACACACTTACCTTTTCAAATCGTGGAATTCCTATTTAATTGTGTTCCCAGGGGACAACCTCAAAGCACCCGTACATCTCACATTTTTTTTATTTATTTATTTATTTTGCATCTGCAATCCTTACCATCTCCATACTACCATTACCTGACAACCCCACCACTGCACCACTGTCCCCAAACTGCAGACGCACCGCCCGCCATTTGTGGGCCAGCATCCACCACCTCTGTTCCCGGAGGAGTAACTGCCACCGACATTGCACCCCCCTTTCCAACCCCCCAACAAATCCTGTAATGCAACTTAAACGAAAAACATTTAGACATTATTTGACTTACCGGGCTGACTGGAACCCCAACAGCCGCTGTGCTTGCCTCCATTGCTGGCTCGCATTCCTGCGGCTCCTCCTCCTCGCAGACTGTCAGCTCGCCTTCCAACCTGTCGTCCTAGACCAGGACCGGTGGTGTCATCAGCCCCCCAGGCAAAGAGGTCCTGGGGGCTGTGGAGTCCCTCTGTTGTAGTGCCTGTCTCACCCCCGAAGCTCTGCCTCCTGCCATGGTTCTACACATGCCCTCACATACTGTGACCTGGAAGGCCAACCTCGTCCTTCCACCGCCATCTTGTGCCATCTCACGCCGCCCGTATAGGCAACGCCCACCCGCGGAGCCCTGCCCCCTTAAAAACTTTTTTTTATATAAGCAGCCTGACGGCCATACTAATAAGTCTCCCTCGCCGAGCCTTCCTCCCCGCGCAGCGATGCAGGCAGAGGAGGTAGTAGTCCTGCGATTCACGGGCGGGGAAGCAGCACCATAACGGCCCGTGACCCCACCCACCGAGCTGGGCTGGTGGCGTGGAGTCCACCCAGACCCTGCTCATGTAGACGGCTGGGTATTCTTTGCTGGAGCACCGGATTCTTCCCCCTAGAGTGCTCCTTGCCTGGCGCATGGCCCCAGATGAGGGCCCTGGTGAAAACAGAGTGCCAGAGGCCGCAAACTGCATGCACAGAAACCCTCACCTCCCAGCCTCCATCCACTCACCTGGTCATCCATAGAGACCCTCATCCGAGTGACATCTCAGCCATGTTGGAGGAGCAGAGCAAAAAACTGCCTCCTCCTTTCTTTCTCCACAACTTTCTGTTCCCCAGCCAAGTCCCACCTCCTCCTTATATATTACCACTCCCCCTTGGACTTTACTCACTGTCCCCTCCCCTCTTATCTCTTCGTATTAACCCCTGCATTGTCTCCCCTAAAAACATGGTCATGCCTGGCCCTGCACTACTTTTTCTTTTCTGCCTTTTCCGTTTCGGGCCTCACTATATCGTTATTATATCATATTGTCATTCCCCGAAGTAAGTTGGGGGTCTGTATTCTATAATGTGCAGCATCCATATAGCGATGGGCAAACAAGTAATGAAATGAATTAACCCTAACCGGGGCTTAGATGGGTGACCCAATATATATAGTGGCGGCTGTTTGACTAGGGGAAGTGAGAGCTACATAATCTTAACAACTAGGGACGGCTTGTCTACCCCTGCCAGTGGCGTAACTAGAACCTTCAGGGCCCCGATGCAAGAAACCATGATGGGCCCCCCTGAACCCCAGCCAGGGCCCTTCCCTTCGAGTCTGGCGGTGCAACTCCAGGGCGTGGTCACAGGTATGACCTTTGTGAGCCCTGTAGTTCCACAACTGGTATCATTAGTTTTTTTTTATATAATTTTTTTTTAATTCTTAGGTGCCCCATTGGGGGACTGTCCCTAGGCAGTATGGGGTCCCTGTCCCCAGAAGAGATGAGGTCCTTTTCTCCAGGGCAGATGAAGTTACTGCCCCCAGGTGAGAAGGGATCACGGTTCCTAGGGGAGGTGGGGGTCCCTGTCCCTACGTAAGAAGGGGTCCCTGTCCCCAGGGGGAGAGGGAGGGGGTATGTAATGGTGTGTGGGGGATGGGGTCCTCTCACTCACCATGACCAAGCTGTAGGCCGCGCACTCATCCATGTTGGTCTGGGCTCCATCCAGTGTGCTGGATGGGCGATCAGCATATCTCCCAGAAAGACCTTTCATCATCTGTGTATGACGGGGGAGGAGGGGGGCTGGCAGACAAGCCTGCAGTGTCCTGCGGGGAGCCGGCTCTCATAGGGCTGCACTGCATCTGTGTGCTTAAAGTTTGTTTACCCGGGAGAAGTATGCAGTGCAGTGTGGGCCGGACTCGGGGGGGGGCGGGACTCTGGCCGGGGAGAACAGACATCGGACTGAGCGGCAATGCATGGAGCAGGATAGGGGTACTCTGAGGAGCCGGCTGAGGGCACAGGTTATGCGGGGAATGCACAACTAAAGAGCAGCCAGTGCGATAGTCGAGCATGGAGCTCTGCTAGTCACTCTCCACCTCCAGCCACCCGTGTGCATGGTGCACTGGTACCCCTAGCTGCCTATGCTGCTGCTGGCCATATGTAGAGGGGGCTGCATGGGCCCCCTGCATCACAGGGGCCGGTTGCGGTCGCGACTGCTGCACCCCCTATAGTTACGCCCCTGACTCCTGCCCTACACCTGATAGATGTTATAGGTTTGTAAGAGGTGGGTACTGGGGGGTAGGTTTGAGTGGGCCTAAAAATCATATAAATCATGGCTCCTGTATATCCTGGATCAGGGATAAGGCTAGTAAGGGGGGTATTGCTTGATAAATTGACCACCCAATGCCTGCAATATTGTAAGGTAGTGAACGGGCCCCTGCTTTCAGGGTAGTATGATGTTTAGTAAAGTATATAGAATTACTAGCTCCTCTATGATGATATGAGGTCTGCAATATGAAGAATAGTTCATATAAGGCCTAGAGGTAAGCGCCAATATAAATGTCGCAGCAGGGCACAAGATCGGATCAGTCACTAAAATATACCAAGTGCTCCGTTCGATGTATACTTTACCGATCGGTGTCTCAGGTCCTTCTGGGCGCTCATTCAGCCGTGGTAGTGTTCAGTTAGAGAGTAAAAGGCTACAACTATATGGGATCCGAGCAGGTCTGGTGTCTAGTCAAGTGCGTGCGTTGAATGCTTTCTCGTCTGACGGGTTGGAGGCCCAGGACTGCTCCAGGTAGAAATCATGGTGGTAACCGGAGTCAGGGATATTGAAGCTAGTGTAAGTGTCTGTAGTCTTTCAAGGCAGGTGAGTAAGGGAATGGTCCATATGCACGGCAGAGGAAAGGAGAGCGGCACTAGGCAGGGTATGAAGCATGTAGGCTAATCCACCATCGCATGGGTGTCCCGGAGCTCTCGTGAGGCGACAGGTCTAGCGGTCCCTGCGTGCTCTGCGAGGTAGCGGGGCCGAAGTCGGGCTCGTCGGTGTGTGGCGGGGTCGGTGTCCTCCAAGTGGTCTGAAGGTGGATGGTGACCTATGTCTGCGAGATCTGGACAGTTGAGTTTCCATGAGATCTTCAGTGCTGTGGGTGTTGGGTGAAATGTGGACCCGAAAATCAGCATACCAATTAGGTACTTCAACCAGTGGCAGGTTCAGCGTTTTGCAGAAGGTTTCTAGATCTTCTGCCACTTTTAAGATGGCAGTGCGGCCCTGGTAAGAGGCTTGCAGAGCGAACGGAAACTTCTAGCGATAGCGGATATCTCTCTGCCTCAGCACGTCAAGTAATGGGCACAAGTCTCTTTGATGTTTCAGCGTGATCGCCGAAAGATCCTGATATATCTGGATCAAATGGCCTTCAAATGTCAGGTTCAGATCGCTCCTAGTTTTTTTAAGAACCTCTTCTTTGAGGGTATAGTCGTTAACATAACAGATGACATCCCGTGGGGGATCAGAATCTTTGCCCTTAGGCCTAAGGGCTCTATGTATCCGCTCCATAGCTATAGGTGTACCGGAGGGTCAGACTAGCAGCTGGTTGAATAGGGATGTGACCGCTGGGAGGATTTGCTCGGGCTCCATCGACTCCGGGAGGCCTCTAATCATCAGATTGTGTCTTCGTCCCCTATTGTCGATATCTTCGACATGGCGCTGGAGGTCTCTGAGCTGCCAGGTGTGTGTGTCGACTTTGCCTTGAGCCATCTGCAATTCATGCTGTTGTTGCACCGCCTTTAGCTCCATGAAGTTTACTCTCCCTGTGATTGCTTGTATCTCGTGGCGGAGGTCTGAGATGGCCACGGTTAGAGTGCTCTTTATATTGGCCGCGACAGTCCTCAGGTCGTGGATATTTTGTTGTTGGTGATGGGGAGATGGACTGTCTGCCATAGTGTGCTGTGGATCAGTCGGCATCAGGGTAATCCCGATGTGGTTGGTGGCGGGAGAACGGGCCGCCATGTCGGCCCCCTGGTTCCTGAAAAAATCCGGTATTGTCTGGGTATTACGGGATCCCAGGTCCCTTGGCGAGCGGGATCTAGATGCAGAGGGTCTGCTTGAGGAGGTCCCCATGATGTGACAATGTTTTTCAGGTAAAATCCTCGGTGATCGATCTTTTTTAGGCTGAGGTAAGACGGAGCAAAAAGCTTAAGCAGCCATCCTTTCTCTAGGCAAGCCACGCCCTCCCGGCTTTTTTTTAATATGTTGTTGACGTCGACGACCTGTTTTATTTTTCTGCTTGTTTGCCGAGGTGACCATCTTGGCGTTTGTCAAGAGGGTTGAGAGTGGCCAGCAAGATTGCCTACAGCCACATCAATACACCCGCTCTTGTCTGATCTTGAATGCTAAGCAGGGTCAGGCCTGGTTAGTACCTGGATGGGAGACCGCCTGGGAATACCAGGTGCCGTAGACTTTTTTTTAATATGTTGTTGGCGTCGACGACCTGTTTTATTTTTCTGCTTGTTTGCCGAGGTGACCATCTTGGCATTTGTCAAGAGGGTTGAGAGTGGCCAGCAAGACTGCCTACGACTACATCACCCTAAATGCGCCTGATCTCATCTGATCTTAGATGTTAAGCAGGATCAGCCCTGGTTAGTACCTGGATGGGAAACTGCCTGGGAATACCAGGTGCCGTAGGCTTTTTTTTTATTTGTGCTTGGAGACTCTTATAACAATGATGAAATGGGAATGACAGATACGGAAAGAAAAGTGACCTGAAGTTGTGCCGTGGTCATGTGGTCAGTATGCCTAAAAGGGGGCATTCCCAAGTAGTACTAAAAAAGAAAAGGGGATACAAAGAAAAAGGGGGAACGGGAGGGTGGGACAACCTCCAGAAACATCTGACAGGGCAGGGAGGAACCGAGGCCGTCTTATAACGGTGAGGCTCCTCCCACAAATGACGGCGGGCCTACGTTCCGCCTCCCCACTTGTCCTCGGAGACTCTTATAACAATGATGAAATGGGAATGACAGATACTGAAATAAAGTGACCTGAAGGTGTGCCGTGGTCACGTAGTCAGTATGCCTAAAAGGGGGCAAAAAGTACAACAGACAGGGAGATGAAAACACAAAGTTTATTCAACCTGAACCAATCAATCAGTTGAATGAAGAAACGCTTGAGACATCTCTTTTACCGGCTCCGGGATGTACCTGGCATAGCATTAAGACCTCCACCTACCCAATCTCTTATTGATATGCATGGGGACCCCCTGACGTGAAGCTGCAGAGGCTGCCCCGATCCTAAAGGAGTGACCAGAGTAGGACTTGGGGTTGAGCCCCAAATTCCCCAAAAGTGTGCGGCAGTATTTGATGAAAAGTGATAATGTAAGCGGGGCCCCGTTAAAGGGCAAAAGAGGACCATCCCTGGGTTGTCCTGCCAACTGGAGCAACAACAGATCAAAAACCATGACCGGGCACCAACTAGAATTGATCCTGAAAAACCTGATATCTGTGCCGGACCCTATCTGTTGCATCTTACAAACCTCTAAATGTAATAATAAATTATCAGGATACCTAACTAATTGCTTAATGTACAACGTATGAGACCCAGCCCCAGTACAAGCAAATTCCCCTGGCCTAAGAAAACCATAGAAGGCCAAATAAATTGCCACCTTCAGCACCAGACTAGGTAAAACCCCGAAAGGAGATCTAGATAACGTGACCGACAGGGCCCGGAAAATG
The DNA here is from genome assembly GCF_037356315.1 of Lithobates pipiens. Taxonomy (NCBI): domain Eukaryota; kingdom Metazoa; phylum Chordata; class Amphibia; order Anura; family Ranidae; genus Lithobates; species Lithobates pipiens. The sequence continues at coordinate 110,291,871 of NW_027507787.1, forward strand.
TCCCCGGTGATAGGAAGCCTATTGCTGGGGTTAGGCGAGCTACCCTTCTGAATACCCCTCAGAACCGCCTTGACCGCATGAGCCGCAAACACTGAGGGTCTACCGGGATATTGTAAAGAGAAAAAATACTGCACGCCCGCCAAGTAACCCCTGATTGTGCCGTGAGATAACCCGAGCTGAGAATGACAGTAAGCTACAAACGCTAAATGTACAGCACGTCCTAACAATCCGACCTGAGGTACAGGGTACGAAACGTCTGAAAATCATTCCAAGCTGTGTGGTAAGCCCACCTGGTGTTGATGGACAGAGTCCTGTCGATCAACCCCAATGCGCCTGTCAAGTGCAACCCTAATCCTTCCTCAGAAGTGAAAACTGCGGGGAGGGGGTCGCCAATACGTCTGCGTCCGTAACCTACAGGAAAAAAGATGAAAAATCAAACCGGGACAGAGCATCCACTGCAGAATTTTGCACGCCACTAATAAACCTGCAGTGTATGTGAAACCTAAAATTAAGTGACAACCAATGAGCCTGCGTAAAAAAGACATGATGAGCAAGGAACTAGACCTGCCTTTATTGATGACCTCCTAAATTTCCTGATTGTCCGTGAAACACGTGACCGTATTGCCCGTCAATAAATGTCCCCAAACCTGGGCTGCCGTTACTATGGAGTAAATCTCAAATAATGCCGACATCTGAAAGAACCTGGGAATCATGCCACATTCCTCTGGCCATGCCCCGCCAGCCAATGCGTATCAATAAAAAAAAATGATGAACATAAATTGGCCGCATATGCGGATGATCTGCTGTTTTTTATAACCTCCACAAGGATCTCCTTACCTTCTTTGTTATGGGAGTTGCGCATATATAGAGAGATATCTAACTTTAAATTAAATTACAGTAAATCGGAAGCGATGGTGGTAGAAATTAATAATGTAATGAAATCCCAGCTAGCGGCGCATTTTGCGTTCAGATGGACGGATTCCCACATATGCTATTTAGGGACTAAAATATCAAATAAGTTGAACAGATTGTTTGAATTAAATTTTATCCCATTAATACGACAGATTAAGTTAGATTTTGAACGCTGGGATAAAACGGTTTTTACATGGTTTGGGAGAATTAATATTATCAAAATGAACGTAATGCTGAGGCTGCTATATTTTTTCCAGACCCTACCAATAAAGCTCCCTGTAAGATTTTTGAGAGATCTGAGATCTAGTTTTACGAAATTTATATGGGCAGGTAAAAAAGCGAGAATACGCAGTGATATTTTGATATTGCCAAAAGAGAGAGGAGGGGTAGGATTCCCAGATCCAGTAGGCTATTATGAGGCATCACATTTAGCACTGGTAGTAGACTGGTGTAGACTTCAAAAAGAAAAACCTTGGATAGATATGGAACAAGCAATAATCCCGATACCACTGGAAGGAATAGTGTGGCTCTCAGAGGTAGAAATTCCACAAGAGGTACGTAGACATCCGACAGTGGGTGCCACACTACAGACAGTCCAAAAGTTATTTAAGAAAACCGGGATATCAGAGCATCCAAGCCCTATGATACCAATTTTGGGCACTCTGAGTTTTCAGCCAGGTTTGACAGATCAGGGTTTTAGGGATCTAAGACGAAAGGGAATCAGTAGGATTATACATTTCTCAATTGATAATCATGTAATGTATAAGGAAGAGATCGAACAAGAATTTAGAGAGGACTTGGACCCATTCAGGCGAGTAGAGTTAAATGCTTTTCTTCGATCAAGTAGGCAGAGAATACCGGTGATTAGGACACTATCTGGGTTTGAACAGATATGCTTAAAAGGTGAACCACTGAAACACTCCCTCTCAACGATGTATGCATTGCGGATGGAACAGGAAGCCTCACAAGATCTGGCTTTCTTACGAGCATGGGAGAGTGACCTAGGAGTCACTTTCTCAGACTTACAGAAAAATAAGTTTTTCATGTTCACGCCTAAGGCGTCAATAGCAACTAGATACCAAGAAGGGGGCTATAAAATTTTGTCTAGATGGTACAGAACCCCAGAAGTATTGCACCGGATATACCCACAAGTATCAAATTTGTGCTGGCGCTGCCAGAGAGCCGAGGGTACTCTGTTACATATATTTTGGGACTGTCCCGGAGTAAAATATATTTAGAAGATGGTATCGGAAATAGTGAAGGAAATAACAGATGTGTCTCTTGGTGAAAATCCGGCAGCTTTTTTACTGCATGATGTTCCGTTATCCATAGAGAAATATAAAAAGTCTCTTTTAAGGCATTTGCTTACAGCAGCAAAAGCATGCATTCCAGTTTTATGGAAAACCACGGTGGCTCCAACCAAATCACAATGGATGAGCAGGGTATCGGAGATCCAACAAATGGAAAATTTGACTATGATATTGAGAGAGCAAGAGGATAGGTATCATGAAGTGTGGAAACCCTATATTATATATAGGGAACAAAACCATTAGGGGGGTTCCCTTTTATTTTTTTTACTTATTTTTCCCTCTCTCCTGTCTGTTATGTCCACATTCTGGTCCGGGGTCATCCTGTCTCTATAATATCCCTGTTTTACCATTTTGATCCTGGTCTAGAATGGGGACATGAAAATCCTTCCATGTTTTTTTTCTGGGCAGGGTTAAGGGGAGAGATATACTAGTTTGGTCATAACACAGGGTTAAAACAAAGCTTAATCTAAATGTTTTCTTGTATTTAAATATCTGTGGGAGGGTCTGTAATTTTTGGGAGGGGTAGGGGGGGGGGGGGAGATGGAGGAGGAATAAAGAGAAACTAAAAAAAAAAATTTCTTTCTTTTTTCTTTCTTTATTTATTTTTTTCTGTCCTTTTCCTCTTTCTCTTTCTTTTTTGTTATGTTTTATCATTTGTTTTTTTTTTTCTTTAAAGACAAATAACCAGGGCTATCCCAGGTTAAGGAAAAAAAATAATAGTGAATATAAGGAAATATGGTAATGTAATAGAAGAAATTAAGCACGATTAAATGATGAATGACACGGTGTTAAACATAAGATGTAGGTGTGTTTAGATATGAAAAACTGTATCACTATATTATGAAAATAAAGAATAAAAAAAAAAAAAAAAAAAAAAATGGCTACATAACCTTTAGAGGCGGCGGTATCGGTAACTACTTGCAAAGAAGACAACGACACTGCTGGGATAAACATGGAAATCCCGTTCCAGTGATGGAGGAACTCATCCCACGTGTGCAAATCGGACAAAGCTGCGGAATCTAAAATGACCCTAGAATTCGAGTCCGGGGCCATTGGTAGCAAAGCCAGCCTGGGAGTCCAGAACGATACCCAGAAAGTTCAGAGTGGTAGCCAGGCCCTCCATTTTTTTGTCTGCCAATGCAACATTGAGAGCGGAAAAAACAGCTACCAACTTCTGAAGATCCGAAGGTACCCGACCCTCACTCTCAATCAGAAGGTAGTCATCCAGGTAATGAATAACCTCCTGACAACGCTCCTTCTGCTTGAGAATCCAATTGAGCGCCTACGCAAACACATTAAAAAGCCAAGGACTACTTCTAGACCCAAAGGTAAGCTTGGTGGCCAAATAATACAAATCCCTCCATTTGACCCCATGCCACCGCCAAAGCGCTGGCTGAATAGGAAGGAGCTTAAAAGCATCAGAAATATCTGATTTAGACAGCCAAGCATTCCTTCCTGCACAGATGATGTGCAGGAGTGGCCAGCAAGATTGCCTTCGGCCAAATCAATCTGTATGCGCCTGATCTCGGATGCTAAGCTGGGTCGGCCCTGGTTAGTACCTGGATGGGAGACCGCCTAGGAATACCAGGTGACATTTTTTTTTTAGTAAGTTGTTGGCGTCGACGACCTGTTTTATTTTTCTGCTTGTTTGCCGAGGTGACCATCTTGGCGTTTGTCAAGAGGGTTGAGAATGGCCAGCAAGATCGCCTATGGCCCTATCACCCTGAATGCGCCCAATCTCGTCTGATAGTGGATGCTAAGCAGGCTCAGGCCTGGTTAGTACCTGGATGGGAGACCGCCCGGGAATACCAGGTGCAATAGGCTTCTTTTTTTAATATGTTGTTGGCATCGACTACCTGTTTTATTTTTCTGCTTGTTTGCCGAGGTGACCATCTTGGTATTTTTCAAGAGGGTTGAGGGTGACAAGCAAGATCGCCTATGGCCAAATCACCCTGAATGCGCTTGATCTTTTCTGCTCTCTGATGCTATGCGGGGTCGGAGTGGTTAGTACCTGGATGGGAGACCGCCTGGGAATACTAGGTGCCGTAGGCTTTTTTTTAATATGTTGTTGGCGTCGACGACCTGTTTTATTTTTCAGCTTGTTTGCCAAGATGACCATCTTGGCGTTTGTCAAGAGGGTAGAGAGTGGCCAGCAAGATCACCTACGGCCACATCACCTTGAATGTGCCCAATCTCGTCTGATCTCGGATCCTAAGCAGAGTCGAGCCTGGTTATTACCTGGATGGGAGACCGCCTGGGAATACCATGTGCTGTAGGCTTTTCTTTAACATGTTGTTGCCGTCAACGACCTGTTTTATCGTTCTGCTTGTTTGCTGAGGTGACCATCTTGGCGTTTGTCAAGAGGGTTGAGAGTGGCCAGCAAGATTGCCTATGGCTACATGACCCTGAATGCTCCTGATCTCGTCTGATCTTGGATGCTAAGCAGGGTCGGGCCTGGTTAGTACCAGGATGGGACACCGCCTGGGAATACCGTAGTTTGTTTTTTAATATGTTGTTGGCATCGACGACCTGTTTTACTTTTCTGTTTGTTTGCCGAGGTGACCATCTTGGCGTTTGTCAAGAGGGTTGAGATTGGCCAGCAAGTTTGCCTACGGCCACATCACCCTGAATGCGCCCGATCTTGTCTGATCTTAGATGCCAAGCAGGGCTGGGCTTGAATAGTAACTGGATGGGAGACCTCCTGGGAATACCAGGTGCCGTAGGCTTTTTTTATATATATTGTTGGCGTCGACGACCTGTTTTATTTTTTTGCTTGTTTGCCGAGGTGACCATCTTGGCGTTTGTCAAGAGGGTTGAGAGTGGCCAGCTACATCTCCTATGGCCACATCACCCTGAATGCGCCCAATCTCGTCTGATCTTGGATGCTAAGCAGGGTCGGGCCTGGTTAGTACCTGGATGGGAGACCGCCTGGGAATACCAGGTGCCGTAGGCTTTTATTTTTCTACTTGTTTGCAGAGGTGACCATCTTGGCGTTTGTCAAGTGGGTTGAGAGAGGCCAACAAGATCGCCTAAAGCCACATCACCCTGAATGCGCCCAATCTCATCTGATCTCGGATGCTAAGCAGGGTCGGACCTGGTTATTAAATGGATGGGAAACCGCCTGGTAGTACCAGGTGTCATAGGCTTCTTTTTAATATGTTGTTGGCGTTGACGACCTGTTTTATTTTTCTGCTTGTTTGCCGAGGTGACCATCTTGGTATATGTCAAGAGGGTTGAGTGTGGCCAGCAAGATGGCCTATGGCCACATCACCCTGAATGTGCTTAATCTTGTCTGCTCTCGAATGCTAAGCGGGATCGAGACTGGTTAGTACCTGGATGAGAGACCGCCTGGGAATACTAGGTGCTGTAGGCTATTTTTTAATATGTTGTTGGCGTCGACGACCTGTTTTATTTTTCTGCTTGTTTGCCAAGGTGACCATCTTGGCGTTTGTCAAGAGGGTAGAGAGTGGCCAGCAAAATCATCTACGGCCACATCACACTGAATGCGCCCAATCTCGTCTGATCTCGGAACCTAAGCAGAGTCGGGCCTGGTTAGTACCTGGATGAGAGACCGCCTGGGAATACCAGGTGTCGTAGGCTTTTCTTTAATATGTTGTTGGCGTCATCGACCTGTTTTATTTTTCTGCTTGTTTGCCGAGGTGACCATCTTGGCGTTTGTCAAGAGGGATGAGAGTGGCCTGCAAGATCGCCTATGGCCACATCCCACTGAATGCTCCTGATTCTCGGATGCTAAGCAGTATCGGGCCTGGTTAATACCTGGATGGGAGACCGCCTGGATGGGAGACTGCCTGGGAATACCCGGTGCCGTTAGCTTTTTTTAAATATGTTGTTGGTGTAGACGACCTGTTTTATTTTCCTGCTTGTTTGCTGAGGTGACCATCTTGGCATTTGTCAAGAGGGTTTAGAGTGGCCTGCAAGATCGCCTACGGCCACAGCTCACTGAATGCGCCTGATCTTGTCTGATCTCGAATGCTAAGCAGGGTCGGGCCTGGTTAGTACCTTGATGGGAGACCGCTTAAGAATACCAGGTGCCGTAGGCTTTTTTTTAATATGTTGTTGACGTCAACGACCTGTTTTTTTTTTTCTGCTTGTTTGCTGAGGTTACCATCTTGGCGTTTGTCAAGAGGGTTGAGAGTGGCCTGCAAGATTGGCAGTATCGGGCCTGGTTAATACCTGGATGGGAGACCGCCTGGATGGGAGACCGCCTGGATGGGAGACTACTTGGGAATACCAGGTGCAGTAGGCTTTTTTTAAATATGTTGTTGGCGTAGACGACCTGTTTTATTTTTCTGCTTGTTTGCTGAGGTGACCATGTTGGCATTTGTCAAGAGGGTTGGGAGTGGCCAGCAAGATTGCCTACAGCCACGTCACCCTGAATGTGCCTGATCTCGTCTGATATTGGATGCTAAGCAGGGTCGGAACTAGTTAGTACATGGATGGGAGACCACCTGGGAATACCAGGTGCCGTAGGCTTTTTTTTAATATGTTGTTGGCGTCGACGACCTGCTTTAATTTTCTGCTTGATTGACGAGGTGACCATCTTGGTTTTTGTCAAGAGGGTTTGTTAAGAGGGTGCTTAACGTTATTCCTGGTCAGCAAGAGTGTGCCCTGCGTGATCCATCAGGTTATGTCTGATCCAGATGGGAGATATGTGGTGTGGTGCTTGTTCTGGATGTATTCCATAGGCAAATAGTGGCGGTGAATGTATATGTGCCCCCCCATTTCACTCAAAGGTGTTATATGAATTATTGACCAGGCTTGCACCATATGGCCATCTCCCGACTATATGGCTGGGGGATTTCAATGCCGTTCTTTATGCGGCTTTGGACTCCTCCAATCCGGGCAGAGGGGACTCTGCCAGACTAGTTGGCTGGAGCTCTGTGGCTGGGTTGACGGAGTTGTGGCGCTGGCGGCATCCGTTAGACAGATGCTACTCGCACATATCGACCACCCACAGGTCTTCAGCCAGAATTGACCTGGCCTTTGGGAATGTGTTGTTGCCGTATGTGTCTGAGACCTCATATCTGGCAGGGGGGTTGACCGATCACAATCCTCTGGCGGTCACCCTAACCTTTGGGAAGGAGAAGAGGAGGTGTGGTTGGCGGGTCTCTCCGGGCTGGATACAGAATGAAGGGGTCTGTTAGGTACCTGGGTGGTGAGCCTGACTTGGTGGAAGGAGACCTCTCTTACGGCTCTGGTTCAAGTCCCCCTGAAATGGGAACAGAGGGACTAGAGCACAGCGGGGTAGGAGCGTCTGGCCAGATACAGCAGTGGATGCTGATGAGATGGGAATCTTCCAGATGCAGGAGCTTCAACAGCAGATTTCAACTGGATGGGTAGTCCACGGGCCTTGAGAGGCAGTAGCAGGTTCAGGAAGGTCTCTGAGCAGGAGAATAAACAGGACTGACAACAGGCAGGAACCAGCAGGGAAGAGGCAGAAGAAACGTCAACAGGCAGAGGTTCAGCAATGGTAATCAGGCCGAGATAGGTCAAACAAGCCGAGGTCGGGGCAGGAGAGAGCAGCGGAGTCAGACAGGAGCCAGGTCGGTAATCAGGTAAACTTCAGGCAGGGAAAACAGGTTGCTTCAGGTACTAGCTGCAGACGAACAGCACAGAACATCTGCAGCTGTACCTTTAAAAAGGGCCACTGGTGCAAATCGCGCTAGCGCGCACACGCAAACGGCGTGCACCCGCGTGCACGGAACGGATGGATCCCTGACATTGCCCCCCCCACAAGGGGCAACCTCCGGGTGCCCCTAGCGACTCTCTTTTCCGGGTGTGCAGAAAAGAAGGCACAAATTAATCTGTCAGCATGCAGGTTAACATCAGGTTCCCAAGAATTATTTTCCGGCCCATAGCCCTTCCACTTAATTAAGAACTGACCTTGTCCCTGCCGTCTTCTGAAGTCCAAAATGGCCTCCACCTCATACTCTTCATTTCCATTAACCAGCACAGGCTCAGGCGGTCTTGTTCCTCTATCAGGAAAGGGATCAGGTACAGCAGGTTTGAGCAAAGATACATGGAAAACTGGGTGTATTTTCATGGAGTCAGGTAAGGATAGTTCATAAGACAGTTCATTAATCCTCCTCTTAACTGGAAACGGCCCCAAAAATTTGGGTGCCAATTTCTTGGAAGGACAGGCAAATTTCAAGTTAGAAGTAGAAAGCCATACCTGATCCCCGATTTGAAGAATGAGTTCTCCTCTTCTCCTTTGATCGAAGACCTTCTTACTGTCCGCCTGAGCCTTAGTTATGGCTTCCTGTAGGATCCGATTGTTGCGATGGAGAAAAGACACCGTGTCCTGGACTGCTGGAACATGGGATTCTGAAAGGAGATCTGGAAGAAAAGACAGGTGAAAACCATAATTTGCAAAAAACGGGGATTGCCCTGTGGTAGAATGACTGGCGTTGTTATAGGCAAATTCCGCCAAGGTTGGTATGCTCAGTCTGCCCATTGGTCTGGGGGTGATAGGCGGAGGACAAGGCCAGTTCTATCTTCAAGGTCTCACATAGGGCTCTCCAAAAACGAGAAGTGAACTGGACCCCCCTGTCTGATACGATATTAGCGGGTACCCCGTGAAGTCTGATTATCTCCCTAATGAAGATGTGAGCCGTCTCGGATGCAGAGGGGGTTCCCTTCAAGGGTAGGAAATGGGCCATCTTGGACAAGCTGTCACACACCACAAAGATGGCTGTACAGTTCTCAGAGGGAGGAAGTTCAACAATAAAATCCATTGTGATCATCCGCCAAGGTCGGTCAGGTGCAGGAAGTGGTTTAAGCAGCCCCCAGGCCCGGTTTCTGGAAACCTTACTTCGACTACACACGGGGCAGGAGTCAACATATTGTTTACAGAATTCCCTCATGCCAGGCCACCAGAAGGTACGCTGTACAAGTTCCAGTGTTTTGCGGAAGCCAAAGTGCCCTGCGAGGGGGTGATCATGAAGAAAACCCAGGATCCTCATTCGGACGTCTTCAGGGACAAAGATTAAATTGTCTTTCCATAGCAGCCCTTCTCTGGATACCAATGAAATCCCTGGGGGACAAGAGGACATGAGGGAAGCTCCTCTTAACTGGGATAACAGATCTGGCTGGACGAGCAAAAAGGTGCTAGCAGGAAGAATGGTGTCTGGGGGTGCTGTTTCCTTGGAACTATCAAACATACGAGAAAGCACATCCGGCTTCACATTTTTTGAACCAGGACGATAAGTAATGTGAAAGCAGAACCGAGAGAAGAAGAGAGCCCAGCGGGCCTGCCGAGGCTTCAGACGTTTAGCGGTACGGAGGTACTCAAGGTTCTTATGGTCAGTGTAAATGAGTACGGGGTGAACCGCCCCCTCCAGTAAATATCTCCACTCCTCTAAAGCAGACTTGATGGCTAGCAACTCCCGGTCCCCCACATCGTAGTTCCTCTCTGCAGGAGAAAGTTTTCGGGAAAAGAACCCTACGGGATGCATCAGGTCATTGTCACCCTGACGCTGGGAAACCACTGCCCCCACTGCTACCTCGGAAGCATCGACCTCCAAGATATAGGGTCGAGACGGGTCAGGATGGCTGAGAATGGGAGCAGTGAACAAGTTCTTGAGTCTCTCGAAGGTTGCCTGTGCTTCAGGGCCCCAATAGAAACGTACGTTTTGCTTAGTGAGCTGGGTGATGGGGGAGATGATGGCCGAGAACCCCTTAATGAATTTTCTGTAAAAATTGGCAAAGCCCACAAAGCGCTGGACCCCCTTTCTATCAGTGGGAGCTGGCCAATCAAGAACATCGGATACCTTCTGCGGGTCCATTTTAATGCCTGCTGGGGAAATTTCGAGGCCAAGGAATTGAATGTTCTGCTGCTCGAACTTGCATTTTTCGGCTTTGGCGTATAACCCGTGTTGCCGGAGCCGAAGCAACACTCTGCCGACATGCCCACGATGTTGTTCTAGAGACCCGGAGAAGATAAGAATGTCATCCAAGTACACAATGACAAAAATGTCCAGAAAGTCCCGGAAGACATCATTTATTAGGTGCTGGAAAGTGGCAGGGGCGTTACAGAGCCCGAAGGGCATAACCAAGTACTCGTAGTGCCCAAAACGAGTTCGGAAGGCAGTTTTCCACTCGTCGCCAGCCCGTATACGGACCAGGTTATAAGCTCCCTCAAGTCCAACTTGGTAAAGATAGTAGCCGACCTCAGCTTTTAAAAAAGTTCAGGTATCAAAGGTAGAGGATAACGGTTTTTAATCGTAATCTTGTTCAGCTCCCGGTAATCCACACAGGGCCGAAGTGACTGATCCTTCTTGGTGACGAAGAATATTCCGGCACCAGCAGGAGATGTGGAGTGGCGGATAAACCCCTTCTTAAGGTTTTCGGAAATGTAGACCTTCAGGGCTTCTTGTTCCTTCTCAGACAGGGGGATGACACATCCGAACGGAATCTCTGCTCCTGGAAGAAGCTCGATGGGACAATCGTAAGGACGGTGCGGAGGAAGGGAATCAGCCCCCCGCTTACTGAAAACGTCCAGGAATTCGTGATAGGGTTCAGGAACTGACTGACACAAGTCCAGGTCTGAGTCCAGACAGAGGAGCGTTCCGGGCTGGGCAGGGACCCCAGGAAGGCAGGGATCTAGGCAATAGGGGGATAGAAACTTCACCTCCCCGGAGGGCCAGTCAATGGTGGGGTTATGTGCCTGAAGCCACGGTATACCTAGGATCACCGGGAATAGTGGTGAGGAAATAACGTCAAAAGTCAATAGTTCCGTGTGCTGGCAAGAGGTGGTAGTGAGTAGCGGAAAGGTCTCCTGGGTGACTTGACCGGATTTAATTTGAGAACCGTCGGCCAGGAAGATGGAAAGTCCATGAGGCTTCTCTCGTAGAGGTATGGAATGCAAGTCGGTGAAGGCAGAGTCGATGAAGCAACTGCAGGCCCCGGAATCAAGGATAGCGTTGATGCGGACCGTCCTTTCCTGAAGCTGTAATGAAAGTAGAAGAGCAATGTGGGAGGTGTTGGCTGGCAAGATTACGGAACTGTTGGACACAGAAGAAAGGCACTTACGTGTCTTAACAGGACAGTTGGTCACGTAATGTCCAGATCCGCCACAATACAAGCATAAGTTCAGCTGCCGGCGCCGGGCTCGCTCTTCAGGTGACAGGGTGGGCCGCAGTAGTCCGAGTTGCATGGGCTCATCAGAGGTTTGAGCAACACTGGCAGGTCCCCCTGGAGGGGAAGAGGTGAAGAAAGGTGCCGGAGTAGGAGTTCTTGCGGCCATCCAGGCAGGTCTATGAGGTTGAGAGGAGCGTTCGGCCCTTCGCTCACGAAGCCTCCGGTCAATCTGGATGGCCAGAGCAATTAGGCCTTCCAGGGAGTCTGGGGTACAAACACGGGCCAGTTCGTCTTTAAGGCCTTCAGACAGACCCATACGGAATTGATGTCTCAGGGCTGACTCGTTCCACTGGGTGTCTGCGCTCCAGCGTCTGAAGTCCGAGACCTAGTCCTCAGCCGTCCTACAGCCTTGCTGAAGCACAGATAAGGCAGATTCCACAGTGGCAGTCTGTTGGGGGTCGTCATAGAGCTGGGCCATTCCCTCGAAGAAAGAAGAGAGGGTCTGGGTAAGGGAGTTGTCGTTTTCCAGAAGATGGTGGGCCCAGGACTGAGGTTCTCCTTGCAGAAGGGAAATGACGAATCCCACTTTAGTTGCTTCCAGGGAGAAGGTTCTGGGCTGAAGGGCGAAATACAACTGGCAGGCGTTGCGGAATGCCCGAAATTTGGAACGGTCCCCTGCAAACCTCTCCAGGATGGGAACCCTTGGTTCAGGTGGAAGCATCATAACGGCAGAGTGGGTAACTGGCTGAGCAGGAGGAAGCTGAGGTGCCGTGACCGCTGGACCAGAACTAGATAGGTGTTGAACACGCTCTTCCAGCCTGGTGTATCCGTCCTGAAGGCATTTCACGGCCTGGGTAAGGGCAGCAAGATGTGAGCAGATCTCCTTCATGGCGGAGGCCCCTTCCGCAGGCTCAGTCATGGCTGTTCGTACTGTTAGGTACCTGGGTGGTGAGCCTGACTTGGTGGAAGGAGACCTCTCTTACGGCTCTGGTTCAAGTCCCCCTGAAATGGGAACAGAGGGACTAGAGCACAGCGGGGTAGGAGCGTCTGGTCAGATGCAGCAGCGGATGCTGATGAGATGGGAATCTTCCAGATGCAGGAGCTTCAACAGCAGATGGCAGACAATGATGGTTGGCAAGCTGACCGTGGCAACTGGATGGGTAGTCCACGGGCCTTGAGAGGCAGTAGCAGGTTCAGGAAGGTCTCTAAGCAGGAGAATAAACAGGACCGACAACAGGCATGAACCAGCAGGGAAGAGGCAGAAGAAACGTCAACAGGCAGAGGTTCAGCAATGGTAATCAGTCCGAGATAGGACAAACAAGCCGATGTCGGGGCAGGAGAGAGCAGCGGAGTCAGACAGGAGCTGGGTCGGTAATCAGGTAAACTTCAGGCAGGGAAAACAGGTTGCTTCAGGTACTAGCTGCAGACGAACAGCACAGAACATCTGCAGCTGTACCTTTAAAAAGGGCCACTGGCGCCAATCGCGCTAGCGCGCGCGAGCGGCGTACACGCCTGAGGCGCCCGGCGACGCGTGTGCACGCGCCGACCTGCGGCGCTAGTGCGCATGCGCGAGCGCCGATCCGTTCGCATGGAACGGACGGATCCCTGACAGGGTCTCTGCCCAGGTGGGTAACGCTATGCAATCCTACTGGACATCTAATGATGGCACGGCTGACCCGGGGATAGTATGGGACGCCTTCAAAGCGGTAGCACGGGGCGAGTACATATCGGCCATTAAAGTTGCACGGACAACAGATAGAGAGGAGGCCGAGGAGTTGGCACTACGCGAAAGGCAGGAGGGAAAGGCACACGCGGACTCCCCAACAGGGGACTCATATGGGGCCTTACTGGAGGCTAGGCAAGCTCTGTCTCTACATTTTACCGGACAAGCCATGGTGGAGTTGACAAGGAATGCCCAGACAGTGTTCGCGGAGGGAGATAAAAACGGGAAACTTTTGGCAATGCTGGTGGCGGATCGCCCTCCCCCTACGTGTATACCGGCGGTTTGGGACGGGCGGGGGAACTTGGTAACTGATCCTGAACAGATTATGCAAGAATTCGTGTCTTATTACTCTAAGCTATACCCTCCCCTCCCTTCCTATGATCCTGTGGCCTTGGGGGCCCTGCTGGAGACCCTCCTGATTCCGCAATTGTCCACTGAAGACAGAGATCTTCTGGATGCTAAAATAACACTTAAAGAAATGCATGGGGCAATATTTACATTCCCCCCTAATAAAGCCCCGGGTCCGGATGGTTTTCCAGCGGAGTTCTACAAGGCCAATGTGGAATTATTAGCTCCCAGACTTAATTTACTTTTGGACTATTGTCATGACCATGATACTCTCCCACACTCCATGCTAGAGGCCTATATGGTCCTTCTACTGAAACCAGGCAAAGATCCTACAGAGTGTGCGTTTTATAGACCGATAGCGCTGCTAAACATGGATCTTAAAATCCTGACCAAAATACTGGCCACTAGGCTGGCTGCTGTACTTCCCTCAGTAGTTAATATTGATCAAAAAGGATTTATGCCGGGTAAGTCTACTGACACGAATTTAAGACGGTTATTTACCCACTTACAGATTCCCCCGCCGGCGGATGCATCGAGGGTGGTGGTCTCGATAGATTTTGAGAAGGCCTTCGACTCTGTGGACTGGCTATACATGTCCACGGTGTTGAAGGCCCTGGGTTTCGGCCCTCAGTTTAGAAAGTGGGTGTCTATGTTATACCGGTGTCCGAAGGCGGCTATCAGAGTGGGCTCCTCACTATCCAATTTTTTTGAGGTAGGTAGGGGGACCCGATAGGGTTGTCCCTTATCCCCGTTTTTGTTCGCCTTGGCTCTTGAACCACTGGCGATAGCCCTGCGCACTTCTTCCGAGATTAATCCCATTACAGTGGGTACTATCCACGAGACCTTAGCGCTCTACGCAGATAATATGCTGCTTTTTCTAAATGACCCGGGGGTGTCGCTGAGGGCGGCATTACAAGTTATCGACCACTTCACTATTTTCTCTGGGCTAAGGGTGAATTGGAGTAAATCCTCTATCTTGCCGATAGACCCGGGGGCCAAGGGGAGGGCGGATCCCACGCTACCGTTACAATGGGTTGAGTCTATGAAATATCTAGGTGTTCGTATTACAGCCAATGTCCGGGACTATATGTCTCTGAACTTATTTCCTCTGCTCCAATTACTTAGGAAAAAGGTGCAGGCCTGGGCCAGATTACCGTTGTCCCTTGCTGGGAGAATTAGTCTTCTAAAGATGAAATTTCTCCAGATTATTCTGTATTTTCTTAGGCATGCTCCTGTTTGGGTCCCGAAGTCTTATTTTAAGAAAATCAATAGCATTATCACATCTTACATTTGGGCCCAGGGTCCCCGAGGGTGGGCATTGGAATGCTGCAGGAACCAACTCACCAGGGAGGATTGGCGCTGCCTAACTGTCACAAATACTATATAGCCGGCCAGCTGGTATTCGCACACAGATGGCTGACGACTGATGAGGGGGATGTGGCGACAGTGCTGGAAGCTGCTCAGTTGGGCTCCCTGGAGAGTCTCAGGTTCGCCCTGTTCAGAGGTCTCCGGTCGGATCTGCCCTTAACGGAAACGATGAAGGACACCATTAAGGCGTGGGGGGTAGCGGTCAAGTTGCCATGCCCGTCTTATCGGGGGGTGACACCGTCGACTCCTTTATGGATGAACCCCACGTTGCCCCACTTCTATAACTTACCGGATCCTATGCTTTGGGCAACAAAAGGTATTAAGACGGTAAAGGACATTACCACCTTTGGGGAGCTGCTCATGTTCTCTCAATTGCAGGCGAGACATGACCTCCCCAACGGGTACTTGTTTAGATATTTGCAGATCAGGCATGCTTTTCAGGCTCAGTTTTGTGTGATGAGAGCGGAGTCGGTGCCCTCCTCGCTCGAGACTCTGCTACGGAGTGAGAGTCTGGTTAAGCCTCTCTTGCTCACGTACAAAGCAATGTTTGCATCCACACCTTTAGAGATTGTTAAACGCAGGGACAGATGGGCAGTGGAGGTCCCGGAGGTAAGGGGGAGGACTGGGACTCTCTATGGGCCCAACCGTTTAGACACTTGGTGTCCGCACGAGACAGGCTGATCCAGTTCAAGTTCCTACACAGGAGCTACTATAACCCGGCCAGACTACACAAGATCTACCCGACCGTGTCTGCGGAGTGCTGGTGGTGCACTTACGCACCCGCAAATGCGGATCACATTTTCTGGGGATGCCCCCAGGTACAGGAATTTTGGGAGGAGGTTGTGTCTTGTATATCTGATCTAATTCAGGTACCAGTCCCATTAACAATACGAGTGTGTCTGCTAGGGTTGGTGGAGGAAGTGGTTCCGTCACGTGCTATGCGCACAATGTTGAATGTGTTACTGTTCTATGGTAGGAAAGCCATATTGCTGCACTGGAAAAAGGTCAGGGCTACGAGTATTTCCTTCTGGAAGGGGATGGTTAACTCGATGCTGCCATATTACAAAGCCACTTATGAAGCTAGGGGGTGCATGAAGAAGTTTGACAAGGTATGGGACACATGGTTTAATTCAGAATCAACAGTGGGGTGAACCGGACTGGAGTCACATGGTTGCTCGGGTGCAGGGCCTGCTGATACTGAAGTAGCTAAGATGTGAATTAGTGACTCCTGTAATACACCTAGGGGGGTACGGAGACTGGGGTTATGAAGATGGGGTTGACATGTTAAGGTGATGCAAGACAACAGGGGAAACCGTTAGGAGCTCGAGCTGTGACCCAGGGGGGGACGGGAGGTGGGAGGTGGGGGGTGGGGGCATTAGTTAGTTGTACCATGTTAGATAGTTCAGCGGCCGGTTGGTTGGGATGGACGCCTCCAGTTGAGGCGTTCACTGTTTGTATTGTATGCTTTACGTGAAAATAATAAACAGAATAAAAAAATAAAAAAAAGATGGTCACCTCCACAAACAAGCAAAAAAATAAAACAGGTCGTCGACGCCAACAACATATTTAAAAATAGTCTATAGCACCTGGTATTCCCAGGCAGTCTCCTATCCAGGCCCGACCCTGCTTAGCTTTAGAGATCAGATGACATCGGGCGCATTCAGGGTGATGTGGCTGTAGGCAATCTTGCTGGCCAATCTCAACCCTCTTGACAAACGCCAAGATGGTCACCTCGGCAACAAAGCAGAAAAATAAAACAGGTCGTGGACGCCAACAACATATTATAAATAAAAGACAGCACCTGGTATTCCTCGGCGGTCTCTCATCCAGGTACAAAACAGGCCCAACCCAGCTTAGCATCCGAGATCAGACAAGATCGGGTGCATTCAGGGTGAAGTGGCTATAGGCAATCTTGCTGGCCACTCTCAGCCCTCTTGACAAACGCCGAGATGGTCACCTCGGCAAACAAGCAGAAAAATAAAACAGGTCGTTGACGCAAACAACATACTAAAAAAAAGCCTACGGCACCTGGTACGCCCAGTGGGTCTCCCATCCAGATACTAACCAGGCCCGACCCTGCTTAGCACCCCAGATCAGACGAGATAGGGAACATTCAGGGTGATGTGGCTGTAGGAGATTTTGGTGGCCACTCTCAACCCTTTTGACAAACACCAAGATGGTCACTTCGGCAAACTAGCAGAAAAATAAAACAGGTCGTCGATGCCAACAACATGTTAAAAAAAGCCTACGGCACCTGGTATTCCCAGGCGGTCTCCCATCCAGGTACTAACCAGACCCGACCATGCTTAGCATCTGAGATCAGATGAGATCAGGCGCATTCACAGTGATGTGGTCGCAGGCGATCTTGCTGTGCACTCTCAACCCTCTTGACAAACGCCAAGATGGTCACATCGGCAAACAAGCAGAAAAATAAAACAGGTCATCGACACCAACAACATATTAAAAAACAGCCTATGGCACCTGGTATTCCCAGGCGGTCTGCCATCCAGGTACTAACGAGGACCGATGCTACTTAGCATCCGAGATCAGATGAGATCGGGCACATTCAGGGTGATGAGGCTGTAAGCAATCTTGCTGGCCACTCTCAACCCTCTTGACAAACGCCAAGATGGTCACCTCGGCAAACAAGCAGAAAATAAAAACATCAAGTACTAACCAGGCCCGACCCTGCTTAGCATTCAAGATCAGACAAGATAGGCGATCTTGCTGGCCACTCTCAACCCTCTTGACAAACGTCAAGATGGTCACCTCAGCAAACAAGCAGAAAAATAAAAAACAGGTCGTCTACACCAACAACATATTTAAAAAAAAGCTAACGGCACCGGGTATTCCCAGGCAGTCTCCCATCCAGACGGTCTCCCATCCAGGTGGTCTCCCATCCAGGCGGTCTCCCATCCAGGCCCGATATTGCTTAGCATCCGAGATCAGGAGCATTCAGTGTGATGTGGCCATAGGCGATCTTGCAGGCCACTCTCATCCCTCTTGACAAACGCCAAGATGGTCACCTCGGCAAACAAGCAGAAAAATAAAACAGGTCGTCGACGTCAACAACATATAAAAAAAAAGCTGGGAGGGCGTGGCTTGCCTAGAGAGAGGATGGCTGCTTAAGCTTTTTGCTCTGTCTTACCTCAGCCTAAAAAAGATCGATCACAGAGGATTTTACCTGAAAAACACTGTCACATCATGGGGACCTCCTCAAGAGGACCCTGTGCATCTAGATCCTGCTCACCAAGGGACCTGGGATCCCATAATACCTAGACAATACCGGATCTTTTCAGGAACCAGGGGGCCGACATGGCGGCCCATTCTCCCGCCACCAACCACATCGGGATTACCGTGACGCCGACTGATCCACAGCACACTATGGCAGACAGTCCATCTCCCCATCACCAACAACTAAATATCCACGACCTGAGGACTGTCGCGGCCGATATAAAGAGCACTCTAACCGTGGCCATCTCAGACCTCCGCCACGAGATACAAGCAATCACAGGGAGAGTAAACTTCATGGAGCTAATGGCGGCGCAACAACAGCATGAATTGCAGATGGCTCAAGGCAAAGTCGACACACACACCTGGCAGCTCAGAGACCTCCAGCGCCATGTCGAAGATATCGACAATAGGGGACGAAGACACAATCTGAGGATTAGAGGCCTCCCGGAGTTGATGGAGCCCGAGCAAATCCTCCCAGCGGTCACATCCCTATTCAACCAGCTGCTAGTCTGACCCTCCGGTACACCTATAGCTATGGAACGGATACATAGAGCCCTTAGGCCTAAGGGCAAAGATTCTGATCCCCCAATGGGATGTCATCTGTTATGTTAATGACTATACCCTCAAAGAAGAGGTTCTTAAAAAAACTAGGAGCGATCTGAACCTGACATTTGAAGGCCATTTGATCCAGATATATCAGGATCTTTCAGCGATCATGCTGAAACATTGAAGAGACTTGCGCCCATTACTTGACGTGCTGAGGCAGAGAGACATCCGCTATCGCTGGAAGTTTCCGTTTGCTCTGCAAGCCTCTTACCAGGGCCGCACTGCCATCTTAAAAGTGCCAGAAGATCTAGAAACCTTCTGCAAAACGCTGAACCTGTCACTGGTTGAAGTACCTAATTGGTATGCTGATTTTCGGGTCCACATTTCGCTCAACACCCGCAGCACTGAAGATCTCATGGAAACTCAACTGTCCAGATCTCGCAGACATAGGTCGCCATCCACCTTCAGACCACTTGGGGGACACCGACCCCGCCACACACCGTCGAGCCCGACTTCGGCCCCCGCTACCTCGCAGAGCACGCAGGGACCGCTAGACCTGTCGCCTCACAAGAGCTCCGGGACACCCATGCGACGGTGGATTAGCCTACATGCTTCATACCCTGCCTAGTGCCGCTCTCCTTGCATCTAGATGTATTGAAGACGACTTTATGAAGTTCAAACTGTGCATATTAATTTTGAAAAATGGTGCTTGTGTTTTGGTGTTAGGCCCCTTTCACACGGAATGGATCAGTAATGATCCGCCCCATGATGATCCGCTTGCTCAGCGGGATCGCTCCGTTGTCCCCGCTGAGCCGGAGGATAACAGGGGGGTCCCAGCACACTGTGCAGGGACCGCCCTGTCAGCTCTCCGCTCTCCTCTATGGGGGATCAGATGAGCACGGACCGTCTGTCCGTTTTCATCCGATCAGCTCTGCAGACGGATAGAAATATAGGCTTTTCCTCCGTCTGCAGAATCGGACAATTGCGGAGGCGGACGATATCGTGTGTTTGCGGATGTTTATCCGCTGACACCCGCTATCCCATAGGAATGCATGCATGTCCGTACTTCATCCGCAAACGGATGGATGAAATATGCACATAATGTCCGCATGTGTGAATGGGGCCTTAGATGGGATGGTGGGAGTATTTAAAAAAACTGCTTATTTACAACTATTTGCACAAACAACTTTCTCTATGTTACATAGATAATCGGGTTAAAAATAAGAAAATATTCCAACAGCACATCGCATCGCCCCCTTCCCCGTAAAATCGCATCGCCCCAGCACATTGCATCACAACGCCCCCAGCACATTGAATCGCATCTCCCCCAACACTTCTCATCGCATCGCCCAAAGCACATTAACATCATCAAATCACATCAAATCACATCAGAACATCGAATCGCGTCGCCCCCAACAGATCGCATCAAATCTCATCACCCAAGCACATCGCATTGAATCGCCCCAGCACATTGAATCGCATCTCTCCCAGAACATCAAATCGCAACACCCAAGCACATCGCATCACATCTCCCCCAGAACATCGAATCGCATCACCCCCAGCACATTGCATCACCCCCAACACTTCGAATTGCATCAGCACATCAAATCGCATCGCCCCAGCACATCTCATCGCCCCAGCAAATCAAATCGCATCTCCCCCATCACATTGCATCTCCCCCAGCACATTGCATCACCCCCAGCGCATCGATACGCCCAAAGCACATTGCATCACCTACAACACATCAAATCGCTTCGCCCCACCATATCGCATCAAAATGCATCGCCCAAGCACATCGCATCGCCTCAGCACATCGAATCTCATCTCCCCGGAACATCGAATCACATCTCCCCCAGCACATCGAATCGCCCAAAGCACATTGCATCACCCCAACACATCAAATCGCATCAAAACATCGAATCGCACCGCCCCCAACACATTGCATCGAATCACATCACCCAAGCACATCGCATTGAATCGCCCCAGCACATCGAATCGCATCTCCCCAGAACATAGAATCACATCACCCCAGCACATTGCATCACCCCCAACAATTCGAATTGCATCAGCACATCAAATCGCATCGCCCCAGCACATCTCATCGCCCCAGCAAATCGAATCGCATCTCCCCATCACATTGCATCTCCCCAGCACATTGCATCACCCCCAGCGCATCGATACGCCCAAAGCACATTGCATCACCTACAACACATCGAATCGCATCAGCACATCGAATCGCTTCGCCCCACCATATCGCATCGAAATGCATCACCCCAGCACATTACATCACCCCCAACACTTCAAATTGCATCATCACATCAAATCGCATCGCCCCAGCAAATTGAATCGCATCTCCCCCAGCACATTGCATCTCCCAGCACATCGAATCGCCCAAAGCACATTGCATCACCCCCAAAACATCGAATCACATCAGCACATCAAATCGCTTTGCCCCACCACATAGCATCAAAATGCATTGCCCAAGCACATCGCATCGCCCCAGCACATCAAATCTCACAACCCCAGCACATTGCATCACCCCAGCACATCAAATCACACAACCCCAGCACATTGCATCACCCCAGCACATCGAATCGCATCACCCATCGCATTGAATCGCATCACCCAAGCACATTGCATTGAAT
This sequence comes from Lithobates pipiens, assembly GCF_037356315.1. Taxonomy (NCBI): domain Eukaryota; kingdom Metazoa; phylum Chordata; class Amphibia; order Anura; family Ranidae; genus Lithobates; species Lithobates pipiens. Next base: position 110,313,056 of record NW_027507787.1, read on the forward strand.
CGCCCCAGCACATCGAATCGCATCTCCCCCAAAACATCGGATCGCATCACCTCAGCACATTGCATCATCCCCAACACTTCGAAATTGCATCAGCACATCGAATCGCATCGCCCCCAGCACATCACATCGCCCCAGCAAATCGAATCGCATCTCCCCCAGCACATCGAATCGCCCCAGCGCATCAAATCGCCCAAAGCAAATTGCATCACCCCCAACACATCGAATCACATCATCACATCGAATCGATTTTGCCCCACCACATCACATTAAAACCCATCACCCAAGCACATCGCATCTCCCCAGCACATCGAATTGCATCTCCCCAGAACATCGAATCGCATAACCCCCAGCACATTGCATCACCCCAGCACATCGAATCGCCCCCAGCACATCACATTGCCCCCAGCACATCGAATCGCATCTCCCCAGCACATCGCATCGCCCAAAGCACATTGCATCACCCCAAAACATCGAATCGCATCAGCACATCGAATCGCTTTGCCCCAACACATCGAATCCCATCGCCCAATCGCATCGCATCTCCCCAGAACATCGAATCTCCCCAAAGCACATTGCATCACCCGCAACACATCAAATCGCATCGCCCACAGCACATCACATCGAATCACATCGCCCCAGCACATCGCATCGCCCCAGCACATCACATCACATTGCCCCCAGCACATAGAATCGCATCTCCCCCAGCACAGAATCGCATCTCCCCCAGCACATCGAATCGCAACTCCCCCAGCACATTGAATCACCCCCAGCACAACGCATCACCCAAAGCACATTGCATCACCCAAAGCACATTGCATCACCCCCCAACACATCGAATCGCATCAGCACATCGAATCGCTTCACCCCAACACCTCGAATCCCATCGCCCAATCGCATCACATCTCCCCAGAACATCGAATCGCCCCCAGCAAATCACATCAAACCAGCACATCGCATCGCCCCCAGCACATGGCATCACATCGAATTGCATCTCCCCAGCACATCGCATCACATCTCCCCAGCACATCGAATCCCCCCCAGAGCATTGCATCTCCCAAAGTACATTGCATCACCCCAACACATCGAATCGCATCGCCCCCAGCACATCGAATCGCATCGCCCCAGCACATCGCATCACATTTCTCCCAGCACATAGAATCGCATCTCCCCCAGCACATCGAATCACATCTCCCCAGCACATCGCATCGCCCAAAGCACATTGCATCACCCCCAACACATCGAATTGCATCAGCACATCGAATCGCTTCACCCCAACACCTAGAAACCCATCGCCCAATCGCATCACATATCCCAGAACATCGAATCGCCCCCAGCACATCACATCGCATCGCCCCAGCACATCGCAGTACATCGCATCACCCCAAAGCCCATTGCATCACCCGCAACACATCAAATCGGATCGCCCTCAGCACATAACATCACCCCAGCACATGGCATCGCCCCCAGCACATAGCATCGAATCGCATCTCCCCCAGCACATCGAATCGCATCTCTCCCAGCACATCGAATCGCATCTCCCCCAGCACACCGCATCTCCCAAAGCACATCGCATCTCCCAAAGCACATTGCATCACCCCAGCATATCGAATCGCATCAGCACATCGAATCGCATCAGCACATCGAATGGCATCGGCACATCGAATCGCTTCGCCCCAACACATCGAATTCCATCGCCCAATCGCATCGCATCTCACCAGAACATCGAATCGCCCCAAAGCACATTGCATCACTCGCAACACATCAAATCCCATCGCCCCCAGCACATCACATCGCATCGCCCCAGCACATCAAATCGCCCCCGCACATCGAATCGCATCGCCCATAGCACATTGCATCACCCATCACACATCGAATTGCATCACCCACAGCAGGTGGGATGGGATGAGGTGAGGTGGGATGAGGTGGGATGGGATGAGATGGGATGGGGTGGGGTGGGATGGGATGAGGTGGGATGAGATGGGGTGGGATGGGATGAGATAGGATGTGGTGGGATGGGATGAGGTGAGGTAGGATTGGATGAGGTGAGGTGGGATGGGGTGGGATGGCGTGGTGTGAGATGGGATGGCATGAGGTGGGGTGGGAAGGGCTAGCACGTTACTTGCAGGCCATAAGCCCCTTCAAAGCATCAGATAGACTATTCGTACTACCGTGGGGCAAAAATAAAGGGAAAGGAGCCCATCGAGGAAGATCGCTTCATGGATTTGTAGATTAATCCAAAGTGTATATAGCACGAGAGGGTTGGAGCCTCCAGCGGTTAAAGCCCATTCAACAAGATCAGTCTCTTCTCCGTGGGTGGCAAGGGCAAGTGTATCATTGGAAACGATCTGTAAAGCAGCCACATGGACGTCACCAAATACGGTCATGCACCATTACAGAAATTACCCAGGAGCACTCACTTCAGTAGAATTTGGGGAAAGGGTGATTGAGGCAGCTCTCGCATTTCCTTAAATACAATTTTTTTCTTTGAAGCAGTACCCACGCTGGTCTTAGCTATTTATTGCATCACAGGTATGCTGCCATGGTGGCACCAGGAAAATGGAAAATTGTTTCATACTTACCGTAATTTTTTTTTCTGCTTGTTTGCCGAGGTGACCATCTTGGCGTTTGTCAAGAGGGTTGAGAGTGGCCAGCAAGGTCGCCTACGGCCACATCACCCTGAATGCGCTTTATCTCGTCTGATCTCGGATGCTAAGCAGGGTCGGGCCTGGTTAGTACCTGGATGGGAGACAGCCTGGGAATACCAGGTGCTGTAGTCTTTTTTTAATATGTTGTTGGCGTCTACGACCTGTTTTATTTTTCTGCTTGTTTGCTGAGGTGACTATCTTGCTGTTTGTCAAGAGGGTTGAGTATGGCCAGCAAGATTGCCTGTGGGCACATCACCCTGAATGTGCCCGATCTCGGATGCTAAGCAGGGTCGGGCCTGGTTAGTACCTGGATGGCAGACCGCCTGGGAATAACAGGTGCCGTAGGCTTTTTTTAATATGCTGTTGGCGTCGACAATCTGTTTAATTTTTCTGCTTGTTTGCCGAGGTGACCATCTTGGCGTTTGTCAAGAGGATTGAGAGTGGCCAGCAAGATCGCCTACGGCCACATCACCCTGAATGATCCAGATCTTATCTCATCTCTCCCATCCAGGTACCAACCAGGCCCGACCTTGCTTAGCATCCGAGATCAGAGGAGATGGGGCGCATTCAGGGTGATGTGGCCGTAGGCGATCTTGCTGGCCACTCTCAACCCTCTTGACAAACGTCAAGATGATCACCTCGGCAAACAAGCAGAAAAATAAAAACTGGTCGTCTACACAAACAACATATTACAAAAAAGCCTATGGCACCTGTTATTCTCAGCCGGTCTCCCATCCAGGTACTAACCAAGCCCGACCCTGCTTTGCATCCAAGATCAGACAAGATCAAGAGCATTCAGGGTGATGTGGCCGTAGGCAATCTTGCTGGCCACTCTCAACCCTCTTGACAAACGTCAAGATGATCACCTCAGCAAACAAGCAGAAAAATAAAACAGGTCGTCTACACCAACAACATATTAAAAAAAGCCTACGGCACCTGGTATTCCCAGGAGGTCTCCCATCAAGGCACTAAGCAGGCCCGACCCTGCTTAGCACCCGAGATCAGACGAGATCATGCGCATTCAGGGTGATATGACCTTTGGAAATCTTACTGGCCACTCTCAACCCTCTTGACAAACGCTAAGATGGTCACCTCGGCAAACAAGCAGAAAATTAAAACTTTGTCGACGCCAACAACATATTACAAAAAGCCTATGGCACCTGTTATTCCCAGGCGGTTTCCCATCCAGGTACTAACCAGGCCCGACTCTGCTTAGCATCCGAGATCAGATGAGATAAGACAAGATTGGGAGCATTCAGGGTGATGTGGCCGTAGGCGATATTGCTGGCCACTCTCAATCCTCTTGACAAACGCCAAGATCGTCACCTCAGCAAACAAGCAGAAAAATTAAACAGGTCGTCGACGCCAACAACATATCAAAAAAAAAAAAACTACGGCACCTGGTATTCCCAGGCGGTCTCCCATCCAGGTACTAACCAGGCCCGACCCTGCTTAGCATCTGAGATCAGACAAGATCGGGAGCATTCAGGGTGATGTGGCCATAGGCGATCTTGCTGGCCATTCTCGATCCTCTTGACAAACGCTAAGATATTCACCTCGGCAAACAAGCAGAAAAATAAAACAGGTCGTCGATAGGGATGAGCCGAACACCCCCCTGTTCGGTTCGCACCAGAACCTGCGAACAGACCTAAACTTCGTGTAAACTTTAGAACCCTATTAAAGTCTATGGGACTCGAACGTTCACAATCTAAAGTGCTAATTTTAAAGGGTAATATGCAGGTTACTGTCCTAAAAAGTGTTTGGGGACCTGGGTCCTGCCCCAGGGGACATGGATCAATGCAAAAAAAAGTTTAAAAAACGGCCGTTTTTTCAGGAGCAGTGATTTTAATAATGATTAAAGTGAAACAATAAAAGTGTAATATTCCTTTACATTTCGTAGCTGGGGGGTATCTATAGTATGCCTGTGAAGGGGCGCATGTTTCTGGTGCTTAGAACTGTCCCTGCACAAAGTGTCATTTGTGCAGGAAAAAAAGTCTTTTAAAATCACTTGCGGCTAAATTGTCGGGTCTCCGTAATACAGAGAACACTCAATGAGTGTTCTCTGTATTAGCCGACAATTCATTCATTCATTGATTAAAAAAAAAAAAAAAAAAAAGCGTGGGGGTTCCCCTAAATTCAATTACCAGTCCCTTCAGGTCTGACATGGATATTAAGGGGAACGCCGTGTCAAATTAAAAAAAAAATTGACGTGGGGGTCCCCCCAAATATCCATACCAGACCCTTCAGGTCTGATATGGATATTAAGGGGAACCCCGCATCAAATTTTTAAAAAAAATTGACGTGGGGGTCCCCCTAAAAATCCATATCAGACCCTTTATCCGAGCACGCAACCTGGCAGGCCGCAGGAAAAGAGGGGGGGACGAGAGAGCGCCCCCCCCTCCTGAACCGTACCAGGCCACATACCCTCAACATTGGGAGGATGCTTTGGGGGTCTGTGACCCCTCAAAACACCTTGTCCCCATGTTGATAAGGACAAGGGCCTCATCCTCACAACCCTGGCCGTTGGTTGTGAGGGTCTGCGGGTGGGGGGCTTATCAGAATCTGGAAATCCCCTTTAACAAGGGGACCCCCAATGTTGAGGGTATGTGGCCTGGTACGGTTCAGGAGGGAGGGGGGGCCGCTCTCTTGTCCCCCCCCTCTTTTCCTGCGGCCTGCCAGGTTGTGTGCTCGGATAAAGGGTCTGATATGGATTTTTAGGGGGACCCCCACGTCAATTTTTTTTTAAATTTGATGCAGGATTCCCCTTAATATCCATATCAGACCTGAAGGGTCTGGTATGGATATTTGGGGGGACCCCCACATCAATTTTTTTTTTATTTGACACGGGGTTCCCCTTAATATCCATGTCAGACCTGAAGGGCCTGGTAATTGAATTTAGGGGAACCCCCACGCTTTTTTTTTAAATTTTTTTTAATCAATGAATGAATGAATTGTCGGCTAATACAGAGAACACTCATTGAGTGTTCTCTGTATTACGGAGACCCGACAATTTAGCCGCAAGTGATTTTAAAAGACTTTTTTTCCTGCACAAAATGACACTTTGTGCAGGGACAGTTCTAAGCACCAGAAACATGCGCCCCTTCACAGGCATACTATAGATACCCCCCAGCTACGAAATTTAAAGGAATATTACACTTTTATTGTTTCACTTTAATCATTATTAAAATCACTGCTCCTGAAAAAACGGCAGTTTTTAAAACTTTTTTTTGCATTGATCCATGTCCCCTGGGGCAGGTCCCAGGTCCCCAAACACTTTTTAGGACAGTAACCTGCATATTACCCTTTAAAATGAGCACTTTAGATTTCTCCCATAGACTTGTATAGGGTGTTCCGGCGTTTCGAATTTGCTGCGAACAGCCCAAATTGTTCACTGTTCGCTGAACAGGCGAACAGGCAATGTTCGAGTAGAACATGAGTTCGACTCGAACTCGAAGCTCATCCCTAGTCGTCGATGCCAACAACATATTAAAAAAAGGCTACGGCACCTGGTATTCCCAGGCAATCTCCCATCCAGGTACTAACCAGGCCCGACCCTGCTTAGCAACTGAGATCAGACGAGATAAGACAAGATCGAGAGCATTATGGGTGATGTGGCCGTAGGCGATCTTGCTGGCCACTCTCAATCCTCTTGACAAACGCCAAGATGGTCACCTCAGCAAACAAGCCGAAAAATAAAACAGGTCGTCGACGCCAACATATTGTCAAACAAACTTCCCATTTCATTGGAATACCCGTTCATTAACCTACCTGGGAATCAAATTGCCAGCTGCACTATCCGACTTATATGCACTAAACTAAACCCCGTTATTAAAAGGCATCGCTAATGACTTAACCAAATGGTCCCCAGAAAAATTCTCCTGGTTTGGGAGGTCGGCGATACTGAAAATGAACATCCTACCCAGAGTTCTATACACCCTTCAGACTATCCCGATTAAACTTCCCCGGACATTCTTTGTACTATATCGAAATTTGTTTGACAATGGGATTGTATATTTGGGGGCATGGTGACATTCAGTGCGTGAGATTTAGCGAAATTGATTTGCAGGTTCGATATATTTTTAAATGTCTCAAAATCTTTCAGTAAGTTGGGTATCGTTGTGAGGGGTTCTTTAGGAAAAAGGAGAATATCATCTGCAAATGCAGCTAATTTAAATGTTTGGTGTTTAATAGTGATGCCTTTTATGTCAGGGTTCTCTCGTAGGCGACGGAGGAGAGGTTCTAGCGTTAGGATGAAGATCAAGGGTGAGAGGGGGAAGCCTTGATGGGTTCCGTTCAAGGTGGGGAAGGCATTCGATAGGTAGCCGTTTACTTGTATGTTTGCAGTGGGACTAGAATACAAAGCCAATATAAAATTTAGCATGCGCAGTGGTAGTCCAATAGCTCGAAGGGTTTCTGCTAAATAGTCCCAGGCCACTCTATCGAACGCCATCAAGTGAGAGAAGGAATCCTGGGGTTTGAGTGGAGACTAGCCAATGTTGTATGTTTAATGCTTTGAGGGTATTGTTCCTCGCCTCTCTGCCTGGGACAAAGCCTACTTGATCGAGGTCAATGAGTTGAGGGAGCAGGGGGAGTATTTGATTAGCAAGTGTCTTGGCATACCATTTAAGGTCTACGTTCAGTAGAGAAATGGGTCGGTAATTAATCACATTGGAGGCATCTTTTCCAGGTTTCGGTATTACAGTGATATGAGTGTTTAACAGGTCTCTTGGTGGAGTCGCGGGCTTGTCTAGGGTGTTAAATGCATATATAAAGTGTGGGGTTAATATGTCGGCAAACCTTCTCCTACGGAGAGTCCGTCGGGTCCTGGGCTTTTCCCTGGTTTTAGTTGGCTCAAGGCTATATCTATTTCTCCCTTATCTATTGAGTCAATTTCCTGCGCCTGTCTGTCTGATATCGGGTGTGGGCTATATTGTTGTAGAAATTGTTTAATAAGGTCACGTCTGGAGGTGTCATCGTCAATGGGGTTTGTAGAGGATAGGTTATACAATTTAGTGTAATATTGAACAAATTGGGCGGCAAAATCTGGGGTGTGATGACGTTTACGGCCGTCTGCTGTTGAGACATTGTGAATGGTGGCATTTGCTTTCCTCAGCTGTAGTGCCCGTGCTAGAATTTTACCAGACTTATTCCCGTACTCGTAGAAAGTTTTTTTGCTTAGAATGTATTTTCTCTGAATCTGTTTATTCAAAAGAGCTAAAAGCTCTTTTCTGGCTATCAGCAGGGCGTTTTTAGTGTCTTCAGCTTGTGTGTGCTTGTGGGCATTATTGATATAGAAATGTTCCGCTCTAACCGTTGGGTGTGGCCATCCATCTACAAGAGAGTTTGAATGGCTGCCAGGTTCAAATTTCGGATTCATGCGTAATGGGGTCATGGGACTGTTAATAGATTATATTTTATGTTGATCGCAAGCTTGTTGAAAGGATTGCAAAGTCGGGGAGATCAAAGGATGAGTGCGGTATTCTCTTGGTATGTGTTTCCTATTTATGCAGGGTGTAGCCGCTAGGGGAATTGGGGAGAAGGGTTCAAGAAGAACCCATACTTTTTGGCCTCCCGGACATACAGAAATATTACCACGCTTGCCACTTATCACGAATAATCGACTAGAATATTCATTCCAAACAAAAAGCATGGGTACTTCTTGAAAAAGAAAAATAAAACAGGACATTGACGCCAGTAACATATTAGAAAAAAGCCTATGGCACCTGGTTTTCCCAGGCGGTCTCCCATCCAGGTACTAATCAGGCACGACCCTGCTTAGTATGCGAGATCAGAGGAGATAAGGTGCACTAAGGGTGATGTGACTGTAGGCGATCTTGCTAGCCACTCTCAACCCTCTTGACAAACGCCAAGATGGTCACCTCGGCAAACAAGCGGGAAAAAAAACAGGTCGTCGACGCAACAACATATTAAAATAAAGCCTATGGCACCTGGTATTCCCAGAAGTAGGGATGGCCGAACGGTTCGCCCCGCGGTCGTTTCACGGTGAATTTCGGCTGTTCGCGGTCCGCCCGATCGGCGGACTATTGCCGCCGTTCGCCCGGCGGACTTCCGTGTTTACTGTGTAAAAGAACTTTGACCTATGATGACACATCCATCATGGGGTACAGGACAGCCAATTGAGACATTACAGCACATGGACACTTGGACATTCCCCCTAACTTAAAAAATACACCCAATCCGGCGGCCATTTTACATTCTTTCTTCTGTCACTATAGGTAGAGGTTGCTGTGCGGAGCAGGGAGAGATTGCAGTGACCCAAATCGCTAGCTATTTGGTACACAAAAGTTCTTTTCAGGACTGGTATAGGTGTTAGGTGTATATAGGTTTGCTGTGCTACTGATTGTTGCAGCAGCCTGAGCGTCTTTTGTCAGTTTAGAGAAAAGAACAGGACGGTGTGTCTGCTGTAGGGACAGTCAGTTTAGTCATTAGCTGTTACTATCAGGTCCACAAAAGTGCTATTCCAGTTATTGTTCCAGTAGCCTCTGTTTTGTCAGTTTATATAGGGACAGGCAGGAAGCAGTGTGTGAGGCAGTGAGGGTCAGTTTAATCAGTAGCTGTTACTATATTAGGTCCACAAAGGTTCTTTTCAGGACTGGTATCAGTGGTATGGTAATAGGCTTGTACACGTATAATATTCTTTCTTCCAAATATAGAAAGAATATTATACTTGACTGCTGCCCTTCTGCTGCAGTCTGCTATTCACAACCTACTTGTTCCACAAAGGTCCTTTAAAGGACTGGTAATAACTTGGTGTAGGCTGCTATAGTACATAGGGTTGAGTGAGGTACAGTCTGCTATTCTATAAGGACTGGTATAGGTCCACAATACATAGGGTTGAGGTGCACTACTGCTGACCGCTGCCCTATACTGCAGCAGTCCATCAGTATAGGGACTGACGTACAGTCTGCTAATCAGTCACACACAACCTACTTGTTCCACAAAGGTCCTTATAAGGACTGGTAACTTGGTCTGTCTAGGGTTCTACAGTACATAGGGTTGAGTGAGGTACAGTCTGCCATTCTATAAGGATTGGTATAGGTCCACAATACATAGGGTTGAGGTGCACTACTGCTGACCGCTGACCTATACTGCAGCAGTCCTTCATCGGTATAGGGACTGACGTACAGTCTGCTAATCAGTCACACACAACCTACTTGTTCCACAAAGGTCCTTTTAAGGACTGGTAAGGTATAGGGTACTACAGTACATAGGGTTGAGTGAGGTACAGTCTGCTATTTTATAAGGACTGGTATAGGTCCACAATACATAGGGTTGAGGTGCACTACTGCTGACCGCTGCCCTATACTGCAGCAGTCCTTCATCGGTATAGGGACTGAGAGTTTTGTCACAGGGTCATTTAAAAAATGACAGGCAGAGGAAGAGGCAAGCCCTTCCGCAGGGGTGGTAGGGCAGGAGCAACAGGCTTGAGCCAAAGTGGGAAGTTGCAGAAGGTGCGTTCAATTACTTTAAAGGACGCACCAGACTTGGTTGAGTGGCTCACTCAGCCTTACTCTTCTGCACCCTCCTCATCCTCTCGATCTGCACCCTCTTCTTCACTCTCTGCTATGTGCACCCCCAAAGACACTACCACCAACAACACCACCACCACCACATACCTTCCGTTTGAGTCACAGGAATTATTTTCCGATCCATATCAAGACATTTATGATGCGCAGCCACTCTTGGTATTGGATCAGGAAGAGGAGGTAGCAACAACCGCTACTCAGCAGTCTGACGACAGTACCCAGATCAGCCCAAGGAGGAGGTTGGTCCCCAGTGTTGCTGCCTACTCCGAGATCTCTACTTATAGCGGTGGGGAAGGTGAAGTTGATGATGACGTGTCTAGTGATGTCACGTGGGTGCTCACAAGAGAGGAAGAGGAGGGGAGTTCAGAGGGAGATATGGACCAGCAGATAGGGAGGAGAAGCAGGAATAACTTACATTGCACAGGAGGGACAAAGCAGACTGCTAATGTATCAGGAGCGAGTCATCGACCATGTAAGGTCACATCTGGCGCTCCCAGAACGCCGGCACATGGCTCTGCAGTGTGGGCTTTTTTTAACGTGTCCGCTGCTGACAATAGTGTTGCCATCTGCAATCTTTGCAGTCAACGCATTAGTCGCGGTAAGCCCAACACTCACCTAGGGACAACCGCCTTAAGAAGGCACATGAGCAGCCATCACCGAGCCCAGTGGGAGCAACGGAACACACAAAGCCACACTCCAGGCTCTCACCATCCAGCCTCGTCTTCTACTTCTTCTCCTCTCTCTTCACAATTGTCCTCCACTCCACCTTCCATCACGCCAAGCTCACGTTTTTCTGCAAAAAAGGAAGACTTCCGTGGGCCTAATGTTTGAGCGTAAAAAAATGATGCCGGATAACCCTCTTGTCCAACGGTTGACGGCTGGCTTGTCAGAACTGATAGCCCGCCAACTACTGCCATATAAACTGATGGACTCGGAGGCCTTTCGAAAATTTGTGGCCATTGGAACACCACAATGGAAGGTCCCAGGAAGGAAGTATTTCTCAGAGAAGGGCATCCCAGAGCTATATGGCCATGTTCAGCGGCAAGTGAATGTATCTCTGGCACACAGTGTCAGTGCCAAGATACATCTGACCACAGACACGTGGTCTAGCAAACACGGGCAGGGAAGGTATATCACTTTTACTGCCCATTGGGTGAACCTTCTGACGGCCGTCAAGCATGTAACCCGTGGCACCCGTGTAGATTTGGTTTTACCGCCATGGATTGCATGCAGGCCTGGCTCTTCTTCTTCTCCTCCTCCTCCTACTCCTACTCCATCCTCCTCCCTCTCCTCCTCGGCTGACTCCTCCTTTTCCGCTGCTAGCGTTTCTTTCGCTGCGCCGCCCAAGCTCCCCAGAACCTATTTGACATGCCAGGTGAGACGTTGCCATGCCGTGCTGCGTCTGTTGTGCATGGAAGCCAAGAGCCACACTGGCCCGGCACTCCTTTCAGCTTTGCGTTCACAGGCAGATCAGTGGCTAACAACGCTCAATTTGACAGTTGGTAAAGTGGTGTGTGACAACGGTGTCAATCTGCTTAGCGCATTGAAACAGGGCAAAATCACGCAGGTGCCATGCATGGCACACGTCTTAAACTTGGTCGTGCAGCGATTCGTTGTCAAATACCCTGGGGTCCAGGACATCTTGCGGCAGGCAAGGAAAATCTCGGCCCATTTCAGAAGATCTTACACGGCCATGGCTCGCCTTGCTGACATTCAGCGGCGACACAATCTGCCAGTCAGACGTCTTATTTGCGATTGCCCGACGTGATGGAACTCAACCTTCTATATGCTTGATAGGCTGCTCCAGCAGAAACGTGCAGTTAACGTCTACCTGTATGAACTCTGCGGCAGAACAGGTTCTGGGGAGCTGGGGTTTTTTTCACCACGCCAGTGGCTGCTCATGCGTGACGCATGCAGACTTCTGCACCCATTTGAGGAGATCACCAAACTGGTCAGTCGCAGCCATGGCGCCATCAGTGACATGGTACCTTATGCTTTCTTTATGGAGCGTGCATTGCGTTGTGTCATTGATCAAGCTGTGGAGGAGCAGGAGCAGGAAGATGAGGAAGTTGCAATGCTGGATGAATTCCCAGGGGGGCTACTCTATCTGAGACAAGTGAACAACAGGAGTCTGAAGAGGAGTCAGAGGAGGATGGTGCCGGGGCGGATGAGGAGGAGCAAGAAGAGCATGCTTTAAACCTTTCTGGGATCCCTGCTGTGCGTGGATGGGGAGAGGAGAATGAAGAGGACGACATTATCCTGGATGATGAGCAGGAGCCAGGCCACCACACCGCTTCCAGTTTAGTGCAAATGGGGGCCTTCATGCTCCAGTGTTTTAATAGGGACCCTCGTATAAAAAGCATAAGGGTCAAGGACCAGTACTGGGTGGCAAAGTACTTAGACCCCGGGTACAAACACAAAATGGCGGAAATGTTACCGCCGTCACAGAGGGCTGGCAGAATGGAGCACTTCCAGGCCTTGCTTCGAGAAATGCTGCATTCTGGTTTTGCGTGTGCTGGCAGAGGAGCAATTCCCACTCCCAGACAAGGAGTTGTGAGTACTAATCCAACAGCGCCTGCAAGAAGAGGCCGGTTTGAAGATGTGTTGGTGACTTCGGATATGAGGTCATTCTTTCAGCCGACCCATCGACAGGTGTCATCCGGATCCAGCACCAGGGAACGCCTAGACCGTCAGGTGTCCGACTACATCGGGTTAATGGCCGATGTGGACGCTCTGAGGAGTGATGAACCCCTGGACTACTGGGTGGGCAGGCTTGACCTCTGGCCAGAGCTTGCCCAATTTGCAATCGAACTGTTGGCTTGCCCCTCATCCAGTGTCCTGTCTGAAAGGACGTTCAGCGCAGCAGGGGGGATCGTGACTGATGAGCGTACTCGCCTAGCTCACGACAGTGTTAGCTACCTCACATTTCTAAAAATAATGAGGCATGGATCTCGGAGGAAGTCAACACATGTGACCAGTAGACCATGTATATGTCTATAAATGATTTTTTTAATCGAACAAAGAGACCTTTTTTGTTCATTTGGCTCACTACCTTGTCCAAAAAAAGCACTCCGTACTATATGCCCGTACCCTCCTCTTTGAAGAGGTTGAGCGGTGTCATATTTCTACTGGGGCTGCTTATTATGAGGGGCTCCTTATTATGAGGGGCTCCCACCATCACTGTGCTGTGCTGACATCATCCTGGGGCTGTACCTCTGCTGTGCATATTATGAGGGGCTCCCACCATCCCTGTGCTGTGCCGACTTCCTCCTGGGGCTACTTATTATGAGGGGCTCCCACCATCCCTGTGCTGTGCTGACTTCCTCCTGGGGCTGCTTATTATGAGGGGCTCCCACCATCCTTGTGCTATGCTTATTATGAGGGGCTCCCACCATCCCTGTGCTGTGCTGACTTCCTCCTGGGGCTGCTTATTATGAGGGGCTCTGTCATGAACCAGATGTGACCAGAACTGTGTGACTGCGACAAAGTGAACCAGACACAAATAAGTGAAGGTAAATTTATTAAGCAAACGCATATAAATGTGAACACACCACCAATACGAACCAAGTGAACAAACCAAACAACCAAACAGTAAATAAACCAGTATATGTAACAAAAGGGAGTACCGGAATCGTAGTCAAGCCAGGCCGGGGTCATAAATAGGAGGTCAGCAGATGGGGGGACAAGGAGAAGGGAACAGGTACAGGAGGCAGGATGCAGGGATCAGGGATGCAGGGATCAGGTAACAGGGATCAGGTATCAAACAGGGATCAGGTATCAAACAGGGATCAGGTATCAAACAGGGATCAGGTCAGGGCTCAAGGACAATACCAAGGCAAAGTGTATATGAACTTGCCGGGTATTTATAATGGCTGCTGTCAGTCATGTGACGCCTGACTGCAGAGGGCAATACCTGCTCCATACTGCCAGGATCCCTCCGCTGGTGGACACCAGTACTGCGGACCAAAGATGACATAATTCCAGCAGGAGACACCTGCTGGTGGATCGCAGTACTGCATGCCAAATGATTGATATTACCAGCGGAGGGAACCTTTCCTGACAGTACCCCCCCTCAAAGGAGAGACCTCCGGACGCTCCAACTAGCAGTTGCTGGGGAAAGTCCACTGCGTCAAGCTGGGTTATGGGCAAAGTCACATTAGGTTGGGTAATGGACACTTCAAGCAGGGCAGCAGACAGAACCACATCGGACCGGGAAGTTGGCACATCGGGCCGGAAGGCGGGCTGCGGCACGTCAGGCTGGAAGGCGGGCAGCGGCACGTCAGGCTGGAAGGCGGGCACATCAGGCTGGACAGCAGGCACATCAGACTGGAAGGCGTCGGACCGCGAGGCCGGGACATCAGACTGGAAGGCGTCGGACCGCGAGGCCGGGACATCAGACTGGAAGGCGTCGGACCGCGAGGCCGGAACATCAGACTGGAAGGCGTCGGACCGCGAGGCCGGGACATCAGACTGGAAGGCGTCGGACCGCGAGGCCGGGACATCAGACTGGAAGGCGTCGGACCGCGAGGCCGGGACATCAGACTGGAAGGCGTCGGACCGCGAGGCCGGGACATCAGACTGGAAGGCGTCGGACCGCGAGGCCGGGACATCAGACTGGAAGGCCGGGGCATCAGACTGGAAGGCATCAGACTGGAAGGCCGGGGCATCAGACTGGAAGGCATCAGACTGGAAGGCCGGGGAATCAGACTGGAAGGCATCAGACTGCAAGGTCGGAACATCAGACTGCAAGGCGTCTGGCTGGAAGGCCGGGACATCAGGCTGGAAGGCGTCTGGCTGGAAGGCCGGGACATCAGGCTGGAAGGCGTCTGGCTGGAAGGCCGGGACATCAGGCTGGAAGGCGTCTGGCTGGAAGGCCGGGACATCAGGCTGGAAGGCGTCTGGCTGGAAGGCCGGGACATCAGGCTGGAAGGCGTCTGGCTGGAAGGCCGGGACATCAGGCTGGAAGGCGTCTGGCTGGAAGGCCGGGACATCAGGCTGGAAGGCGTCTGGCTGGAAGGCCGGGACATCAGGCTGGAAGGCGTCTGGCTGGAAGGCGTCTGGCTGGAAGGCCGGGACATCAGGCTGGAAGGCGTCTGGCTGGAAGGCCGGGACATCAGGCTGGAAGGCGTCTGGCTGGAAGGCCGGGACATCAGGCTGGAAGGCGTCTGGCTGGAAGGCCGGGACATCAGGCTGGAAGGCGTCTGGCTGGAAGGCCGGGACATCAGGCTGGAAGGCGTCTGGCTGGAAGGCCGGGACATCAGGCTGGAAGGCGTCTGGCTGGAAGGCCGGGACATCAGGCTGGAAGGCGTCTGGCTGGAAGGCCGGGACATCAGGCTGGAAGGCGTCTGGCTGGAAGGCCGGGACATCAGGCTGGAAGGCGTCTGGCTGGAAGGCCGGGACATCAGGCTGGAAGGCGTCTGGCTGGAAGGCCGGGACATCAGGCTGGAAGGCGTCTGGCTGGAAGGCCGGGACATCAGGCTGGAAGGCGTCTGGCTGGAAGGCCGGGACATCAGGCTGGAAGGCGTCTGGCTGGAAGGCCGGGACATCAGGCTGGAAGGCGTCTGGCTGGAAGGCCGGGACATCAGGCTGGAAGGCGTCTGGCTGGAAGGCCGGGACATCAGGCTGGAAGGCGTCTGGCTGGAAGGCCGGGACATCAGGCTGGAAGGCGTCTGGCTGGAAGGCCGGGACATCAGGCTGGAAGGCGTCTGGCTGGAAGGCCGGGACATCAGGCTGGAAGGCGTCTGGCTGGAAGGCCGGGACATCAGGCTGGAAGGCGTCTGGCTGGAAGGCCGGGACATCAGGCTGGAAGGCGTCTGGCTGGAAGGCCGGGACATCAGGCTGGAAGGCGTCTGGCTGGAAGGCCGGGACATCAGGCTGGAAGGCGTCTGGCTGGAAGGCCGGGACCTCAGGCTGGAAGGCGTCTGGCTGGAAGGCCGGGACATCAGGCTGGAACTCCGGCTCTGGCACTCCGGGCTGGGACAGATTGGTAGGTGTGGTGGCAGGTTGGGTTAATGGTAAGATCATTTTGGTTGGGAAAAACTTTCGCTTTTTCTTTGGCTTAGCCACTGAAGCTCTGTAGGTGACTGCAGGACTGTAAATAAGGGGTGCAGCAGACTGGAAAGGAGGATTGTGATATGGCAGAGAAGAGGTACCAGTAGCTGGGGAAAGAACTTGTGGGTTAGTAGACAGTGGAGAGGAGGCAGGTGAGTTGAATGCAGGATAAGTACAGGGAGCAGAGACTGGATAGGAGTATTTGGTTGGGAGCAGCGTGTACTGGGCTGCAACTGAGGTTGACATGGCTGATGGGGAAACATACTTTTGGGTAGGCTCATATCTGATGGCAGAGGTGGATTGTTTGGCTGGGGCTGATTGCACCATGTCAGACCATGCTGAAAGTAAGGGTTGTACAAACTGAAGTTTTAAGCCTCTCTGTCTAACAAAAGACTGAGCAGATACAATGCACTTAGCAATCACCTGTGGGGAACAGGCTGAGTAGTGTTCACAAAAATCAGAAGGATCATCTTCAAAAAGCCATACTAAAGATACAACCTGATTCATATCAAAAGGAGGAGTGAAATCATCACGGCCATCTGGGATACAGGGCAGGGCTAGCTCAGTACAGATCTTTATCAAAGGCTGCACCTCCTCAAACAATATATAACCCTGATCAACCAGGGAGTGAGCCAAACGCATAGCTGCAAACAACTGGTCACTAGACCATCCTTTCAAAGCCTGGCGGCAATAATCACCACTCTCAGATGCCAGCAGAGAAAGATAAATGATCTCATCAGCATTCATGTTTGCAACCAAACTGAAGCAAATGGTTCCCCTGTGCAGCCACTTCTGGTCAGGAATGGCCTTGGTATTCTGTCATGAACCAGATGTGACCAGAACTGTGTGACTGCGACAAAGTGAACCAGACACAAATAAGTGAAGGTAAATTTATTAAGCAAACGCATATAAATGTGAACACACCACCAATACGAACCAAGTGAACAAACCAAACAACCAAACAGTAAATAAACCAGTATATGTAACAAAAGGGAGTACCGGAATCGTAGTCAAGCCAGGCCGGGGTTATAAATAGGAGGTCAGCAGATGGGGGGACAAGGAGAAGGGAACAGGTACAGGAGGCAGGATGCAGGGATCAGGGATGCAGGGATCAGGTAACAGGGATCAGGTATCAAACAGGGATCAGGTATCAAACAGGGATCAGGTATCAAACAGGGATCAGGTATCAAACAGGGATCAGGTATCAAACAGGGATCAGGTCAGGACTCAAGGACAATACCAAGGCGAAGTGTATATGAACTTGCCGGGTATTTATAATGGCTGCTGTCAGTCATGTGACGCCTGACTGCAGAGGGCAATACCTGCTCCATACTGCCAGGATCCCTCCGCTGGTGGACACCAGTACTGCGGACCAAAGATGACATAATTCCAGCAGGAGACACCTGCTGGTGGATCGCAGTACTGCATGCCAAATGATTGATATTACCAGCGGAGGGAACCTTTCCTCACAGGCTCCCACCATCCCTTTGCTATGCTGACATCCTCCTGGGGCTGCTTACGGTGCAGGTGTCAGTGCTGTATATCACAGTGCTGATGTCAGTACTCTATCACGGTGCTGCTGTCAGTGCTGTATATCACGGTGCTGGTGTTAGTGCTTTATGTCACGCTGCTGATGTCAGTGCTCTCTATCACGGTGCTGTTGTCAGATGACTCTATCACGGTGCAGGTGTCATTGCTGTATGTCATGCTGCTGATGTCAGTGCTCTCTATCACGGTTCTGGTGTCAGATGACTATCACGGTGCAGGTGTCATTGCTGTATGTCACGCTGCTGGTGATCATCTCCTGCACCCTCTTCTTTGCCTACCCTGGTCCCTGACCTTCCCTCTCCTCCATTGCCTTCATGCGCTCCACAGTCCTGAATTGTCACAACAATTTCCCATATAAAAAAAAGAATGCTTGTAGT
This sequence comes from Lithobates pipiens, assembly GCF_037356315.1. Taxonomy (NCBI): domain Eukaryota; kingdom Metazoa; phylum Chordata; class Amphibia; order Anura; family Ranidae; genus Lithobates; species Lithobates pipiens. The sequence goes on from NW_027507787.1 coordinate 110,331,224, forward strand.
TGTCGATCCCAGATTCACCTCATACATGTGTTATGTCATTGGCCATGTGGTGGGACTATGTTTGCACAGCTATTAATTATTTTGTGGCTGCAAAATTGACCTGCGAAGTTCGCCTCCCATTGTAGTCAATGGGGCCCGCCACAAACGTTCCGGTTCGCAAACTATCAGCCGCGTTCACGAAACGTCCCGTCGTAAGTTCGTCCATCACTACCCAGAAGGTCTCCCATCCAGGTACTAACCAGGCCCAAACCTGCTTAGCGTCCGAGATCAGAGGAGATCAGGCACATTCAGGGTGATGAGGCTGTAGGCGATTTTGCTGACCACTCTCAGCCCTCTTGACAAACGCCAAGATGGTCACCTCGGCAAACAAGCAGAAAAATAAAACAGTTCGTCGACGCCAACAACATATTAAAAAAAAGCCTACGGCACCTGGTACTCCCAAGCAGTCTCCAACCCAGGTACTAACCAGGCCCGACCCTGCTTATCATGCGAAATCAGACGAGATTGGGCGCATTCAGGGTGATGAGGCCTTAGGGGTTCTTCATTACCCCTCTCAACCCTCTTGACAAAGGCTAAGATGGTCACCTTGGCAAACAAGCAGAAAAATAAAACAGGTCGTCGACGCCAACAACATACTATAAAAAGCCTACGGCACCTGGTACTCCCAAGCGATCAACCACCCAGGTACTAACCAGACCCCACCCTGCTTAGCATCCGAGATCAGACAAGATTGGGCGCATTCAGGGTGATGTGGCCATAGGTAATCTTGCTGGCCAATCTCAACCCTCTTGACAAATGCCAAGATAGTCACCTTGGCAAGCAAGCAGAACAATAAAACAGGTTGTCGACGCCAACAACATATTAAAAAAAGCCTACGGCACCTGGTATTCCCAGGAGGTCTCCCATCCAGGTACTAACCAGGCCTGACCCTGCTTAGAATCCGAGATCAGATGATATCTAGCGCATTCAGGGTGATGTGGCCTTAGGCGATCTTGCTTGCCACTCTCAACCCTCTTGACAAACGGCAAGATGGTCACCTCGGCAAACAAGCAGAAAAATAAAACAGGTCTTCGACGCCAACTACACATTAAAAAAAACCCGCGGCACCTAATATTTCTGGTGCCACCTGGTGATGTGGCACCGGCTCTAGTAGAGCAGCCATTTACTATTTACATTGCCTATGAAATCTGCTCTGTTGGGACCACAAAGCATATGCGCAAGGAGAAATCACTGGCAATGCATTCTACACTGCTCCAAGGTGGGCATACTAATGAGCAGCAAACGGGTAGTTAACAGCATTAGATACAAACAATGCTACAGTGGGCTTGGGAGGGGGTCCTGTCTAAATCCTGCTCTAGCAAATGGGCAGCAAGTGATATCTATGTGCATTGTGCCTGAACCCTACTCTGTTTTTGCTTGCTACTGGCTACATTATACATGGACATTAATGAATAGTTTTCATTGAAAACTTTCATATGGTTTAAATTATGGACGTTTAAACCTATTTGTATGGGAATGGCATGTGTCATACCTTTTCCCCTATGGGGAGAAGACATCTTGACCCAGTCCCTAAAGTCTGAACCAAGAATAGGGCACGTTGATTTTGGCCTGGCCAAAGTTTGTTGGCTGTAGTATGGTGCCCTCATACTCTAACCAAGAAAAGCTAAGAACCATTCCAAGATCAAAACGCCGAATTCCCAGGAAGAAAGGATGAACAGTTAGAATAGGATCTGCCATTCGCTTCATAAGCCATAACCAAACATTTGGACTGCCTGCCATGTTGCCCTGGAAGCAGTTGGAAGAGAGACTGAATCAGATCTAGCCCGGCCTTCTCAGAGGAATGAGCACTCTTCCGCCAGTCCAGCACGAACTGAGATTGACCCAGTCCCTCAGCCTTCTACTTCAGAACAACCTAGCAACCAGACTAGAGGCTTAATTATAGCTTACAATTGAAATGTAAGATGGTCTTCCAACAGCCGCCCTTTACTTCCAGAGAGCGGGGGCTCTCTGTAGACTTTCCCAAGAGGGATCAGACTGAAATCCCTGCTCTCTTTCTTATTCCTAACTCCATCCAGCAATATTTTTTGGTCCACAAAATTCACTGGGTAAACCCAAGCAATGAGTTCTGATTAAAGCTCATAACTCAGGCAGTTGATTGAGCTATATACTTTTTCATTCCTAACGCAGTCAAGCAATATTTTTGGGTCCACAAAATTCAGTGATGAACCCAAGCAATGAGTTATGATTAAAGCTCATAACTCTGACACTGCTTCTATAGCATGTTAGACAATTTATTTTATCATCCTTAACCACTTAAGGACCGCCGCATGGCAATGTACGTCGGTGCAATGGACTGGCACAAGGGCAGCACAGTGGTGTAGTGGTTAGCACTCTCACCTAGCAGTAAGAAGGGTCACTGGTTCAAATCCCAATCACAACACTACCTGCCTGGAGTTTGCATGTTCTCCCTGTGCCTGCGTGGGTTTCCTCCGGGTACTCCGGTTTCCTCCCACAATCCAAAGACATACAGGTAGGTTAATTGGCCTCTGTCCAAAATTGGCCCTAGTATATGCATGGGGACCTTGGATTGTGGGCTCCTTGAGGGTAGGGACCAATGTGAGTGTGCAATGTACAGGAATAGGGACAATTGTAGACACTCACTCAGGTTGAACTGGATGGACTGGTGTCTTTTTTCAACCTAACTATGAAACTATGAAAGCACGTACATGTACGTGCTTGCCTTCCAGAGGGTGGGGGGTCCGATCGGACCCCCCTCCCGCTGGATGCGGCGGTCCGTTTCGCTTCAGGAGCGATCCGGGATGAGGGGATGGCCATTGGTTTCTGGCCATCCCCTCTTGATCGCTCCTGGCGAATGAGAAGCTTCCCCCGCTGTGTATAGTAAACACAGACAGGGAGGAAGTGATGTCATTCTCCTCTGGGCGGTCTTATTGACCGGACTACGAGGAGAACAGTGAAAGCAAGTGTGCACCAACACTACACTGACATGTAGGCACACATAGGCACACAAGCCCCCCCCTCCCCCTCCCAGTCACAGTGTCACTGATTGCAGTGATCATTTATTTATTGATCACTGCATTTAGTGTCAGTTGTGGACAGTAAAAACTGTCAGGGCAGTTAATGTTAGGTCCAGGGTAGCCCCCCTACCCCCCCCCATAAAGGTTTAACCCCCTGATTGCCCCTAGTTAACCCTTTCACCCCCTTTTACCAGTATCACTAAGCAATAGTTTTTCTGATCGCTGCATTAGTGTCACTGGTGCCGTTAAGTAGCTAGTTATTTTTTTAGGTTCACCGCCAGGTTTTTTATAGCGCTAGGTACCCCCATATACTACCCAATAATGGTTTTAGCCCCCTGATTGCCCCTAGTTAACCCTTTCACCAGCGATCACCGTATAAGTATTATGGGTGACTCTGGTTAGTTAGTTTGCTTTTTATAGCATCAGGGCACCCACCATTTATTACCCAATAAAGGTTTAACGCCCTGATCACCCGGCGGGTGATATCAATTAGGTTTTAGGGTCAGGGTCTGCGTTGCCCCAGGCAGCGCTAGGTTAGTGCCAGTACCGCGAACACCCACGCGCAAAGCATAAACCTCCCGTAGTGGTATAGAATCTGAACAGATCAATATCTGACTGATCAGATCTATACTAGCATCCCCAGCAGTTTAGGGTTCCAAAAAAACGCATCGTTAGCGGGATCAGCCCAGATACCTGCTAGCACCTGCGTTTTGCCCCTCCGCCCAGCCCACCCAAGTGCAGTATCGATCGATCACTGTCACTTACAAAACACTAAACACATAACTGCAGCGTTCGCAGAGTAAGGCCTGATCCCTGCGATTGCTAACAGTTTTTTTTGGTAGCGTTTTATATTTAAATCCGGAAGACAGTGCTTGGTTTTCAGGGTCCTGTATGTGGCTAGGCTCCCAAAAATTCCCCCACATGTGGTATCCCCGTACTCGGGAGAAGCAGCAGAATTTATTTTGGGGTGTAATTTGACTTATGCCCATAGCATGTGTGAGCAATATATCATTTAGTGACAACTTTGTGCAAAAAAATAAATAAAAAATTGTAATATTCCTGCAACTTGTGGCAAAATATAAAATATTTCATGGACTCAACATGCCTCTCAGTAAATAGCTTGGGGTGTCTACTTTCCAAAATGGGGTCATTTGGGGGGGTTTTGTGCTATTTTGGCATTTTATGACCTTCGAAACTGTGATAGGTAGTGAGGAGTGAAATCAAAAATTTGCACCCTTAGAAATCCTGAAGGCAGTGATTGGTTTTCGGGGTGCCGTACGTGGCTAGACTCCCAAAAAGTCCCACATATGTGGTATCCCCGTACTCAGGAGAAGCAGCAGAATATATATTTGGGGGGCAATCCCACATATAACTATGGCATGTGTGAGCAATATATCATTTAGTGACAACTTTTTGTAAACTCTTTTTTTTTTTGTGTCATTATTCAATCACTTGGGACAAAAAAAAACTATTCAATCTGCTCAACATGTCCCTCAGCAATTTCCTTGGGGTGTCTACTTTCCAAAATTGGGTCATTTGGGGGGGGGGGGGGGGTTTGCGTTACTCTAAGGCTTGCCATACATGGAAGTTTTTTTTAAAGTGGGCTGATCAAAAAAAAAAAAAAACAACTGAACCGATTATCACATTGACACAAGTGGGGTCAATAGAGAAATCCTTCTTTTCGGGTTATTGTATTCTGACAAAAGGGGAGATGACCCCACTGTCAAAATAAACTAATCAGCACTTATTGAAAGTAAAACCTTCCAACAAGCCGGTTCGAGAGAAGTCGATTAGAGAAAAGTTTGATGACTAAGGGATGTGCCTATTTTGTGAGGCTCCCCAAAAAAAACAACCTATACCTTTGTCTTAAATAACTTATGATTGACCAGACGACACATTCTCTTTGGAGTCGAATGGCCATAGCAGCCTTTTTATTACCAGCATATGAAAATACAAAATTCTTAGAAACAACATAACTTAATGCATATAAATACATTTTACAACAAACATTATAACCAAATATATATATATCCGAATTACACATTCAGGGTGATATGGCCGTAGGCAATCTTGCTGGCCACTCTCAACCCTCTTGACAAACGCCAAGATGGTCACCTCGACAAACAAGCAGAAAAATAAAACAGGTCGTTGACGCCAACAACATATTAAAAAAAGCCTACGGCAACTGGTATTCCCAGGAGGTCTCCCATCCAGGTACTAACCAGGCCCAAACCTGCTTAGCATCCGAGATCAGACGAGATCGGGAACATTTAGGGTGATGCGGCTGTAGGCAATCTTGCTGGCCACTCTCAACCCTCTTGACAAATGCCAAGATGGTCACCTCGGCAAATAAGCAGAAAAATAAAACAGGTCGTTGACGCCAACAACATATTAAAAAAAGCCTACTGCACCTGGTATTCCCAGGCTGTCTCCCATCCAGGTACTAACCAGGCCTGACCCTGCTTAGAATCCGAGATCAGATGATATCTAGCGCATTCAGGGTGATGTGGCCTTAGGCGATCTTGCTTGCCACTCTCAACCCTCTTGACAAACGCCAAGATGGTCACCTCGGCAAACAAGCAGAAAAATAAAACAGGTCATCAACGCCAACAACATATTAAAAAAATGCCTACGGCACCTAGTATTCCCAGGCGGTGTCCCATCCAGGTACTATCCAGGCCGACCCTGCTTAGCATCCATCGTTTGCCGATGTGACCATATTGGCGGATGTCAAGAGGGTTGAGAGCGGTCAGCAAGTTGCCACATCATCCAGAATGCGCCCGATCTCATCTGATCTCAGATGCTAAGCAGGGTCGGGCCTGGTTAGTACCTGGATGTAAGACCGCCTTGGAATACCAGGTGCCGTAGGTTTTTTTTTTAACATGTTGTTGGCGTCAAAGTTTTTTTTATTTTTCTGCTTGTTTGCCGAGGTGACCATCTTGGCGTTTGTCAAGAGGGTTGAGAGTGGCCACCAAGATCAACTACGGCCACATCACCCTGAATTCGCCTGCTCTCGGATTCTAAGAAGGGTCGGGCCTGGATGGGAGACCACCTGGGAATACCAGGTGACATAGGCTTTTTTTTAATATGTTGTTGGCGTCGATGACCTGTTTTATTTTTCTGCTCCTTTGCCGAGGTGCCCATCTTGCCATTTGTCAAGAGGGTTGAGAGTGGCCTCCAAGATCGCATACGGCCACATCACCCTGAATGCACTCAAGCTCGTTTGATCTCGGATGCTAAGCAGGGTCGGACCTGGTTAGTATCTGAATGGGAGACCGCCTGGGAAAACCAGGTGCCATAGGCATTTTTTTAATATGTTGTTGGCGTCGACGACCTGTTTTATTTTTCTGCTTCTTTGCCGAGGTGACCACCTTGGCGTTTGTCAAGAGGGTTGAGAGTGGCCAGCAAGATGGTCTACGGCCCTATCACCCTGAATGCGCCCGATCTCGTCTGATTTCAGATGATAAGCAGGGTCGGTCCTGGTTAGTACCTGGATGGGAGAACGCTTGGGAGTACCATGTGCCGTAGGCTTTTTTAAATATGTTGTTGTCGTCGACGTCCTGTTTAATGTTTCTGCTTGTTTGCCAAGGTGACGATCTTGGCGTTTGTCAGGAGGGTTGAGAGCGGCCAGCAAGATCACCTACAGCCACATTTCCCTGAATGCGCTCGATCTCGTTTGATCTCGGATGCTAAGCAGGGTCGGGCCTGGTTAGTACCTGGATGGGAGACCGCATGGGAATACCAGGTGCCGTAGGCTTTTTTTTAATATGTTGTTGGCATCGACGACCTGTTTTATTTTATTGCTTGTTTGCCGAGATAACCATCTTGGCGTTTGTCAAGAGGGTTGAGAGTGGCCAGCAAGATGGCCTACGGCCACATCACCCTGAATGCGCCTGATTTCGGATGTTAGGCAGGGTCGGGCCTGGTTAGTAACTGGATGGGAGACCGCTCGGGAGTACCAGGTGCTGTAGGCTTTTTTTAATATGTTGTTGGCAACAACAAACTGTTTTATTTTTCTGCTTGTTTGCCGAGGTGACCATCTTGGCCTTTGTCAAGAGGATTGAGAGTGGTAAGGAAGATCGCTTATGGCCTCATCACCCTGAATGCGTCTGATTTCGGATGCTAAGCAGGGTCGGGCCTGGTTAGTAACTGAATGGGAGACCGCCTGGGAATATCAGGTACCGTAGGCTTTTTTTAAAAATATGTTGTTGGCATCAACGACCTGTTTTATTTTACTGCTTGTTTGCCGAGGTGACCATCTTGGCGTTTGTCAAGAGGGTTGAGAGTGGCATTCAATGCGCCAGATATCGGTTGGTCTCGGATGCTAAGCAGGGTGCGGCCTGGTTAATACCTGGATGGGAGACCGCCTGGGAATACCAGGTGCCGTAGGCATTTTTTTAATATGTTGTTGGCGTCGACGACCTGTTTTACTTTTCTGCTTGTTTGCCAAGGTGACCATCTTGGCCTTTGTCAAGAGGGTTGAGAGGGGTAATGAAGAACCCCTAAGGCCTCATTACCCTGAATGCGCCCAATCTCGTCTGATTTCGGATGATAAGCAGGGTCGGGCCTGGTTAGCACCTGGGTTGGAGATTGCTTGGGAGATCCAGGTGCAGTAGGCTTTTTTTTTATATGTTGTTGGCGTAGACAAACTGTTTTATTTTTCTGCTTGTTTGCCGAGGTGACCATCTTGGCGTTTGTCAAGAGGGTTGAGAGTGGTCAGCAAAATCACCTACGGCCTCATCACCCTGAATGTGCCCAATCTCCTCTGATCTCGGATGCTAAGCAGGTTTGGGCCTGGTTAGTACCTGGATGGGAGACCTTCTGGGAATACCAGGTGCCGTAGGCTTTATTTTAATATGTTGTAGGCGTCGACGACCTGTTTTAATTAAGCCTCTAGTCTGGTTGCTAGGTTGTTCTGAAGTAGAAGGCTGAGGGACTGGGTCAATCTCAGTTCGTGCTGGACTGGCGGAAGAGTGCTCATTCCTCTGAGAAGGTCGGGCTAGATCTGATTCAGTCTCTCTTCCAACTGCTTCCAGGGCAACATGGCAGGCAGTCCAAATGTTTGGTTATGGCTTCTGAAGTGAATGGCAGATCCTATTCTAACTGTTCATCCTTTCTTCCTGGGAATTCAGTGTTTTGATCTTGGAATGGTTCTTAGCTTTTCTTGGTTAGAGTATGAGGGCACCATACTACAGCCAACTAAATTTGGCCAGGCCAAAATCAACGTGCCCTATTCTTGGTTCAGACTTTAGGGACTGGGTCAAGATGTCTTCTCCCCATAGGGGAAAAGGTATGACACATTCCATTCCCACACAAATAGGTTTAAACGTCCATAATTTAAACCATATGAAAGTTTTCAATGAAAACTATTCATTAATGTCCATGTATAGTGTAGCCAGTAGCAAGAAAAAACAGAGTAGGGTTCAGGCACAATGCACATAGATATCACTTGCTGCCCATTTGCTAGAGCAGGATTTAGACAGGACTCCCTCCCAAGCCCACTGTAGCATTGTTTGTATCTAATGCTGTTAACTACCTGTTTGCTGCTCATTAGTATGCCCACCTTGGAGCAGTGTAGAATGCATTGCCAGTGATTTCCCCTTGCGCATATGCTCTGTGGTCCCAACAGAGCAGATTTCATAGGCAATGTAAATAGTAAATGGCTGCTCTACTAGAGCCGGCCTTTGGTTTATATGAAATTCAAATGATGTGTTGTGCAATCAAGCCCACTGAAGCATTGTTTGTTTACAATGCCATTAATTCCCTTCCACTGCTCATTTATATGCCCAACTTGAAGCAGTGTAGAATGCATTGCAAATGATTTCACCTTGCGCATATGCTTTTTGTGGTCCCAACAAAGTAGCATTCATAAGCAATGCAAATAGTGATTGGCTGCTCTAGGGGAGCCAGTTATATGAAATGCAAATGATGTGTTGCACAATCAAGCCCACTGTAGCATTGGTTTTATACAATGCCATTAATTCGCCCTTTGCTGCTGATTCATACCCAGTCTGGCGCAGCATAGAATGTATTGCGACCGATTTCCCATTTCAGGCTCTCTGTGGTCCCAACAGAGCAGTGTTCAGATGCAATGCACATAGATTTCTTGCTGCCCATTTGTTGCAGCTAAGCTTTCGACAGGACCCCCTCCCAAGCCCACGGTAGCATTGTTTGTATACAATGCCATTAATTTGCCCTTTGCTGCTGATTCATGCCCAGCCTGGCGCAGCATAGAATGCATTGCGATTGATTTCCCGTTGGTTTCCAGCTCTTTGTGGTCCCAAAAGAGCAGTATTCAGACACAATGCACATAATTGATTTATTTTAATTTTTTTGTTAGGCTTTAGTACAGTTATTAGTTAGCATTAGAATCATTTTGTTTAATGTGAAAATGATGTATATTTTTACTGCTGAATGCTTTATTTTTTTTTAAGCCAGGAAAGCATTTTATTGTTTTAAAATGCCTAGCTTGTCAATATTACAATTGAGTTCAGTGTGTTTTAAAGGTTGTTAATGCAATAATTGGGGCCTAAAGCCCCATATCATCCTCCTTGTGTTTTTTAATGTTACCAATATCTCGTTGCAGATGACTGGAATGAGCACAAGATGTATGTGTGAAATGCGTCCACATGACCATAGTTTGGTGTCTTTGGTGTTATCTTTGTGAAACAATATAAAAGGCAATCGGAAGTTCTGGATCTGCAGTCATTTCTTTCTTCCTTCTGACTGGAATAATCCAGTATGGCTGGGCTGCTGTTCGATCTAAAGTAAGTGAAGGGTACACATTTTTTCTTAATTTTATACATTTATTTTTCTTTAAAGATGCATTTAGCCTTTAACTCCAGGGCACGTTCATCCCATTGGTGGTCAATGGGCAGCATGTCTCCCCTTGGTGGTCAATGATGGGCAGCATGTCTCCCCTTGGTGGTCAATGATGGGCAGCACGTCTCCCCTTGGTGGTCAATGATGGGCAGCACGTCTCCCCTTGGTGGTCAATGATGGGCAGCACGTCTCCCCTTGGTGGTCAATGATGGGCAGCACGTCTCCCCTTGGTGCTCAATGATGGGCAGCACGTCTCCCCTTGGTGCTCAATGATGGGCAGCACGTCTCCCCTTGGTGCTCAATGATGGGCAGCACGTCTCCCCTTGGTGCTCAATGATGGGCAGCACGTCTCCCCTTGGTGCTCAATGATGGGCAGCACGTCTCCCCTTGGTGCTCAATGATGGGCAGCACGTCTCCCCTAGGTGCTCAATGAAGATTCACTATTGAGTTGGCCCACCCTTTTGCAGCTACAACAGCTTCAATTCTTCTGGGCAGGCTGACCACAAGGTTTAGGTGTGTGTCTTTGGGAATGTTTGACCATTCTTCCAGGAAGAGCATTTGTGAAGTCAGGCACTGATGTGGACGAGTAGACTTGGCTCGGGATTCTCTGCTCTAATTCATCCCAAAGGTGTTCTATTGGGTTGAGGTCAAGAATCTGTCCAGCCCAGTAAATCTCCTCCACCCCAAATTCGCTCATCCATGTCTTTTATGGATTATGCTTTGTACACTGGTGCACAGTCATGTTGGAACAGAAAGGGGCCTTCCTCAAACTTCCCACAAAGTTGGGAGCATGCAATTGTCCAACATTTCTTGGTATGCTGACACCTTAAGTGTTGCCTTCATTGGAATTTAGGGGCCAAGCCCAACCCCTGAAAAACAACACCACACCATAATCCCCCCTCCACCAAGTGATTTGGACCAGTGCACAAAGCAAGATCCATAAAGACATGGATGAGCGTGTTTGGGGTGGAGGAACGTGACTGGAATGCAGAGTCCTGACCTCAACCCAATAGAACACCTTTGGGGTGAAATAGAGTGAAGGCTGCAAGATGGGCCTTTCTCGTCCAACATCAGTGCCTGACCTCACAAATGTACTATTGGAAGAATGGTCAATTATTCCCATAGACACACTCCCAAACCTTGTAGACAGCCTTCCCAGAATAGTTGAAGCTGTTATAACTGCAAAGAGTGTGCCAACTAAATATTGAACCCTATGGACGAAGACTGATATTCCATTAAAGTTCGTGTGTAAAGGCAGGTGTCCCAATACTTTTGACAATATAGTGTATGTGTAAGGGGGCACTCTGCCACACTCTGATGCAAGGGGGCGATATTCTGCTATAAAGTGGAACTCTGATGTAAGGTGGGACTTTAGAGACATGGATGTAAAGGAGGACCCTGTTGTGAATGTGGCAGTTATCCTTACTGCTGTACTCTGTTTTGTTTATTGCTTGCTCTTAATCCCTGTACTCTATACAATATGCATAGATATACTGTACATAGACCTGACCAAGGTGTTCATTGTCTCAACTGTTGCTGGTTTTAATGAAGATCTTCTTTCATGTAAGCTCAGTCCATACATCAGAATGTTTCTTTGTGCTCAACCAGTGGCTTGAACAAAAACGGCTTGATTTTTTTCCCCCATTACCATGTAGCACTAACCCCTGAAGGAGCTGCTGGTTTTATTTGGACCTGCACTTTGCTAATGAACCCCCCTTGACTTGACTCAGTCCCCTTGACACAGCTGTGGTGCAATATGAATGTGTAATGAAATGGTGAGAGGTAACACCACAATACAATATAATATACCTGTATTATTACCAGGACACCCGATGGCTCCACCTGCTGAGAGAAAACAATACTCCACACAATTGAAGTACTTAACCATAAATATACTTTACTGTAATTATGATAAACAGGTGGTTAGAATAATTGTACTGTCATCCTAACGTAAAATGACAGAACAATGAATGCAAAACAACAATTTTACAAGGTGGAACCACAAGGGAGCTCCCCCTACTTTAATAGCTAGTTGCAAGATCTTGTTAATAGTAAACATTCTTTAATCTTCTTTTCTTCTGCTAGCTATGATGGTCCTTTATAATTTGTAATCCAAAGGATAAGGAAGTTAGGCTGATCTTAAAAGTGATCCTGTCACTATTTCTTTAAATGCTCCAGTGAGTGTTCCCTCGGGTATAGTAGAATGCTCAAGATGCAATGAGGATTAGGCATTAAGCCTCCTTAAAGTCAATTTCTGTGAGATTCTTCCGTGGGACTATAGATCCCAGCAAACACTGTATATGAGTCTAACTGAATGCAAATGCGTAACAAAACTGTGGGCCACAACCCGCTCACCAACTGGATCTGAAGTCCTGTTCAACGGCCCTGGTCTGGTGCACCGTTTGGTTCAATGCCGACTGACTCGTCACACCGCTCCACTCCGCTGGGTGAGCCATGTCCTGTGATGCTCCGAGAAGTGTCTCTGGATCCCTTCTGATCCGGTCGCTGTGTCTCTCGTGCTGTTAGATGTCTGGCAATGTCTGTCTCTGCAGCACTCTGTTATGGCTGTAGGCCACTCCTTCTGGAAACCTCCTCACAAATCCTCACAGGCAGACCATGCATCCAGAAGAGGCCTAAGATGGCCGCACTGGGCCCTTTTATAATCTACCCAGCATGCAGTTCTGTCCCAGGTGACCATGGGTATGGCACCTGGCATTCTGGGTAGGCAAAGGTCAGATAAAAGGAACATAAACATAGTCACTTCCTATGATGCTTTTCAACGTTCAAGAAAGAAAAAAATCCAAGTCCATTTCTTGTCAATGGCCGCTAGATGGCGCCAAATACTAAGTCATAATAATGTCCATAGACTTACATTATAATAACATTAAAGAGGAAGTAAACCCTGATGAGTTTACTTCCTCTTTCATTCCCTGCAAAGGCAAAGCATAATGGACTACTATGCATCGCATAGTAGTCCATTATGTGTCACTTACCTGATACAGGAGCCAGCGAAGTCACTGCTGTCCCCTGTAGTCCGGTGCATCCATCTTCTCAGTGGGGTCTCACAGCTCCGCCGCTGTCATTCAGCAAAGCCGCGATGATGTCACTCCCGCACCTGCACATGGGAGCCGACACGCGCGGCAGCTCCGTCATTGGAAATGCCGTGCTCAGTGCGCCTGCGTGCCGCTGTCTGCGGCGCATGCGCCGTAAACAGCAGTGCCTGTCTTCGGGCAAATATCTCCTAAACCGTATAGGTTTAGGAGATATTTCTTGGACCTACAGGTAAGCCTTAATCTAGGCTTACCTGTAGGTCAAAGTGTGTTGTAAGGGTTTACAAAAAAGCCGGGCTCCTCCGCTAGTAAAAGAGCTAGCAGAAGATAGCGGAGGAGTCCGGCGAGAAGACCCCGGAGCTGTGCCATAAACTATTTTAACCCTTGTGTGTTGTGTTTTTTTTTACATTTTTTTCACAGGTGAATGAGTAGGGGTACATTGCACTCCATACTCATTCACATAGGGTGGGGGGACGCTATCCGGGGGCCCCCTTATTAAAGGGGGCTCCCAGATTCCGATAAGCCCCCCGCCCGCAGACCCCGACAACCAACGGCCAGGGTTGTCGGGAAGAGGCCCTTGTCCTCATCAACATGGGGACAAGGTGCTTTGGGGTGAGGGGGCCGCGCCGCCCCCCCTTCCCCAAGGCACCCCCCATGTTGAGGGCACGCAGCCTGGGACGGCTCAGGAGGGGGGGCGCTCGCTCGCCCCACCCCCTTTCCTGACCAGCCGGGCTGCGTGCTCGGATAGGCGTCTGGTATGGATTTTGAGGGGGACCCCATGCCGTTTTTTTCGGCGTAGGGGACTCCCCTTAAAATTCCTACCGGACCTAAGGGCCTGGTATGCCCCGAGACATTATCGCCGCTCTCGCTACTATAGGAAAATGACAGTGTCGCGCTGGAAACACAATATCGGCGGCACCTACTGTGTATATATATATATATATATATATATATATATATATTAGCATAGACCCTAGCGAATAAATTGGTGATTGTTGAAATCGTTTTTTTTGTCTCATGATATTTGCACAGTGCTCTTTCAAACACATTTTTTTGGGGGAAAAATACACTTTTATGAAAAAAAAAAAAACCCATAAAGTTAGCCCAATTTTTTTCTATAATGTAAAAGATGATGTTATGCCAAGTAAATAGATACCTAACATGTCAGGCTTGTGAACATTACTGGAATGACAACAAACTAAGGAACCTAATAAATCTCCATAGACAGAGATCTAGTGCTAATATTATTGCTCTTACTCTGACGATTGTGGCAATACTTCCTGTGTGATTTGAACACCATTTATATATGAGGTGTGACTTACGTAAGCGTTTTCTTTGCTGCGCAAGCATGCGAAGACGGGAGGGGGGTGCTTTAAAAAAAAAATATCTTATTTTTTTTCTTTTTTCTTTTTTTTGCATTTTTTCACTTTTATTGTTGTCACAAGGAATGTGACAGTAATAGGCATGTGACCAGTACTCTTTATGGAGGTATCAGGGGTCTAAAAGACCCTCCTTTTGCACTTACAAGTATTCAGATCGCCAAAATCAGCGATTCTGAATACTGTTATTTTTTTTAATAAATCGGTGCTGTTGGGATTTTACATCGGAGACCCGATCCAAACCAAATCTGGCTTTGTTCAGGTCTCAGCTTGAGGGGCGGACGTGCCGACTGGTGGCTCAGGTCTATCAGTGGGACAGGAAGAGCGGCTGGAGGGGGGGGGTTGGACGACCCCTCTCGAACGGTTTTTAGCTGCCTTGGTTGTTATCACTAAAAAACCAACCGTTCTAAAATAAAAAAAGTAACCCCTTCAAGCCACGAACGCAAATTTGCATACAGTAAGAGCGACGTCGTGCCCAAATATTGTCCTTTTTCTTTATTTTTTCCCCACAAATAAAAGTTTCCTGGTGCCACCATGGCAGCATACCTGTGATAGCTCCGCCCCGGAGTCCTCCCCTCAGGATAGTTAATAGCTTATAAAAATGACAACCCTACCCCACCAGCATTCTCCTTTTTTTCCTCATACCTAACGGATAGTGTTTGGACGTATCTTACCTCTGCCCTGGGCAGTTTTCCGTCTGGGTTCTGGCCTCTCCCAGATGCAGTCCCCGGTCTTGGGTTGATAACTAGCGCTTATAAGAGGGGAGCCCCTTCTGGGGGTCTTTTGGGGCAGCAGCCACTTCCTACATTGGAATTCGGTTCTGCTTACATAAAAATCGGGACACTTTTTTGGCAGTAGGCAGAGCCGTGGTATAATTAGGGTTGGGGCCGCGACGAAATATGGGCGTGGTTTACGTAAATAGTGGGCGTGGCTTACGTAGTGCGTGGCTCCAATGGGTGTGGTTAGAGTCTGAGATGAATGCTGGAGAGGGAAAGAAGGGGGATGGAGAGGGAAAGGAGGGGGGGAGAGGGAAAGGAGGGACAGCAGCCCCCCGATCCTACACCACAATAGCAATATGTGTTTTCCAGAGTTTGACAATCAGCAGATAAAGATACTCCAAATACCTGGTGTTGGCGCTTCAATCATCCCGGCGCCATGATTGTTTTGGTGTCAGGATGATTGAAGCACATTATTTCTATTATTACATTGTAACATGAAATGAAATCATTCAACTCACCATAATGCAGAATCAGTGGGAGCCATGAGCGCGTCACTAGCCATGTTGCCTGCCACCAGATGCCATCAGGTGTCCCAAGCGGAGTCTGTCCTTACATCAGGTGCCCCATCAGAGGTACCTTCCTCACATCTGTGTCCATCAGCAGAGCTCCTCCTTACATCTGGTGCCCCTCTGACATCCACAGACCGCCCCCCCACATCCTGCACAGACCGCCCCCCCACATCCTGCACAGACCTGCCCCTCCACATCCTGCACAGACCTGCCCCTCCACATCTCCAGACTGGCCCCCGACATACCACTGGCCCCCAACATCCACAGACTGGCCCCCCACATCCACAGACTGGCCCCCGACATACCACTGGCCCCCCCCCCACATCCACAGACTGGCCCTCGACATACCACTGGCCCCGACATCCACAGACTGGCCCCGACATCCACAGACTAGCCCCCACATCCACAGACTGGCCCCCAACATCCACAGACAGGCCCCCACATTCACAGACTGGCCCCCTGACATCCACAGACTGGCCCCCGACATCCACATACCATGACTGGCCCCCGACATCTGACTGGCCCCCGCCCCGACATGCCGCCGTTGCCGTGCGGAGACATTTAACTGTGGCGCGGGGGTGGGCGGCGCCACAGGTGTAGACCAACTTCTGGTCTTCTTAAAAATGGCGGCCGGCGGAGACATTGTCCTCCCATAGACCTCTAGCGGCCGGCGGCAAAAA
Source organism: Lithobates pipiens (assembly GCF_037356315.1). Taxonomy (NCBI): domain Eukaryota; kingdom Metazoa; phylum Chordata; class Amphibia; order Anura; family Ranidae; genus Lithobates; species Lithobates pipiens. Next base: position 110,347,478 of record NW_027507787.1, read on the forward strand.
AAACGGGAAATTAAATTTCCCGGGACAAATGTCCTAATCCCGGGAAATTCGGGACAGTTAGCAACTATGATATATATATATATATATATATATATATATATATATATATATATATATATATATACACACACACACACACACACACACACTCGGGGGGGGGGGGGGGGTGTATGGCCAGGGGGTTTCATGGGATTCTATTGTGCTTTCTTTAGTATTCTGTCCAGTCGCTTTCTGCCCTTGTCTGCCCTGTGATTATGAGTCAGCCGCTGCTAGACCAAGACCCTTGCTTTCTTAGGTACCTCATGTTTTTTTTGTTTTTTTTCGGATTTTTTGCGTTTATCCCAGACTAAAAGAGTGCCTTGCACTATTACTTTCGTTTCAGCCCTATACACAAGAGAACGTCTAATCAGACATCTGGTCATCACAATGGACGCACATGCCCAAGTTCGGCGCACAGCCGCTCAACTAGCTCTCATCATTCTAAGGAAAGACCAAGATCCAAAAGGCATCGGTCAGCTAGCCCTCCCAGGCAGGTAAAGAGGGAATGTAGGGCGTGATGTGCACCCCCCGATGACAGATAAACTGATCTGTAAAGACTGTTTTCAAGCCTGCACGGATCGCGAAAAAAGGCAGAGGTGGAACAAGTTACAGAGTTGATCAAAAGAGTGGTTAAAGACTCATTAGCAGAGCTAATTCATACAACTCCCTCCCTGCAAGACACGCTTAGGGGTCAAACGTCAGAAATTACTAACCAGGGTCAATCATCCGCAGACCCAGCAGGCACTTCTTCAACCCCGCCTCCCATCTGCTCTCGGATGCTAAGCAGGGTCAGGCCTGGTTAGTACCTGGATGGGAGACCGCCTGGGAATACCAGGGGCCGTAGGCTTTTTTTAATATGTTGTTGACGTCGACCACTTGTTTTATTTTTCTGCTTGTTTGCCGAGGTGATCATCTTGGCGTTTGTCAAGAGGGTTGAGAATGGCCAGCAAGGCTGCTTACGGCGACATCACCCTGAATGCACCTGATCTTGTCAGATCTTGAATGCTAAGCAGGGTCTGGCCTGGATAGTACCTGGATAGGACACCACCTGGGAATACCAGGTGCCGTAGGCTTTTTTTTAATATGTTGGTGGCGTCGACGACCTGTTTCTTTTTTGCTTGTTTGCCGAGGTGACCATCTTGGCATTTGTCAAGAGGGTTGAGAGTGGCCAGCAAGATCCCCTATGGCCACATCACCAAGAATGCGCCCGATACCATCTGATCTCGGATGCTAAGCAGGGTCGGGCCTGGTTAGTACCTGGATAGGACACCACCTGGGAATACAAGGTGCCGCATGTTTTTTTTAATATGTTGTTGGCGTCGACGACCTGTTTTATTTTTCTGCTTGTTTGCCAAGGTGACCATCTTGTCATTTGTTTAGGGTTTAGAGTGACCAGCAAGATGGCCAACAGCTACATCACCCTGAATGCGCCCTATCGTGCCCTATCTCGTCTGATCTCGGATGCTAAGCAGGGACGGGCCTGGTTAGTACCTGGATGGGAGACTCAGGGAGAAAACCAGGTGCCGTGGGATTTTTTTTTATATGTTGTTGGCATCGATGACCTGTTTTATTTTTCTGCTTCTGTTTTGTTTATTGCTTGCTCTTAATTCCTGTACTCTATACACCATTAAATTTCGTGTGTGTTCATGTGTAAAGGCAGGTGTCCCAATACTTTTGACAATATAGTGTATGTGTAAGGGGGCACTCTGCCACATTCTGATCATTAATCAATTAGTTAGGTATCCTGATAATTTTTTATTACATTTAGAGGTTTGTAAGACGCAACAGATTGGGTCCGGCACAGATATCAGGTTTTTCAGGATCAATTCTAGTTGGTGCCCGGTCATGGTTTTTGATCTGTTGTTGCTCCAGTTGGCAGGACAACCCAGGGATGGTCCTCTTTTGCCCTTTAACGGGGCCCCGCTCACATCATCACTTTTCATCAAATATTGCCGCACACTTTTGGGGAATTTGGGGCTCAACCCCAAGTCCTACTCGGGTCACTCCTTTAGGATCGGGGCAGCCTCTGCAGCTTCACGTCAGGGGGTCCCCGTGCATATCAATAAGAGATTGGGTAGGTGGAGGTCTTAAGGCTATGCCAGGTACATCCCGGAGCCGGTAACAGAGATGTCCCAAGCGTTTCTTCATTCGACTGATTGATTGGTTCAGGTTGAATACTTTGTATTATCATCTCCCTGTCTGTTGTACTTTTTGCCCCCTTTTAGGCATACTGACCAAGTGACCACGGCACACCTTCAGGTCACTTTCTTTCAGTAGCTGTCATTCCCATTTCATCATTGTTATAAGAGTCTCTAAGGACAAGTGGGGAGGCGGAACGTAGGCCCGCCGTCATTTGTGGGAGGAGCCTCATCGTTATAAGATGGCCTCGGTTCCTCCCTGCCCTGTCGGATGTTTCCGGAGGTTGTCGCACCCTCCCGTTCCCCCTTTTTCTTTTTATCCCCTTTTCTTTTTTAGTACTACTTAGGAATGCCCCCTTTTAGGCATACTGACCACGTGACCACGGCACAACTTCAGGTCACTTTCTTTCAGTATCTGTCATTGTTATAAGAGTCTCCGAGCACAAATAAAAAAAAAGCCTACGGCACCTGGTATTCCCAGGAAGTCTCCCATCCAGGTACTAACCAGGCCTGATCCTGCTTAGCATCCAAGATCAGACGAGATTGGGTGCATTCAGGGTGATGTGGCCATAGGCCGTCTTGATGACCACTCTCAACCCTCTTGACAAACGCCAAGATGGTCACCTCTGCAAACAAGCAAAAAAAAAAAAAACACAGGTCGTCGACGTCAACATATTAAAAAAGAAGCCTACGGCACCTAGTTTTCCCAGGCGATCTCCCATCCAGGTACTAACCAGGCCCGACCCTGCTTAGCATCCGAGATCAGACGAGATTGGGAGCATTCAGGGTGATGTGGCCGTAGGCGAACTTGCTGGCCACTCTAAACCCTCTTGACAAACGCCAAGATGGTCACCTCAGCAAACAAGCAGAAAAATAAAACAGGTTGTCGTTGCCAACAACATATTAAAAAAAGCCTACAGCACATGGTATTCCCAGTTGGACCAACGATCAGGCCTGGTTAGTACCTGGATGGGAGACTGCCTGGGAATACCAGGTGCCGTATGCTTTTTTTTTTTATTTGTGCTCGGAGACTCTTATAACAATGATGAAATGGGAATGACAGATACTGAAAGAAAGTGACCTGAAGTTGTGCCGTGGTCACGTGGTCAGTATGCCTAAAAGGGGGCAGGAGCGTCCAACCAGGTGAATGTCCCACAGTAGATGACACACAAGGGTTAAAATAGTTTATTGCACAGCTCCGGGGGTCTTCTCGCCGGACTCCTCCGCTATCTTCTGCTAGCTCTTTTACTAGCGGAGGAGCCCAGCTTTTTGTAAACCCTTACAACACACTTTGACCTACAGGTAAGCCTAGATTAAGGCTTACCTGTAGGTCCAAGAAATATCTCCTAAACCTATACGGTTTAGGAGATATTTGCCTGAAGACAGGCACCGCTGTCTACGGCGCATGTGCCGTAGACAGCGGGGGTGCAGGCACACTGAGCGTGGCATTTCCAGCGACGTGTGTCGGCTCTCGTGCGCAGGCGCGGGAGTGACGTCATCGCGGCTTCGCCGAATGACAGCGGCGGAGCTGCGTGACCCCGCCGATAAGATGGATGCGCCGGACTACAGGGGACAGCAGTGACTTCACTGGCTCTTGTATCAGGTAAGTGACACATAATGGACTACTATGCGATGCATAGTTGTTCATTATGCTTTTCCTTTGCAGGGAATGAAAGAGGAAGTAAACTCAGTAAAATTGTTGTTTTGCATTCATTGTTCTGTCATTTTACGTTAGGATGACAGTACAATTATTCTAACCACCTGTTTATCATAATTATAGTAAAGTATATTTATGGTTAAGTACTTCAATTGTGTGGAGTATTGTTTTCTCTCAGCAGGTGCTAAGCAGGGTCAGGCCTGGTTAGTACCTGGATGCTACCCCTTGCCGAATTTGCATACAATAATTCTGTTCATTCTGCCACGAAGCAATCCCCGTTTTTTGCGAATTACGGCTTTCATCCTCTGTTCCTATCCAACAACCTCCCTGAATGCCCGGTACCAGCTGTCCAAGAAAACCTTAACTTCTTCAAGGCAAACAATAGGCTTCTACAGGAGACCATGACAAAGACTCAGAACTACAACAAGGAGGTGTTTGACAGAAAAAGAAGGGGGGAACTTGATCTCAAGGTCGGGGATCAGGTTTGGTTATCCACCTTGAATTTGAAGCTGGCTTGCCCGTCCAAGAAATTGGGCCCAAGGTTTGTGGGTCCCTTTCCGGTTGTAAGGAAGGTGAATAGTGTGGCATATGAGCTGAAGTTACCAGAATCATTTCGGATCCATCCGGTTTTTCATGTGGCCCTACTCAAACCTGCAGTTCCAGATTCCTTTGCCAACCGGAAAGGTCGGTCCCCCTGAACTTGTGATCGTCGATGGAGAAGTCGAATACGAGGTTTAAGCCATTTTGGATTGCAGGAGAAGACGTAATCAGATCCAATTTCTGGTGAAATGGAAGGGGTATGGGCCTGAGGAAAATTGCTGGGAGCCGGAATCCAATATCCATGCCAGGAGATTGATTGTTGCCTTTGAGAAGTCCCATCCGGGTAAGATGGCACAGTTGGGCATGCGGAGGCTGCCCCTGGGGGGTGGGGCAATGTCATGGTCGTTCCGGTAATCCAATGGTACATGGGAGGCCTGCCCGCAGAATTCCTATGTTAAGAACTAACCGGTATCCTGGGGCGCACGTTGGCGCGAATGGGTGCACGCGGGTGTGCGTTGGTACGAACGAGCGCACACGGGTGCACGATGACACGAACGGGCGCACGTGGGTGTGCGAGGTCACGAACGGGCGCACGGTTACACGTAGGTGCACGCAGACGCACCGTTCGACCGTTTTTGGTGCCCAGAAGGCTACTTAAGGGAACCTGTTACTGTGCCTCCCTGCTGTCCAGTCTACAGCGTGTCCGGTGTTCCTGCTTTCTGCTACTCTGTTGTCCTTGATTCCTGTTTACCCGGCCTGTTCCTGACGACGTCTGTTTTCTGCCAGCCTCCGACCATCGGCCTGTCTGACTACGCTTTTGCCTCTTCCTTGGAACTGTTTGCTGCCCGTCTGTTACCGACCCGGCTTGTACCTTGACTACCCCTGGCTTTCCGCTGTTCCTGCTCGACTGTTGTGTTCCTTCTGCTCCAGCCTACCTGCCGAGTGTACCGGCCTCCAGATCAGACGAGATCAGGCATATTTCGGGTGATGGGGCCGTAGGCGATCTTGCTGACCACTCTCAACCCTCTTGAAAAACACCAAGATGGTCACCTCTGCAAACAAGCAGAAAAAAAAAAAAAACAGGTCGTCGACGCCAAAAACATAAAAAAAAAAAAAAAACGACGGCACCTGGTATTCCCAGTCGGTCTCCCATCCAGGTACTAACCAGGCCTGACCCTGCTTAGCATTCAAGATCAGACAAGATCGGGTGCATTCAGGGTGATGTGGCTGTAGGCAATCTTGCTGGCCACTCTCAACCCTCTTGACAAACGCCAATATGGTCACCTCGGCAAAGAAGCAGAAAAATAAAACAGGTCGTCGACGTCAACAACATATTAAAAAAAAAGCCGGGAGGGCGTGGCTTGACTAGAGAGAGGATGGCTGCTTAAGCTTTTTGCTCCGTCTTACCTTAGCCTAAAAAAGATCGATCACAGAGGATTTTACCTGAAAAACACTGTCACATCATGGGGACCTCCTCACGGGGACCCTCTGCATCTAGATCCCGCTCACCAAGGGACCTGGGATCCTGTAATACCCAGACAATACCGGATCTCTTCAGGAACCAGGGGGCCGACATGGCGGCCTGTTCTCCCACCACTAACCACATCCCATCTCCCCATCACAAACAAATATCCACGACCTGAGGACTGTCGCGGCCGATATAAAGAGCACTCTGACCACGGCCATCTCGGACCTCCGCCACGAGATACAAGCAATCATAGGGAGAGTAAACTCCATGGAGCTAATGGCGGCGCAACAACAGCATGAATTGCAGATGGCTCAAGGCAAAGTCGACACACACACCTGGCAGCTCAGAGACCTCCAGCGCCATGTCGAAGACATCGACAATAGGGGACGAATGCACAATCTGAGGATTAGAGGACTCCCGGAGTCGATCGAGCCCGAACAAATCCTCCCAGCGGTCACATCCATATTCAACCAGCTGCTAGTCCGACCCTCTGGTACACCTATAGCTATGGAGCGGATACATAGAGCCCTTAGGCCTAAGGGCAAAGATTCTGATCCCCACGGGATGTCATCTGTTATGTTAACGACTATACCCTCAAAGAAGAGGTTCTTAAAAAAACTAGGAGCTATCCGAACCTGACATTTGAGGGCCATTCGATCCAGATATATCAGGATCTTTCGGCGATCACGCTGAAATATCGAAGAGACTTGCGCCCATTACTTGACGTGCTGAGGCAGAGAGACATCCGCTATCGCTGGAAGTTTCTGTTCGCTCTGCAAGCCTCTTACCAGTGGCAGAAGATCTAGAAACCTTCTGCAAAACGCTGGACCTGCCACTGGTTGAAGTACCTAATTGGTATGCTGATTTTTGGGTCCACATTTCACCCAACACCCGCAGCACTGAAGATCTCATGGAAACTCAACTGTCCAGATCTCGCAGACATAGGTCGCCATCCACCTTCAGACCACTTGGGGGACACCGACCCCGCCACCCACAGACGAGCCCGACTTCGGCCCCGCTACCTCGCAGAGCACGCATGGACCGCTAGACCTGTCGCCTCACAAGAGCTCCGGGACACCCATGCGACGGTGGATTAGCCTACATGCTTCATACCCTGCCTAGTGCCGCTCTCCTTTCCTCTGCCGTGCATATGGACCATTCCCTTACTCACCTGCCTTGAAAGACTACAGATACTTACACTAGCTTCAATATCCCCGACTCTGGTTACAACCATGATTTCTACCTGGAGCAGTCCTGGGCCTCCAGCCCGTCAGGAGAGAGAGCATTCAACGCACGCACTCGACTAGACACCATTACTGTTCTGTGCTTCAGGACACCTCCTCACTGTCAGCTGCTCCAGTGTCCCTGCCACGTTCCTGTGCATCTCCTGCTGCCTGCTGATCCAGCGCTCTGAAAAGTTCCTGTGCATCTCCTGCTGCCTGCTGATCCAGCGCTCTGCCAAGTTCCTGTGCATCTCCTGCTGCCTGCTGATCCAGCGCTCTTGTGTTCTTACGCCTTCCCTGAGGTCCGGACCAGTCCTACACCTGCTTGGCACTTGTGCCTTCTGAACTCTAGAGTCCCTGTCCCCACTTTCAAGGGTTCTCGAGCCAGAGGCTTACGAGAGGCCACTCCCTGCATTCTGGGCTCCTACACCAGGTACGTGACACCCCCTCTCTAGCTCACCCCCCTCTCTCTTGCCCACCCCCCTCTCTCTCTCGCCCACCCCCCCTCTCTCTCTCGTCCACCCCCCTTCTCTCTCTCTCTCGCTCAACACCCTCTCTCTCTCTCTCTCGCTCAACACCCTCTCTCTCTCTCCCTCTCTCTCGCTCAACACCCTCTCTCTCTCTCTCTCTCGCTCAACACCCTCTCTCTCTCTTGCTCAAAACCCTCTCTCTCTCTTGCTCAACACCCTCTCTCTCTTTTGCTCAACACCCTCTCTCTCTCTTGCTCAACACCCTCTCTCTTTCTCTCGCTCAACACCCTCTCTCTTTCTCTCGCTCAACACCCTCTCTCTTTCTCTCGCTCAACACCCTCTCTCTTTCTCTCGCTCAACACCCTCTCTCTTTCTCTCGCTCAACACCCTCTCTCTTTCTCTCGCTCAACACCCTCTCTCTTTCTCTCGCTCAACACCCTCTCTCTTTCTCTCGCTCAACACCCTCTCTCTTTCTCTCGCTCAACACCCTCTCTCTTTCTCTCGCTCAACACCCTCTCTCTTTCTCTCGCTCAACACCCTCTCTCTTTCTCTCGCTCAACACCCTCTCTCTTTCTCTCGCTCAATACCCTCTCTCTCTCTCGCTCAATACCCTCTCTCTCTCTCGCTCAATACCCTCTCTCTCTCTCGCTCAATACCCTCTCTCTCTCTCGCTCAATACCCTCTCTCTCACCACCTCTCTCTCGGTCACCCCCTCTCTCTCACTCTCTGCCTCTCGCTCACCCCCTCTCTCTCACTCTCTGCCTCTCGCTCACCCCCTTTCTCGCACCCACCACTTTTTTCTCTAATCCCCCCTCTTGCACCCCCACCTTCTCATCCCCATCCTCTCATCCCCACCCCCTCTCTCTCATCCCCATCCCTCTCACCCCCACCATCTCACCCCACTCTCACGCCCTTTCACGAACCCCCCTCCCCTCTCTCACCCCCCCACCACCGCCTCTCTCTCACCTCCTCCTCTTACCTTCCCCTTTCTCGCCTCCCTCCCCCCACCTCTTTCCCTCCTCAGGGGATGGGGGCCCCATGAGTATAGCTCTATGGGGCCCCAATAATTGCTAACAGCAGCCTAGTGAGTGAATTCACAATTTCACGTGTCCTGAATCCTGTGTTTTGCCGGCACACTTCTCCCCAAGGCTCCCCACACAATGGAAGGAAGGAAAACAGCACTACAGTAGAGGAGCTCCACCCCCAAACTCCAGCTCCCACACTTCCTGGCTCGAAGCGGCTCTCGGTAACCCCCCCTCTCTCTCGCCCACTCCCCTTCTCTCTCTCTCGCCCACCCCCTTCCCTCTCTCTCTCTCGACACCCTCTCTCTCTCTCTCTCTCGACACCCTCTCTCTCTCTCTCTCTCTCGACACCCTCTCTCTCTCTCTCGACACCCTCTCTCTCGCTCTCGACACCCTCTCTCTCTCTCGCTCTCGACACCCTCTCTCTCTCTCGCTCTCGACACCCTCTCTCTCTCTCGCTCTCGACACCCTCTCTCTCTCTCGCTCTCGACACCCTCTCTCTCTCTCTCGCTCTCGACACCCTCTCTCTCTCTCTCGCTCTCAACACCCTCTCTCTCTCTCTCGCTCTCAACACCCTCTCTCTCTCTCTCGCTCTCAACACCCTCTCTCTCTCTCTCTCGCTCTCAACACCCTCTCTCTCTCTCTCTCGCTCTCAACACCCTCTCTCTCTCTCTCGCTCTCAACACCCTCTCTCTCTCTCTCTCGCTCTCAACACCCTCTCTCTCTCGCTCTCAACACCCTCTCTCTCTCTCTCGCTCTCAACACCCTCTCTCTCTCTCTCGCTCTCAACACCCTCTCTCTCTCTCTCGCTCTCAACACCCTCTCTCTCTCTCTCGCTCTCAACACCCCCGCTCTCTCTCTCGCTCTCAACACCCTCTCTCTCTCGCTCTCAACACCCTCTCTCTCTCGCTCTCAACACCCTCTCTCTCTCGCTCTCAACACCCTCTCTCTCTCGCTCTCAACACCCTCTCTCTCTCGCTCTCAACACCCTCTCTCTCTCGCTCTCAACACCCTCTCTCTCTCGCTCTCAACACCCTCTCTCTCTCGCTCTCAACACCCTCTCTCTCTCGCTCTCAACACCCTCTCTCTCTCGCTCTCAACACCCTCTCTCTCTCGCTCTCAACACCCTCTCTCTCTCGCTCTCAACACCCTCTCTCTCTCAACACCCTCTCTCTCTCGCTCTCAACACCCTCTCTCTCTCGCTCTCAACACCCTCTCTCTCTCGCTCTCAACACCCTCTCTCTCTCGCTCAACACCCTCTCTCTCTCGCTCAACACCCTCTCTCTCTCGCTCAATACCCTCTCTCTTTCTTGCTCAATGCCCTCTCTCTTTCTTGCTCAATGCCCTCTCTCTTTCTTGCTCAATGCCCTCTCTCTTTCTTGCTCAATGCCCTCTCTCTTTCTTGCTCAATGCCCTCTCTCTTTCTTGCTCAATGCCCTCTCTCTTTCTTGCTCAATGCCCTCTCTCTTTCTTGCTCAATGCCCTCTCTCTTTCTTGCTCAATGCCCTCTCTCTTTCTTGCTCAATACCCTCTCTCTCTCACCACCTCTCTCTCGCTCACCCCTTCTCTCTCTCTGCCTCTCGCTCACCCCCTCACTCGCACCCACCACTTTTTTCTCTAATCCCCCCTCTTGCACCCCCACCTTCTCATCCCTATCCTCTCACCCTCACCCCCTCTCTCTCATACCCATCCCTCTCACCCCCACCATCTCACCCCACTCTCACGCCCTTTCACAAACCCCCCTCCCCTCTCTCACCCCCCCACCACCGCCTCTCTCTCACCTCCTCCTCTTACCTTCCCCTTTCTCGCCTCCCTCCCCCACCTCTTTCCCTCCTCAGGGGATGGGGGCCCCATGAGTATAGCTCTATGGGGCCCCAATAATTGCTAACAGCAGCCTGTGTTTTGCCGGCACACTTCTCCCCAAGGACACACAATGGAAGGAAGGAAAACAGCACTACAGTAGAGGAGTTCCACCCCCAAACTCCAGATCCCACACTTCCTGGCTCAAAGCGGCTCTCGGTAAGGCAGTCCAATGGGGGTCTTTTGGGGCAGGGGTTTTGGGTGGGTTCCCTGATCTAATTGAGGGGGGTGACCAATATAAGGAAGGGGAGTCTGTGGGGAGGGAGGTGGACGATGTCACCAGGGCAGTGGACGGTGTCGGTACGGCAGAGGGCGGTGTCGGTAGAGCAGAGGACGGTGTCTGTAGAGCAGAGGACGGTGTCGGTAGAGCAGTGGATGGTACCAGTAGTTTCAGTAAAATCCTATAGTGCATACCACAAAAAAAAATTTGCCATGCGCCGCTAAAGTGTTCAGGTTTGGCTTGAGGAAAAGGTGGCAACCCTAAGAGCCCCGCAAATTCAGGTGTTCGCTAAACAGGTGATGTTCGGTTCAAACTTTTGCTTGGCTCAAACTGTTCACCAAACTCTAGCTGCAAACCCCTTAAATTCCTTTCTTGTGGACTAGTTCCCTAATCTGCTTCCAGTGATGGTCTCCTGAAGAAGATCCTTGGGTGAGGCCTAGTGTCATGTGGCATCACTACTGTGGAGGGGCTCCTCCTTCACAAACTTTTATGTACAAAGTTTTATTTTTTGCCAGCAGGATTATAACCTCCTGTTAGCAGAACGTACAGATAATTTGTTTAGTCTGAGGATGTATTTTCTTCTGTTTCTTGCAGTACCATCATGAACGGCTGTCGTCTAGTTCTGGACTTTTAGGACTGTTCCTGCTATTCTTACAGTCATGCTGGGAGGGCTTCTCTTTTGGGGGAGGTACTCCAGAAAACATGTACATTAGGGATGAGCTCAACACCCCCCGGTTCGGTTCGCACCAGAACTTTCGAACGGACCACAAATTTGTGCGAACTTTAGAACCCCATTGAAGTCTATGGGACTCGAACGTTCGAAATAAAAAGTGCTAATTTGAATGGCTAATATGCAAGATATTGTCCTAAAAAGGGTTTGGGAACCTGGCTCCTGCCCCAGGGGACATGGGTCAATGCCTAAAATGTTTTTAAAAACTTCCGTTTTTTCTGGAGCACTGACTTTAATAAAGATTAAAGTGAAGAAATATTCATTTAAATATCGTGCCTGGGGGGTGTCTATAGTATGCCTGTGAAGTGCCACGTGATTCCTGTGTTTAGAACAGTCCCTGCACAAAATGACATTTAAAAAAAGTCATTTAAAACTGCTTGCGGTTTTAATGTAATATCTGGTTCCTGCAATATGGATGAAAATCATTGAGAAAAATGGCATGGGTAGCCCCCCTGCCCATTACCAGCGCCTTTGGGTCTTGTACGGGTATTAAGGGGAACCCCGTACCCATATTAAAAAAAAAGGAAAGATGTGGGGCCCCCAGGCCCTATATACTCAGAACAGCAGTATACAGGCGGTACAAGACAGGGATTGTGTAGGTTTGTTGTGTTAAGTAGAATCTGTTTGTAATTTTGAACTAGTACATTTTTAAAGTGTAGCTCCAGTCAAAAAATCTATTTTTAAGCTTTTTGGAAAACATAGGGAAGGGTTATCACCCCTGTATAATTTGTTTTGTCGTCCATCTTATTTCATCTCACTTGCTGCTGTCTCCTTCCGTTTGCAAGTAGGAGACGTTTGTAAGTTGGATGTTTGAAAGTAGGGGCCTGCCCTATATGCTCAGCAGAAATGGCGGAACAAGGTGTTGGTGTTGCCACAACATTGTAAGCCCTCAAAGTGACTCTTGGTGGGCGCTGAAGCGCCCTGCTGTGAACGATTATATGAAGAATTGTAATTACATGCCATTGATGAACAGTGGTAGAAAAATTGGGCTTTTGGTGGTTGTGGTGGTGCTGGTGCCACAACACTATTTGTCCTCACAGTTACTCTCCGTGGGCACAGTAACAGGCCCTGCTGTGAAATATTATATCAAGAATTGTAATTACATGCCCCTGTTAAACAGGGGCTGAGAAATTGGGCCTTAGGCACTGGTGCTGGTGCCATGACACTGCAACCTCTCCCATATACTCTAGTTGTAGTGCAAGAATGAGCCCTGCTGCAAAGCATTGCAGTTGTGATTAGCAGACTGTACCTCAGTCCCTATACTCATAAAGGACTGCTGCAGAATAGGGCAGCAGTCAGCAGTAGTGCACCTCAACCCTATATATTGTGGACCTTTACCAGTCCTTAAGGATTAGCAGACTGTACCTCACTCAACCCTATATACCAGGGATATGCAATTAGTGGACCTCCAGCTGTTGCAAAACTACAAGTCCCATCATGCCTCTGCCACTGGGTGTCATGGTTGTGGCTGTCAGAGTCTCGCTCTGCCTCATGGGACTTGTAGTTCTGCAAAAGCTGGAGGTCCGCTAATTGTATATCCCTGCTATATACTGTAGTACGCTATACCTTACCAGTCCTTAGAAGGATCTTTGTGCAAATAGTAGGTTGTGATTAGCAGACTGTACCTCAGTCCCTATACTCATAAAGGACTGCTGCAGAATAGGGCAGTAGTCAGCAGTAGTGCACCTCAACCCTATATATTGTGGACCTATACCAGTCCTTAAGGATTATCACTCAACCCTATATACTGTAGTACGCTATACCTTACCAGTCCTTAGAAGGACCTTTGTGGAACTAGTAGGTAATCAGTGCATTTTTATAGCATTGATCACTGTATAAATGCCAGTGGTCCCAAAATAGTGTCAAAATTGTGTCCGCGTAATGTCACAGTCACAATAAAAATCTCAGATTTTATTGCTCTGGTCAGGAAGGGGGTAAAATCTTCCAGATCGGAAGCTCTGAATGCCACTTTGTGGCCATAAATTGCAAATGGGTATGCAATGTGGAGAGTAAGGATGAGCTCAGGCGTGTTAGCATGGTCCACGTGCAGAGCCTGCCAGGAAGTCGGCGCAGCGCTGCACTAATCACAGGCAGTGAGAAATTGCCCCGATGCACGGCTGCAGAGATCGAGCAATGTCTCACAGGCTGTGATTAGCACAGCGCTGCGCCGACTTCCTGGTGGGCTCTGCACGTGGACCATGCGAACGCGCCTGAGCTCATCCCTAGTGGAGAGGGTGATACAGGGACAAGGTTTCAAGCCAAAGCTTTGAACTTTTACTATATGCTGCAATGGTATAACTTGATATAATATACAAAGCTTGGTTTGGTTCCATGGTGGTGGCTGGATGGAGGGTAAGCAGACTTTATTGAAAGGCGTGTGTTAGAAAAGTTTTAAATGTTTATTGTGTGACTATTAGAAAAACAATAGTCCTGAGACTGATTTGTTAAAAAGCTTACTTCTGAGCACATTATTGTATTAACTCATTGTATTGTTTTGTCCTAATTAACTCCATAGTAAGTAGGATGATTAGATTTAACTAAATATGATAGCCTAAGAATGTACGGAACATGAATAGCTAATAAAGTGCCATTCTGTGCCATGACAACGTTATTTATGTTCCCTCAGCCAATAGAAGCATAGAGATGTTATTCTTATGGGGTATGTGAAGGCGGGACACAGTCTTTTGGCAGACATTTTTCTTCAGCTTTTGTTCTGTAAGCATGTCTCTCTTTTGTGGGCCACATCAGAAATAATTTTTCCTGCTTCTCAGAACACCTGGAGTTTTTACTGATCACAAGGGAAATTCCTAACATTTTTGGTCTTTCGAGCCGGAAGCTGGTTTTCAGATCAGACGGCCCCGACAAAACTTCGGTGAGTATTGGACTTTGAAGCTCACCGAACGATTAAAAGTCCCCCCATTCAAAGTTATTGGTGAAAAAGGGGCGGGGGCAAAAAGATCTGGATTCCACTGTCTGTTTCCGAACCTTGTGTGATCCAGTCCAGGTGTTTGAGAGGTAAGATAATTTAAATTATTCTTAATTCTTTCTAAGAGTCTTTTCTTCTCTTTCTCTTTGCTTCTGGTTTAATGTGTTGTAATTGCCGACATTGGTATTGATCCTATAATATTCTAGGTGGTCCAGTGCTCGTAGACAGAGACACTTGGGGACGTTGTCTAAGGTAAAAAATTACGTCGCCCGCTGTCCGGACAGATAACAAAAAGATTTGAGGTATACCGAAATGTCAGAGGTTGAATGCCTGACTATTTAAGCGCTGTTTAGTTAAGTGATCTAAAAAGATCGCAAGGCTAACTTTCTTCTGTGTGTTTTTACTTTATCTTTGTTCATGTTTAACCCTTTTTGATTCTCTCGATAGTGTGGGGAGTGCTGATGTTTTTTCTCTTGTAATGCTTTGTTCATTTACATGTTTTTGTGCTGCGTATTTCTAAGAAGATAAGAAGTCATTCTTCACCTAACGCACTGCACTCACTCTCCCCCTCCCCCTCCCCTCATGGAAGGATTGCTTCTGCCAGAAGTTGTAAAAGTTAACCCTTGACTAGCTATGACAATACAGAAGGGTTATATTGTAAATATTGAAACTTAGCATAAAAGAAAAAGAAGGTAGATTGCACTTTGGAGTAAATAGAATGTTGTAGAATTATTATCAGGTGGCTTGATGAATGTGAAAAGAAAAGAAAAAAAAGGCTGAGGATGTTTTCATTACTATGATGGTCAAGAAGCTGTTTCTTGGAAACAAGAAAATGCAGATTGCCTGACAGAAGTCAATTTGTGCATCTGTGAAAATATTAGGACTTTTGGTGGGAAAGAGTCTGAATAATAGTCTTAAAGTAAATATTTATATTGGATTGGAGTTATTTTTAGAATTCATAGACTTTCAACTGTGAAGTGTTAATGATGCAATGCTGTTTATATTTGGGTACATTTATAAGTCAAAAGGCTAAGTTCTGAATCAGAATACTAAAAAAAAAAATTAAAAAGAAAGAAAGTTCTATTTTGGGGCCCTGTGGATAAGCTTAAAATGTCAGGACCCAAAGTTCAAAAAAGGTATGGGTTGGAAATGGTGGAGTATTGGCTTCAGCATGCTAGAATTAGGGTAGAAGGAAGAACAAAGGAAAAATGCCAAGACCAATTGTCCCTAGTGGACAAAGAGGATTATCTCATCTGCTATACCCAGAGACCACCTCCCTATAATGGTCCTCCCCCTCAGGTGCAAGCAACTGCCCAGAGTAACACCTTCCCTGTGACATCCACCCCTGTCAAAGGAACCGCCTCTGAACAAAACCCCAACTCCACTTCCTCAATCTCTCCAGACAGTAGTTCAGTCCTGGAGATGAACAGATCGATCCTTGAAACATTAACCACTTGCCGACCACCGCACGACGATGTTCGTCCATTTTTTGAAGAGGGATATCTCGGTAACGGCAGCAGCTGCTGCCACAACCGAGATATCCATCTCTTCAGGTGGCGGTCGGCTGTACGATAACGGTGGTCTCCGCGGCAGATTCACCGCGAGATCACCGCTATCGGCGGCGGGAGAGGTGCCACCCCCCCTCCCGCCGCCCTCCCGCACCTTCCGCCGCTTACCGGAGCCGTCGGTAGCGGCGGAGGCGATCGGGTCCTTCAGTCTACTGGGCATAGAGACAAGTGAGGCTAAGATGGCCCCCACTCGTCTCTATACCATAGGAGGGCGGAAGCGACGTCAAAACGTCACTTCCGCCCATACCTCTTAAAGGTATATATTTTTTTTAAATGTCAGATTTTTTTTTTTTTTGTTGCATTTTAGCCCAAATATGAGATCTGAGGACCTTTTGACCCCAGATCTCATATTTAAGAGGACCTGTCATGCTTTTTTCTATTACAAGGGATGTTTACATTCCTTGTAATAAGAATAAAAGTGATCCATTTTTTTTTTTTTTAAAGTGTAAAAATAAATAAAATAAATTAAAATAAATAAGAAAAAAAAAAAAAATTTTTAAAAACACCCCGTTACGACGAGCTTGCACACAGAAGCGAGCGCATACGTGAGTAGCGCCCGCATATGAAAACGGTGGTCAAACCACATATGTGAGGTATCGCCGCGATCGGTAGAGCGAGATCAATAATTCTAGCCCTAGACCTCCTCTGTAACGCAAAAAATGCAACCTGTAGAATTTTTTAAATGTCGCTTATGGAGATTTTTGAGGCTAAAAGTTTGACGCCATTCCACGAGCGGGCGCAATTTTGAAGCGTGACATGTTGGGTATCAATTTACTCGGCATACCATTATCTTTCACAGTATAAAAAAAAATTGGGCTAATTTTACTGTTGTCTTATTTTTTTATTCAAAAAAGTGAATTTTTTCCAAAAAAAGTGCGCTTCTAAGACCGCTGCGCAAATACGGTGTGAAAAAAAGTATTTCAATGACCGCCATTTTATTCTCTAGGGTGTTAGAAAAAAAAACAATATAAAATGTTTGGGGGTTCTAAGTAATTTTCTAGCAAAAAAAAACTGTTTTAAACATGGAAACACCAAGTCCGAAAAATAGGCCTGGTCCTTAAGTGGTTAAATGACGCCATAACTCATGCACTAGGTGCCCCAGCAGGAGCCAAGAGACTAAGTAAACCTCCTATTAGGTATGGTGTGGAGGACGGTGAGGAACACCCCTGCGCCCCAGCAAATGCACATGGACGGGGGGATCCATTGCCTCCAGAAAGCCCAGACTTAGGAAACAGGTTGACTGCCCTACTGAACAGATGCCAGCTTAGATGGGTACAACGGACTGATTGGCAAAAAATAAATATGACAGTACAAGAAGACAAAGAAAGTGTCAGTGACTACCTAAATAAATTTACGAGAGATTTTTAGAGTGTTCTCCGGGCTCCCCGAAGCTGAGGATGTGAATAGTGCATATTAACAACAGCTAAAGATTGTTTTTTTTAAATGGATTGAAACAGGATCATAAGGATTACATTGTTAAAAACATGGTTACTTACCGAACTGCATCAGTTTTAGATGTTTTACAATATGCTAAGCATTCTGAGAAGTATTTGAAAGCAAAAGCAAAAAAGAATGTGAAAGTAAAGGTTCTTATGCAAGGTGATAAAGGAGAGGAGGATGCAGAAGAGTACACTGCTGAGGCAGAACCAGAGGGGTCTCATAGAGGAAGAGGCACAGGTGGTTTTAGAGGAAGGATTACTCTACAGAATTAGACAGTGCAACTAGAGCACTTCCACCCTGTGCACAAGCACTGGTAGCAGCAGCGGTGTAGTGGTTAGCACTCTCGCCTAGCAGTGAAGGGGGTCATGGTTCGAATCCCAATCATGGCGCTGCCTGCCTGGAGTTTGCATGTACTCCCTGTGCCTGCGTGGATTTCCTCCGGGTGCTCTGGTTTCCTCCCGCACTCCGGGGACATGCAGGTGGGTTGATTGGCTTCTGTCCCGGTTTGGCCCTGGTATATGAATGGGGACGTTGGATCCTTGGGGGTGGAGAACGATGTGGGTGTACAGGGGTAGGGGCTAGACACTCACTCAAGCTGAACCGGATGGACTGGTGTCTTTATTCAACTTTACTAACTGAAAAGGTACCACATGCAGTGTTTGTTATCCTGTTACAACAAAAGGTATCACATTTGAGCCCTGCACGACAATACTCTTGACAAAACCTCACTTAACAATACAGAGGTGTACTACATTAAAACCATCCACACTACTACTTCCTACGGACGGGTATAAACATGACTGCACTGTTGCCATCGCTGAAAAGGTACTGCCATGAAGTGATCTGAAAGATGTACCATTATCTAACTCTGACATGATACTTTTTGTTGATGGTTCTAGTAAGAAAAATCCAGATGGCACAAATGCAACAGGATATGCAGTAGTGACACAGGATGAGATTTTGGAAGCGGGGCCACTACCAAAACATTATTCAGCACAAGTTGCAGAACTTGTAGAACTGACAAGAGCATGTATACTGTCAGAAGGAAAATCTGTAACCATATACACTGACAGTCAATATGCCTTTTCAACAGGACATATTTTTGCACAACAATGGAAAAACAGGGGGATGGTCACCTCCAGTGGTAAACCAATTTCACATACGGACTTCATTTTAGAACTCCTAGATGCAATACAGTTACCAAAAAAGCTTGCAATCTGTAAATGTCAAGCACACACAAAATATACGGACCCCATCTCAAAGGGAAATAAAAGGGCAGATGAAGCTGCCAAAATAGCGGCACAAGAAACACATAAAATAATGACAGAACAGGAAATCATACAGATAGATCATACAGTCCTTACTGAAATGCAGCAAAATGCCCCCCCTGGGAAAAAAACAATATTGGAAAACAAAGGGTTACACAATAATTGATGACATTTACACATCACCTGAAGGGAAACCGGTATTACCAAAATCTTTATTTAGGTATGCAGCAGTATTGACACATGGAGTAACGCATGTGTCAAACAGGGGGATGACTGAGATGTTAAATAAAGTATGTACAGCCTATGGATTCACAAATTACTCAAAAAACTTTTTGCTCTCAATGTCTTATATGTGCAAGACACAATGCTCAGGGAGGTATAAGACCACAGAAAGGGAAGTTCCCTATACCACAATATCCATTCCAACACATTTGCATGGATTTTATTGAATTAGACAAATGTGAAAGGAAGAAATATTGTTTGGTACCCAGGCACCCTGACCAAATGGGTGGAGATATTCCCGACAGGAAGTGCAGATGCACAGACTGTAGCCAAAGCATTACTAAGAGATATTATTCCTAGATTTGGAATCCCTGAAAGGATTTACGGTGATAATGGACCCCATTTCGTAATTAAAAAATATACAACATTTGATAGAAGTGATGAGAATTAAAGGGAAATACCATTGTGCCTATCATTCCCAATCAGCTGGATTGGTAGAAAGACATAATGGCATTCTAAAAAGCAAACTGAGAAAAGCTATGGAAGAAATAGGTAAAAATAATTGGATGTATTGCCTACTAGTAGCTGTGACCAGTATGTATATCACACCCCCAAAAGAAGATGAAAAAGGTGCATGTGGGAGATTGGGTCTCAATAAAAAGTAATAAGAAAAAAGCAGTGGTACTCCCCAAGGTGGGATGGTCCTTTCAAAGTCCTTTTAACTACCCCTACTGTGATAAGGATTGCAGGGAGGTCTACCTGGATTCACCAGTCCCATTGTAAAAAGGTTTTACAGGCAGAGTAGGGCCAGATGGCTACCAGAGGTTCAGAAAATCCGGCTACAAAGGGAGGTCTCACACAAGGTGGGACTTGTCTCAAACCGGTGAAGTCTCCCTCCCCTTCCAACTCCCCTATCCTATCCGCTGGAACTCTGTAGCTGGTTAGGATGAAAGGGACAGTAATTATCCTTGGGTTACTGGTGACTCTAGGAGAGGCATCCATAAGAGGGGTTATACATTATGGAAGAGTAGAGGAACCTTTGGATTGGGAAAGAACAGGAAAAGCATTAAATATAACCTTTATAGAGGGAATAACTAGAACTATACTGGTAGACTTCTGTCAGATTGCAGATTGTGGGGATACAACTGGGGCTAGAGGACTTCTATGGGCAGATAAATATATCTGCTGGCTCTGGAATAAGGCAGGATGTCAAGCATGTGAGCATGGGTGTCAGGAACTGATCCCTCAGGAACATTTTTCCTTGAGGTATTACCACCAAAAAAAACTAGACAACAGGAAAAGGTAGACTCAGAAGGGAAAGAAGAAGGCCATACTAAAATAGAAGTTCTGAGTATAACTATAAGATTCGCTAACGTAACAATAGAAGATGCCATAGCTTTGGAGACGGGCTACCAAGAAAAAAAAAATGAGTGGTTACAATGGTTGAGGTTAGAACTCTGAAAAAGGAAAACTGTTTAGTTTGTGCCGGAGCCAGACCACATTTAGCAACAGTTCCTTTTCCTCTAGATCACAATACAGATCCAGAAGGTTTAAAATGTATGTTGCAATTGTATAATAAGAGCTATAAACCTGAAACAAATTCTACTTGTCACACATTGAGTTTGTTGTTTCCCCCAGTACAGAGACCTCAGATACCTCCAGCGGTTACCGCTTATCCGGGAAACTTTACTTGTTTTGCACTCCCAGGGAACCGTAGCGCGGTGGATCTTGGGTCACTACCTGATGACTACTGTGTGGAGAGGATTAACACGGACAACGGTGACTGGGTTGAACATGACATTCAGAGAGCTGATGTCTGGTGGATGTGTGGGGATAAGAAACTGCGAGCTAGACTACCGGCCAATGCCCAAGGGGATTGCGCTATGGTCCAGCTGGCTATGCCCCTGAGAATCCTGTCAGAATACCCGTGGACTAAGAGTCACCGACAGTATCGGAGGGACACCTCTCCCTTGGGGTCATTT
Source organism: Lithobates pipiens (assembly GCF_037356315.1). Classification (NCBI taxonomy): domain Eukaryota; kingdom Metazoa; phylum Chordata; class Amphibia; order Anura; family Ranidae; genus Lithobates; species Lithobates pipiens. The sequence continues at coordinate 110,368,251 of NW_027507787.1, forward strand.
GACTCTCAGATCTACATAGATGAGATTGGGGTTCCTCGCGGGGTGCCGGACGAGTTTAAAGCCAGGAATCAGGTGACAGCTGGGTTTGCGTCTCTTCTCTGGTGGGCGACTATAAATAAAAATGTTGACTGGATTAATTATATATATATTATAACCAACAACGATTTGTAAACTATACTAGGGATGCTGTGAAGGGCCTAGCAGAATAGTTAGCCCCCACATCTCTAATGGCCTGGCAGAACCGAATGGCTTTAGATATGGTCTTAGCTGAAAGAGGAGGGGTATGCAAAATGTTTGGTAGCATGTGTTGTACCTTTATCCCTGCAATACAGCTCCTGGAGGGACAGTGACCAGAGCCTTGGAAGGACTGACTGCGCTATCGAATGAATTGGCGGAAAACTCAGGTATTAATGATCCATTCACAACTTGGCTTGAAGGAAGGTTCGGTAAATGGACTGGATTTATCACATCATGTTTGATCTCAATCGCTGTGGCTTTGGCCGTTTTGGTCACTTGCGGATGCTGCTGCATTCCCTGTATTCGAGGACTTTCACAAAAACTCATTGAAACTGCAGTCTCAAGAACAATGTATCAAACCCTCTCTACCTCTGAGGAGACCTATGTGGACATTGAAGCTCAACTTAATGACATACAGTCCGAAAGTGTATAACACAGGGACTTTCATCGAAATGTGTTGAGATAAAATAGTCACACAAAGAGGAGGGAATGTTAGAAAAGTTTTAAATGTTTATTGTGTGACTATTAGAAAAACAATAGTCCTGAGACTGATTTGTTAAAAAGCTTACTTCTGAGCACATTATTGTATTAACTCATTGTATTGTTTTGTCCTAATTAACTCCATAGTAAGTAGGATGATTAGATTTAACTAAAGATGATAGCCTAAGAATGTGCGGAACATGAATAGCTAATAAAGTGCCATTCTGTGCCATGACAACGTTATTTATGTTCCCTCAGCCAATAGAAGCATAGAGATGTTATTCTTATGGGGTATGTGAAGGCGGGACACAGTCTTTTGGCAAACATTTTTCTTCAGCTTTTGTTCTGTAAGCATGTCTCTCTTTTGTGGGCCACATCAGAAATAATTTTTCCTGCTTCTCAGAACACCTGGAGTTTTTACTGATCACAAGGGAAATTCCTAACAGCGTGAGCCATAGTACATGGAAATACAGTTTGTGACCCAAATCTAACATTGTCTTACCTTCTTGATGTCAGGTAGCCATTGTACCCTTAGACAAACTGAATGTGAGGATCCAGCTTCTCCAACACATCCCTGAATCAGTGAGTGAGTATCTGATTCATTACTGGTGTTGATGTTGCCAAGGTTAACCCTATAACCCAGCACAATGTTCTGCCAGATTTGTTTCTAGGTCTTATAATATAAATACTATATTATCAAAAGTATTGGAACACCTGCCTTTACACGCACATGAACTTTAATGGTATTCCAGTCTTAGTCTGTAGGGTTCAATATTGAGTTGGCCCACCCTTTACAGCTATAAAACTGGGTTCACACTAGTGTGAACTGGAAATGGGTTTCCCCACTGCCAATTTGCATATCAGGAGATTGTGACCGGCTCTCCATGGAGTAGGGTTGCCACCTCATCCCTTTAAAACTGAACACATATTAATTGCACAGTTTCTGTGGCTGATTAAGGTGATAATTAAACTCACTTGGTGCCTTATCTGCATGAAATTAGCCTCAGAACCTGTGTAATTCATATGTGTTCAGGTTTAAAGGGATGAGGTGGCAACTCTACTATGGAGCCTGTTCACGTATCTCCGGTGGCTGTGGAGGGGTGGCAGGGGTCCTGTGCGTCTTTGGCTCCATTTCAGGGCAGAATTCAGGTAAAAATTTGGCCTCACTGGACCTAGAGTTGCCACCTCATCCCTTTAAACCCAAACACATATGAATTACACAGGTTCTGAAACCAATTTAATGCAGATAAGGCACCAAGTGAGTTTAATTACCACCTGAATCAGCCACAGAACCTGTGAAATTCACAGGTGTTTGGTTTTAAAGGGATGAGAGGGCAACTCTAACTGGACCCCTGCTGCGAGCCACATCTGTCTACCAAGCCTTAAGCCTCGTCCACATGATCGGATTGTTGGCCAACAAAACGTCAGACTTTTGTCTGAAAGGCGTGTGCCGTGAACTTGTCCTGCATACAAGATTGTACACAATTGTCGGCCAACAAACACTAACGCAGTGATGTACTACGTGGAATTTCAGCTCTTGAGCGCCACCCTTTGGGCACCTTCTGCTAATGTTGTGTTTGGTGAGCATTGATTCCGTTCATGCGTGTTTGTACTTTGGACTTTTGTGCGACGAGCTTGTGTACATACGATGCAAAAATCTGACAACAGACCGTTATCTGCCAAAAATTTACTAGCATGTCATCTAACATTTGTTGTGATTGGACACAGCTGATCACATGGTAAAGAACCTATGTCAGAGGCTCCTTAGCTCGATTGAAGATGTAGTATGTCAAACTGACAAACCACCGATCGCTGCGATGCACGCCCTCACAAGCACACAATTGCGTCTTATCCTGTTGGACGCCATATGTCGCCCAGTCAGGATAAAGAAACCACTTCTCAGATGTAATTTTGTTATATGGCGGGTGGGAAGTGGTTAACCACATGCTGACCGCGCAGTAGCCAAAATATTGGTCTTGTGTTTGTGGACTTAGGAAGGACACACTACACTATAATCCCACTATACTGACACAGTACACTATACTCACACCATACTGAAACCCTACACTGAAACTACACAATATTGACACACTATACTCAAACTATACTCACACTATACTAACACTTTCCACTGAGCCACAATAACACACTAACTCTCTAGTAGCAAACTGAGCCCTGCTCTATCTATCGCCACTCCAACAACACACTGCAAAAGCTTCCTGTGGGAAGGAACCTTTTATAGTGTGGGGTGGGACTATGATCACTGAGAAATCATTGAGCAAAGTCTTCATGACTTTGTCCAATCATGGCTCTGACAGTGTTCTGTGCACCGATTAGGTGAAGCTTTGCACCTGACCAGCGGTCAGAAGCATTGCTTCAGCCAATCAGGGCCCTACTGTACACTGTGCATTGTAGGGTGCTTGGTTGGCGAACATCCCACAGAGAGCCCCTAGGGTTGCCACCTGTCCGGTTTTGACCCGGACAATCCGGGTTTTGACACATGTGCCCGGGTTTCCGCCTTCTGGAAACCCGGGCACACATTCCACGGACCTATGGCCGCCAGATCTCTGTCCCCGGCTGCAACATCTAGAGGGGCTGCGCGCATGATTCCATGCCCGCTATCACTAGGACACAGGTGCACGGTGCTCTGAGCCAGCAGGAGCCCTGAGATTGGCCAAATCCCTCTCTCACTCACCACCCATCTCTCTTGCTCACCCCCCTCTCTCTTGCTCACCCCCCCTCTCTCTCGCTCACCCCCCCTCTCTCTCTTTCGCCCACCCCCCAGGAGGGACTATCCGAACCAGCGCAATAATTGATTCTGGGGCCTGTAGTGGCTTCATGGACTCGTCCTTCACCTTAAAATATGACATTCCCCTTCGGCCTAGGGCAAAAGGACTTTCTGTGTATTTGGCTGATGGCTCTACCCTTGAATCCGGGCCGGTGACCCAGGAGACTTCACCTCTGCTTACCACCATTGCCGGGACTCACCAGGCGTTACTGTGCTTAGACGTCATCAAGTCTTCTCTATTTCCTATCATACTAGGCATGCCCTGGCTGAGAGTCCACAATCCACGAATCAACTGGATCTCTGGGAAAATCGAATTTCTCTCACCCTACTGTCTCCAGCATTGTCTTCCGGGTGTCAACGAACCCCTTCTCCTCTACTTTGCATGGAAGTAGACGCTGAGGTCCGACAAGCTGTACCCGAAGTCTATCACAGCTTCCTGGACATTTTTAGTAAGAAGGGTGCAGAAACCCTACCTCCACATAGGCCGTACGACTGTCCGATAGAACTACTTCCCGGAGCAGAGATTCCCTTTGGAAGAATTTTTCCTCTATCAGAAACGGAATTAGGGACCCTGAGGTCTTACCTGGATGACAAGCTGGAGAAGGGGTTCATCCAACCTTCCACCTCCCCGAATCTTCTTAGTTGAGAAGAAAGACCACTCCCTACGTCCTTGTGTTGATTATCGGGCACTTAATAAGGTCACCATCAAGAACCGATATCCTTTGCCTTTAGTGCCCAAATTGTTTCAAAGACTGGGATCAGCTGTAGTATTTTCCAAGTTGGATCTTCGGGGGGCCTACAATCTCGTTCGCATTCGGAGGGGAGATGAGTGGAAGACCGCCTTCCGTACACGTTTCGGGCACTTCGAATATTTGGTTATGCCTTTTGGTCTGTGCAACATTTTCAGAGACTACCTTGATCTATTCGTAATTATCTATTTGGATGATATTCTAATCTTTTCTTCCTCCCTAGCCGAACATCGGGAACACGCTAGAAACGTTTTATCGCGACTCCGACTTCACGGTCTTTACGCCAAGCCAGAAAAATGTGTCTTTGAGCAACGAAGTATCCAGTTCCTTGGTCTGATCATCTCAGTGGAAGGCATTAAGATGGACCCCCAGAAGGTTTCTGCCATCGGGGACTGGCCCTACTGACAGGAAGTGGATCCAACGGTTTGTGGGCTTCGCAAACTTTTATAGGAAATTCATAAAAGAATTCTCCACTATCATTTCTCCCATCACAGGACTGACCAAGCAGGGCTTAAAGTTCCATTGGACTCCTGAAGCTCAAGAAGCCTTTACTACTCTGAAGGACTTGTTCATCTCAGCCTCAGTTCTAAAGCATCCCGACTCGACCCTGCCATATATCTTAGAAGTGGATGCCTCAGAGATAGCAGTGCTTTCTCAGAGACAAGGGCCTAAATCCCTTCTGCACCCAGTCGCATTCTTCTCTCGTAAATTATCCGAGGCAGAGAGGAACTACGACGCAGTAGTAAAGAGTATGTGGAGGCATGTGTCACCTGCATTCAGAACAAGGGCAGCAAGTCTAAAGCATGGGGTTTGTTGAAGCCGTTAGCCGTCCCGGACAGACCATGGAGGATGATCTCCATGGAATTCATTGTCGAGCTGCCACTTTCGGAGAATTATTCTCCTGTCTTTGTGGTGGTGGATAGACTATATAAAATGGCCACAAAACAATATAAAGTTGGCGCACAAATGACTGGACTCTTTAAGAGCGCTTGGCTATCTCGTGGGATGTTCGTTTATTTAAATAAATGTCCTGTAGATGGTCTCAATGTGCGGCTGTTAACCCATTATGGACTTGGCAAAAAATGGATGCAGCAGAAAAAACGATCAAAAAAAGTGGTGTAGTGGCTAGCACTCTCACCCAGCAGCAAGAAGGATGCCGGTTCGAATCACAACCACGACACCACCCGCCTGGAGCTTGCATGTTCTCCCTGTGCCTGTGCGGGTCTCCTCCGGGCACTCTGGTCTCCACCCACAATCCAAAGAGATGCCAGCAGGCCAATTAGCTTCTGGCAAACATAATAAATAAATAAATAAATAAATAAAAAATAAAAACATTGGTCTTTGGTTTTCACCTTTCCAAAGTTTTAATTGAGAGATCTGAGGAGCTTTTCATTATCAAACATCTGTCCGTTTTATGATTGGTGTTTTTTATGTGTTTTAGATCCTGCAGGGATCAGATGTCTGTGTTCATTGTTTACATTTAATAAATGACATTTTAAAGTCTTTTTCACATCAATCTACTAGTCCCTTTGATGTGCTGTTTTTGATAGTTTTTTTTTATATAAAATGGCCCACTTATTGCCAATGAAGGGCACTCCCTCTGCCACAGAGACGGCCAAGACGTTTATCAGGGAAATTGTGAGGCTCAATGGCATCCCCACAAATATCACGTCAGATAGGGGGGTGCAATTCACTTCCAAGTTCTGGAGGGCACTTTGTGGGACTCTGAAGATAGATCTCTGCTTCTCCTCTGCCTATCATCCCCAAACCAATGGCCAAACCGAGAGAACGAATCAGACGCTGGAACAGTATTTGTGCTGCTTTTCCTTGTTCTCTCAAGATGACTGGGCTCCCCTTCTACCCCTTGCCGAATTCGCATACAATAATTCTGTTCATTCTGCCACGAAGCAATCCCTGTTTTTTGCGAATTACGGTTTTCATCCTCTGTTCCTATCCAACAACCTCCCTGAATGCCCGGTACCAGCTGTCCAAGAAAACCTTAACTTCTTCAAGGCAAACAATAGGCTTCTACAGGAGACCATGACAAAGACTCAGAACTACAACAAGGAGGTGTTTGACAGAAAAAGAAGGGGGGAACTTGATCTCAAGGTCGGGGATCAGGTTTGGTTATCCACCTTGAATTTGAAGCTGGCTTGCCCGTCCAAGAAATTGGGTCCAAGGTTTGTGGGTCCCTTTCCGGTTGTAAGGAAGGTGAATAGCGTGGCATATGAGCTGAAGTTACCAGAATAATTTCGGATCCATCTGGTTTTTCATGTGGCCCTACTCAAAGCTGCAGTTCCAGGTTCCTTTGCCAACTGGAAGGTCGGTCCCCCTGAACCTGTGATAGAGAAGTCGAAAACGAGGTTGAATCCATTTTGGATTGCAGGAGAAGACGTAATCAGATTCAATTTCTGGTGAAATGGAAGGGGTATGGGCCTGAGGAAAATTCCTGGGAGCCGGAATCCAATATCCATGCCAGGAGATTGATTGTTGCCTTTGAGAAGTCCCATCCGGGTAAGATGGCACAGTTGGGCATCCAGAGGCTGCCCCTTGGGGGGGGGGGGGGGGCAATGTCATGGTCGTTTCGGTAATCCAATGGTACATGGGAGGCCTGCCCGTAGAATTCCTATGTTAAGAACTAACCGGTATCCTAGGGCACGCGTTGGCGGGTGTGCATTGGTACGAACGGGCGCACACGGGTGCGCAATGACACGAACGGGCGCACACGGGTGCGCGAGGTTACAAACGGGCGCACGCGGGTGCGCGAGGTCACGAACGGGCGCACGGTTACACGCGGATGCGCGCAGATGCGCGCAGATGCGCGCAGATGCGCGCAGATGCGCGCAGATGCGCGCAGATGCGCCGTTCAACCGTTTTTGGCGCCCAGAAGGCTACTTAAGGGAACCTGTTACTATGCCTCCCTGCTGTCCAGTCTACAGCGTGTCCAGTGTTCCTGCTTTCTGCTACTCTGTTGTCCTTGATTCCTGTTTACCCGGCCTGTTCCCGACGACCTCTGTTTGCTGCCAGCCTCCGACCCTCGGCCTGTCTGACTACGCTTTTGCCTCTTCCTTGGAACGGTTTACTGCCCGTCTGTTACCGACCCGGCTTGTACCTTGACTACCCCTGGCTTTCCGCTGTTCCTGCTCGACTGTTGTGTTCCTTCTGCTACCTTCTGCTCCAGCCTGCCTGCCGAGTGTACCGGCCTCCAGCTTCTTCTGTGCTTCAGGACACCTCCTCACTATCAGCTGCTCCAGTGTCCCTGCCATGTTCCTGTGCATCTCCTGCTGCCTGCTGATCCAGCGCTCTGCCAAGTTCCTGTGCATCTCCTGCTGCCTGCTGATCCAGCGCTCTGCCAAGTTCCTGTGCATCTCCTGCTGCCTGCTGATCCAGCGCTCTGCCAAGTTCCTGTGCATCTCCTGCTGCCTGCTGATCCAGCGCTCCTGTGTTCTTACGCCTTCCCTGAGGTCCGGACCAGTCCTACACCTGCTTGGCACTTGTGCCCTCTGAACTCTAGAGTCATTGTCCCCACTTTCAAGGGTTCTCGGGCCAGAGGCTTATGAGAGGCCGCTCCCTGCATTCTGGGCTCCTACACCAGGTACGTGACACCCCCCACTCTCTCTCGCCCACCTCTCTCTCTCTTGCTCAACACCCCCTCTCTCTCTCTCTTGCTCAACACCCCCTCTCTCTCTCTCGCTCAACACCCCCTCTCTCTCTCTCGCTCAACACCCCCTCTCTCTCTCTCGCTCAACACCCCCTCTCTCTCTCTCGCTCAACACCCCCTCTCTCTCTCTCGCTCAACACCCCCTCTCTCTCAACACCCCCCCCCTCTCTCTATCTCGCTCAACACCCTCTCTCTCGCTCAACATCCCCCCTCTCTCTCGCTCAACACCCTCTCTATCTCGCTCAACACCCTCTCTCTCGCTCAACATCCCCCCTCTCTCTCGCTCAACACCCTCTCTCTCGCTCAACATCCCCCCTCTCTCTCGCTCAAACCCCCCCCTCTCGCTCAACACCCTCTCTCTCTCTCTCTCGCTCAACACCCTCTCTCACCCTCTCTCACCCTCTCTCACCCTCTCTCACCCTCTCTCACCCTCTCTCACCCTCTCTCACCCTCTCTCACCCTCTCTCACCCTCTCTCACCCTCTCTCACCCACCACTTTTTTTCTCTAATCCCCCCTCTTGCACCCCCACCTTCTCATCCCCATCCTCTCACCCCTACCCCCTCTCTCTCATCCCCATCCCTCTCGCTCAACACCCCCTTTCTCTCTCGCTCAACACCCCCTTTCTCTCTCGCTCAACACCCCCTCTCTCTCTCGCTCAACACCCCCTCTCTCTCTCGCTCAACACCCCCTCTCTCTCTCGCTCAACACCCCCTCTCTCTCTCGCTCAACACCCCCTCTCTCTCTCGCTCAACACCCTCTCTCTCTCTCGCTCAACACCCTCTCTCTCTCTCGCTCAACACCCTCTCTCTCTCTCGCTCAACACCCTCTCTCTCTCTCGCTCAACACCCTCTCTCTCTCTCGCTCAACACCCTCTCTCTCTCTCGCTCAACACCCTCTCTCTCTCTCGCTCAACACCCTCTCTCTCTCTCTCGCTCAACACCCTCTCTCTCTCTCTCGCTCAACACCCTCTCTCTCTCTCTCGCTCAACACCCTCTCTCTCTCTCTCGCTCAACACCCTCTCTCTCTCTCTCGCTCAACACCCTCTCTCTCTCTCAACACCCTCTCTCTCTCTCTCGCTCAACACCCTCTCTCTCTCTCGCTCAACACCCTCTCTCTCTCTCGCTCAACACCCTCTCTCTCTCTCGCTCAACACCCTCTCTCTCTCTCTCGCTCAACACCCTCTCTCTCTCTCGCTCAACACCCTCTCTCTCTCTCGCTCAACACCCTCTCTCTCTCTCGCTCAACACCCTCTCTCTCTCTCTCGCTCAACACCCTCTCTCTCTCTCGCTCAACACCCTCTCTCTCTCTCGCTCAACACCCTCTCTCTCTCTCGCTCAATACCCTCTCTCTCTCTCTCATCCCTTCTCTCACCCCCCCTCTTTCACCCCCTCTCTCTCTCTCACCCCCTCTCTCTCTCTCTCACCCCCTCTCTCTCTCTCTCACCCCCTCTCTCTCTCTCTCACCCCCTCTCTCTCTCTCTCACCCCCTCTCTCTCTCTCTCACCCCCTCTCTCTCTCACCACTTTTTTCTCTAATCCCCCCTTTTGCACCCCCACCTTTTCATCCCCATCCTCTCACCCCTACCCCCTCTCTCTCATCCCCATCCCTCTCACGCCCTTTCACTAACCCCCCTCCCCTCTCTCACCCCCCACCACCGCCTCTCTCTCACCTCCTCCTCTTTCCTTCCCCTTTCTCGCCTCCCTCCCCCCACCTCAGGGGATGGGGGCCCCATGAGTATAGCTCTATGGGGCCCAAATAATTGCTAACAGCAGCCTAGTGAGTGAATGTACAATTTCACGTGTCCTGAATCCTGTGTGCAGCTGCTGTAGCATGGCCAACGTTGAGTTCCACCTGGTGGGCATGTCACATATAAGGCGGTTCTTGGGCAGGTTCAACTCCTTTTGGAGCTCAGCCAGCTGGGCACAGGCATTAAATGATTGGCGGAAATGCACACAGACTTTCCTGGCCTGCTTCAGGACATCCTGTAAGCCTGGGTACCTGCCCAAGAACCGATGCACCACCAGATTAAGGACGTGAGCCACACAGGGCACATGGGTCAGTTGTCCCTATCTGAAGGTGGAGAGGAGGTTGGTGCAATTGTCGCAAACCACCAATCCTGGCTTAAGCTGGATGAGGAGCAAGGAGAGGTCCGCTTTGTTCTTTGGTGTGGGTCTTTGAGGTACACTTGCCAACGAGCTGCATGGCAGATCAACATATGTCTGGTCAAGCATGTGGTGCCCAGAGATAGACTTGAGACATATGTTGCAAATTGCAGCAGTGTGATCTGATGCACTCGTCTCAAAAAAGGCCCACACCAAAGAACTTTTAGAATAACATGCAGAGGCAGCGCCCTGCACAGGCGGAGCTCTGCAGTGTGATTCAGTCAGTGTGCTGCCCCTAAGCTGGCCCCCGGAGGGCATCCTGCGTCGTTGGAGATGTGCCTCCTCCTCCTCTCTCCTACCAGGCACCCACGTGGAGTCAGTGCCCTCATCATCCCCTATCTCTTCATCGCTGGAGCAAACCTGGCAGTATGCTGCAGGTTGTGGAACATGACTGCTATATTGATGTCCTTCTTGAGCATCCCCTCTCTCTGCACTCATGCTACTGCCTTCCTCTAGCTGAGTATCATCATCAGAGCCTACAAAACACTGGGCATCCTCCTGAAGCATGTACTCAACACTGTGCTCAAAGAGTTCAGGGGACTCCTTAGGAGGGCGTGGTGGGTCTAGGGAAGGAGTCACTGATGATGACATTGAGACGAGGGAAGAGGATGCGTTGGCAGCTGCTTTGCTAGTACCCTGAGCCTAGGTGAGAGAGGATGAGGATGAGGAGGGCTTGGTCATCCACTCTACCAAGTCTTCAGTATGATGCGGCTCAACGCGTCCAGCTGCCGAAAATAAGGACAAGCGTATCCCATGGCCACGTGCTGATGATGATGCACCGCGTCCACGACCAGCACTGTTGTCTCTAGACACAGAGCCTGCTTGCCCTCTTTTATCGGCTCGCACCCGTTTGCCTCTCCTTGTTGGCCTTCCAGACATGGTAATAGCCTGAAGGGAGATGGGAAAACCAGCAATTGGGTAGTGTATATTGTGCTGGAGGCACACAACACCCACTAACTCCTGCAGATGCCTTTATTATAGAACAACAGGAATTAAAGGGTAGATACCGGTGTATACTGTGCTGTGCTAGAGGCACACAACACCAACTAACTCCTGCAGATGGCTCAATTAGAGAAGAGCAAAATAGGTGGATAAAGGTGTATACTGCGCTCAGGGCACACAGACAACACCCAGAAACTCCTGCAGATGGCTGATAGCTCAATTACAGAAGAGCAATATAGCTATATAGGTGGATAATGGTGTAAACTGCACTCAGGGCACACAGACAACACCCAGAAACTCCTGCAGATGGCTCATAGCTCAATTACAGAAGAGCAATATAGCTATATAGGTGGATAATGGATGTTGTATACTGCGTTGAAGGTACACAGAGAACACCCACTAACTCCTGCAGATGCTGGCGGCCTTATATAGTGTGGGGCATGTACGACACAGCCTGAGCTATGATTGGCCACAGGCAATCATGGCTGTCCTCGTTGCCGACGCTGTGAATGGCCAAGCATGCGGAGTCACAGTGCATGCTTGGCCAATCATGAGCCAGCAATGCACTGCGATGGCGCAGAGTTCTGGCTTCGCCGAACGGGCGAACAGCCGGTGTTCAACTCGAACACCAAGCTCATCCCTAATGTACATATGTTGACATTGACAGATCTTTCTAGCTACAGGGACCTGTAGTCAGGATGTACACATTATGTATATGGTTTCTGTTTGTGAAAGAAAATATATAAATCATCTTTTTTTGATACCACATATTTATTTGTACAAAGCCCTTTTCCAGGTGTATTGCCTTTTTTTCCTTGCTCCTGGGTGCAGGACCAATTTTTGTTTTTCTAGACGATGGGGACACGGCTGCTTTTAAGAGGGAGGTGAGTATAGCACCCTCTAGTGTGAGAGTAGAAAAAAGCATCTTTCTGGCCAGGAATAACCTGAATCATTAAATTGAGTCTGGGTTACTAGAGGCCAGGGCTGGATGACTCCTCTTGGCAGCTCTTTGGTGCCTCCCCATGGTGTCTAGAAGGTTGAAGAAGCTTCTAGAACTAAAAGGTAGGGGTTAGGAAGGGCTGACATGAATGTTTATGGGGTCCCCAGAAATGGGTTGGCAAAGGACTGAGACAACCCCATAAATAGACAAGGACCATACCAGCAGGGGAGTTGGGTGGAAGATGGAGAAGCAGTGCTGAGGAGAGGCTGTTGGTGGCCCTTGAGGAAACCCCCTGCCAGGAAGGGGTGGTAGCTCAGGCCAGGGGCTCAGGAAAGCTGGCTTGGAAGGATCCTGACTCAGAAGGAAGTGAAAGAATCCATGCCAGAGAGGCAAAGGGAAGGAGCAAGGAGAGGCAGTGAGTAGATCAGCGTGGTGCACCCTCTCTCTCTCTCTCGCTCAACACCCTCTCTCTCGCTCAACACCCTCTCTCTCGCTCAACACCCTCTCTCTCTCTCTCGCTCAACCCCCCCTCTCTCTCTCTCGCTCAACACCCTCTCTCTCGCTCAACCCCCCTCTCTCTCTCGCTCAACACGCCCCCTCTCTCTCTCTCGCTCAACACCCTCTCTCCATCTCTCGCTCAACACCCTCTCTCCATCTCTCGCTCAACACCCTCTCTCCATCTCGCTCAACACCCTCTCTCCATCTCGCTCAACACCCCCTCTCCATCTCGCTCAACACCCCCTCTCCATCTCGCTCAACACCCCCTCTCCATCTCGCTCAACACCCCCTCTCCATCTCGCTCAACACCCCCTCTCCATCTCGCTCAACACCCCCTCTCCATCTCGCTCAACACCCCCTCTCCATCTCGCTCAACACCCCCCCTCTCTCAACACCCCCCCTCTCTATCTCGCTCAACACCCTCTCTCTCGCTCAACACCCCCCCTCTCTCTCGCTCAACACCCTCTCTCTCTCTCTCGCTCAACACCCCTCCTCTCTCTCTCTCTCTCTCAACACCCTCTCTCTCTCTCTCTCTCTCAACACCCTCTCTCTCTCTCTCTCGCTCAACACCCTCTCTCTCACCCCCCCTCTCACCCCCCCTCTCTCTCACCCCCCTCTCACTCTCGCTCACCCCCTCTCTCGCACCCACCACTTTTTACTCTAATCCCCCCTCTTGCACCCCCACCTTCTCATCCCCATCCTATCACCCCTACCCCCTCTCTCTCATCCCCATCCCTCTCACCCCACTCTCACGCCCTTTCACTAACCCCCCTCTCTCTCTCTCTCTCTCGCTCAACAACCCCCCCTCTCTCTCTCTCTCAACACCCCCCCTCTCTCTCTCGCTCAACACCCCCCCCTCTCTCTCTCGCTCAACACCCCCCCCTCTCTCTCTCGCTCAACACCCCCCCCTCTCTCTCTCGCTCAACACCCCCCCCTCTCTCTCTCGCTCAACACCCCCCCCCCTCTCTCTCTCGCTCAACACCCCCCCCCCTCTCTCTCTCGCTCAACACCCCCCCCCCCTCTCTCTCTCGCTCAACACCCCCCCCCCCTCTCTCTCTCGCTCAACACCCCCCCCCCCCTCTCTCTCGCTCAACACCCCCCCCCCCTCTCTCTCTCGCTCAACACCCCCCCCCCTCTCTCTCTCGCTCAACACCCCCCCCCCTCTCTCTCTCGCTCAACACCCCCCCCCTCTCTCTCTCGCTCAACACCCCCCCCCTCTCTCTCTCGCTCAACACCCCCTCTCTCTCTCGCTCAACACCCCCTCTCTCTCTCGCTCAACACCCCCTCTCTCTCTCGCTCAACACCCTCTCTCTCTCGCTCAACACCCTCTCTCTCTCGCTCAACACCCTCTCTCTCTCGCTCAACACCCTCTCTCTCTCGCTCAACACCCTCTCTCTCGCTCAACACCCTCTCTCTCTCTCTCGCTCAACACCCTCTCTCTCTCTCTCGCTCAACACCCTCTCTCTCGCTCAACACCCTCTCTCTCTCTCTCTCTCGCTCAACACCCCCCCTCTCTCAACACCCCCCCTCTCTCAACACCCCCCCTCTCTCAACACCCCCCTCTCTCAACACCCCCCCTCTCTCAACACCCCCCCTCTCTCAACACCCCCCCTCTCTCTCTCGCTCAACACCCCCCCTCTCTCTCTCGCTCAACACCCCCCCTCTCTCTCTCGCTCAACACCCCCCCTCTCTCTCTCGCTCAACACCCCCCCTCTCTCTCTCGCTCAACACCCCCCCTCTCTCTCTCGCTCAACACCCCCCCTCTCTCTCTCGCTCAACACCCCCCCTCTCTCTCTCGCTCAACACCCCCCTCTCTCTCTCGCTCAACACCCCCCCTCTCTCTCTCTCGCTCAACACCCCCCCTCTCTCTCTCTCGCTCAACACCCCCCCTCTCTCTCTCTCGCTCAACACCCCCCCTCTCTCTCTCTCGCTCAACACCCCCCCTCTCTCTCTCTCGCTCAACACCCCCCCTCTCTCTCTCTCGCTCAACACCCCCCCTCTCTCTCTCTCGCTCAACACCCCCCCTCTCTCTCTCTCGCTCAACACCCCCCCTCTCTCTCTCTCGCTCAACACCCCCCCTCTCTCTCTCTCGCTCAACACCCCCCCTCTCTCTCTCTCGCTCAACACCCCCCCTCTCTCTCTCTCGCTCAACACCCCCCCTCTCTCTCTCTCGCTCAACACCCCCCCTCTCTCTCTCTCGCTCAACACCCCCCCTCTCTCTCTCTCGCTCAACACCCCCCCTCTCTCTCTCTCGCTCAACACCCCCCCTCTCTCTCTCTCGCTCAACACCCCCCTCTCTCTCTCTCGCTCAACACCCCCCCTCTCTCTCTCGCTCAACACCCCCTCTCTCTCGCTCAACACCCCCTCTCTCTCTCTCGCTCAACAACCCCCCTCTCTCTCGCTCAACAACCCCCCTCTCTCTCGCTCAACACCCCCCTCTCTCTCGCTCAACAACCCCCCTCTCTCTCGCTCAACACCCCCCCCTCTCTCGCTCAACACCCCCCCCTCTCTCGCTCAACACCCCCCCCTCTCTCGCTCAACAACCCCCCTCTCTCTCGCTCAACAACCCCCCTCTCTCTCTCGCTCAACAACCCCCCTCTCTCTCTCGCTCAACAACCCCCCTCTCTCTCCCGCTCAACACCCCCCCCTCTCTCTCGCTCAACACCCCCCCCCTCTCTCTCGCTCAACACCCCCCCTCTCTCTCGCTCAACACCCCCCCCCTCTCTCTCGCTCAACACCCCCCCCCTCTCTCTCGCTCAACAACCCCCCTCTCTCTCTCGCTCAACAACCCCCCTCTCTCTCTCGCTCAACACCCCCCTCTCTCTCTCGCTCAACAACCCCTCCTCTCTCGCTCAACAACCCCCTCTCTCGCTCAACCCCCTCTCTCTCTCGCTCAACAACCCCCCCTCTCTCTCTCGCTCAACAACCCCCCCTCTCTCTCTCGCTCAACACCCCCCCTCTCTCTCTCGCTCAACAACCCCCCCTCTCTCTCTCGCTCAACAACCCCCCTCTCTCTCGCTCAACACCCCCCCTCTCTCTCTCTCGCTCAACAACCCCCTCTCTCTCTCGCTCAACAACCCCCTCTCTCTCTCGCTCAACAACCCCCCTCTCTCTCTCTCGCTCAACACCCTCTCGCTCTCGCTCAACACCCTCTCGCTCTCTCTCGCTCAACACCCTCTCGCTCTCTCTCGCTCAACACCCTCTCGCTCTCTTCTCGCTCAACACCCTCTCGCTCTCTCTCGCTCAACACCCTCTCGCTCTCTCTCGCTCAACACCCTCTCGCTCTCTCTCGCTCTCTCTCGCTCAACACCCTCTCGCTCTCTCTCGCTCAACACCCTCTCGCTCTCTCTCGCTCAACACCCTCAACACCCCCTCGCTCTCGCTCGCTCAACAACCCCCTCTCTCTCTCTCGCTCAACAACCCCCCTCTCTCTCTCTCGCTCAACAACCCCCCTCTCTCTCTCTCGCTCAACAACCCCCCTCTCTCTCGCTCGCTCAACAACCCCCCTCTCTCAACAACCCCCCTCTCTCTCGCTCAACAACCCCCCCCTCTCTCTCTCGCTCAACACCCCCCCTCTCTCTCTCGCTCAACACCCCCCCCCTCTCTCTCTCGCTCAACACCCCCCCCCCCTCTCTCTCTCGCTCAACACCCCCCCCCCTCTCTCTCTCGCTCAACACCCCCTCTCTCTCTCGCTCAACACCCCCTCTCTCTCTCGCTCAACACCCCCTCTCTCTCTCGCTCAACACCCTCTCTCTCTCGCTCAACACCCTCTCTCTCTCGCTCAACACCCTCTCTCTCGCTCAACACCCTCTCTCTCTCTCTCGCTCAACACCCTCTCTCTCTCTCTCGCTCAACACCCTCTCTCTCTCTCTCTCTCGCTCAACACCCTCTCTCTCGCTCAACACCCTCTCTCTCGCTCAACACCCTCTCTCTCTCTCTCTCTCGCTCAACACCCTCTCGCTCAACACCCTCTCGCTCAACACCCTCTCGCTCTCTCTCGCTCAACACCCTCTCGCTCTCTCTCGCTCAACACCCTCTCGCTCTCTCTCGCTCAACACCCTCTCGCTCTCTCTCGCTCAACACCCCCTCGCTCTCTCTCGCTCAACACCCCCTCGCTCTCGCTCGCTCAACAACCCCCCTCTCTCTCGCTCGCTCAACAACCCCCCTCTCTCAACAACCCCCCTCTCTCTCGCTCAACAACCCCCCTCTCTCTCGCTCAACAACCCCCCTCTCTCTCGCTCAACAACCCCCCTCTCTCTCGCTCAACAACCCCCCTCTCTCTCGCTCAACAACCCCCCTCTCTCTCGCTCAACAACCCCCCTCTCTCTCTCTCGCTCAACAACCCCCCTCTCTCTCTCTCGCTCAACAACCCCCCTCTCTCTCTCTCGCTCAACAACCCCCCTCTCTCTCTCTCGCTCAACAACCCCCCTCTCTCTCTCTCGCTCAACAACCCCCCTCTCTCTCTCTCGCTCAACAACCCCCCTCTCTCTCTCTCGCTCAACAACCCCCCTCTCTCTCTCTCGCTCAACAACCCCCCTCTCTCTCGCTCAACAACCCCCTCTCTCTCTCGCTCAATAACCCCCTCTCTCTCTCGCTCAACAACCCCCCTCTCTCTCTCTCGCTCAACACCCTCTCGCTCTCTCTCGCTCAACACCCTCTCGCTCTCTCTCGCTCAACACCCTCTCGCTCTCTCTCGCTCAACACCCTCTCGCTCAACACCCTCTCGCTCTCTCTCGCTCAACACCCTCTCGCTCTCTCTCGCTCAACACCCTCTCGCTCTCTCTCGCTCAACACCCTCTCGCTCTCTCTCGCTCAACACCCTCTCGCTCTCTCTCGCTCAACACCCTCTCGCTCTCTCTCGCTCAACACCCCCTCGCTCTCTCTCGCTCAACACCCCCTCGCTCTCGCTCGCTCAACAACCCCCCCTCTCTCTCTCTCGCTCAACAACCCCCCTCTCTCTCTCTCTCGCTCAACAACCCCCCTCTCTCTCGCTCAACAACCCCCCTCTCTCAACAACCCCCCTCTCTCTCGCTCAACAACCCCCCTCTCTCGCTCAACAACCCCCCTCTCTCTCTCTCGCTCAACAACCCCCCTCTCTCTCTCTCGCTCAACAACCCCCCTCTCTCTCTCTCGCTCAACAACCCCCCTCTCTCTCTCTCGCTCAACAACCCCCCTCTCTCTCTCTCGCTCAACAACCCCCCTCTCTCTCTCTCGCTCAACAACCCCCCTCTCTCTCTCTCGCTCAACAACCCCCTCTCTCTCTCGCTCAACAACCCCCCTCTCTCTCTCGCTCAACAACCCCCCTCTCTCTCTCTCGCTCAACACCCTCTCGCTCTCTCTCGCTCAACACCCTCTCGCTCTCTCTCGCTCAACACCCTCTCGCTCTCTCTCACTCAACACCCTCTCGCTCTCTCTCGCTCAACACCCTCTCGCTCTCTCTCGCTCAACACCCTCTCGCTCTCTCTCGCTCAACACCCTCTCGCTCTCTCTCGCTCAACACCCTCTCGCTCTCTCTCGCTCAACACCCTCTCGCTCTCTCTCGCTCAACACCCTCTCGCTCTCTCTCGCTCAACACCCTCTCGCTCTCTCTCGCTCAACACCCTCTCGCTCAACAGCCTCTCGCTCTCTCTCGCTCAACAGCCTCTCGCTCTCTCTCGCTCAACAGCCTCTCGCTCTCTCTCGCTCAACAGCCTCTCGCTCTCTCTCGCTCAACAGCCTCTCGCTCTCTCTCGCTCAACAGCCTCTCGCTCTCTCTCGCTCAACAGCCTCTCGCTCTCTCTCGCTCAACAGCCTCTCGCTCTCTCTCGCTCAACAGCCTCTCGCTCTCTCTCGCTCAACAGCCTCTCGCTCTCTCTCGCTCAACAGCCTCTCGCTCTCTCTCGCTCAACAGCCTCTCGCTCTCTCTCGCTCAACAGCCTCTCGCTCTCTCTCGCTCAACAGCCTCTCGCTCTCTCTCGCTCAACAGCCTCTCGCTCAACAGCCTCTCGCTCAACAGCCTCTCGCTCAACAGCCTCTCGCTCAACAGCCTCTCGCTCAACAGCCTCTCGCTCAACACCCTCTCGCTCAACAGCCTCTCTCTCTCTCGCTCAACAGCCTCTCTCTCTCTTGCTCAACACCCTCTCGCTCAACAGCCTCTCACTCAACAGCCTCTCGCTCTCTCTCTCTCTCGCTCAACACCCTCTCTCTCTCGCGCACCCACCACTTTTTTCTCTAATCCCCCCTCTTGCACCCCCACCTTCTCATCCCCATCCTATCACCCCTACCCCCTCTCTCTCATCCCCATCCCTCTCACCCCACTCTCACGCCCTTTCACTAACCCCCCTCTCTCTCTCTCTCTCTCGCTCAACAACCCCCCTCTCTCTCTCGCTCAACAACCCCCCTCTCTCTCGCTCAACGCCCCCTCTCTCTCGCTCAACGCCCCCCTCTCTCTCTCTCTCGCTCAACGCCCCCCTCTCTCTCTCTCTCTCGCTCAACGCCCCCTCTCTCTCTCTCTCTCGCTCAACGCCCCCCTCTCTCTCTCGCTCAACGCCCCCCTCTCTCTCGCTCAACGCCCCCCCTCTCTCTCTCGCTCAACGCCCCCCCCCTCTCTCTCGCTCAACGCCCCCCCCTCTCTCTCGCTCAACGCCCCCCCTCTCTCTCTCGCTCAACGCCCCCCCTCTCTCTCTCGCTCAACGCCCCCCCTCTCTCTCTCGCTCAACGCCCCCCCTCTCTCTCTCGCTCAACGCCCCCCCTCTCTCTCTCGCTCAACGCCCCCCCTCTCTCTCTCGCTCAACGCCCCCCTCTCTCTCTCGCTCAACGCCCCCCTCTCTCTCTCGCTCAACGCCCCCCTCTCTCTCTCGCTCAACGCCCCCCTCTCTCTCTCGCTCAACGCCCCCCTCTCTCTCTCGCTCAACGCCCCCCTCTCTCTCTCGCTCAACGCCCCCCTCTCTCTCTCGCTCAACGCCCCCCTCTCTCTCTCGCTCAACGCCCCCTCTCTCTCTCGCTCAACGCCCCCTCTCTCTCGCTCAACGCCCCCTCTCTCTCGCTCAACACCCTCTCGCTCTCTCTCGCTCAACACCCTCTCGCTCTCTCTCGCTCAACACCCTCTCGCTCTCTCGCTCAACACCCTCTCGCTCAACAGCCTCTCTCTCTCTCGCTCAACACCCTCTCGCTCAACAGCCTCTCTCTCTCTCGCTCAACACCCTCTCGCTCAACAGCCTCTCTCTCTCTCGCTCAACACCCTCTCGCTCAACAGCCTCTCTCTCTCTCTTGCTCAACACCCTCTCTCTCTCGCTCAACACCCTCTCTCGCTCAACACCCTCTCTCTCTCTCGCTCAACACCCTCTCTCTCGCTCGCTCAACACCCTCTCTCTCTCGCTCAACACCCTCTCTCTCTCGCTCAACACCCTCTCTCTCTCTCGCTCAACACCCTCTCTCTCTCGCTCAACACCCTCTCTCTCTCTCGCTCAACACCCTCTCTCTCTCTCGCTCAACACCCTCTCTCTCTCTCGCTCAACACCCTCTCTCTCTCTCGCTCAACACCCTCTCTCTCTCTCGCTCAACACCCTCTCTCTCTCTCGCTCAACACCCTCTCTCTCTCTCGCTCAACACCCTCTCTCTCTCTCGCTCAACACCCTCTCTCTCTCTCGCTCAACACCCTCTCTCTCTCTCGCTCAACACCCTCTCTCTCTCTCGCTCAACACCCTCTCTCTCGCTCAACACCCTCTCTCTCGCTCAACACCCTCTCTCTCGCTCAACACCCTCTCTCTCTCTCTCTCTCTCTCGCTCAACACCCTCTCTCCCTCTCTCTCTCGCTCAACACCCTCTCTCCCTCTCTCTCTCGATACCCTCTCTCTCTCGCTCAATACCCTCTCTCTCTCGCTCAATACCCTCTCTCGCTCAATACCCTCTCTCGCTCAATACCCTCTCTCGCTCAATACCCTCTCTCGCTCAATACCCTCTCTCTCTCTCTCTCTCGCTCACCCCTTCTCTCTCACCCCCCCTCTCTCACCCCCTCTCTCTCACCCCCTTTCGCACCCACCACTTTTTTCTCTAATCCCCCCTTTTGCACCCCCACCTTTTCATCCCCATCCTCTCACCCCTACCCCCTCTCTCTCATCCCCATCCCTCTCACCCCACTCTCACGCCCTTTCACTAACCCCCCTCCCCTCTCTCACCCCCCACCACCGCCTCTCTCTCACCTCCTCCTCTTTCCTTCCCCTTTCTCGCCTCCCTTCCCCCACCTCTTTCCCTCAGGGGATGGGGGCCCCATGAGTATAGCTCTATGGGGCCCAAATAATTGCTAACAGCAGCCTAGTGAGTGAATGCACAATTTCACGTGTCCTGAATCCTGTGTACAGCCGCTGTAGCATGGCCAACGTTGAGTTCCACCTGGTGGGCATGTCACATATAAGGCAGTTCTTGGGCAGGTTCAACTCCTTTTGGAGCTCAGCCAGCTGGGCACAGGCATTAAATGATTGGCGGAAATGCACACAGACTTTCCTGGCCTGCTTCAGGACATCCTGTAAGCCCGGGTACCTGCCCAAGAACCGATGCACCAGATTAAGAACGTGAGCCACACAGGGCACATGGGTCAGTTGTCCCTATCTGAAGGTGGAGAGGAGGTTGGTGCAATTGTTGCAAACCACCAATCCTGGCTTAAGCTGGATGAGGAGCAAGGAGTGGTCCGCTTTGTTCTTTGGTGTGGGTCTTTGAGGTACACTTGCCAACGAGCTGCATGGCAGATCAACATATGTCTGGTCAAGCATGTGGTGCCCAGAGATAGACTTGAGACATATGTTGCAAATTGCAGCAGTGTGATCTGATGCACTCGTCTCAAAAAAGGCCCACACCAAAGAACTTTTAGAATAACATGCAGAGGCAGCGCCCTGCACAGGCGGAGCTCTGCAGTGTGATTCAGTCAGTGTGCTGCCCCTAAGCTGGCCCCCGGAGGGCATCCTGCGTCGTTGGAGATGTGCCGCCTCCTCCTCTCTCCTACCAGGCACCCACGTGGAGTCAGTGCCCTCATCATCCCCTATCTCTTCATCGCTGGAGCAAACCTGGCAGTATGCTGCAGGTTGTGGAACATGACTGCTATATTGATGTCCTTCTTGAGCATCCCCTCTCTCTGCACTCATGCTACTGCCTTCCTCTAGCTGAGTATCATCATCAGAGCCTACAAAACACTGGGCATCCTCCTGAAGCATGTACCCAACACTGTGCTCAAAGAGTTCAGGGGACTCCTCAGGAGGGCATGGTGGGTCTAGGGAAGGAGTCACTGATGATGACATTGAGACGAGGGAAGAGGATGCGTTGGCAGCTGCTTTGCTAGTACCCTGAGCCTAGGTGAGAGAGGATGAGGATGAAGAGGGCTTGGTCATCCACTCTACCAAGTCTTCAGTATGATGCAGGTCAACACGTCCAACTGCCGAAAATAAGGACAAGCGTGTCCCATGGCCACGTGCTGATGATGATGCACCGCGTCCACGACCAGCACTGTTGTCTCTAGACACAGAGCCTGCTTGCCCTCTTTTATCGGCTCGCACCTGTTTGCCTCTCCTTGTTGGCCTTCCAGACATGGTAATAGCCTGAAGGGAGATGGGAAAACCAGCAATTGGGTAGTGTATATTGTGCTGGAGGCACACAACACCCACTAACTCCTGCAGATGCCTTTATTATAGAACAACAGGAATTAAAGGGTAGATACCGGTGTATACTGTGCTGTGCTAGAGGCACACAACACCAACTAACTCCTGCAGATGGCTCAATTAGAGAAGAGCAAAATAGGTGGATAAAGGTGTATACTGCGCTCAGGGCACACAGACAACACCCAGAAACTCCTGCAGATGGCTGATAGCTCAATTACAGAAGAGCAATATAGCTATATAGGTGGATAATGGACGTTGTATACTGCGTTGAAGGTACACAGAGAACACCCACTAACTCCTGCAGATGCTGGCGGCCTTATATAGTGTGGGGCATGTACGACACAGCCTGAGCTATGATTGGCCACAGGCAATCATGGCTGTCCTCGTTGCCGGCGCTGTGAATGGCCAAGCATGCGGGGTCACAGTGCATGCTTGGCCAATCATGAGCCAGCAATGCACTGCGATGGCGCAGAGTTCTGGCTTCGCCGAACGGGCGAACAGCCGGTGTTCGAGACGAACATGTGTTCGTCTCAAACATCAAGCTCATCCCTAATGTACATATGTTGACATTGACAGATCTTTCTAGCTACAGGGACCTGTAGTCAGGATGTACACATTATGTATATGGTTTCTGTTTGTGAAAGAAAATATATAAATCATCTTTTTTTGATACCACATATTTATTTGTACAAAGCCCTTTTCCAGGTGTATTGCCTTTTTTTCCTTGCTCCTGGGTGCAGGACCAATTTTTGTTTTTCTAGACGATGGGGACACGGCTGCTTTTAAAAGGGAGGTGAGTATAGCACCCTCTAGTGTGAGAGTAGAAAAAAGCATCTTTCTGGCCAGGAATAACCTGAATCATTAAATTGGGTCTGGGTTACTAGAGGCCAGGGCTGGATGACTCCTCTTGGCAGCTCTTTGGTGCCTCCCCATGGTGTCTAGAAGGTTGAAGAAGCTTCTAGAACTAAAAGGTAGGGGTTAGGAAGGGCTGACATGAATGTTTATGGGGTCCCCAGAAATGGGTTGGCAAAGGACTGAGACAACCCCATAAATAGACATGGACCATACCAGCAGGGGAGTTGGGTGGAAGATGGAGAAGCAGTGCTGAGGAGAGGCTGTTGGTGGCCCTTGAGGAAACCCCCTGCCAGGAAGGGGTGGTAGCTCAGGCCAGGGGCTCAGGAAAGCTGGCTTGGAAGGATCCTGACTCAGAAGGAAGTGAAAGAATCCATGCCAGAGAGGCAAAGGGAAGGAGCAAGGAGAGACAGTGAGTAGATCAGCGTGGTGCAGGGACGGACAAGGTGAGAGCCTGCCATCTGCAGCAAGCCTCTCTGGAAGACCGCATAGTGCGAAGTCTTCATCTATCCTTGCCCTAGGACAGTGATGGTGAACATTGGCACGCCAGATGTTTTGTAACTACATTTTCATTGATGCTCATGCACTCTGCCGTGTAGTTGAGCATCATGGGAAATGTAATTCCAAAAATCTAGGGTGCCAAGGTTTCCCTTGTTTCTCAAGGTGACCATCTTGGCATTTGTCAAGAGGGCTGAGGCTGCCCAAAAAGATTGCCTATGGGCACATGACCCTCAAAGCGCCTCATCTGAAAGGCTAGGCGGGGTCGGGCCTGGTTAGTACCTGGGTGGGAGACCGCCTGGGAATACCCAGTGCCACAGGCTTCTTCTTTCTTTTTTTTGGCGTTGACTTTTTTTTTTTCTCTTGTTTCCCAAGGTGACCATCTTGGCTTTTGTCAAGAGGGTTGAAGGTGCCCAAAGAGATTGCCTATGGCCACATCACCCTGAAAGCAACCGATCTTGTCTGATCTCCGAGCCTAAGCAGGGTCGGGACTGGTTAGTACCTGAATGGGATGCCGTAGGCTTCTTTTTTTTTGGGCATTGACCTGTTTTTTTTCCCTTTTTTCCAAAGGTGACCATCTTGGCATTTGTCAAGAGGGTTGCCAAAGTGATTGCCTATTTCCACATCACCCTGAAAGCATCTAATCTCGGAGGCTAAGCAGGGTCGGTCTGTTTACTACCTGAATGGGAGACTGCCTGGGAATACCAGGTGCCGTAGGTTTCCCAAGGTGACCATCTTGGAGTTTATCAAGAGAGTTGAGGATGGCCAAAAAGATTGCCTACGGCCACATCACCCTGAAAGCGCCCAATCTCAGAGGCTAAGTAGGGTCGGGCCTCGTTAGTACCTGGATGGGAGACCGCCTGGGATCACCAGGTGGCGTAATTTTTTTTTTTTTGCCGTTGACTTTTTTCCCCCTTGTTTCCCAAGGTAAGGATCTTGGTGTTTGTCAAGAGAGTTGAGGGTGCCAAAAGCATTTGTCTACGGCCACATCATCCTGAAAGTGCCCCAACTCGTCGCATCTCTGAGGCTAAGCAGGGGCGGGCCTGGTTAGTACGTAGATGGGAGAGCGCCTGGGAATACCAGGTGCTGTAGGTTTCTTTATTTATTTTTTGGCGTTGGCTTGTTTTTTCCCTTGTTTCCCAAGGTGAATCTTGGTGTTTGTCAAGGGGGTTGAGGATGTCCAAAAAGATTGGCTACAGCCACATCACCTTGAAAGAGCCCCATCTTGTCTCACCTCGGGGGCTAAGCAGGGGCTGAGCCTGGTTAATACCTGGATGGCAGACCGCCTGGGAATACCAGGCCCCTGGGCTTCTTTTCTTTTTTTGCATTTACTTGTTTTTTTCCCTTGTTTCCCAAGGTGACTATCTTGGCGTTTGTCAAGATGGTTCAGGGCGTCCAAAGAAATTGCCTATGGCCACATCACCCTGAAAGCGACCAATCTCGTCTAATCTCGGAGGCTAAGCAGGGACAGGCCTGGATAGTACCTGGATGGGAGACTGCCTGGGAATACCAGGTGGCTAAGGCTTCTTTTTTTCCTTTTTCTTTTTTGCCGTTGACTTATTTTGCCTTGTTTACCAAGGTGACCATCTTGGCGTTTTTCAAGAGTGTTCAGGGTGCCCAAAGCGATTGCCTAAGGCCACATCTCCCTGAAAGCAACCGATCTCGTCTGATCTCGGAGGCTTTGCAGGGTCGGGCCTGGTTAGAACCTGGGTGGGAGACCCCCTGGGAATAGCTAGTGCTGTAGGTTTCTTTTTTTTGGCGTTGACTTGTTTTTTCTCCTTTGTTTCCCAAGCTGACCATCTTGGTGTTTGTCAAGAGGGTTGAGGGTGCCGAAAGAGATTTCCTACGGCCACATCACCCTGAAAGTGCTCGATCTTGTCTTATCTCGGAGGCTGAGCAGCGTCTGACCTGGTTAGTAACAAAAGGGAGACCTCCTGGGCAGTGGCGGCTGGTGAAGTTTTAGGATGAGGGGCGCAAGACCACACCCCTCAGATTTGCCCCCCCCACTCATCACAAGCCACACCCCTTATTGAATCAACATCATATACCAGGCTGCACATTATACACTGGGCTCTACTAAAGCAGATGGATCATGCCTATCTTGTGTATAACCACATCAGGCACCTTTTCTGCAACCTGTAAATCACACATATCTGCCTTCTGCAACCTGTAAATCACACATATCTGCCTTCTGCAACCTGTAAAATGACATATCTGCATTCTGCAACCTGTAAATTGCCCATATCTGCATTCTGCAACCTGTAAATCACACACATCTGCATTCTGTAAATCGCACATATCTGCATTCTGTAAATCGCACACATCTGCATTCTGTAAATCGCACACATCTACAGCCTGTAAATCGCACACATCTACAGCCTGTAAATCGCACACATCTGCATTCTGTAAATCGCACACATCTGCATTCTGTAAATCGCACACATCTGCATTCTGTAAATCGCACACATCTGCATTCTGTAAATCACACATCTGCATTCTGTAAATCACACATCTGCATTCTGTAAATCACACATCTGCATTCTGTAAATTGCACATATCTACAACCTGTAAATTGCACATATCTACAACCTGTAAATTGCACATATCTGCATTCTGTAAATCACATTCTGTAAATCGCACATATCTCCATTCTGTAAATCGCACATATCTGCATCATGTAAATAGCACATATCTACAACCTGTAAATCACACATATCTGCATTCTGAAACCTGTAAATCACACATATCTGCATTCTGAAACCTGTAAATCACACATATCTGCCTTCTGTAAATCACACATAACTGCATTCTGCAACCTGTAAATTGCCCATATCTGTATTCTGCAACATGTAAATCGCACATATCTGCATTCTGTAAATCGCACATATCTGCATTCTGTAAATCGCACATATCTGCATTCTGTAAATCGCATTCTGTAAATCGCACATATCTGCATTCTGTAAATCGCACATATCTGCATTCTACAACCTGTAAATTGCCCATATCTGCATTCTGCAACATGTAAATCACACATATCTACATTCTGTAAATTGCACATATCTGCATTCTGTAAATCGCATTCTGTAAATCGCACATATCTACAACCTGCAAATCGCACATATCAACAACCTGCAAATCGCACATAACAACCTGCAAATCGCACATATCAACAACCTATAAATCGCACATATTGTGGCAGCAAGCAGGTAAAGTCACCTGGTTGTATCCAGGATGGGAAATATGTGTGCCCTAGATTCAGGCTTTATGCAGACCTTTACAATTAGAAGGGAAGAGTTAATGAGCCC
Source organism: Lithobates pipiens (assembly GCF_037356315.1). Classification (NCBI taxonomy): domain Eukaryota; kingdom Metazoa; phylum Chordata; class Amphibia; order Anura; family Ranidae; genus Lithobates; species Lithobates pipiens. The sequence continues at coordinate 110,394,989 of NW_027507787.1, forward strand.
AGCTGAAGTAAGTGGGCTCATTAAGACCTCTACAAAAAACCCCAGCATGCTTAGGGAGATGCTCCATCCTGGAACCAGTTTTTGTGTTGTATAGACTGGGGAGTGTGACACCTGTTCTGTGCGGTGAGTTAACGCCTGTGCGGCAAACCTCTACAACAGGGACAGGGACTGGGGCAGCACAAGGCTGCTCTCAGTTGTTAGACAGGGAATCTAAGTGTGTAGTTAGAGGTCAAGCTGACCAGGATTTATTTTCATGTTTTATTTTTGTTTGGCTGTTATATGTATCACTGCATGTAGCATAAATTAACCGCACCTTTTTTTTTTTTTCACCTACAACGCTGTCTGCTGTGCCTGATTTTGTGTTGTGAACCCATCCAGGGGGTCACACACACCCGCTGCCGAGCTAACCCCTCACAGTTGGTGGAGAATTTTGGCAGTTTTTTTTTTAAAGGCCAGCATGGAGGAGATACTGAGACAGCTGGCTCTAGCAAATGCAAATCAGCAGCAAACAAATGCGGGTTTACAAAGGAGCCTTGCAGCCCAGCAGCAGACAAATGCAACTTTGCAGCAGAGTCTGGAAAATCAGCAGAAGGCTCACCAGCAGAGTTTGGAAGCTCAGCAACAAGCCTAGCAGCAATCTGAAGCCCGCTTTATAGACCTGTTGCAGAAGCAAGAGCAGAGTTTTCAACAGAAAATAGAGACATTAATACAGCAACGTCCGCAGACCAATGAAGCAAGTTACAATAATACCGCATCCTTTGGTGTGAGCCGTTTATTGACAAAAATGACTGGAGAGGATGATCCAGAGGTGTTTTTGACCACATTTGAAAGGACTGCTGAAAGGGAAAAGTGGCCTAAGGAGCAATGGGCTGGACTGGTGGCTCCTCTGTTAACTGGGGAATCGCAGAAAGCTTATTATGACCTAGAGCCTGACCAAGCAAAAGACTATGTGGTGCTAAAAGCAGAAATATTGGCACGGCTGGGTGTCACCCTGGCCGTCCGGGCTCAGCGTGTGCATAATTGGACTTTTCAGGTTGGAAAACCCCCCAGGTCTCAAATGTATGATCTCATTCACCTGAGCAGGAAGTGGCTGCAGCCAGAGACTTTGACCGCACCAAACATTGTGGAACGTGTTGTTATGGATCGTTTCCTGAGAGCTCTTCCTACTGCCATCCAAAAATGGGTAAGCCATGGAGACGCAGATAAACTTGTGGATCTGGTTGAGAGGTACTTGGCTACAGAGAACTTGACCACCTCTTCCAGGGACTCACGGACTTTCCATCCTAAGACCAGATCATCCCCAGTGGCGGGTAAGATGACTCCAAGGGGTGAGGGTGGAGAGAGTGAGAGGGTGGGGGTTCTACCTAAGGTCTGGCGGGAGCAGCCCAGGAAGCCCATGCGGCAAGAGGGACATATTGCAGCCAATTGCCCCGTTGTGGATGAGCCTATGCAATGTGACTTTATAAGGGAGAGACGTCAGTCGCTGTTTGCGACAGTTGCATGCACTGCCATTCGGGGACCTGAGAAACATTTATGTAAAATGTGTATTAATGGTAGAAATGTTGATGTGTTGCTGGATTCAGGTAGCCTGGTAACATTGATAAAAGCTGAATTAGTTACTACAGAGGTCTCTGGGAAGAACAGGGTGGCTGTTATTTGTGTGCATGGGGACACCCGAGAGTATCCTGTAACTTCAGTGTTTTTTGAGACCCCCAAAGGTAACCTCTCTCATCAGGTGGGGTTAGTGTCTCACTTACCACATGATGCTATTGTGGGAAGGGATTTTCCAAAATTCTGGGAACTCTGGGATTGTCCTGAGCCCCCCACTGGTGCCCCTATAAACCAGGAAGATGACCAGAATTCCTCTGGGAGTGGTGAGGACTCTCCTGAATTTCCCTTGTCGGTATTGGCGGGGGAAACTCGAGAAACTGGGGAGGAGCCAACATCCTCAGATGAAAACATGCCGTCTGTGGAGTTTTCGGATCTTGAGGTTCACAGGGAAAATTTTGCCACAGAACAGTTACAAGACCCCACCCTAATAAAGGCACGGGAAAATGTGGTGAAAATAGATGACGAGTTAGTGAACCCAGATAAGACTTGCCCTTATCCTTACTTCACTATGGAAAGGGACCTGCTGTATCGAGTGGCTCAAAGGGCAGAAGAACCCATTGAGCAACTTGTAGTGCCCAAACCTTACAGGAAGTTGGTGTTAGAATTGGCTCATGGGCACATTCTGGGAGGTCATCTGGGGACAGAGAAAACCAGAGAGAGGGTATTGCAGAGATTCTATTGGCCTGGGGTCATGAAGGAAATAGAAAATTATTGTTCCTCCTGCCCTGTGTGTCAGAAGTCGGCACCTATGCCACATTTCCGTAACCCGCTGGTACCTCTTCCTATCATTGAGGTCCCCTTTGAAAGGATCGCAATGGATTTGGTAGGTTCGATAATGAAGTCCGCCAGGGGCCATAAGTACATTTTGGTTATATTGGACTATGCCACCCGTTATCCGGAAGCAATTCCTCTCCGAAATACCTCGGCCAAAACCATAGCCAAAGAGCTATCTCTTGTTTTTAGCCGCGTGGGTATTTGTAAGGAACTGCTTACGGACCAAGGTACACCCTTTATGTCCTGGGTTATGAAAGAATTATGCAAGTTGTACAAAGTGAAGCAATTGCGTACATCTGTGTATCACCCCCAAACAGATGGGTTGGTTGAAAGATTCAACAAAACCCTAAAACAAATGTTAAAGAAGGTGGTGGATAGAGATGGAAAGAATTGGGACTGTCTAATACCCTATCTGATGTTTGCCATTAGGGAGGTACCCCAATCCTCTACGGGTTTCTCACCCTTCGAGTTGCTCTATGGGAGACACCCAAGAGGGCTGCTGGATATCGCCAAGGAAACTTGGGAAAATGAGAGTTCTCCTCACAGGAGTGTGATTGAGCATGTCGCCCTGATGCAAGATAGAATTGCACAGGTAATGCCAATTGTAAAGGAACATTTAACCCAAGCGCAGTTAGCACAGCAGAGAGTGTACAACCGTGGGGCCAAGACCCGTACTTTTTCCCCGGGGGATAGGGTCTTGGTGCTAGTCCCTACGGTTGAAAGCAAATTTCTGGCCAAATGGCAAGGTCCATATGAAGTAATTGAAAAAATTAGTGAGGTGAACTACAGGGTTAGACAGCCAGGAAGGCGAAAGCCGGAGCAGATCTATCACGTCAATCTGCTGAAAGCCTGGAGGGATAGGGAATCCCTAGTCGCAGAGACTTTGTCACAAGCACAGCCTGATTGCTTAGTTCCTGAGGTTGGAATAGCAGTCACCTTATCGAAACCCCAACAACAGGAGGTTAAAGAGTTTGTACTTCGTAACAAAGAGATTTTCTCTGAGCTTTCGGGACAAACATCTGGCGTAGAGCATGACATTATCACCCCGCCAGGAGAAAGGGTAAAACTAAAACCTTATAGAATACCAGAGGCCCGACGGGAGGCAATACGTGGGGAGGTTCAAAGGATGTTGGAATTGGGTGTGATAGAGGAGTCCCAGAGTGACTGGTCCAGTCCTATCGTACTAGTGCCCAAACCTGATGGGAGCTGGCGGTTTTGTAATGATTTTCGACAATTAAATAAAGTTACAAAATTTGACACCTACCCCATGCCGCGTATAGATGAGTTGATTGACCGGCTGGGAACAGCCCGATATATGACAACTCTTGATCTCACCAAAGGGTATTGGCAAATTCCCCTGCCCGAGTCGGCCAAGGAGAAAACTGCATTTGTAACCCCAGATGGGGCATTCCAATATAAGAGAATGCCATTTGGGTTACAGAATGCACCGGCAACATTCCAGCGGAAAATGGATAAGATTCTGAGGCCCCATCAGAAATATGCTGCAGCTTACCTGGATGATGTGATTATCCATAGCACAGACTGGGTCTCACATTTGCCGAAAGTGCAAGCAGTCCTAGACTCTATCCGGGAAGCTGGGTTTACGGCCAATCCAAAGAAGTGTACCATTGGACAGGAGGAGGCCAAATATCTTGGGTACACTATTGGGAGGGGGGTGATAAAACCCCAAGTCAATAAAGTCGAGGCCATACAGAGTTGGCCACGTCCCAACAGCAAGAAACAGGTACGAGCCTTTCTGGGAATCGCTGGCTATTATCGACGATTCATTCCCCATTTTGCTTCTCAGGCTGTGCCCCTCACCAACCTGACAAAAGGGAAAGAGTCTGTCATGGTTAAATGGTCCCCAGAGGCTGAAGAAGCATTTCAGTCCTTAAAAACAGCCTTATGTAGCCAGCCAGTGTTGTACTCACCAGACTTCTCTAAGGACTTCGTGGTACAAACTGATGTTGGGTTAGGAGCAGTGTTATCCCAGGTCTGGAATGGGGAAGAGCACCCAGTCATTTACCTCAGCAGGAAGTTGAAGTCCCATGAGGTAAATTACGCCACGATTGAGAAGGAATGTTTAGCAGTGAAGTGGGCTCTAGATTCCCTTCGGTACCATCTGCTAGGTAGGCACTTTGACCTGGTGACTGATCACGCTCCTTTAAAGTGGATGGCTCAAAACAAGGAGACCAATAGAAGGGTAAATAGGTGGTTCCTGGCCCTACAGGAATTTAACTTTACAGTTAAGCATCGCCCTGGTGTTAAAATGGGGAATGTGGATGCTTTGTCTCGGATACATGCGTGTCTGACTGCTTGTGTTACAACCCCAAGGTTGAAACAAGAGGGCGGGGTATGTGGCAGCAAGCAGGTAAAGTCACCTGGTTGTATCCAGGATGGGAAATATGTGTGCCCTAGATTCAGGCTTTATGCAGACCTTTACAATTAGAAGGGAAGAGTTAATGAGCCCAGCTGAAGTAAGTGGGCTCATTAAGACCTCTACAAAAAACCCCAGCATGCTTAGGGAGATGCTCCATCCTGGAACCAGTTTTTGTGTTGTATAGACTGGGGAGTGTGACACCTGTTCTGTGCGGTGAGTTAACGCCTGTGCGGCAAACCTCTACAACAGGGACAGGGACTGGGGCAGCACAAGGCTGCTCTCAGTTGTTAGACAGGGAATCTAAGTGTGTAGTTAGAGGTCAAGCTGACCAGGATTTATTTTCATGTTTATTTTTGTTTGGCTGTTATATGTATCACTGCATGTAGCATAAATTAACTGCACCTTTTTTTTTTTTTCACCTACAACGCTGTCTGCTGTGCCTGATTTTGTGTTGTGAACCCATCCAGGGGGGTCACACACACCCGCTGCCGAGCTAACCCCTCACAATATCTACAACCTGCAAATCGCACATATCTACAACCTATGAATAGCACATATCTGCATTCTGTAAATTGCACATATCTACAACCTGTAAATCGCACATATATTCAACCTGTAAATTGCACATATCTACAACCTGTAAATCTTGTTTGGGGGGAATATGCTGCCGACTACCGATAATAACCCTTTTTTTTTAAATCTTGTTTGGGGGGGTATACTGCCAAACACCGATAATAAGTTATTATCTGTGGTCAGCAGCATACCCCCCCAACAAGATTAAAAAAAAAAAAAAAAAGGTTATTATCGGTGGTCGGCAGCATTAACCCCCATACCTGCCCTCCCAAACAAGATTTTAAAAAAGGGTTAATATCGGTGGTCGGCAGTATTTACCCCCTCACCCCGCTAAACAAGATTTAAAAAAAGGGTTATTATTAATAACCCTTGTTTTTTTATAGCTTCTTGGGGGGGGATGTATGCTGCCGGCCACCGATAACACTTTTTCTTTAAATCTTGTTTAGTAGGGGGGGTGAAGGGGGTTGGGGTATGCTGCCGAGTGCGACCACCATAGTCACCCTGTGGATGTGGAGGGGGTAACGTCACTTCCTTGAGTGATGTCGGAAGCACTGCCCACCGCTCACTCAAAGTGCAAGTCTTTTTTTTGGGTGTTGACTTTTGTATTTTCCCTTGTTTACCAAGGTTAACATCTTGGCGTTTTTCAAGAGGGTTGCGAGTGCCCAAAGCGATTGAATACGGCCGCATCTCCCTAAAAGCAACCAATCTCATATGATCTCGGAGGCTTAGCAGGGTCGGGCCTAGTTAGAGCCTGGATGGAAGACCCCCTGGGAATACCAGGTGCCGTAGGCTTTTTTTTAACATGTTGTTGGCGTCGACGACTTGTTTTATTTTTCTGCTTATTTGCCGAGCTGACCATCTTGGTGTTTGTCAAGAGGGTTGAGAGTGGCCAGCAAGATCGCCTACAGCCACGTCACCCTGAATGTGCCCGATCTGGTCTGATATCAGATGCTAAGCAGGGTCTGAAATGGTTAGTACATAGATGGGAGACCACCTAGGAATACCAGGTGCCGTAGGCTTTTTTTTGATATGTTGTTGGCGTCGACGACCTGTTTTAATTTTCTGCTTGTTTGCCGAGGTGACCATTTTGTTTTTTGTCAAGAGGGTTGAGAGTGACCAGCAAAAGAGCTAGCAGAAGATAGCAGAGGAGTCCGGCGAGAAGACCCAGAAGACGGAAGACTCCCGGAGCTGTGCAATAAACTATTTTATCCCTGTGTTGTGTTTTTTTTTTACATTTTTTTTTCACAGGTGAATGGGTAGGGGTACGTTGTACCCCATACTCATTCACATAGGGTGGGGGGCCAGTATCTGGGGGCCCCCTTATTAAAGGGGGCTCCCGGATTCCGATAAGCCCCCCGCCCGCAGACCCCAACAACCAACGGCCAGGGTTGTCGGGAAGAGGCCCTTGTCCTCATCAACATTCCCCTTCCCCAAGGCACCCCCCTATGTTGAGGACACGCGGCCTGGTACGGCTCAGGAGGGGGGGCGCACGCTCGTCCCCACCCCCTTTCCTGGCCGGCCAGGTAGCGTGCTCGGATAAGGGTCTGGTATGGATCTGGGGGGACCCCCACACCGTTTTTTCTGCGTAGGGGGTTCCCCTCAATATTCATACCAGACCTAAGGGCCTGGTATGCTCTCTGAGGGGGAACCCACGCCAAATTTTTTTCATAAATTTGGCGTGGAGTTCCCTCTTGAGAGCTCATTCTCTGATTGGCCGCGGCAAAAGTCGCCTGGCCTGGGGCGACTTAAAGTCGTGTTGTAAGTCGCCCCAAGTCATGTTCAGGTCGTGTCCAAGTTGCCTCCAAATGTCATGTTGAAAGTCGTGTTGCCCTTGTGTGAACAGACCCTAATGAACCCCTTTCATGCAGCATTAGTGGACAGGTGCAGTGTTATTTAACCACTTCATGCTGCATTGTGAAGAGTTTAAAGATTACTGCCAGGGAATGCCAAAGGGGAGGAAGGTTTTAAATGGTTCGATCAACCTGAGATAATTGGGAACCAACTGCATCCCAACACCACTGTGCAAATCCCTTGAGACAGTTCAATAAAGTTCTAACCAATACAGAGTGATTATAATCCCTCCATTGTAAAAAAAAAAAAAATCACATACAATAAATACCTGTAGCACAAATTGGTCTGTAAGGGTTTACAACCACATTAATATGCTGTAGAATAAAAGCCTTGGCATCTATAACCTGACATACTCCGCACATTATAAGAAACATCACATCTTAAACTGAGACAGACAATGGGGCTCTGCAAAATACAGCAGTTGGAAAAAAAATATGTTCCGGTAAAGAATTGTATAATTATGTTAGGTTTACAATCCTGAGAGTTTAATACTAGTTTAGGGTGTGTGAAGTTTTTCATAGGAATAATAAATTGGTGTGGTGTGGAAGAGTGTGTTTTATATGTAATTAGCATGTAGCCAAGGAGTTTGAGATATACATTAGATAGATGGAAGAGGTGGTATAGATCATTGGTAGGCAACCTCGGCCCTCCAGCTGTGGTGAAACTACAAATCCCATCATGCCTGGGTTTGTCAGGGTCTTGCAATGTCTCATGGGAATTGTAAACAAACAAGACAGCTGCAGGGCTGAGGTTGCCTACCCCTGGTATAGATGATAGGAGGGGGTGTAAGGTTTTGTAAAATTAATTTTAATATAGGTAAAAAATAATAATATATATATATATATATATATATATATATATAGCTGTTGTAATGTTCGGGGTGATTAAACTCAATTGGTAGATGCACGTTTTTTTATAAGAAAACAAAATATTAGTTCATCCAGTAATCCCACGCAGGGGTTTAAATTCATTCAGCACACAAATGAACATACCAAGCCACCTGGCTCTCAATTGTCAACAGTTCCTCTGCTTGCTCCCAACAGATTTGTCAACTCTTTCCAGCCCCCTGGACTCACCGACTTCCTTAGTCTTCCTGACTCTCAAGGTTTGTCAGCCTTTCCCAGTCCCTTACACGGACTACAGTCTCCCACAGGGCAAACCACTCTTCAGCCAGCATCAAGCTGCTCACACTCCACCACACCCATCTACAACTTCCTGTCTTGCTTTTTAAAGACACTGCCTTAACAGGTGGGTTAATCAATTGTATTCCCTTAAAGAGAGCACAACCCAAACAGAGGGGAAATATAGTGTCCTTCCAGGACCCAGCCACGGCGTCCATTACACTGTCTATAGTACAAAAAAAAGCAAATAATCGCTAATGTAAATATTACTTTCACTGTTCCACCATAAAAAAGGAACTCCATACAGTAGCGATTATTTGCTCTTTTTGTACTATAAAGCCTGTGTTAGGCCTGGATCACACCTATGTGTTTTTTGGTGCTTTTTGCAGAAACCCACTACAGTTTATTTAACATGGTTTCCTATGGGACACTTTAACATCTATGCTTTTTTTTCCAGCTGCTGGGTATTTGGAAAAGGTCTGACTTTTTTCAACACAAAACAGTGCTTTTTTGGTTCAATAGACTTCAATAGAGGAGTTGAAGAAAAGCATGTAATGCGTTTTTGCAGCAATTTATGTTTTTTTAATCTGTCCAAGAATTTGGGCAAAAAAAAAACATAAAAGAAAAAACATGAATTACAGCAAAATCACTTGCGCAAAAATCAAAACGCACAGCAAAAACACTGCAGAAACAGTTCAAATCAAAAGCAAACTGCATAGATGTCTACAAAGCATTATGCTGGCCACACAGATCAATTTTCAGACAAGAATATTCATACAAAAAAACTTTTCACATTTGCTGAACTTTAACTTAATATATGAGGCACATTAAATCAACATCTCAGCATAAACTATGAATATATAACTCAGTAAAAGATCTATATCTATCACTTCTGTATGCTCCTATCATATGTACAATCTCTACTATCAAGCCCATTTATATTCCAAAATATGTGGACTACCTAAAATCATAAAAACATCAATTATACATTCCCCACAATCAGTTATTAAAAATTCTTACCCCTGACACTTGTCATGAGCTGCCACGTGCTTCACTTTTGGCTCAACTGTGTAGATTGGAAAGGGGAGGGTAAGAGGAGGTAGGAACACTTCAATGCTTTAATTTCCAAATTAACCTGTTGTGGCGTTGCTGAGCATGAGCAAATTCACCTCTGGTGGTGCAGAAATGTTGCCCCAGATAATTTTTCAGAGTATGTAATTTCCAAAGTAACCTGTTGCTGCGCTGTTGAGCAAGTTTCATGACTCCGGATCACTGGACACTTTGCTACCTTGTAATAAGTCACAACAGAGGGAGGCCATCAGGTCAGAAAAAGGTCACTGCAAAGCAGCAAACATTCTGACTGTGCATGTTCTAAATCGAAGCTGGTCATTACAGCCATACATCATACAATCTAGCTGAGAAAAAATATGGAGGGGAAAATCTGCTACTATACTGCAGAAAATTAGTTGTGAAAAAATATGGAGGGAAATATGCTAATAGACTCCAGGAAATTAACAGTGACAAAAAAATGGATTAAAATAGATGCTAATATACTGCAGAAAATTAGCTGTACAAAAAAAATACAAAAATAAAAAAAGGGAAGGAAAAATCGGCTAATATACTGCAGAAAATTAACTGTGAAAAATATGGAGGGAAAAATATGCTAATAGACTCCAGGAAATTAGCAGTGACAAAAAAAAGGATTAAAATAGATACCAATATACTGCAGAAAATTAGCTGTACAAAAAAATAAAAAAAAGGGAAGGAAAAATCGGCTAATATACTGCAGAAAATTAGCTGTGAAAAATATGGAGGGAAAAATATGCTAATAGACTCCAGGAAACTAGCAGTGACAAAAAAATGTAGATATGTGCGATTTGCAGGTTGTAGATATGTGCGATTAGCAGATTGTAGATATGTGCGATTTGCAGGTTGTAGATATGTGCGATTTGCAGGTTGTAGATATGTGCGATTTGCAGATTGCAAATATGTGCGATTTGCAGGTTGTAGATATGTGCGATTTAAAAGATGGAGGGGAAAAGATGCAAATAGACTGCAGAAAATTAGCTGTAGAATAAATTATGGAGGGACATATATGCTAATAGACAAATCACCACAAAATGAAGGTCCTTCCAGGGCCGTTTTTAAGGCAGGGCAAAAGGGGCAGCTGCCCTGGGCCCTGTCATTGTTGTGGGGCCCAAAGCAGCTGCCTCATACTTGCCAACTATCCTGGTTTAAATTCCCTCATCCCTTGAGGTTTTAGTCCTGTACTGTCCCAATATCGCAGTGTGAAGTGCTGCAACTAATGCTGCCCAGCTCTGTCCTATTGTTGTGCAAACATGACTCACCTGCAGACCCTGTGTTTACATGTAAATTACAGGCATTCATATGTAAATAGGGGCCGCCAGAGACATTGATATATATATCATGCCCCCCTGAGGTCATATCCACAGTAATCTCTAGCAAGTAATCAAGAAGAAATCATGTGCTGTAACCTCTAGCAACTAATCAGTGAGCCATGTTGTTTGCTGTAACCTCTAGCAACCAGTCAGTGAGTGGTAATAGTACACTGTAACCTCTGGCAACCAATTGCAATAGCTGCCTGATTCAGTAAACTGATTTTGAGTCTAGCTGCTATTTATTGTATTTCTCGGAGCAGGCGGAAAACAAAACTGCATGGGGGGGGGGGGCCAAGAAAAGTTTTGCCCAGGGTCCAATCAATATTAAAGACGGCCCTGGGTGCGTCATTAAAAAAAGAGATGGGCTAAATTCTCTTAAGCAAACGCCTATAGAAACATAATAATGTTAATATTTTTTAGTTGTGAAATTTGATATTACTGTGATGCTCACAAGCAATGTGCGCCGCGGCGACCGCTGTAACTATTAATTCACCACACAAGTTGAACACTCCCTCACCTTTGTGCATTCATAGCATGTCATGTTCAAAGTAACCTGTTGTGGCGCTGCTGAGCAGCCGTCAAACTCATCAATGGTGGTGCTGACATGGAACCCACGATAGTTTTTCAGAGCATGTAATTTCAAAAGTAACCTGGGGTGGCGCTGCTGAGCAGCCTTCAACTTCAACACTGTTGGTGCTGACATGGACCCCACGATGGTTTTTCAGAGCATGTCATTTCAAAAGTAACCTGGGGTGGTGCTGCTGAGCAGCCTTCAACTTCAACACTGGTGGTGCTGACATGTAACCCACGAGTTTTTTAGAGCATGTAATTTCCAAATTAACCTGTTGCTGCGCTGTTGAGCAAGTTTCATAACTCCGGATCACTGGACACTTTGCTACCTTGTAATAAGTCACAACAGAGGGAGGCCAGGAGAACAGATAAAGGTCACTGCAAAGCAGCAAACATTCTGACTGTGCATGTTCTAAATCGAAGCTGTCCATTACAGTCATACATCATACAATCTTGGAATACAATTTTCCTTGAGACTGACCAGCAAAAAAAAAAAAAACATAATAGGAGGGGAAAACCTAAACAACACTTTCAATTCAGATCCAATCAGGCAGGTCCTTGCACTACATAGCTGAAAGTAAATCTAAAGGAGATCATACAAGACGATTGTATAATGTATGACCAGCTTAAAGCGGGAGTCCGCCTGGAGTTCCGCCGTTTTTTTTTAAAAAGCCAGCAGCTACAAATACTGCAGCTGCTGACTTTTAAAATAAGGACACTTACCCGCCCAGCGCGCTGTCGATGTCGGCACCCGAAGCCGATCTCTCGATCATCTCTCGGTTGCTGCCGCCGCCATCTGGGGTATGGGAATCAGGAAGTGGAGCCTTTCGGCCTCATTTCCCGGTTCCCTACTGCGCATGCGCGAGTCGCGCTGCGCAAAAAGGATGGTCCCGCTGTCTCTGGGATTCATGTGTTTCCCAGCAGGCAGCGGGGGACTTTCGGAAAGGGGCGTAGATTCGGCAGAATCTACGCCCCTTTCCGCAGATAGCTATGCCGGAAGTGGGTGCAGATACCTGTACTGTACAGGTACCTGCACCCCCCTCCCCCCTGAAAGGTGCCAATTGTGGCGCCGGAGGGGGGGAGGATTCCAATGAGTGGAAGGTCCACTTTAGGGTGGACCTCCGCTTTAAGGATCTGTTCACACCATTGGAGCATGAGTGTGGTTGTGTGCATTCCTGCACATCACTTGTAGAAAACAGACCATTTATTTCAATGGGCTTCCCTACTTGCCTAAACAATTCCCTGGTTATAGAAATATGAAAAATCATATAATATGTGGTCAAATCTAAACAGCACTTTCAATTAGCACTTTCAATTTGTATACAATCAGGCAGGCCCTTGCACTACATAGATGAATGTAAATCTAGAGATTGTACAAGAAGATTGTATTATAGAAAGCCAGCTAAAGGCTCTGTTCACAAAACTGGAGCATGCGTGTGGTTCTGTGCATTTATGAGCATCAGATGTAGGGCAAACCATTCATTTCAATGTGATTCCCTATGTGCCAGATAAATTCCCTGACCCTTTTGAGAAATAGGAATTATGTCACCATGTGCTTTGCTGCATTCAAATGTGTGTGCATTTACAGATGTGTGGGGTAAAATGAACAATAAGGTCCCATTCAGGCCTGGGCATTTTTCTAGAAGTGCACAAAACTGTACATGTTTGCATGTATTTGGCAAAAAGCGCAAAATTGTTTCATGCTTGCAGTTGCGGGAATTCCACTATACGCTATGCGTAATCCATCTCACCTGCGCTGATAAGCGTCCTTTCAGCCTTCTGGTATAATGCATCTCAGTAAAACCCTGTCTTGAACATTTCCCCCCCCCCCCCAAAAAGCCATGCAACCCCCCATGTGTTGATCTGCCACACGGGCATCAGGAGCGTACATTTAATAACTGATAATGTGAAAAAAAGTGGCTGATACACAGCAACTAATAAACTCTGCGCCACAAAAAATAATAAAAAAGATATCAAATTGACCTATAGTCAGTGAATCAAACAACTAATAGCTGCTCCCTAAAAGAACAAGAAGAAAACTTGTCATGCTGAAGATATAATGATGATAGGGGCGCTAGAGTAAATATAAATATCAAAAAAATGTGAAAATTTGATAATCAAATGGTATCTAAAATAATACACACCATATTACAAAACTGCAATAAACAAAAAAATTACAACCAAAATATAGTGAAAAACAATAATAAATAAAGTCCCAATTGGGTGATGACACCAAAAGGAAAACAAAAAAAACTTAAATAAATATAACTCCAAAGTCCAAAAAACAGTGATTTTTTCAGTGAAAAGCTCCTTCTGAATCCATAAATCAAAAGACTGCTGGAATCTTCTATAACGTAATGAAACGTCCCTTCACCAAAAACTTATGGACATAGAAACAACACCCCACTTGTGAAGATAAAGATGTCTTCTTACCAGATGCTGTTGACTACTTTAATTAAAAAGATAGTCAAATAGGCTTATGCAGGTTGATTCCCTGCTCACATGGAATAAGGTGGACCTCGTATGGACAGAAGCTTCTCCTCATAGACTCAGATAGGTCATAAAAAAAGCCAAACAAAAATCCATAGCGTAACACCGTTTAATAATAAAAATAAATTTAAAAAACATAAGGCCAAATGGCTGCTTACATATGTCGGTGCCAAACCTGGCACTGGGGCTGCTTGCTTAAAACAAACGTTTCGTAATGGATACGTAGTTCCTCGTGGTGTAGGCGTGCGTTCCACCAAAGGAAAGCCGATAACCAAGGACGACCGGAACTAGACGTAAACGAACGTGACTGGATACCGCCTCGACGTACGTTTCGTTTGACACGTCATCAGGAAGCGTACCCAGTCACAAAGTCAATGTTCTTTATAGTGTCTCGATTAATCCATAGACCAATCGAGAAATACTTAATTTAATACGCAGCCTCAGTCCCACTTAAGGCTAACAACAATAATGGTACATTAAAACATAACTAGCAAATAAACGTTTAAAACTTATTAACCCAAAAACGAAGGGATGAATTGTATATGCTAGAAATTAGAGAGTAAAAAAATAAAATTAGAAAAATACGCATATAATAATCCAATGGAAATGTCCATTGGAAATAAGAGGGATAAGTTGCTTGTAATTTCCAAATTGACCACTAGATGTCAATCTATAGTCTGGAAATTTTCTACCACTTATAAGACAAAAAAGAGGGATTTTTTCCTGATTGGTAATTAAATATTTCTAATAAAGAAATATATAAAATTCTTAAATATATTATTACCATTACCAAAATATATCCAGCATTATCTCTGGCTACCAGACGTGAGGAAAAACCAACAAAAGCCCACATCATAGGCCAGAACTTAGAGAGTAAAAAAATAAAATTAGAAAAATACGCATATATTAATCCAATGGAAATGTCCATTGGAAAAAAGAGGGATAAGTTGCTTGTAATTTCCAAATTGACCACTAGATGTCAATCTGTAGTCTGGAAATTTTTTTACCACTTATAAGACAAAAAAGAGGGATTTTTTCCTGATTGGTAATTAAATATTTCTAAAAAAGAAATATATAAAATTCTTAAATATATTATTACCATTACCAAAAATATATCCAGCATTATCTCTGGCTACCAGACGTGAGGAAAAACCAACAGAAGCCCACATCATAGGCCAGAAAAAAACGCTAAATGAATTCAAAAAATGAAGAAATGGCGGAAAATACCTAAACACAAGAAATACGAGGGACTTTTCAATCATTGGACAAAAAACAATTTAAATCGAGCTCTATGTTCATTCCTAGAGGCTGCATAGTTTTTAAATTGTATATCCACTTCGTTTCGTTTTTTGATATTTCCCTTTTCATGTGAGTTCCTCTCCAATGTTTTGAGATCTTATCGATCCCGTAAAATTTCACTCTGTAAATTTTACGGGATCGATAAGATCTCAAAACATTGGAGAGGAACTCACATGAAAAGGGAAATATCAAAAAACGAAACGAAGTGGATATACAATTTAAAAACTATGCAGCCTCTAGGAATGAACATAGAGCTCGATTTAAATTGTTTTTTGTCCAATGATTGAAAAGTCCCTCGTATTTCTTGTGTTTAGGTATTTTCCGCCATTTCTTAATTTTTTGAATTCATTTAGCGTTTTTTTCTGGCCTATGATGTGGGCTTTTGTTGGTTTTTCCTCACGTCTGGTAGCCAGAGATAATGCTGGATATATTTTTGGTAATGGTAATAATATATTTAAGAATTTTATATATTTCTTTTTTAGAAATATTTAATTACCAATCAGGAAAAAATCCCTCTTTTTTGTCTTATAAGTGGTAAAAAAATTTCCAGACTACAGATTGACATCTAGTGGTCAATTTGGAAATTACAAGCAACTTATCCCTCTTTTTTCCAATGGACATTTCCATTGGATTAATATATGCGTATTTTTCTAATTTTATTTTTTTACTCTCTAAGTTCTGGCCTATGATGTGGGCTTTTGTTGGTTTTTCCTCACGTCTGGTAGCCAGAGATAATGCTGGATATATTTTGGTAATGGTAATAATATATTTAAGAATTTTATATATTTCTTTATTAGAAATATTTAATTACCAATCAGGAAAAAATCCCTCTTTTTTGTCTTATAAGTGGTAGAAAATTTCCAGACTATAGATTGACATCTAGTGGTCAATTTGGAAATTACAAGCAACTTATCCCTCTTATTTCCAATGGACATTTCCATTGGATTATTATATGCGTATTTTTCTAATTTTATTTTTTTACTCTCTAATTTCTAGCATATACAATTCATCCCTTCGTTTTTGGGTTAATAAGTTTTAAACGTTTATTTGCTAGTTATGTTTTAATGTACCATTATTGTTGTTAGCCTTAATGGGACTGAGGCTGCGTATTAAATTAAGTATTTCTCGATTGGTCTATGGATTAATCGAGACACTATAAAGAACGTTGACTTTGTGACTGGGTACGCTTCCTGATGACGTGTCAAACGAAACGTACGTCGAGGCGGTATCCAGTCACGTTCGTTTACGTCTAGTTCCGGTCATCCTTGGTTATCGGCTGTCCTTTGGTGGAACGCACGCCTACACCACGAGGAACTACGTATCCATTACGAAACGTTTGTTTTAAGCAAGCAGCCCCAGTGCCAGGTTTGGCACCGACATATGTAAGCAGCCATTTGGCCTTATGTTTTTTAAATTTATTTTTATTATTAAACGGTGTTACGCTATGGATTTTTGTTTGGCTTTTTTTATGACCTATCTGAGTCTATGAGGAGAAGCTTCTGTCCATACGAGGTCCACCTTATTCCATGTGAGCAGGGAATCAACCTGCATAAGCCTATTTGACTATCTTTTTAATTAAAGTAGTCAACAGCATCTGGTAAGAAGACATCTTTATCTTCACAAGTGGGATGTTGTTTCTATGTCCATAAGTTTTTGGTGAAGGGACGTTTCATTACGTTATAGAAGATTCCAGCAGTCTTTTGATTTATGGATTCAGAAGGAGCTTTTCACTGAAAAAATCACTGTTTTTTGGACTTTGGAGTTATATTTATTTAAGTTTTTTTTGTTTTCCTTTTGGTGTCATCACCCAATTGGGACTTTATTTATTATTGTTTTTCACTATATTTTGGTTGTAATTTTTTTGTTTATTGCAGTTTTGTAATATGGTGTGTATTATTTTAGATACTATTTGATTATCAAATTTTCACATTTTTTTGATATTTATATTTACTCTAGCGCCCCTATCATCATTATATCAATAACTGATAGTGTCTTTGCAGAGTGAACACATCCCCCCCAGACGACTGTCTGTGCATTGCACAGAGGCTCTTCGCTGGTGGACATATCCTCACTGCAAACACTTCTCTGCATCCTCAGCAAGCTTTTCACTACCAGACGGATCTCAACCAGCATCAGTCTGCCCCAGCCAGCTCTTTAGAGCGGGCTTCGGGAGAGCTAACCCTGGGAGACACTATGACAATACATATTAAATACATCTTCATAAAATTTCCACAACACAGTGAGATTCATTATTAATAAAACCCAAAATGCGGCAAGCGTATGTGCGTCCAAAAAAGAAGCTTAAAGCGGAGGTCCACCCTAAAGTGGACCTTCCACTCATCGGAACTCTCCCCCCCTCCGGTGCCACAATTGGCACCTTTCAGGGCGGAGGGGGGTGCAGGTACCTGTACAGTACAGGTATCTGCACCCACTTCTGGGATAGCTCTCTGCGGAAAGGGGCGTAGATTACGCCCCTTTCCGAAAGTCCCCCCGCTGCCTGCTGGGAAACACACAGATCCCAGAGGCAGCGGGTCCATCCTTATTGCGCAGCGCGACTCGCGCATGCGCAGTAGGGAACCGGGAAATGAAGCCGAAAGGCTCCACTTCCTGATTCCCATACCCAAGATGGCGGCGGCAGCACCCGAGAGACGATCGAGAGATCGGCTTCAGGTGCTGACATCGCGGGCGCGCTGGACAGGTAAGTGTCACTATTTTAAAAGTCAGCAGCTGCAGTATTTGTAGCTGCTGGCCTTTAATAAAAAAAAAAAAACGCGGAGTCCCGGCGGACTCCCGCTTTAACCACTTCACATTCAGGCCAATTCCGACATTTCTCTCCTACATGTAAAATTCATATTTTTTTTTGCTAGAAAATTACATAGAACCCCCAAACATTATATATGTAGAGAATACAATTGCGGTCGTTGAAACTTTTTATCTCGGTATTTGCGCAGCAATTTTTCAAACACTTTTTTTCAGAAAAAAAAAAAAACAGTTTCACGCTTTACTTTTTTTCTTTTTTTTAAGTTAGCCCAATTTTGTCACGCTTCAAAATTGCACACACTCTTGGAATGGCACCAAACGTTGGTATTTAAAAATTCCCATAGGCGACACTTTAATTTTTTTTACTGGTTACATGTTTTGGGTTACAGAGGAGGTCTAGGGCTAGAATTATTGTTCTCGCTAACGTTCGCGGGGATACCTCACGTGTGGTTTGAACACCGTTTTCATATGTGGGCGGGACTTACGTATGCGTTCGCTTCTGCGTACGAGCTCACGGGGACAGGGGCGCTTTACTTTTTTTTTTATTGTTAATTTTACTTTTATTTTTTTAGTTTGACACTTTAAAAAATAAAAATAAAAAATTGATGACTTTTATTCCTATTATGTAATGTAAACATCCCTTATAATAGGAATATGGCATGATCTGACCTATTTACAGTGAGATATGGGGTCAATAAGATCCCACATTTCACCTCTAGGCTGGGAAGCCTAAAAAAAAAAAAAAAAAAACGATCCTGGCTTCCCAGCCAAGGGAGCGCCATTAATTTGAGTGCAGAGGCCGGGCGTCACGTCATAACATCGCGCCCGGCCTCTGAATGATCATAGAGACTCTGGGGACCATCTGGTCTGCCGGAAATCTCTATGGTATCATCCGGGGGCCAGCGGATCCTGTGACCGACTTACAGATGGAAGCGGTGAGTAGGTAGAAGCACTGGAGGGCGGCGGGAGGGGAGGTGTCCCCTCCCGCTGCCCGCAAGAACAATCAAGTGGCGGAACAGCCGCTATGATCATTCTTATGGTGCAGGGAATCGCCGGCTGAAAATGCAGATACCTGAATGATGTCTGTAACCTCAGGCATCATTCAGATATACCATCACAAAGCCCACGACGTCATATGACGTAGCTTGGGCGCCAAGTGGTTAAAGACACTTGGTTAAAAAAGTGCAATGCTTGATGCTCAAAGGGCTACATGAGCTACTTTGATGCTTTTGTCATGCACAGGTCTTTCTTTTGAAATTGCTCAGCCTTATGCACATAGTGTGAAAACATGGCCATATTTTGCAATACTTACAAAGCACTCATGTGGGAATGGGCTGTGGCACCACATGCACCAGCTAAAAGGCAGTGCAATTCTGTGCATAGCAGGAAATGGGGATAAAACATTTAGGCCTAATGCACATAGGGAGTTAAAAAAAAAAAAAGTTGCAAAGCCAGTACTGACGCCAGGAAAAATCAGCTGTAAAAATGTCCTTTTAGAAGCATTTTTGCATTGGCATTAATACATAGCAGTGTTAGGGTTTACCAGCCTCTCTCTGACCCCTTCGATTTTCCTCTCCCAAATCCAATTACTACAGCTTAAAGCAGAGCTCCACCCTAAAGTGGAACTTACGCTCATCGGATAACTACCCCCTCTGGTGCCACAAATGGCACATTTCTGGAGGACGGGGGGTGCAGATATCTGTATAACAGGTATCTGCACCCACTTCTGGGCATAAATAGCCACAGAATATCAGCAGACACATCACTTCCCGAAACACACAGTTCCCAGAATACAACTGTGACCAGTGAAAATGCACGACTCACGCATGCACAGTAGGGAACTGGGCAGTGAAGCCGCAATGCTTCACTTCCTGATTCCCTCAGAGGATGGCGGTGGGGCAGCCGAGAGACGAAAAAATGTCCCTGAAACTTTGCACAGCCTATGTTTTCATCTTCCTAAACATATCCTAGAAGTTTCATGAATTTTGGACCCCCACAAAAATAACGAGGGACATTAAGCTATAAAAAAACCAAGCTCAATGTCCAAAAAAGGGAGCTTAGATGTTAACCAATGCCCCCCAAACTTCACACAATCCATGACTGTCTATGCCAACATATTCTGGAAAAAAAAATCTGATTGTTTCATCAATCGTACCAAAAGTTATTCCCATTAAGCTATATTTTACACTACTAAAACAATTAATGTGAACGGCTTAATGTACCATAATACACCTAAACCTTAAACAATTTCCCTGAAACTTTGTACAGCCTATGTTTTCATCTTCCTAAACATATGTGGTGCCTTTGGGGGTCTGCTTCTCGTGCGGTCTTCTGGTGCCTTTGGGGGTCTTCTTCTGGTGCGGTCTTTGGGGGTCTGCTTCTGGTGCCTTTGGGGGTCTGCTTCTGGTGCGGTCTTCTAGTGCCTTTGGGGGGTCTGCTTCTGGTGCGGTCTTCTGGTGCCTTTGGGGGGGGGTCTGCTTCTGTTGCGGTCTTTGGGGGAACAGATATCCACTGTTAATTGTTAACTTGTTAAGGTTCCTTTTCTTGTGACACCGATACACAGCTCCCAGTGATGCAATAAGGGGGATACAATGAGAGCTTTTTATAAATGCAGGTTAATTCACAAAGCAAAAAGACAAATGAGGAAGACAGAAAGAGAGGAAGAGTAAAAATGATGAGTAGGCAGGGTAAGATGTAAAGAAAAGACTTGGTAGGACAGAAATGAGCAAGGTTGATGGAGGAGAAAAAAAATGGAATGTTTGGAGAATAGATGAAGAGCAGTTTAGGAGCAGGGGAAAAATGACTTACCCTAGAGGTCATCCGGCTACCGGTACCATAGAGGCAGGCGTCAGCTGGGTTCTTATGTATTAAACCAAGCAACATCTGCCCCTTCCCCCCTGAAGGAGCGATTCGTGACCCCATAGTCGTATTTCAGCTCCGTGCCAACTGGAAGATCTTCTATGGCCACAAACAGAAGAACGGGGGTGGTGCCATCGCTCCGGTAATTCAGCCTTGGCTTCAGGTTTGGGTGCTTTTTGGAATGATTGATCTTCCTCCCAAAAGTTGTTGGTAGGGAGATATGACAGGGGCACTGGACGTTCTTGCCATCAACACACAGCTTCCGATTGTTCCTCTTGTCCTCAAAAAAGAAGAGCTAGCCCATCTCACCTGCCAAATAAATGAAATAATAAGTGCCATGCTGCTAATAAAAAGACAAAAATAAATAAAGGTATGTCTCAATCAGCAAAATAAGTAACTAGAAATGGACACATGTATATCAAAATATCCTTTTACCCATAAAACATGCTGTTGAATAAATGAAATAACTTGAACCCCCTCAAGTGGTACACTGACTGGGTTTATTTGACCCCCTGAAAGTGATTGCAGTAGAGCACTTTTTTAGAAAAGACAAAAACACAACAGATTATACTTATCTGCTCTGTGTAAAGTTTTTGCACAGAGCAGACCCAATCCTCCTTTTGTGGCCGCTTGCTATGGAGGCACATCCTCCAAACCCCTGCTCTATTACTGGCTGGGATTGACAGCAGGGGGAGAAGTGTAGTGTGCAGAATCAATGGTATCAGATTAACACGTGTGATCGCCTGATAGTCATGTTTTGCCAACCTCACCATCTTACCTTCTGCCATGGCATTCATAAGCTCCTCTCCTCTTTCACACGGAATTAATGGTCCATGGTAGTATCAGACCACCTCGCCTTTCTTGAATGGTAAGGTCGTGAAGACCGTCTCCCCAGTGTTTCCAACACGGTCTTCTATAATGGCAAGCCCCTTCCAGTCTTGCAAGGCGATGTGACTTTCTAGGTCCATTTCTTCTTTAGCCTTCCCCCTGTCCATGTTGGGTTTCCAGCTTTCAAGGATGTCTTCCATCTTTGGTTGGTTTGTTGTCCATCCCTGCGTTTGACAAAAAGAGGTTACCTGCTCTTCTGTGGGGGTATTCCTCTTGAAACGTCCTGAAAGCAGAAGACCATGTATTACAATATAATGCAAGAATAGAATATGCTTAAAAGCAGAGTTCCAGACATTTTTTTTTATTCAGCATCTACAAACACTGTAGCTGCTGACTTTTAATAAGAACACTTGCCTATCCAGAAAGCCTGCAATTTTGCCCCCCCCCCCCAAAGGCCGATCAGTCCATGGGATTTGGGTGCAGGTGCCACCATTATAACTAAGAAACCGGCAGTGGGGCCTTATGGCTTCTCTGACGGTTTCCTACTAGCAGGCCATGCAGGTCCCAGAAGACAGCAGAATGGCTCACTGCACAAGAGGACATGACGTAGTACATTATGTACTTCCAACATTATTTTTGATTATAAATAGATAGATAGATATCTATCTATCTCCAAAAAAATGAGTAGTCTTTAGTTTAAGACCACCTCCCAAAAGTGGGTGGGACTCATCTTTAATTCACAGATGCTAGGAAAACTATTAAATACTCACTGATGACCTCATTGACGCGCATCACATACTGCTGTTGCCTCCACCTCTTGTAGCAGTACGCCTCGTGTGCCGTTGTAAAGATTCGGCATGTCTTCAAACCCAGCGGTTTTGCGTCGGTTCCCACCGGAAAGGCATCTTGTACTCTTCTGAAGGCCATCTCCTTGTCTTCAACTGGCACCGCTTCCTGTCTCGTCCTCGGGTCTCTAGAAATCAAAATGGGTGTTTAGCCATTAACTTGCTTATCAATGTAACATTGAAGAAAAAAATTAAAAAAATAAAATCAAAAACCCACACAAAAAACAAACACACATACCCAAAAAAAAAAAGTTCCCACTTTCCTAACTGAACTTCCTTTTCTCGGGTACCCCACTGGCATTACTGGCTCCTCATATGTCCAGTGCCCACATGGGAAGCCGATTCTTAAGGGGGCACTTATGCAGGCTTGCACCTGAGCACTGATGTCTATAGAAAGCAGGACTCTGCCCTGCCCCTCACTCCATCTCTGGATTTGATGGACAGCAGTGGGAGCCAATGGCTTCTGGTGCCTTGGCAAAGCCTATGAGCCGAGTGAGTGAGGGGAGAGAAGAGCTGTAGATGTGCACAGCACTGGATTGAATGAGTGCTCATCTACTCTGTAGACATTTTTGTTGTCAACAGTAACACGATCAATATTTTTTACTTGGCGACTTTCTAGATTCCGATCAGCAATATACAACCTACCCTGAAGTAGAAGGCATCCAGTCTCTCTGAATCCTCTTCACCATCACGGCACCCTTCACAATCTTGCCCTCAACGTCTTCACCTTCCATTTATCTGCTGAAGTATTCCTTCACAAGATCCTTCACTTCGTCATTGCAGTGGGATAAACCACACTGCTCGAAAGCCTTCCTTGCCTGCTGGTAAGTAACTGCAGGAAGGTTGAATCTAAAGGGTGAGGGATTTTTGTTAGTTTTTGGTCTGGTATGGTTGTACAACTGAAAAAAAGTTTTTGGTTAGCACTGATGAGTAATTTTACATTTGTGGCATAGCTGTATAACCAATTTTATATTTTACTTGCCTCTTATGGAACTGAGTGAGGTCATCAGATATCAAACGTTTCCCTCGCTGGTGACAAAGAAGGCATCCCCTTTGTTGAAGGTCTTATCTTTCGGAAATAGGTGGTGAACCACATTTCCTCAGATCCTTCCAAGACCACCTTAGCCATCTGTGAAGGAGCTTCCGCACTTCCGACATCCACCTCAATGATCGTTGCATCCACAGCCTCTGCGTCAATGTGGATGGTCTCGTGGGTCTTCAGCAGCCATTCATTTACCTGTTGAAGGATAACAAAACAGATGTTGTTGCAAGTTTCACTCCTTACATTCGGTGTAAAACACTATTGACTCGTGTAAACACTCACAGTCATGTTTTGAATGACGGTTGGTCGCTGAAGATGCTCCTGTGTGAGTAGAGCTTCAAGGTAATACAGGACGGTCATCCGGTCTCGGTCTTCCAGCTCCAGCCCATCATTTGCCCTACCTATCAAGGTAAGAAAATGAGGTTTTGCAAGAG
Organism: Lithobates pipiens; assembly: GCF_037356315.1. Lineage (NCBI taxonomy): Eukaryota > Metazoa > Chordata > Amphibia > Anura > Ranidae > Lithobates > Lithobates pipiens. The sequence continues at coordinate 110,418,825 of NW_027507787.1, forward strand.
ACAGAATCCTTTGGCTTACCTCTGGATCCTGAGCCCAATCTCTGTGGGTAAGAGAAAAAAAATTATTGCATGCATATTTAGCAAAATCAAATGCATTAAAAAATAAATAAAATGGATAAAAGGCAATACAATATTTACTGCCATCAATATTGCCTACCCCATTTCCTTTCTGCCCTTGGCAGCTTTCTTGTTGATCTTCTTACGGATGTCGTTCAGAAGTTCTACAAATCTTGATACGGCTTGATTGGCAGAAGGATTGTCCAGGCATCTTGGTTCCATGGAGATATGCCTTGCAAACTTCTGGATGCTATCCAGATGGTTGATCGCAGTGGATTGGCTGACTCCGGAGTATTCCAGTTGATTGAAGAAATCTACGGTCCTTTCTGGCTGGTCAAGACACTTCAACGAAACCTCCTGGCTGTCCACGAAGTACAGGTACCTGGTCACAAAGTTCACCTAAAATGGATAATAAAAACATCGTAAAGTGCTTCCAAAGGCTGAATTTTGTTTTTACCATAATGCTTTCTCTGCATTGAAGTAAACAACATGTGTAGCTCTCCCCAGCCACTCCTAAAATTACATGAGCCCCATCTAGATCCAGCGCTGTGCACATTGGCTCTCTCCCTTCTTTTAGGCTCAGTGACAGAAGTGGGAACCTTTTGGCTAAGGCTACAGTCAATCACAGCCACTGAGGAGTGGGATGGTGCCCAGCCATGTGCTGTAGCTATAGACAAACAGAGCTGGTTTGGAATAGAGTCTGCAGGAGTGTCCCCACAGCAAGCAGCTTGCCATGATGGGCAGTCGGTGAAGGAGGGAGCCACAACATCAGGGGAACCTGAGAAGTGCATCAAGACTGCTCTGTGCAAAACCATTGCACAGAGCAGGCAAGTATGACATGTTTGTTATTACAAATGGGGGTTAAAATTGATTAAGATCAGAAACTTAAAATTGTCAGTCTTAATAAAGTATCTAGATTAAAGCGGGAGTTCCGCCGTTTTTTTTTTTTTAAAGCCAACAGCTACAAATACTGCAGCTGCTGACTTTTAAAATAAGGACACTTACCCGCCCAGAGCGCCCACGATGTCGGCACCCGAAGCCGATCTCTCGATCATCTCTCGGGTGCTGCCGCCGCCATCTTGGGTATGGGAATCAGGAAGTGGAGCCTTGTGGCTTCATTTCCCGGTTCCCTACTGCGCATGCGCGAGTCGCGCTGCGCAATAAGGATGGTCCCCGCTGTCTCTGGGATCCGTGTGTTTCCCAGCAGACAGCGGGGGACCTGTGGAAAGGGGCGTAAATATCTGTAGATTCTGCAGATATCTATGCTGGAAGTGGGTGCAGATACCTGTACTGTACTGTGAAAGGTGCCAATTGTGGCGTCGAAGGGGGGGAGGGTTCCAATGAGCAGAAGCTCCACTTTAGGGTGGAGCTCCGCTTTAACTAACCTTGCAGTGTGTAACGTTTGACATTTTTACCTGCCGTCTGATGAATTCCTTTGATCCCGATGTCTCCAAATACTTCTGAAATCCTCGGATCAAGGGAGAATCCACCAAATGTTGCTTGTAGAGTCCTGCCTCTTCTAAGCTCCGACGAGTGGATGTGCTAGGGGATGGGAAAGAGGACGTACAATAAAGGTTTGTACATCAGGCATATGAAATGAGAAGATGCATTACTGTATATATATATATATATTTTTTTTTTAAATTACCTTGGCTGCTCCTCTTCTATCTCCATTTCCTGTGCTTCTTCAGGTCTGCTAATAGAGCCATGAATGTAGTTTTATGGCATTATAAAACGTTCTTTAAATAAAACTTGGTTGGGGGGAGAAGTCTGGTAATGGTGCGTGTCTGCACCTAGCGCATTGGGTGGGCTCCGGGTCCCCCGCCGCGCCAGCGATGCCGCCGCCCGCAGTTCCTCTCTAACCCTGGTTCGAGCCTCGCCGCTTAGGTGGTGGGTGTTCCCCCCTCCCCCCGCTCTCTCCCCCTCCCTCCAGTCAGGACATACCGTGAGACGGCAGTCGGATCTCCGGTGGAGGGTTGGTCTCCTGTTTCCTGGAGGCGAGCCCAGTGTGGTGATGGACGAGCTGGGAGGTACGCCGGCGTCGATCAGATGCCGAGACCCATGGCCGCTTGAGGCTCGGAAAGTTTCGGAAGGCAGACGAAAAACGCCGGACGCCGTCTGCTGGGCAAGGAGATACGCCGCACCCCATGAATACTAGAAAATGATTTAAAAATAACAAAGAAAGGGGTCGCAAATATTATCAGATAGTACCCAGAACGAAGAGTGACCCTAGATATAACTAGGAAGAGAGACACTCTAAAAAGGCATCAAGGAGGTAATCTAACAAAGGGAGAAGAAAAAGAAGAGACCCATATAAATAATAGTAACAAGGGTGTGCCGCCATTTCCGTGACAGAAGAAGGGAAAGACAGCGAAGTCAGGGGCTAAATCGCCTCGCCGGAATTTGGTCACTAGCCCCGGCGCAATGAATAAATATGTCACGCAGACAGTGCCAATGGACAAACAACAAGCTGAAAAGCAGCAATATACAAGAAGCCAACAGGCTGAGAATAGAGACAAAAGGGAAAGAGAAAGAGATAAGAAAGACAAAGAGAAAAGAAAGCATCAAATGCAAAACATCTCCTCACAAGATCTAGATACACTACCTGATATACCACCTGAGGAAGAGCCTGACCAAATACTCGAATCAGACCGTGATACAGAAACTATACTAACTCACCTGACTCAACAAGATAATCTCCAAGCATTGCCCACTAAAAATGAGATAATCTCCATGTTCCCAGCCCTGGAAAATACCATGAAAATCGAAATGGAAAGATTACATAAAAACCTGGGACATATTTTGGAAAGGGTGGAAGAGGTGGAAAAAAAAGTGGAAAAGGATATGAACACAATAAAGAAATTAGAAGCAGAAATACAATACTTAAAAAAAGCACAACAAGATCAAGCATACAAAGCCGAAGATCAAGAAAATAGAGACAGAAGAAAAAACGTAAGAATACGCGGAGTCCCAGACGCACAACAACGAGAGGATCTGATAGATATAATCAAGAAGATCTGTAACCCCTTAATGAACAAAGATATAACTAACGCAATAAATATAGAAAGGGCGCACCGGGTAAGGAAACCTAAGGGCCTCCCACAAGAAATGCCACGGGATATTATAGTGCGATTTCAAAACGAAGAAGAGAATTATCAAGTATGGAGAAATGTAAGATCAAAAGCACCACTAAGATATGAAGGAAATGATATTCAGATATTTCAAGACCTTTCACAAGAAACCCTAAGGAGGAGAAGAGCCCTAAAACCGTTACTGACAGTGTTGACAGAAAATGGTGTTCAATATAACTGGGGCTTCCCTGCATGCTTAATAGGGAGAAAAATGGTCGGACAGAAAGACTGAGACATATCGAAGAAACAACAGAATTTTGTAGAAAATTAGATGTTCCAGTACCTGGGGGGGGGGCGAGGGGGGGGAGTGGGGGGAGACAGGGCGGGAAACTAGTCCCTCCCCCTCTTCCATGAAGAGAAGAGGGGGAGTGGAAGAGAGATGTGAAATATGGAGGGGACAGGGTCCCAATTCTTTGGATGTCTTCCCCGGGTCGTCTCCCCTCTGCCCCTCCCCCTCCCTCCCCCTGGCCTTTATCTCTGGGGGGGAGGGGCGAGTCGGGAGGTGGCAGGGGGTGTGGTGGGGGATGCCCCTGGTGTGCGGGATTACCAACTCGCTAGCAACAGGCGAGATGGAGGATGGCACTGCCAAACAGAATTCCACCCCAGGGCCATGGGACAAATGGAACGAGGGTGTTCCTGATAAAATGTCCCGGACCAGCGGGTCAATTTTACATCAAAAGAGGTGGCAGGGAGGGGGGAAGGATGGGAGGGTAAAATCTGTTGGCATGAATCCACTAAAGGTAGTAAGAAGAAAGCTAGCCTGGTATAATCCTGGAGCTTAAAATAGCAACATATAATGTGAGAGGAATGAATTCTCCAAACAAAAGGTATAACATTCTTAGGGAGTTGGAGGGATATTCTGTGGATATTGTTTTTTTACAAGAAACGCATTTATCTTTATATTCCAACATTAGGTTATGTACAGTAAAGTTTCCAACGTGGTACTATGCAGATTCTCCGAGCAGGGGCTCTAGAGGAGTATCAATCGGGATCTCTAAAAATGTCAATTGGAAAGTAGAAGAAATGAAAGTGGATTCAGAGGGGAGGTTCTTATTTTTAAAAGGTACCATAGCAAAAAAAAGATATACATTAGTGAACATATATTGCCCCAATAAAGGCCCAAAAAAATACCTAAATCGAATTTTGAACACATTAGAGACATATAAACAGGGTCATATGATCTTGGCCGGGGACCTAAATTTTCCAATGGACCCGACCATCGATAGTACAACACAAGGTCTTTCACAGGAAAACAAACAACATAGAATCCTAAAAAAGAAAATACGCACACAACAACTTATGGATACTTGGAGAATATTTAACCTAGGAAAAAAAGACTATACGTATTATTCTTCAGTCCATGATATGTACGTGAGACTAGACTATATATATGTAGACCATGAACTGTTAGAAAACATAATAGAGGCCAAGATAGGAACTATAACCTTATCGGACCACGCACCTGTAATAATAAAACTGAAAGAGCTAGAAATGGAGAGTAGAAAAGGGATATGGAGACTAAATGAGTCCCTAATAGAAAACGTGGAAATTGAGAATATCATAAAAGTAGAGATTGAACAATACTTTAAAATTAATGAAACAGACGAAATCCCTAAAGCTACCCTTTGGGAGGCACATAAAGCTCTGATCCGGGGAAAATTAATTTCCATAGGAGCCAGGAAAAAAAAAGAAAGCGAAAAGAAATTCAACGAACTAAAAAAAGAACCTTACGAACTAGAACAAAAGCATAAAAGCCAATTAGACAAAAACATATATAAAGAGATTACCCATAAACGTACACAACTAAACGACATGATGGAATTAGAAGCAAGAAAAATATATAAAAACGTAGCCAAAGAAAGATATATGTGGGGAAATAAAATGGGGAAACATCTGGCCAGACTAGCAAGGGAAAAAAAAGCCTCAAACTACATAGAAAAGTTCAAAAATGCGCACGGGGAAATGAAATTTAGAACATCGGAGATAGCAAACGCTTTTAAAACATATTATAGTGCCCTATACTCAATCAGGAATACTGAGACAGATAAACAGAAGGGGATCAGAAAAACTAAAATTCAAGAATATTTGAGTGAGATAGATTTACCTAAAATAACCCAAGAGAAGTCTAAGAGCCTAGAAGATCCGATCACTCAAGACGAAATTGAGAAAGCAATAAAGGAAATGCCGAATGGGAAAAGCCCAGGACCAGATGGTTTTACCATCAGGTACTATAAGAAAGTTAAGCAACAGCTGGTCCCAGAGTTATGTAAATTCTGGAATAAACTGGCAGAGGAGGAGGTTATGAGGAAAGTATCACTCTTGGCAAATATCACAGTTATTCCAAAATCCGGTAAAGATAGTTCTATCTGTTTCAACTACCGCCCAATAGCGCTATTGAACACTGATACCAAATTATACACAAAGGTATTAGCGACAAGAATAAAAAACCTACTGCCAGAATTGATCAATGGCGATCAAGTTGGATTCGTACCAGGAAGGGATAGCCGAGACAATAGTCTCCGGACTCTGTTACTTATGGAGAAAGACAAAGAAACCAATCCCCCAATGATATTAATCTCGATCGACGCCGAAAAAGCTTTTGATCGGGTGGACTGGTGCTTCATAATGGAAACTCTACAGAACGCTGGCCTAGGCCCAAAAATGTTGAAATGGATAAATAATTTATACACTCACCCGTCAGCTAGAGTGGGGGTGAATGGGAGTATGTCGTCCGCATTTGATATGTCAAAAGGTACAAGGCAGGGGTGTCCCCTCTCGCCCTTATTATATGTCATTGCTTTGGAGCCATTATTAGCAAGGATTCGTAATAATACTGATATAGGAGGGGTTAGAATGGGTGGAGAAGAGCATAAAGTAGCGGCATATGCGGATGATATACTCCTATACATGACCAATCCACGATTGTCGCTACCCAGTTTAATAAAAGAAATCAGAGAGTATGGTGCTCTCTCTAATTTTAAAATAAATCCAATTAAAACAGTTATTCTGAATGTAGGTTTAGATAACCGGGAAGAGAAAAGGATACAACAAGAATTCCCCTTTACATGGGAAAAAAAAGAAATACCATACTTAGGGATTAAAATCACAAAGACACTTCACGGGTTATATCAAGCTAACTATATCCCACTTGTAAATGAAATCAAAACACTGTTAGGGAATATAAATAAAGGATCAATTACATGAATGGGAAGAATTAACATGTTGAAGATAGTGGTTTTACCAAAAATTACATATAAAATGCAAATGCTTCCGATAAATATCCCAAATAGTTTCTTTAAAATAATAAAAACTCTATTCTTAAAATTTATATGGCAAAATAAAAAATCTAGGATAAAATATAATATATTAACTAGAAAAAAAAATAGGGGGGGGGGAATGGCACTACCAGACACATATAGATATTATCTTGCAATTATTTTAGCGAGATGAGTGGAATGGACAAATCCAAGCACTAAAAAGAAATGGGTAAAAATGGAGGAGACACTGAATGGTTCACAATTACAAAAAAATATATGGATTCCACCAAAATTTAGATTAGTTAGTAGTAGGGTACACGAAATTACTTCAATGGCACTTAAAAAATGGGATATAATACAGCGGAAAAAGAAATGGGTATATAACTCACCACTAATCCCTTTAGAGGGTACGATTTTTTTCACCCCAGGAAATGGTACTCAATTAGGTAAACAAATGAAGGATTTACAAATAAAAGATATCACGCGGGATGGGAAATTAATGTCAAAACAAGATTTAATTAAGAAGCATAGTTGGCAAACTTTAAGGGACTGGGAATACCTACAGATTCAACACTTTATTAATTCTATCCCAAAACCAATAAGAAATGAAAACATGTTAACACCAATGGAAAAACTATGTTCAGGGAAAACAGTAGTTAAACATAGTGTTTCACAGGTATATGACTGTCTCTCTGAAATAGAAGGTCAAGGCACCATACCATCCATAGTTAAATGGGAAAAAGATTTGGGCTTCAAAGTAGATGAGACCCAGATGATTAATTCTGTACATAGCTATGTATCAGACATAAGATCAATAGAGGCTAATTATAAATGCCTGATGAGATGGCACTTAACACCAGATAAATTACATAGAATAGATCCCTCCAAACCTTTGCAATGTTGGAGAGACTGCAAATTACCCGGAACAATATTCAATTTTTGGTGGGAATGCCCGGAGATAAAACATTACTGGCGAAATATAATAGATTATATAGAAATAATAACAGGAGAAAGATTACCTCTAGGCCCTGGGGAGTGTTTGTTCCTAGGGGCTGAAGAAAAAAACAGTAAGCAATTTAAAAAAAGAATAAAAAATACGCTAGTTCCTGTTTTGCTCAACGCGGCAAAAGCCATAATACCTAAAAATTGGCGACAGGTAAAAAAAAAACCATTAGAGAATGGATGCAAAGAATGGAATACATCAATAATATGGAATATCTAAGTAAAATGGAGGAAAACAAAATGAAAAGATATTGGGTATTGTGGGAAAGGTGGAGAATATTTAAAAAGACGAAACATTATATACAAGCATTAACAGAATAAGAGATTATGGATTCAGGGAGGGCCAACATATATAGGGAGAAGAGGGATGGGGGGAAGGGATAGAATAAACAAAAAAAAATTGCCTAGTAAATAAGACAAGCTATCTCAAATATAAAGGTAAAAGTATTTAATGAGATGTTTTTTTTTTGATCTCTTCCTATTGTTTTATCTTTTTGATATGTAATAAAATTTGGATAAGTAACGAAGGAATAAAAGAAAGGAAGAGAAGGAAAAAGAAAGATTGCCACAATGATGAAAAGTAGAATTAGAGGGATTCTGAGCATCAAGCTGATTTGAATCCGTCATTACAAATTGACTTACTGAGATGGCAATAAATAAATAAATAAAGCTTGGTTTAATACGTACCGCTGTCTTATTGACTCCGTAAGGACGATGCTTCCCCTGGCCTCGAGAAAACCTACGCAAAACCGACAAGGCCTGACCACACTTGGATGCTCCAGGTCTTCATATGCGACGATACTCTGGTCATGTGTCGCATCTTCGACCGGGCCTCCTCGACAAGTTGCTTGATCTCAGCCTCATTTGCATTCTTCACGCAAACTCTTCTCAGGTGTGTTGAAAGCGTGGTTTGAATCTTCAAGCACACCTTGCAAACCAAGGGGATCCTTGTGGTTCTGGGGAGAAAACATTTTAGCAATTAGGTAGATTCCGGTTTGATTGACAGAAAAAAAAAAAAAATTATAATGTATGGCCAGCCCTATAAATATACCTTCACCCAAGGTTTGAAAATTAAAATCAAGTTGGCTACATGTATAGTAGCTACTGACACTTAAGAAATCCCTCACTCCATGAAGTCCAGTGCTGTATTTTTTGGACGAAACCTCAATTGGATTTGAGTGGAGTCCTCCTTTTTGGATATTGACATTTTTGCCATCTTTTGATTTTATAATATCCGGACTCGTAGACAGATTGAAATTTACTGAGGTCCCAGCAAACGGGATGCCACCCAAATGGGCAGGCTACAAAATATAGGGAAAAAAATTGACTACATCTACCAGACTTTGAGCTCTGTAATCCAATCAAAATAAACTAGTTTATATTCATCACTCCTTAAAGTGGAAATGGCACCCAAGGGGAAATTTTGCTTTGGAGCCCTCCTCTCCCATATTTGGCATCTTATTTTTTTTTTTTGGGGGGGGGGATTACAGGTACCCAGTATTGACAATAAAGAAGTGCTCCTTCCCCTCCACCCTCCCTGCAGACTTATGGGACACATTACCGAAGACTGCAGGACGATTCACAGAGTGCAGTGTACAGTTAGCTTTGAAGCCAAAATCTGCATAAGTGCCTGCCCACAGTTAGGGTGCCAGGAACCTGTAGGCTAGTGAAGAACTTGCCAGGGTGAGGATGATGCTGGATCCCTGGACAAGCAAGTGTCCTATCAAAAGTCAGCAGCTACATTTGTAGCTTCTGAATTTTATTTTTTATTTGCACAACTAGAACTTCCTATTTAAACCACAGCAAGTTTACCCTGGATGTCTTCTTCCTTCCAGAGCTTCATCCCCTCCGGTGGGATCGTCCTGGACTTCCTCCACTGGAACTTGAGATCTAGAATATAGTTTAGGAGAGGTTTAACTTGTTTGCAAACTTTTTTTATTGCAAAGTTTTACAAATTTCTTGGGATAAAAATAGTATTAGTACAGAAAGAGCCATGAACTCGCAAAAGGTGAGCAAATGTCTGATAAATATAGCTGTAATGTAAAAACAATTATAATGGTAATTACAGTTGAGGTAGGCTATAGCCCATTTGGGTCTGAACGGAATAATTATAACTTCATGCTGTAGCGCCTTTAGCATAGCTCCAGATGGGGGCACTTTTCACCAAAGTTGAAGAAATTGGTGTCAAAAACAGAGGCTTGAGGTTTACTTTTTAATGCCATTATAGGGTCACAGGTTAAAATAAGGTTATAACTGCATGCAATCCGTGGCGGTAAAACCACAACTACACGGGTGCCACGGGTTACATGCTTGACGGCCGTCAGAAGGTTCACCCAGTGGGCAGTAAAAGTAATATACCTTCCCTGCCTGTGTTTGCTAGACCACGTGTCTGTGGTCAGATGTATCTTGGCACTGACACTGTGTGCCAGAGATACATTCACTTGCCGCTGAACATGGCCATATAGCTCTGGGATGCCCTTCTGTGAGAAATACTTCCTTCCTGGGACCTTCCATTGTGGTGTTCCAATGGCCACAAATTTGTGAAAGGCCTCCGAGTCCACCAGTTTATATGGCAATAGTTGGCGGGCTATGAGTTGTGACAAGCCAGCCGTCAACCGTTGGGCAAGAGGGTTATCCGGCATCATCATTTTTTTACGCTCGAGCATTAGGCCCACGGAAGCCTGCCTTTTTGCAGAAAAACGTGAGCTTGGCGTGATGGAAGGTGGAGTGGAGGACAATTGTGAGGAGAGAGGAGAAGGAGAAGTAGAAGACGAGGCTGGACGGTGAGAGCCTGCAGTGTGGCTTTGTGTGTTCCATTGCTCCCACTCGGCTCGGTGATGGCTGCTCATGTGCCTTCTTAAGGCGGTTGTCCCTAGGTGAGTGTTGGGCTTACCGCGACTAATGAGTTGACTGCAAAGATTGCAGATGGCAACGCTATTGTCCGCAGCGGACACGTTAAAAAAAGCCCACACTGCGGAGCCCTGTGCCGGTGTCCTGGGAGCGCCAGATGTGACCGTACATGGTCGATGACTCGCTCCAAGAAAAATTCCTCCAAGCAGCATTTTTGAGCGGCTTGGAAGCACTGTATTTAGCGCTTTCAAAATGCCCATGCCCATTGAGTAGGTGGGGCTTTTTACTTTTTCTACCTTTCCATTTTTAAATGCAATGCATAAACAGAGTGATCCTCCCTGAGCTAGTCTGTCAAAATGGACATGCCATGTGTGAAAGGCACCTAACATTAATAATGTACTATTAGCCTTAAACAAAACTTCATTAAATAGGTATGATGGTTTTAAAAATGTGAGCCACCATCACCATGTGCATTGCTGCTGGAAATGACAAAGGGCCATGTAACTTTGTTTAAAAAATAAATAAAATAGCCCACATTCACATTGAGTCGATTTGACTATTGCCGGCAATGGCACCGTCCAAATTGGTGCAACGCCGACTTTGTGGCAATGCACTGATTACCAAAAGTAATGCCTGTACTACTTTTGGCGACTTCAAGGGTGATTTGAAGGGATTTATTTGTATGAACCCACATAAATGTCTGTAAAATCACCCCAAAGTCTGACTGCATGCAGTTCCGTGTGCTTTTTTATGCATTATATGCATACACAGTGTTTTCCATGTATTCCAATGGCTCTAGTTCACACCAGTGCAGTCAGTTCCAGTCAGTTTACCATGCAGAAACTGACAAACTGACTGCATTGGTGTGAACTAGAGCCATTGGAATACATGGAAAATGTATTAGATAAATATGCTTTTTTAGCGCAGAGAAAATCACACGGATCGGCATCTGGTGTGAACTGGCGCTAAGCCTAGGTTCACACTGCTGCAATGTAGGAACAAGTGCAATTCCAGCATTCGTTCCCACATCGCTCCTCTCCCACAGGCAGTTCACACTGGCTTCTGCAAACCACGGCAGATGTCATTACATTGTTATTGACACCACCAGATTGGTTCACAGATCGCAGTGTGAACTGTGAACTTGCATAGGTAAGAACACCTATGCCTTTCCGATTTTCAGTGTGGGAGGGGGTCCCATTACTTTTGTTTTTCCCTGTGAATTTAATGTGAGTTCAGACATACAACTGTGTGCCTGTACTGGCATTACATAGAAATCGCATGTGATCGACACCTGCAGTGCGGGTACGAATCACATGCTGTCTGAGATCGCAGCAGTGTGAAACTGGGCTAAAACTTAACATTACAGGTACTAAGGCAGAAAACTAAAACGACATCTATTAAAATGAGTTCTATGATTTGCATATTTGGGGAGAATTATTTTTGCGCGTAAAGAGATTAGACTTTTATAACGTGACAATTATGAGGCAATTTGAGACTCAGATGTCTGTTTCAGTAGAACGTATACATCAACATTGAAGAGCAATACTGAACAGGTGTGATATTTTTTTTTTTAATGCTAATGAGGCATGATGTCCCAGACTTGTCACAGACAAAGGTGGAGACGAGAAATCAAAAAAAGATAGACTCAGACCTTAAGGCTCCTCATTTTCAGACATCAGTGTAAAAAGGGCTTAGTCAATCATTGGTAGTATAAACCACGTGATCTTACCGGATCTAACGATTATCTATAAGCCTGAATGATTTTTGGCCAGAAAATTGCATGTGGATGGACTAACCCTTCCATATGTACCACCTAATATCTCTATTTTGATGTGGAATATCTCTAAAATAATGTGAGGTCTAACGTTAAAACCACTTGATCTTACCGGATCTAAGGAATATCTATTAGCCTGTATGGTTTTTGGCAGAAAATTTGATAAATGGGGGCTAACCTGTCCTTATGTACCACCTAATATCGCTATTTTGATGTGGAATATCTCTGAAATTATGTGAGATCAAACGTTAAAACCACTTGATCTTACTGGATCTAAGGAATATTTATTAGCCTGAATGATTTTTGGCCAGAAAATTGCATGTGGGGGGGCTAACCCATCCATATGTACAACCTAATATCTCTATTTCGATTTGTAATATCTCTGAAATTATGTGAGATCTAACGTTAAAACCACTTGATCTTACCGGATCTAAGGAATATTTATTAGCCTGAATGATTTTTGGCCAGAAAATTTGATAAGGGGGGGCTAACCTGTCCATATGTATCACCTAATATCTCTATTTTGATGTGTAATATCTCTGAAATGATGTGGGATCACCCTGCATGGGTTTCCTCCAGGTACTCCTATTTCCTCCCACACTCCAAAGAGATGCAGGTAGGTTAATTGGCTTCTGTCCAAAACTGACCCTAGTATATGAATGGGGACCTTGGATTGTGGGCTCCTTGAGGGTAAGGACCGAAGTGAGTGTGCGATGTACAGGGATAGGGACAATTGTAGACACTAACTCAGGGTGGACTGGTGTCTTTATTCAACCACTTGATGTTACTGGATCTATCGGCTATCTATAAGCCTGAATGATTTTTGGCCAGAAAATTGCATGTGGAGGGGCTAACTCATCCATAAGTACCACCTAATATCTCTATTTTGATGGAATATCTCTGAAATGATGTATTATCTAATGTTAAACCCACTTGATCTTACTGGATCTAAGGAATATCTATTAGCCTGAATGGTTTTTGGCCAGAAAATTAAATAAGGGGGGGCAACCCCCCTCATTATTCACTTAATAAATCTGTAATTATGTGAGATCCAATGTCAAAACCACTTGATCTTACCGGATCTAATGAATATTTTTTTCTGGCCAAAATTGCATGTGGCGGGCTAACCCATCCATATGTACCACCTAATATCTCTATTTTGATGGGGAAGGCGATAAGGGGAGGGGGCAGCCCCCCTCATTGATCTCTTAATAAGTCTCTAATTATGTGAGATCTAACATTAAAACCACTTGATCTTACCGGATCTAACAAATATTTATCAGCCTGAATGATTTTTGGCCAGAAAATTTGATAAGGCAGGCTGATGACGGGTTAGCCCCCCCTGCAAATAACTGTTAATATTGCTTCTTTTGTGTGAGATCTAATGCAAACATCGGTTGACCTAACCTGATCTAAAAAAGATCTAACAAACTGAATAAGATTTTTTTTAAATATTGATATGGGGGGCTAACCCGGCAGAGGTACTTTTACCTACTTTACATTGTAATAAATCACAGCAGAGGGAGGCTAGAGGTTACAGAAAGGTCACTGTGCAATACAAACAACCAAACATTGAATACCAAAAATGGTCCTAAGTGACCAAAAAAAGTCCGGCCCTTCTAGGCTAAATATTATCCTTGGTGACCAAAAACAGCGCTCCTGGTCCTTGGAGGCCAAAAATGGGCCCCAGTGAAAAAAAACAGCACACCCAGCTGTTTTTGGTCACCGACAGGGGTGGACTGACCAGTCGGTCACTCGGGCGCCACCCGAGGTCATTAGGGGCCTGGCCCGGTCTCGGCCACATGAGAGGCCACTTGAAGCGGCTGTGCCCGTATCACATGCAGCGATCATGCCGATTACAATACTGCTAACGGCGCGCTGCTCTCCGCCGGCCCCCCTCCTTCCCTCCCGTCCATCCCAGGTGATGTCACAATGCATACAGTACAAGCACCTGGGACAGACGGGAGGAAAGGAGGGGCCGGCGGGGAGCAGCGCGCCGTTAGCAGTATTGTAATTGGCATGATCGTGGCATGTGATATGGGCACAGCAGAAGAGTGGAGGGGCCGGCGGGGAGCTGTGCCGTTATTATCGGCATCCAGTAAGTGAAGCCTGGGCCTGCCACAAGTGATGGGGGGCGGTGGTACAGAATGCATGGGGCCCCGGATCCCCCCAACCCACAGTGTCCCCCTGTGTGAGTGTCCCCCTGTGTGTTTGTCCCCCTGTGCCCCCCGTGTGTGAGTGCCCCCCATGTGAGTGTGTCCCCCTGTGTGTGTGTGTGTGTGTGAGTGTCCCCCTGTGTTTGTGTCCCCATGTGTGTGTGTCCCTGTGTGAGTGTCCTCCTGTGTGAGTGTCCCCCTGTGTGAGTGTCCCCCTGTGTGAGTGTCTCCGTGTGTGTGTCTCCCCGTGTGTGTGTCTCCTCGTGAGTGTGTGTGTCTCCCCGTGTGTGAGTGTCTCCCCGTGTGTGAGTGTCTCCCCGTGTGTGTGTCCCCGTATGTGTGTGTGTGTGAGAGAGTGTCCCCCTGTGTGGTGTGAGTATGTGTGTCCCCCTGTGTGCGCGTGTGTGTGAGTGTGTATCCCCCTGTGTGTGTGTGTGTGTGTGTGTGTGTATCCCCCTGTGTGTGTGTGTGTGTGTGTGTGTGTGTGTGTGTGTGTGTGTGTGTGAGTGAATCCCCCTGTGTGTGTGTGTGAGTGAATCCCCCTGTGTGTGTGTGTGAGAGTGTATCCCCCTGTATGTGTGTGAGAGTGTATCCCCCTGTGTGTGTGTGTCCCCCTGTGTGTGGTGTGTGTCCCCGTGTGCGTGTGTGTCCTCCTGTTTGAGAGTGTGTGTCCCCCTGTGTGTGTGTGTCCCAGTGTGTGTGTGTCCCTGTGTGTGTGTGAGTGAGAGTGTCCCCCTGTGTGGTGTGAGTGTGTCCCCCTGTGTGTGTCCCCCCCCGTGTGAGTGTGTGTGTCCCCCCATGTGTGTGTGTGTGTCCCCCGTGTGAGTGTGCGTGTCCCCGTGTGTGGTGTGAGTGTGTGTGTCTCCCCCTGTGTGTGTGTCTCCCCGTGTGTGTGTGTGTGTGTGTCTCCCCCTGTCTGTGTGTGTGTCTCCCCCTGTGTGTGTGTTTTTCTTCCCCTGTGTCTGTCTCTCCCTGTGTGTGTGTGTGTCTCTCCCCCTGTGTGCGAGTGTGTCCCCTATGAGGAACACTCCTGCGGGTCCTTACCTGGTTTGGGGATAAGGACGACGACCGCCTCTTCCATAAGGTCACTGCATTTTATGTATGGTTTTGGCAGCATGCAGCTCCAATTTTCTTTTATGTGACATGTCCGCTAACACCCGCTGCTGTCCAATCCTGTCCATGAAATCCAGAGGGATGGTGACCTATTTTCGATCCATCCATCTGGCGGATCAGCTGAAAACAGACTGGTGATCCATTTTCATCTGATCTCCCCATAGAGTAGAGCAGGGCTCTGACAGGTCCATCTCTGTACAGTGACCCGAGATGGACCTTTTCATCCACCTGCTCAGCGGAGCGATTCTCCCGCTAAGCAAAGTGGAGTCTGCTGGGTGGAGTGGCTCTGTGAAAGGGCCCTTTTTAGAATGAGTTGTCAGGTTAGTAAAACCACAATATTATATATAATATATAGACTTGCAGAACAATAGGATAAAGGAATGTTCCCGAGCTTTTATCTCATGGTTGCTTTTAAATTGTGTGAGTGCATGTCATCTCAGCTTGCATAGCTTTTATTTATTGAATGAGTTTACCAAAAATGTAAATATTGAAGAATATATAGCCTCATGCTACATAACTAAGCTTCATTACATGCTGAATAAACTCAATTATTAATGTATCTAAAATAATCTTTACATAGCTTTTTTTTTTTCCTTCAAAAATATTAAACTTTTATGAAAATAAAAGCTACTTTTTTAAATTAAAACTTTTTTAATATTGTGTATGTGTTTGTATGTGTTTGTGTATATATATATATATATATATATCATATAAAATTTATTCATTCATTCATTCCGGAGTATTCATTCCGGAGTACCAGAATTCCACTGGTCTGCAAGTTTTCCAAAAAAACTGCAGGATGTCCTCTCGGTGCATCTTCGGCAAGTGTGTAGGAAAAATGATAGTGAGGACGAGATCAAGACTCTTGTGGAGGAGGCGCGGTCCAACATGCAGCACCTGGTTGGGAACCTCGGTGTTGTCCAGTGTGCTGTTCTCGACCATGTTAGCAGTTCTAGCACACCGCAGGATTTTTTGGCACACTTTCTTGAGTCCAAGGGAAGTGTCCTTATACGTCAACCTGCAGGAAGACAGCGGTAAGTGGTCAACATTTTAAATGGTTATAACGTTATTTTAACCTGTGACCCTATAATGGCATTAAAAAGTAAACCTCAAGCCTCTGTTTTTGACACCAATATCTTCAACTTTGGTGAACAGTGCCCCGATCTGGAGCTATGCTAAAGGTGCTACAGCATGAAGTTATAATTATTCCGTTCAGACCCAAATGGGCTATAGCCTACCTCAACTGTAATTACCGTTATAATTGTTTTTACATTACAGCTATATTTATCAGACATTTTCTAACGTTTTGCGAGTTCATGGCTCTTTCTGTACCGATACTATTTTTATCCCAAGAAATTTGTAAAACTTTGCAATAAAAAAAGTTTGCAAACAAGTTAAACCACTCCTAAACTATATTCTAGATCTCAAGTTCCAGTGGAGGAAGTCCAGGACGATCCCACCGGAGGGGATAAAGCTTTGGAAGGAAGAAGACATCCAGGGTAAACTTGCTGCGGTTTAAATAGAAAGTTCTAGTTGTGCAAATAAAAAATAAAATTCAGAAGCTACAAATGTAGCTGCTGACTTTTGATAGGACACTTGCTTGTCCAGGGATCCAGCATCATCCTTACCCTGGCTAGTTCTTCACTAGCCTACAGGTTCCTGGCACCCTAACTGTGGGCAGGCACTTATGCAGCTTTTGGCTTCAAAGCTAACTGTACACTGCACTCTGTGAATGGTCCTGCAGTCTTCGGTAATGTGTACCAGAAGTCTGCAGGGAGGGTGGAGGGGAAGGAGCACTTCTTTATTGTCAATACTGGGTACCTGTAATTCCCCCCCCCCCCCAAAAAAATAAGATGCCAAATATGGGAGAGGAGGGCTCCAAAGCAAAATTTCCCCTTGGGTGCCATTTCCACTTTAAGGAGTGATGAATATAAACTAGCTTGTTTTTGATTGGATTACAGAGCTCAAGGTCTGGCAGATGTAGTCAATTTTTTTTCCTATATTTTGTAGCCTGCCCATTTGGGTGACATCCCCTTTGCTGGGACCTCAGTAAATTTCAATCTGTCTACGAGTCCGGATATTATAAAATCAAAAGATGGCAAAAATGTCAATATCCAAAAAGGAGGACTCCACTCAAATCCAATTGAGGTTTTGTCCAAAAAATACAGCACTGGACTCCATGGAGTGAGGGATTTCTTAAGTGTCAGTAGCTACTGTACATGTAGCCAATTTGATTTTAATTTTCAAACCTTGGGTGAAGGTATATTTATAGGGCTGGCCATACATTATAAATTTTTTTTTTCTGTCAATCAAACCGGAATCTACCTAATTGCTAAAATGTTTTCTCCCCAGAACCACAAGGATCCCTTTGGTTTGCAAGGTGTGCTTGAAGATTCAAACCACGCTTTCAACACACCTGAGAAGAGTTTGCGTGAAGAATGCGGATGAGGCTGAGATCAAGCAACTTGTCGAGGAGGCCCGGTCGAAGATGCGACACGTGACCAGAGTATCGTCGCATGCGAAGACCTGGAGCATCCAAGTGTGGTCAGGCCTTGTCGGTTTTGCATAGGTTTTCTTGAGGCCAGGGGAAGCATCGTCCTTACGGAGTCAGGAAGACAGCGGTACGTATTAAACAAAGCTTTAGTTAAAGAACGTTTTATAATGCCATAAAACTACATAGACGCATTCATGGCTCTATTAGCAGACCTGAAGAAGCACAGGAAATGGAGATAGAAGAGGAGCAGCCAAGGTAAAAAAAAAAAAAAAAATATATATATATATATATATATATATATATATATATATATATACAGTAATGCATCTTCTCATTTCATATGCCTGATGTACAAACCTTTATTGTACGTCCTCTTTCCCATCCCCTAGCACATCCACTCGTCGGAGCTTAGAAGAGGCAGGACTCTACAAGCAACATTCGGTGGATTCTCCCTTGATCCGAGGATTTCAGAAGTATTTGGAGACATCGGGATCAAAGGAATTCATCAGACGGCAGGTAAAAATGTCAAACGTTACACACTGCAAGGTTAGTTAAAGCGGAGCTCCACCCTAAAGTGGAGCTTCTGCTCATTGGAACCCTCCCCCTCTTCGGCGCCACAATTGGCACCTTTCAGGGGGGAGGGGGGTGCAGGTACCTGTATAGTACAGGTATCTGCACCCACTTCCAGCATAGATATCTGCAGAATCTACGGATATTTACGCCCCTTTCCACAGGTCCACCGCTGTCTGCTCGGAAACACACGGATCCCAGAGACAGCGGGGACCATCCTTATTGCGCAGCGCGACTCACGCATGCGCAGTAGGGAACCGGGAAATTAAGCCGCAAGGCTCCACTTCCTGATTCCCATACCCAAGATGGCGGCGGCAGCACCCGAGAGACGATCGAGAGATCGGCTTCGGGTGCAGACATTGCAGGCGCTCTGGGCGGGTAAGTGTCCTTATTTTAAAAGTCAGCAGCTGCAGTATTTGTAGCTGCTGGCTTTAAAAAAAAATGGCGTAACTCCCGCTTTAATCTAGATACTTTATTAAGACTGCCAATTTTAAGTTTCTGATCTTAATCAATTTAAACCCCATTTGTAATAACAAACATGTCATACTTGCCTGCTCTGTGCAAAACCATTGTCATTGTCTTGATGCACTTCTCAGGTTCCCCTGACGCTTGTGGCTCCCTCCTTCACCGACTGCCAATCATGGCAAGCTGCTTGCTGTGGGGACGCTCCTGCAGACTCTATTCCAAGCCAGCTCTGTGTGTCTATAGCTACAGCACATGGCTGGGCACCATCCCACTCCTCAGTGGCTGTGATTGACTGTATATATAGGAAAAAACTAGTGCGCTCCACCTAAAATCTCATAAGGAAAGAAATAATGTATCAAGGAAGCAGCCAGCATAAAAAAGTGATCTCTACACCAAAAATGAATATAAATAAGTAAAAAATGCGGCGCTACCAAAAAAGTGCTAAAACCAATCCGTGAATAATACTCTTAAAAAAATATATATAAATCAACTAATTTCCACTGAGTGTAACATAAATACCATAAAATAAATCAATATCGATAATTCAAAAATTCTCGTGTATATAATACATGTGCAACAATTAGTGAGCAAAAATCTGTGAAGAAAAAATTAAACACCTAAAATGATCCACATAAATAATCCAAAACATGTAAAATTACATATATAAAATTAAGTGTAAAAATGGTGAAGAGAAAATACGTGAAAAAATAAAAAATTGATCAAACAATCAATATATACATGTGATAGTCCATAATTAACGTGCACTAATAACTGATGCCATTGCAAAATATATAAATAAAGTTCATGCAAAAAGATGTGCAAAGATGATTCCCACGGGTGACAAATCACTGCAAACTTCAGTGCATTAAATGGGTGCACCACCTATTTCCCCCAGCCTCTCACCTCCAATAACTGGTAAACAGGCACTGTGTATAGGGATAACTGCAGGCTTCTACTTCGTTCACACTGCTCCACCGCTGATTGTTTTTCACTGTGATATTGAATATTAAATGCCCTCCCAATAGCTCCAGGATATCCAGATCATACAAGGTGGAAAAACACAGAGGGCTCTCATGTGCAGTAACTTCAATATTTATTGAAAACAACAGTAACAGTTCACTTACATTTAAAACTACAGCAGAGTGTGCAGCAGACGCGGACTTCCGGTTTCGGCCGTAAACCGGAAGTAATGGGTCCGACACCGAATTCCTTCCCTGACGCGTTGCGTTACAAACGTAACTTTTTCAAAGGGTGATGATCACCCTTTGAAAAAGTTACGTTTGTAACGCAACGCGTCAGGGAAGGAATTCGGTGTCGGACCCATTACTTCCGGTTTACGGCCGAAACCGGAAGTCCGCGTCTGCTGCACACTCTGCTGTAGTTTTAAATGTAAGTGAACTGTTACTGTTGTTTTCAATAAATATTGAAGTTACTGCACATGAGAGCCCTCTGTGTTTTTCCACCTTGTATGATCTGGATATCCTGGAGCTATTGGGAGGGCATTTAATATTCAATATCACAGTGAAAAACAATCAGCGGTGGAGCAGTGTGAACGAAGTAGAAGCCTGCAGTTATCCCTATACACAGTGCCTGTTTACCAGTTATTGGAGGTGAGAGGCTGGGGGAAATAGGTGGTGCACCCATTTAATGCACTGAAGTTTGCAGTGATTTGTCACCCATGGGAATCCTCTTTGCACATCTTTTTGCATGAACTTTATTTATATATTTTGCAATGGCATCAGTTATTAGTGCACGTTAATTATGGACTATCACGTGTATATATTGATTGTTTGATCAATTTTTTATTTTTTCACGTATTTTCTCTTCACCATTTTTACACTTAATTTTATATATGTAATTTTACATGTTTTGGATTATTTATGTGGATCATTTTAGGTGTTTAATTTTTTCTTCACGGATTTTTGCTCACTAATTGTTGCACATGTATTATATACACGAGAATTTTTGAATTATAGATATTGATTTATTTTATGGTATTTATGTTACACTCAGTGGAAATTAGTTGATTTATATATATTTTTTTAAGAGTATTATTCACGGATTGGTTTTAGCACTTTTTTGGTAGCGCCGCATTTTTTACTTATTTATATTGTGATTGACTGTAGCCTTAGCCAAAAGGTTCCCACTTCTGTCACTGAGCCTAAAAGAAGGGAGAGAGCCAATGTGCACAGCGCTGGATCTAGATGGGGCTCATGCAATTTTAGCAGTGGCTGGGGAGAGCTACACATGTTGTTTACTTCAATGCAGAGAAAGCATTATGGTAAAAACAAAATTCAGCCTTTGGAAGCACTTTAAGATGTTTTTATTATCCATTTTTAGGTGAACATTGTGACCAGGTACCTGTACTTCGTGGACAGCCAGGAGGTTTCGTTGAAGTGTCTTGACCAGCCAGAAAGGACCGTTGATTTCTTCAATCAACTGGAAGCCTCCGGAGTCAGCCAATCCACTGCAATCAACTATCTGGATAGCAACCAGAAGTTTGCAAGGCATATCTCCATGGAACCAAGATGCCTGGATGATCCTTCTGCCAATCAAGCTGTATCAAAATTTGTAGAACTTCTGAACGACATCCGTAAGAAGATCAACAAGAAAGCTGCCAAGGGCAGAAAGGAAATGGGGTAGGCAATATTGATGGCAGTAAATATTGTATTGCCTTTTATCCATTTTATTTATTTTTTAATGCATTTGATTTTGCTAAATATGCATGCAATCATTTTTTTTCTCTTACCCACAGTTGTGATTAGCAGACTGTACCTCCCTCAACCCTATGTACTGTAGTACACTATACCTTACCAGTCCTTAGAAGGACCTTTGTGGAACTAGTAGGTTGTGATTAGCAGACTGTACCTCACTCAACCCTATATACCGTACTACGCTATACCTTACCAGTCCTTAGAAGGACCTTTGTGGAACTAGTAGGTTGTGATTAGCAGACGGTACCTCAGTCCCTATACTGATAAAGGACTGCTGCAGAATAGGGCATCAGTCAGCAGTAGTGCACCTCAACCCTATATACTGTGGACCTATACCAGTCCTTAAGGATTAGCAGACTACCTCACTCAACCCTATATACTGTAGTGCGCTATACCTTACCAGTCCTTATAAGGACCTCTGTGGAACTAGTAGGTTGTGATTAGCAGACTGTACCTCACTCAACCCTATATACTGTAGTACGCTATACCTTACCAGTCCTTAGAAGGACCTTTGTGGAACTAGTAGGTTGTGATTAGCAGACTGTACCTCAGTCCCTATACTGATAAAGGACAACTGCAGCAGAAGGGCAGCCGTCAAGTATAATATTCTTTCTATATTTGGAAGAAAGAAAGAATATTATACGTGTACAACCCTATTACCATACCAGTCCTGAAAAGGACCTTTGTGGACCTAAAAGTAACAGCTAATGATTAAACTGACTGTCCCTCAGGATTGCACTTCCTCCTCCGCGCTAGTGCTCGTGGGGCCTGGCCTATGACTTCTGGTCTGGATTGTACCGCAGCTGTTATGGTAGCGTGGAGTGTAGAGCCCAGGAGGGAGAGAAAGGGATGACGCCGCCACCGTGAGCAGCATTCACAGTGGCTCCCTTAGCCTACACTCCTCCAATCTTAGTCCTCTCCCAGCTCGCTGTGCTGGA
Source organism: Lithobates pipiens (assembly GCF_037356315.1). Classification (NCBI taxonomy): domain Eukaryota; kingdom Metazoa; phylum Chordata; class Amphibia; order Anura; family Ranidae; genus Lithobates; species Lithobates pipiens. Next base: position 110,441,346 of record NW_027507787.1, read on the forward strand.
GCAGGAAGAAGGCAGAAATTACAATGCGGCGACCGCACCACATCAATACCCACTTGGGCAGGCGGCTCTCCTCTTCTCCTCTGGCTGCCTTGCACACCAGCACCACGGATGAGCTGCTGCTGCAGTACCTGAACACATGAAGTCTATCTCCTCCTGGTCAGGTAGGTCAATCAGAGTTTGCATGTCAGGTACCAGGTCAGTGTGTGTCAGGTAGGTCAGTGTATGTCAGTGTGTGTCGTGTAGGTCAGTGTATGCATGTCAGGTAGGTCAGTGTAGGTCAGAGTGTGTCGCGTACGTCAGTGTGGGTCAGGTAGGTCAGTGTAGGTATGTCGGGTAGGTCAGTGTGTGTCGGGTAGGTCAGTGTATGTATATCAGGTAGGTCAGTGTATGTATGTCGGGTAGGTCAGTGTGGGTCACGTAGGTCATCCTTTTTTTCCCATAAATAGAGCTTTATTTTGAAGGTATTTGATTGCCTCTGCATTTTTTTTTTTTTGGCGATATAAACGGAAAAATCTAAAATATTGAAAGAAAATTATATTTTCTGCTTTTTGTTGTAAGAAAAATCCAATAAACTCAATTTTATTCATACTTTTAGGTCAAAATTTATTCAGCCACATGTCTTTGGTAATGTTAATAAGCGTATATTTATTGGTTTGCGCAAATGTTATAGCGTCTGAAAACGATGGTACATTTTCTGGAATTTACGCATCTTTTAGTTTATGACTGCCTATCTCATTTCTTGAGGTGCTAATATGGCAGAGTTGACTTCTTTTTTCCCCTTGTTTCCCAAGGTGACCATCTTGGTGTTTGTCAAGAGGGTTGAGGGTGTCAAAAGTGAGTGCCTATGGCAACATCACCCTGAAAGCATCTGATCTTGGAGGCTAAGCAGGGACGGGCCTGGTTAGTACCTAGATGGGAGACCACCTGGGAATACCCTCTTGAAAAATGCCAAGATGGTCACCTTGGGGAACCACAAAAAGAGGCTCCCATCCAGGTACTAAGCAGGCCCATCTCTGCTTAGCCTTCAAGACCAGATGAGATCGGGTGCTTTCAGAGTGGAGTGGCCATAGGCAATCTCTTCTGGCACCCAAAACCCTCTTGAGAAATGCCAAGAAGGTCATCTTGGGAAACCAGAAATAAAAAACAGGTCAACTCCAAAAAAAAAAAAAAAAAAGAAGCCTACAGCACCTCGTATTCCCAAACGGTCTCCCATGCAGGTACTAACCAGGCCCGACTCTGCTTAGCCTCCAAGATCAGGTGCTTTCAGGGTGATGTGGCTGTAGGCAATCTCTTTGGGCACCCTCAACCCTCTTGACAAACACCAAGATGGTCACCTTGAGAAACAAGGGAAAAAAACAAGTCAACGGCAAAAAAAAAAAATTACGGCACCTTGTATTCCCAGGCGGTCTCCCACTCAGGTACTAACCAGGCCCGACCCTGCTTAGCCTCTGAGATCAAACGAGATCGGTTGCTTTCAGGGTGTCGTGGCCATAAGCAATACCTTTGGGCACCCTCAACCCTCTTGACAAGCGCCAAGATGGTCACCTAGGGAAAGTAAGGAAAAAAACAAGTCAAAGCCAAAAATAAAAAGAAGCCCATGGGACTGGTTATTGCCAGGAGGTCTCACATTTGTTACTAACCAGTGCAGACGCTGCTCAGCCTCCAAGATCAGGCACTTTCAGGGTGATGTGGCCGTATTAAATCTCTTTCGACACCCTCAACCCTCTTGAGAAACGCCAAGATGGTCACCTCTACAAACAAGCAGAAAAATAAAACAGGTCGTCGACGCCAACAAGATATTAAAAAAAAGCCTACGGCACCTGGTATTCCCATGGGGTCTCCCATCCAGGTTCTAACCAGGCCCGACCCTGCTAAGCCTCCGAGATCAGATGAGATTGGTTGCTTTTAGGGAGATGTGGCCATATTCAATCGCTTTGGGCACTCTCAACCCTCTTGAAAAACGCCAAGATGGTCACCTTGGTAAACAAGGGAAAATAACAAGTCAATACCCCCCAAAAAAAAAAAAAAAGAAGCCTATGCCACCTGGTATTCCCAGGCAGTCTCCCATCCAGGTACTAACCAGGCCTAACCCTGCTTATCCTCCGAGATTAGACGAGATTGGTCGTTTCAAGGTGATGTGGCCATAGGAAATTTCTTTGGGCGCCCTCAACCGTCTTGACAAACGCCAAGATAACAAGGGAAAAAACAAGTCAACGCCCAAAAAAAAAGAAAAAGAAAAAAAAGAAGCCTGTGGCACTGGGTATTCCCAGGAGGTCTCCCATTTGTTACTAACCAGGCCAGATGCTGCTCAATCTTCCAGGATCAGACAAGAGTTAGGCATAGTGGGGAGTGATCAGAGATACCCCTGGGTAGGTGCCGAACTTCCTGTGCCCATACAAGCGCCCCAGAAGAAGCATAGACTAAATCAATTCTGGAGAGGGCTCTATGGGAAGCCGAGTGACAGGCGTATTCCCGATCATGAGGGTGGTAATGCCGCCACACGTCTGTTAATGTAAACGTAGTGGCCCACTGCCGTAAGTCTGAGGAGGACCTATATCCAGGGTGCAGTCTATCAAGGTCATCCCTAGGGGCCAAGTTAAAGTCACCAAATATATAGACCTAATATAAAGAGACTAGTGACAGTGGAGGGGAAGGGGGTTAACATCAGGGGCGATAAAAGGGTTAAACTTGTTCCCTAAGGGGTGCTTTCCAACTGGGGGGGTTGCTGTGACTGGGGAAAGAAAGTGATCAGAAACACAAGAGCGCTATCTTTTCCTCACAAATTGGCAATCTGCCTTGTTTACATAGGTAGACTGGAAGCGGTTAATTCCACTGGTTCCCCAAAAAAGTGTCAAAAGTGGCACTTAGTGTCCGATTTATCCACCATTTACTTATTTTTTTTTAACAAAAATATGTAGCAGAATACATATTGGCCTAAATTACTGAAGAATTTTTTTTTTCCATTTTTTTTATTGGATATGTTTTAACCACTTCATCTCCGGACCAATAAACACCTTAAGGACCAGAGGTCTTTTTCCAATTTCGCACTGTGCTGCTTTAACTGGTAATTGCGCGGTCATGCAATATTGCACCCAAACGAAATTTGCGTCCTTTTCTTCCCACAAATAGAGCTTTCTTTTGATGGTATTTGATTGCCTCTGCGATTTTTTTTTTTTGCGATATAAATGGAAACAGAGCGAAAATTTTGAAAAAAAAGATATTTTCTTCTTTTTGTTATAAGAAAAATCGAATAAACTAAATTTTAGTCATACATTGAGGGCAAAATTTATTCAGCCACATGTCTTTAGTAAAAAAAATGTCAATAAGCGTATATTTTTTGGTTTGCGCAAAAGTTATAGCATCTACAAACTAGAGTACATTTTCTGGAATTTACACAGCTTTTAATTTATGACTGCCTATCTCATTTCTTGAGGTGCTAAAATGGCAGGGCAGTACAAACCCCCCCCCCCAAATGACCCCATTTTGGAAAGTAGACACCCCAAGGAAATTGCTGATGGGTATGTTGAGCCCATTGAATATTTATTTTTTTTGTCCTAAGGGATTGAATAATGACAAAAAAAAATAATAATAATTTTTACAAAAAGTTGTCACTAAATGATATATTGCTCACACATGCCATGGTTATATGTGGAATTGCACCCCAAAATATATTCCGCTACTTCTCCCGAGTATGGGGATACCACATGTGTGGGACTTTTTGGGAGTCTAGTCGCGCACGGCACCCCGAAAACCAATCACCACCTTCAGGATTTCTAAGGGTGCAAATTTTTGATTTAACTCCTCACTACCTATCACAGTTTCGAAGGCCATAAAATGCCAAAATAGCACAAAACCCCCCAAAATGACCCCATTTTGGAAAGAAGACACCCCAAGCTATTTACTGAGAGGCATGTTGAGTCCATGGAATATTTTATATTTTGCCACAAGTTGCGGGAATATTACAAACTTTTTTTTTTGCACAAAGTTGTCACTAAATGATATATTGCTCACACATGCTATGGGCATATGTGAAATGACACCCCAAAATACATTCTGCTGCTTCTCCTGAGTACGGGGATACCACATGTGTGGGACTTTTTGGGAGCCTAGCCGCGTACAGGACCCCGAAATCCAAGCACCGCCTTCAGGATTTCTAAGGGCATACATTTTTTATTTTACTCCTCACTACCTATCACTACCTATCACAGTTTTGAAGGCCATAAAATGCCAAGATGGCACAAACCCCCCCCCCCCAAATGACCCCATTTTGGAAAGTAGACACCCCAAGCTATTTGCTGAGGGCCATGTTGAGACCATTGAATATTTTTTTTTTGTCCCAAGGGATTGAATAATGACAAAAAATTAAAAAAAAACCAAGCACTGCCTTCCGGATTTAAATATAAAATGCTACCAAAAAAACTGTTAGCGATCGCAGGGATCAGGCCTGACTCTGCGATCACTGCAGTTATGTGTTTAGTGTTTTGTAAGTGACAGTGATTGATCGATACTGCACTTGGGTGGGCTGGGCAGAGGGGCAAAACGCAGGTGCTAGCAGGTATCTGGGCTGATCCCACTAACAATGCGTTTTTTTGGAACCCTACACTGCTGGGGATGCTAGTATAGATCTGATCAGATCAGATATTAATCTGTTCAGATTCTATACCACTACGGGAGGTGTATGCTTTGCGCGTGGGTGTTAGCGGTACTGGCACTAACCTAGCGCTGCCTGGGGCGACGCAGACCCTGACCCTAAAACCTAATTGATATCACCCGCCGGGTGATCAGGGGGTTAAACCTTTATTGGGTAATAAATGGTGGGTGCCCTGATGCTATAAAAAGCAAACTAACCAGAGTCACCCGTAACACTTATAGGGTGATCAGTGGTGAAAGGGTTAACTAGGAGCAATCAGGGGGTTCAAATTTTTATTAGGTAGTATATGGGGGTCCCTGGCGCTATATAAAAACCTGACGGGGAACCTAAATAACTAACTGGTTAACCAGCGTCACCAGTGACACTTATACTGTGATCGCTGGTGAAAGGGTTAACTAGGGGCAATCAGGGGGTTAAAACCATTATTGGGTAGTATATCGGGGTACCTAGCGCTATAAAAACCTGGCGGTGAACCTAAAAAAATAACTAGCTACCTAGCGACAGTAGCGACACTGATGCAGCGATCAGAAAAATTATCGCTTAGTGACACTGGCAAAAGGGGGTGAAAGGGTTAACTAGGGGCAATCAGGATGTTAAAACCATTATTGGGTAGTATATCGGGGTACCTAGCGATATAAAAACCTGGCGGTGAACCTAAAAAAATAACTAGCTACCTAGCGACAGTAGCGACACTGATGCAGCGATCAGAAAAATTATCGCTTAGTGACACTGGCAAAAGGGGGTGAAAGGGTTAACTAGGGGCAATCAGGATGTTAAAACCATTATTGGGTAGTATATCGAGGTACCTAGCGCTATAAAAACCTGGCGGTGAACCTAAAAAAATAACTAGCTACCTAGCGACAGTAGCGACACTGATGCAGCGATCAGAAAAATGATCGCTTAGTGACACTGGCAAAAGGGGGTGAAAGGGTTAACTAGGGGCAATCAGGATGTTAAAACCATTATTGGGTAGTATATCGGGGTACCTAGCGCTATAAAAACCTGGCGGTGAACCTAAAAAAATAACTAGCTACCTAGCGACAGTAACGACACTAATGCAGCGATCAGAAAAATGATCACTTAGTGACAGTGGCAAAAGGGGGTGAAAGGGTTAACTAGGGGCAATCAGGATGTTAAAACCATTATTGGGTCAGGAGACTCACTTTACACATCAGTCGTCCCCTAGACTGCCTACCCATCTTTTTAACCAGTGGTTCCTGAGCAACTCCCCCCTAGCTAAATCGAGAGGTACAGCTATTGGCATACATAAGTCCTGCCCCTTCCAACCTTCTGATCATAAGGTAGACCCCCAGGGCAGATATGTTTTTTTGAAGGGCACCATAGCTGGACAACTCTACACGTTCGCGACGATTTATGCCCCTAACGCCGACCAACTCACTTTTATTGACCGTACATTAGACCGACTAGCGGATTTTAGGGAGGGCTTTTTAATTGTAGGAGGCGACTTTAACGTAAGCCCCGACCCCCAGTTGGACACATCCCATGCGAGACCCTCCCATTCCCACAAATTCCTTAAACATTACCGCAAGACTATGCAATCCCATCTCCTATCGGACGGTTGGCGGACACTGCACCCCCTTGAAAGGGACTACAGTTATTATTCGAAGGTGCATGATGTCTACACACGTATTGACCACGTCTACGTTGACCGCAATGTCCTGGAACTCCTTCAGTCCGCGTCTATTGACGTAATTTCTATCTCAGATCATGCCCCAGTGACAGTGGCTTTTGCCCTGCCCATGGGCCTGCAGAGGACCTGGACATGGCGGCTCAATGATAATTTATTAGATGATGGGGTAGCGGGGAAGGAGATCACAGATACACTGACTAACTACTTTAAGGAGAATCCGCCTGCCTAGGTGGGTGTAGGGGTAGTATGGGAGGCCCATAAGGCGGTGGTTAGAGGGGCCTTAATTTCTCAGGGGTCTAGGCTGAAAAAAGAACGCCAGGCTGATTTCACTCGGGTATACACTGCCCTTCAGAAAGCTGAACTCGATCATAAGACTAATGGGAGTCCAGAGGCTTTGTCGGCGTTGACGGAGCTACGGGAATTGTTTTTGCGGTTGTTGGACCGCCAAGCCCACAAACAATTTTGCTTTTTGGCCCATAAATATTATGAACACGGGAATAAGTGCGGACGGATGCTGGCCCGCGCCCTCCGTGAACGCCACGCTCAGACCTATATTCACAAATTGCACGATTCTGCGGGGGTTCCGGTGGTCCAATCCTCTAAAATAGCGGCCGGGTTCCGTGAATACTACGCGACGCTATATAATCTGGACTCTACAATTTCCCCCGTGACCCGAGTGGACAGGCTTAAGGCGACCCGTGCCTACTTGGCGGCGGCTGACCTGCCGAAACTCACTGAAGAACAATCCGCTGCCCTGGAGCTCCCAATTACTGTGGAGGAGCTTGGGGCCACGGTGGAGTCCTTGCCTAATGGTAAGAGTCCTGGTCCGGACGGATTTACTAAGGTTTACTACAAAACTTTCCTGCCCCAGCTGCGGGCTCCTATGTGCGCCTACTTTAATGCAATAGCTGGAGATAGTGCCGTCCCCCCAGAAGCCCTTCTAGCTCACATCACCGTGATACCGAAGGAGAGCAAGGACCCCACCGTCCCCCAGAGCTACCGCCCTATTTCCCTTCTTAATTTGGACATAAAGATTCTGTCAAAAATTTTAGCAAATAGAATGAAGCTCCTTATTCCTGACCTTGTCCACCCTGACCAGACGGGCTTTGTTGCCGGGAGGGAAGCCAGGGATAACTCCCTTCGAGCGGTCCATCTTATTCACTGGGCACGCTCCCACCCAGCCCCGCAATCGTATATTGTTCTGTCCACTGACGCCGAAAAGGCCTTTGACCGCATAGACTGGTCCTTCCTGACGGAGGTGCTTCGCTCTATACAATTAGGCCCGCGGATGTTGACTACGATCGCCCTATATTCCACGCCTTGTGCCCAGGTCAAGGTGAATGGGACTTTGTCAGCTCGGTTCCCCATTAGAAACGGCACAAGGCAGGGGTGTCCTCTTTCGCCCCTCTTGTTTGCCCTGGTGCTGGAGCCATTTCTCCGCACGGTAAGGGCTAGCCCTGATATTAAGGGCCTCCAAGTTGGTAATACAGAACACAAACTCTCGGCCTATGCTGATGATGTGTTGTTTCACCTTACGGACCCCCTTCTCTCTCTGCCGAACCTGATGAAGGAACTGAAACTTTTTGGGTCGTTATCTAATTTTAAGATCAATTTTTCAAAGTCGGAAATACTCCCCGTTCACTTAGCCCCTCACCTAGTAGCGTCCCTCAAGGCAGCTTTTCCCTTCGTTTGGACTATGTCGTCCCTACGATACTTGGGAGTGCACTTAACGAACCGTTTTGATACCCTGTACCTAGCCAATTACCCACCTTTACTTGATGCGATCAGGAGAGATCTTTTGCAATGGACGGGGACGGCGTTCACGTGGTTTGGCCGGGTGAACGTCATAAAGATGAATATCCTACCCCGTATACTTTTTTACTTGCAGATGCTTCCGGTCCCCTTACCTAAGTGCTTCTTTAACCGCTTAAGTAGTATGATGTCTCGCTTTATTTGGAACGACCGTAAACCTAGAATAGTGTTACGGATGCTGCGTCGTTCGAAGAGGAGGGGTGGCCTGGGTGTCCCGGACGTTAGACGGTACTATCAAGCTGTGGCCCTCCAGAAGAATCTGGATTGGCATTTACATTCTCGAACTAAGCTCTGGGTCCCTCTAGAGAAAAGTCTGGCGGGTAGGAATTTATCTTACGTGCCCTGGCTGCCCCGGGAATATAGAGGCCTGGCGGAGACGACCTCCCCCTTGACGACCCATGTGTTTTCAGTTTGGGACAGGCTCAACCCAACCCTTAAGCTAGCTCCCCCTATGTCCCCGTTGGCCCCACTGGGTGGTTTTTTTATGGTTCCCGGCGGGAGAACAGGTGGCTTTTTTTGAGGATTGGGTGGACGATGGGAACGCTAGTTGCGGGAAGCTCTTAAGGGATGGTGGTCTCATGCCGTATGAAGCCCTGCCCGTGGGTAGGTGCGGTTCACGCATGAACTTCTAGAGATACCGACAACTGCACCACTTTTTCCAGGTACATGGTCATACTATCAGGGATCCCTTATCCCTTACCCCATTTGAGCGCATTTTTCTAGCGGAGGAGCCGACTCCGCACCTGGTTTCTGAGTTATACCAGCTGTTGGACTCAGCCGGCCCCCAGGCCACCCCTGCTTATATTAGACGATGGGAGACTGACATGAGGACGACGTTTACGGAGACGCAATTATCACACTTTTATTCCCTCACCCATTCGTCCTCTAGGGACTCCAAGGTCCAGGAGACCAATTTTAAGCTATTGGCACGTTGGTATCGGGTGCCAGCAGACTTAGCTTGTATTTACCCCTCCGCTTCGGAGCTATGTTGGAGGGGATGTGAGCAACGAGGGACCCTAATCCACATATGGTGGGAGTGCCCCCTAATTCGACCCTTCTGGGAAGACATACAGGGCCAAGTGAAAGCAGTGACCGGGATAGATGTCCCTCTCTCGCCGCTGCACTTCCTTCTGCAGATACCCCCGGTCCCGCTCAGTGTTTATAAGAAAACTGTGCTGGCACATTTGCTGAATGCAGCAAGACGCCTGATTCCGATATACTGGAGAAGGCCTGGAATCCCCACTCGAGAAGAGTGGTGCAGGGGAGTGCACGCGGTGAAAGAGGCAGAGAATTGGGTTGCCACATGTAAAGGCCTTGAAGATCAATTTCATGAGATCTGGAGACCTTGGTCGGCATATGCTAAAATAGCGGCCGGATTCCGTGAATACTACGCGACGCTATATAATCTGGACTCTACAATTTCCCCCGTGACCCGAGTGGACAGGCTTAAGGCGACCCGTGCCTACTTGGCGGCGGCTGACCTGCCGAAACTCACTGAAGAACAATCCGCTGCCCTGGAGCTCCCAATTACTGTGGAGGAGCTTGGGGCCACGGTGGAGTCCTTGCCTAATGGTAAGAGTCCTGGTCCGGACGGATTTACTAAGGTTTACTACAAAACTTTCCTGCCCCAGCTGCAGGCTCCTATGTGCGCCTACTTTAATGCAATAGCTGGAGATAGTGCCGTCCCCCCAGAAGCCCTTCTAGCTCACATCACCGTGATACCGAAGGAGGGCAAGGACCCCACCGTCCCCCAGAGCTACCGCCCTATTTCCCTTCTTAATTTGGACATAAAGATTCTGTCAAAAATTTTAGCAAATAGAATGAAGCTCCTTATTCCTGACCTTGTCCACCCTGACCAGACGGGCTTTGTTGCCGGGAGGGAAGCCAGGGATAACTCCCTTCGAGCGGTCCATCTTATTCACTGGGCACGCTCCCACCCAGCCCCGCAATCGTATATTGTTCTGTCCACTGACGCCGAAAAGGCCTTTGACCGCATAGACTGGTCCTTCCTGACGGAGGTGCTTCGCTCTATACAATTAGGCCCGCGGATGTTGACTACGATCGCGGCCCTATATTCCACGCCTTGTGCCCAGGTCAAGGTGAATGGGACTTTGTCAGCTCGGTTCCCCATTAGAAACGGCACAAGGCAGGGGTGTCCTCTTTCGCCCCTCTTGTTTGCCCTGGTGCTGGAGCCATTTCTCCGCACGGTAAGGGCTAGCCCTGATATTAAGGGCCTCCAAGTTGGTAATACAGAACACAAACTCTCGGCCTATGCTGATGATGTGTTGTTTCACCTTACGGACCCCCTTCTCTCTCTGCCGAACCTGATGAAGGAACTGAAACTTTTTGGGTCGTTATCTAATTTTAAGATCAATTTTTCAAAGTCGGAAATACTCCCCGTTCACTTAGCCCCTCACCTAGTAGCGTCCCTCAAGGCAGCTTTTCCCTTCGTTTGGACTATGTCGTCCCTACGATACTTGGGAGTGCACTTAACGAACCGTTTTGATACCCTGTACCTAGCCAATTACCCACCTTTACTTGATGCGATCAGGAGAGATCTTTTGCAATGGACGGGGACGGCGTTCACGTGGTTTGGCCGGGTGAACGTCATAAAGATGAATGTCCTACCCCGTATACTTTTTTACTTGCAGATGCTTCCGGTCCCCTTACCTAAGTGCTTCTTTAACCGCTTAAGTAGTATGATGTCTCGCTTTATTTGGAACGACCGTAAACCTAGAATAGCGTTACGGATGCTGCGTCGTTCGAAGAGGAGGGGTGGCCTGGGTGTCCCGGACGTTAGACGGTACTATCAAGCTGTGGCCCTCCAGAAGATTCTGGATTGGCATTTCCATTCTCGAACTAAGCTCTGGGTCCCTCTAGAGAAAAGTCTGGCGGGTAGGAATTTATCTTACGTGCCCTGGCTGCCCCGGGAATATAGAGGCCTGGCGGAGATGACCTCCCCCTTGACGACCCATGTGTTTTCAGTTTGGGACAGGCTCAACCCAACCCTTAAGCTAGCTCCCCCTATGTCCCCGTTGGCCCCACTGGGTGGTTTTTTTATGGTTCCCGCCGGGAGAACAGGTGGCTTTTTTTGAGGATTGGGTGGACGATGGGAACGCTAGTTGCGGGAAGCTCTTAAGGGATGGTGGTCTCATGCCGTATGAAGCCCTGCCCGTGGGTAGGTGCGGTTCACGCATGAACTTCTGGAGATACCGACAACTGCACCACTTTTTCCAGGTACATGGTCATACTATCAGGGATCCCTTATCCCTTACCCCATTTGAGCGCATTTTTCTAGCGGAGGAGCCGACTCCGCACCTGGTTTCTGAGTTATACCAGCTGTTGGACTCAGCCGGCCCCCAGGCCACCCCTGCTTATATTAGACGATGGGAGACTGACATGAGGACGACGTTTACGGAGACGCAATTATCACACCTTTATTCCCTCACCCATTCGTCCTCTAGGGACTCCAAGGTCCAGGAGACCAATTTTAAGCTATTGGCACGTTGGTATCGGGTGCCAGCAGACTTAGCTTGTATTTACCCCTCCGCTTCGGAGCTATGTTGGAGGGGATGTGAGCAACGAGGGACCCTAATCCACATATGGTGGGAGTGCCCCCTAATTCGACCCTTCTGGGAAGACATACAGGGCCAAGTGAAAGCAGTGACCGGGATAGATGTCCCTCTCTCGCCGCTGCACTTCCTTCTGCAGATACCCCCGGTCCCGCTCAGTGTTTATAAGAAAACTGTGCTGGCACATTTGCTGAATGCAGCAAGACGCCTGATTCCGATATACTGGAGAAGGCCTGGAATCCCCACTCGAGAAGAGTGGTGCAGGGGAGTGCACGCGGTGAAAGAGGCAGAGAATTGGGTTGCCACATGTAAAGGCCTTGAAGATCAATTTCATGAGATCTGGAGACCTTGGTCGGCATATGCATCGGACCCTAACCATGTACCCTCCAGTTTAGACGTGGCTCTGCTGGAGTTGGCAGACCCTACCCTTAAGGCTCTCAGACTGGGTGGAGCCCGAGGGGGGACTAGATTTCCCCCTGGAAGCTCTTAGCGAGGGAATACTGCCTATGAAACTTAACACTCGAGAGTGGTGCGCCCGGTGCGGACAGAGCAGACATTTGGAGCCTATACTCAGGTAAATTGACCTACTCTTCCTATTTTTTTCCTGTCTTTTTCCTCTTGCCTCCCTTCCCTTCTTTTGTCCCCCCCTACTATACCTCTTCCCCTCTATCCGCTGCAGACGCAGTTAACCTCCCTTACTACCCTATGCTGTCCTTTTCTCTCTTCCTCCTCCTCTTTCCTTACCTCTCCACCTTTCTCTGGTCTGAATGTCGTGTAGCCTGAGCTACCGGAGCTGGTAGATGGTGGGCTGGGATCCCTATTTTGTCGCTGGGGCTGCCAGGCAAGAACTTTTGAGATTGGCAGAGGGTGGCGTTCCGGCCGACCCTCTGTGGTGACACCGGCTCCCGGGATACGCTGGCGGTGGAGGATGGCTAGTTGGCGGCTGTTAGGGCCCCCCCCTCTACCCTAGTGCCGGGACGGTGTCCATTTTTCAGGTAACTTTTTGCCAGAGTAGTCCCGCTATCTGTTGGGGTAATTGGTTTCTTTTTGCCCTTGCAAGTATACGGTTTTCCCCGCCCACCTACTATGTGTATACCCACGACATTCTCCCTTTCTTTATGACTCTAAGACCTCTCTCTTTCAGTTTGTTTATATGTTCAACTTACATGCTGTTAATCTGACACTGGAGCGGCTTTTCTGAGGCCGATAAGTATTGCACTTGAATGTGATGTTGGACTTGTCTTGTTTTTTATGTTTCTGTCTCTGTTATATTGCAATAAATACTGATTACACAAAAAAAAAAAAAACATTATTGGGTAGTATATCGGGGTACCTAGCGCTATAAAAACCTGGCGGTGAACCTAAAAAAATAACTAGCTACCTAGCGACAGTAGCGACACTGATGCAGCGATCAGAAAAATGATCGCTTAGTGACAGTGGCAAAAGGGGGTGAAAGGGTTAACTAGGGGCAATCAGGATGTTAAAACCATTATTGGGTAGTATATCGGGGTACCTAGCGATATAAAAACCTGGCGGTGAACCTAAAAAAATAACTAGCTACCTAGCGACACTAGCGACACTGATGCAGCGATCAGAAAAATTATCATTTAGTGACACTGGCAAAAGGGGGTGAAAGGGTTAACTCTAGGGGCAATCAGGGGGTTAAATCTTTATTGGGGGGTGATAGGGGGCTACCCCGGACCTAACACTAACTGCCCTGACAGTTTTTACTTTTACAACTGACACTGAATGCATTGATCAGTAAAGAAATGATCAATGCAATCAGTGACACTGTGACTGGGGGGGGATCGGGGGGCGATCGGGGGGGGGGGGGTTTGTGTACCTACGTGTACCTATGTGTCAGTGTAGTGTTTTGGTGCACTTACTTTGTGTCTTCTCCTCGTAGTCCGGTCAAAAAGACCGCCCCGAGGAGAATGACATCACTTCCTCCTTCCTGTGTAAACAATACACAGTGGGAGGAAGTTCGTCATTGGCCAGGAGCGATCGAGAGGGAGTGGCCAGAAACCAACGGCCATCCCCTCATCACGGATCGCTCCCGGAGGGAAACGGACCGCCGTAGCCAGCGGGAGGGGGTCCGATCGGACCACCCACCCGCTGGAAGACAGGCACGTACATCTACGTGCTTGTGCCTGCCTGTGCCATTCTGATGACGTAGAATGGCAATACGGCGGTCCTTAAGTGGTTAAAGCAGAAAATTCAATTTTTTCCCCCAAAATTTCAAGTCTTTTTTTGAAAGAAAAGAAAAAAAAATGAAAAAAAAAAAACGCAGAGGTGATTAAATACCACCACGAGAATTTTTTATTTTTTTCCCACAAATAAAACTAAGGAAAAGGACAATATTTGGGCACGACGTTGCTCTTACAGTATGCAAATTTGCGTTTGTGGCTTGAAGGGGTTACTTTTTTTTTAGAACGGGCGTTTGGCTTTTTAGTGATAACAACCAAAGGCGGCTAAAAGCCGTTCGAGAGGGGACATCCAACCCCCCTCCCTCCGCTCTTCCTGTCCCACTGGTAGACCTGAGCCACCAGTCGGCACGTCTGCCGCCTAGGCTGAGACCTGAACAAAGCCAGATTTGGTTTGGATCGGGTCTCCGATTTGAAATCCCAACGGCACCGATTTATAAAAAAAAAATAACAGTATTCAGAGTCGCTGATTTTGGCTTTCTGAATACTTGTAAGTTCAAAAGGAGGGTCTTTTAGACCCCTGATCCCTAACTTTTGCTCAAACCAATCAATATACGTTTATTGGGATTTTTTTTAGCAAAAATATGTAGAAGAAGACATATTGGCCTAAACTGATGAAGAAATTAGATTTCTTACATTTTTTTTGGATATGTTTTATAGCAGAAAGTAAAAAAAAAAAATTTATTTTTTTATTTTTTCAAAATTGTCAGTCTTTTTTTGTTTATAGGGCAAAAAATAAAAACCGCAGAGGTGATCAAATACCACCAAAAGAAAGTCAAAGTGAACCTTGCGGGGCTGAAGTGGTCAATGGTGATCAGTGCTAAAAATATGCACTGTAACTGTACTAATGACACTGACTGGGAAGGGGTTAACATCAAAGGGCGATCAAAGGGTTAAATGTGTTCCTAGGGCAGTGATGGCGAACCTTGGCACTCCAGATGTTTTAGAAGTACATTTCCCCATGATGCTCAACTACACTGTAGAGTGCATGAGCATCATGGGAAATGTAGTTCCAAAACATCTGGGGTGCCAAGTTTTGCCATCACTGGTCTAGGTAGTGCTTACTGTGTGGGGGAGGTGCTTGTTTAAAATTGACCTCTAAGCTGCTACAAATACAAATTTTGTTCCGTTCCCACAATGGTAAGTGCTGATTGAAAAAAAAAAAGTGTATATAGCGCTGCTTAAAACAGATTGCCTAATTGTATGACCAACCTCTGGTTTAATCATTGGTGCTTAAACATATTACAGAATTTTTTTTATATCAAAATCATATTCATGGGACATCAAGCCCTACACTTGATGACATAAAAAAAAAATCCCAAAAACATGACAGCAAGTTGAAAAAAAAAAAATGAAAAAAAAGGAAGGTGCAAGTATTGAGGGCTCTTCACCCTTACAAACTATGTGTTCCACCACCACACAGGTGCTTCCAAAACACGAAAATCATCAATAGATTGAAAGTAGCACGCCCTCTTAAATGTTCTACAGGTTTAAACAAGGGTCAGTGTTTAGGTCCCTTCACCCTTAAAAACTATGCGCTTCACTGCGAAAAGCTTCCAAATAGGCGTTATACTAATTTAATACTATTTGGAAGCTTTTCGTAGTGAAGCACCACAGCAATTTGGAAGCTTTTTGCAGTGAAGCACAACAGCGATTTGGAAGCTTTTCGCAGTGAAGCACATTATTTTTAAGAGTGAAGGGCCCTAAACACTGACACAGGTTTGAATCATAGCACATAGTTTACAAGGAAGTGACATTTGTAATTTTATGTATATAAGGGATTGATGGAATATTAATGATATTGATATGAGATATTTTCTACAATATGTTTAAGCACCACTGAAATCTGTTGCTCCATAGTAGTGAATGGAGGCTCCATTGAGGTCCATCTGAAAAACTGACAGGCGGACCTGATTAGAAACCTTAAAGGGGGTGTAACCCCTCCTGTTTTTTCACCTTAATGCAGCCAAAAAAAATAAAAAATAAAAAAAGGGACACTGACCGGCCCCCTAGACTCCTGTTTTACTCACCTAAGCTCATTCATACCCTAGGTGGAGATGCGCTGTACCTCTCTGCCTGGGGTTCTTAGCTCTTGATTGGATAGATTGATAGCAGCGTAGCCATCATCTCCCTCTGCTGTCAATCAAATCCAATGATGCAGGCGCTGGTGCAGATTCTGGAATTTTGTCTATGCACGCAAATGCTGCACTTGGGAGCATGCCCGCAAGGTAACCCCCAGGGAGAGCGCTTCTCCCAGGGGATTTAAAAAGCAGCCGTGAGTACTGCCGGGGACCCCAGAAGATGAGGATTGGGGCAACACGGTGCAAAACAAACTGCACAGTGGAGGCAAGCATGATTTTTTTGTTTTTTAAAATAACAAACACACAAGGGTTTACAACACCTTTAAATTTGTTTGCAGATATTAAAGATTTTAACTACCAGCAAGAACAAGACATTTAAAGAGAACCTGTCATTTAGATCCTGCCACCGTGTCCCGTGTCTGCTGCATCACCAGCCATCCCTTTGAAGTGAATGGGACTGTCGGTGATTCAACAGCGGGTCAGAGGAGGAGCTGCTGTAGGATAGAGAAGACAGTTGCTCTTCAAATCAAATCCACCCTTGAATCAGATTGAGTAAAATCGTTTGCAATTCCTAGAGTTAAGGGGCTGGTAAGGTGGGGTATAATTTATCCCAGTGGAACATTTGAGCAGCTGGGGATAAATATGTTAAAGCTATCCACAGACTATTGCAACTCAGCCATTTGTAATGAAAGCGATTGATTTCAGTACAACCAGTTGTCAATCAACTTTGGTACAGACAGCATTTATATTCACTGCAGTGATTATATTACTGACAGGGAACCCCCACTTTCAGAATACAATAGTGCAGCCAGAGTGCGTTGAATTCATTAAAATCTCAGCTGGTCCCTGCCGAACCGTCCACTTTCCTCCTTTCAACCCATCAATGAGAATAAAAAAAAAAAAAACAAACACTCAAATCAAAATCCATCCATAGCACATAAGTTAACGGTTCAGCAGAGACCAGTTGAGATTCAATTCATCTATGGGCAGGCTGGTTGTACCCAAGCCTATCCATTGATCGACTTGGGGCAATTAGCCTTTCAGAGTTTTTACATGCAATTTCTACTGCGACTATAGCAGCAATCATTGGGGTTTATTTACTGAAACTGGAGAGCACAAAATCTGGTGGAGCTCTGTACAGAAATCAATCTGCTTCTAGGTTTGTCAGTTTGATTGAACAAGAGAAAGTTATAAAGCAGATTGTCTACTGTATTTTGCACTCTCCAGTTTTAATAAATCAACCCAATTGTGCTCTGTTGGCAGGGATCCTTTCCAGCCGACAGAGCGCAATAGCGCTGTGGGTGGAATTCCCCATCAATACAGATATGTCTATGGGGGAACAAGGAAAGGGAAAAAAAAACACATAATCCACAAGTTGCTCAATATGTAAATATGGCCCAATTAAAAATATACCAAATATAACATACAAATACCCACCAGCGCATAAGTGTATCTAACCCAATATAAAATACACATGAAACAAGATATATATATAAAAAAAATAAAAAATTAAATTATGGGACCCACAAATCATGTCCATGTATGTGTGGCGGCAGCTCAATAGTGCAGAGAATGTTCCTCAATCAAATGTCATGGACAAAACAATGATGGCTAGCATAGAAGATAAATGGCTTAAATGAACATTCAAAGAACAGTATAAAATCAAATGCACTTACCCCTCTGATGCCATGGTAGATTTTTTAGAAATCCTAAAATACAAAAACAGGCTATAGTACAAACAGAAGTTCAAATGGAAATAAAAAATATTAACCAGTATTAATGCAGTACACAGTAACTGGTAATAATAAACAGTAATAATAAACTAGACAATATCTATAACTATAAAAAGGGATAGACAAAGACAAGATAAATCTATGCAAATGTGAACATTAAAAGGATAAAAATCAAAGATTTTCAAAAGAGGCAATCTGCAAAATGGCAATCCAATATCGCAAGCGATCTCAGGATCAGGAGTTCTGCTTGAAATGGCTGTGTCTGTAGAATTTATAGAGGTTTGGAATTGCGGACAACCAATAGGACTTTTTCTTTTTTTTTATATACTACCAATGATTGACTAAGCCCTTTTTACACTGATGTCTGAAAATGAGGAGCCTTAAGGTCTGAGTGTATCTTTTTTTGATTTCTCGTCTCCACCTTTGTCTGTGACAAGTCTGGGACATCATGCCTCATTAGCATAAAAAATAATAATAATAATATCACACCTGTTCAGTATTGCTCTTCAATGTTGATGTATACGTTCTACTGAAACAGACATCTGAGTCTCAAATTGCTTCGTAATTGTCACGTTATAAAAGTCTAATCTCTTTACGCGCAAAAACAATTCTCCCCAAATATGCAAATCATAGAACTCATTTTAATAGATGTCGTTTTAGTTTTCTGTCTTAGTACCTGTAATTTTAAGTTTTAGCCCAGTTTCACACTGCTGCGATCTTAGACATAGCATGTGATTCGCACCCGCACTGCAGGTGTCGATCACATGCGATTTCTATGTAATGCCAGTACAGGCACACAGTTGTATGTCTGAACTCACATTAAATTCACAGGGAAAAACAAAAGTAATGGGACCCTCTCCCACACTGAAAATCGGATGGCATAGGTGTTCTTACCTATGCAAGTTCACAGTTCACACTGCGATCTGTGAACCAATCTGGTGGTGTCAATAACAATGTAATGACATCTGCCGTGATTTGCAGAAGCCAGTGTGAACTGCCTGTGGGAGAGGAGCGATGTGGGAACAAATGCTGGAATTGCACTTGTTCCTACATTGCAGCAGTGTGAATCTAGGCTTAGGGCCAGTTCACACCAGATGCCGTTCCGTGTGATTTTCTCTGCGCTAAAAAAGCATATTATCTAATACATTTTCCATGTATTCCAATGGCTCTAGTTCACACCAATGCAGTCAGTTTGTCAGTTTCTGCATGGTAAACTGACTGGAACTGACTGCACTGGTGTGAACTAGAGCCATTGGAATACATGGAAAACACTGTGTATGCATATAATGTATAAAAAAGCGCACAGAACTGCATGCAGTCAGACTTTGGGGTGATTTTACAGACATTTATGTGGGTTCATACAAATAAATCCATTGAAATCACCCTTGAAGTCGCCAAAAGTAGTATAGGCATTACTTTTGGTAATCAGTGCATTGCCACAAAGTCGGCTTTGCACCAGTTTGGACGGTGCCATTGCCGGCAATAGTCAAATCGACTCAATGTGAATGTGGGCTATTTATATATATTTTTTAAATAAAGTTACATGGCGCTTTGTCATTTCCAGCAGCAATGCACATGGTGATGGTGGCTCACATTTTTAAAACCATCATACCTATTTAATGAAGTTTTGTTTAAGGCTGATAGTACATTATTAATGTTAGGTGCCTTTCACACATGGCATGTCCATTTTGACAGACTGCTAGCTCAGCGAGGATCACTCTGTTTATGCGTTGCATTTAAAAATGGAAAAGGTAGAAAAAGTAAAAAGCCCCACCTACTCAATGGGCAGGGGCATTTTGAAAGCGCTAAATACAGTGCTTCCAAGCCGCTCAAAAATGCTGCTTGGAGGAATTTTTCTAACACCCCGCAAGTGCACTGCCCCAGTGTGAAAGCACACAATGCACAGAAGGCAGTTTCCAGGCATTTTTTAGAGGCCATTTCTAGTGCTAAAATGTCTGAAAACTGCCTCAGGGTGAAAGGGGTCTTAAGGAGATTGTATAGTGTATGACCACCCTAAATGTGCATAACAAGACAGAAAAACTAGATCTATGCAATGCGTTTTTGTTATGGTTGAAGTCAAGATCTCAAATAGGATACAAGTCCCTGGCATATTCCCTAATCTGTAGTTTCTTAATACAGTAAACATAATGAACACAGCAAATCAATTTCCCTCATGCTTCATTCACAAATAGAACATAATCGCCAACTTACAGTAAACTGAAAGATACACTTGGGTATCTGCACTTCAAAATAAGCCCCTCTATCACCTGGACTGCTATTGACAAGAGACCCTAAAATCTTTTGCATTTTCAGCTGGCCATACAAGAGACAATCTGATTGTACAGAGGTTGTGCTTTAGGCTGGGCTCACACTGCTGCGGCTAGGAGAACCGGGTGTGATTCGCACTGCACTGCAAATCACATCCGATCTCTGTGCGATGCGAGTTCAGCCATACAGATAGTATGGCTGAATTCGCATCGCGCCCGCCACAAACTCGCACAGGACCCTTTTTTTGCAGAATCGGATCGCATGGGTGTTCACACCATGCGATCCGATTCCTGTCCGAGTTTGCAGATCGCACTGCGATATGCGAACTGATCTGGGGGTGTCATTAAGGTTTCACTGACACTCCCAGCAGTTCGCATAGGGCAGTGTGAACTGCCGGCGGGAGGCATGCGATGCGGGAACCCGCCGCGGATTCGCGGCGTTCCCGCATCGCTTCAGTGTGGACCCAGCCTTAGAGTTAGCCTGGCTGTACATGGAGTCAAAAAATTCTGCTTGTTTAGCAGAAATGGCTGAATTTTGATCCATGTATAGGCTGGCTGGTTGTACAGAAGTTGATCTATTGGATGACTTGTGTACAACCAGACAATTTTCCCCAATGATCAGTGTGGCTATAGCTGGGGACATACTAAAAGGAATGACAGAATGGAATGCCCATAGACTTTAACAGGGAGATGGAATGCCCTTAGAGAATAATGGAACAAAGTGGAATGCCCATAGAGAATAATGGAAAAAAAAAATCAGTTTGTGACAGACTCTTTTGACATATAAATGTTTTTTTTTTTTTAAAGACCTACTTTTAAATATCAGTGGCCATGTTTAATATTAGATTAGATGGGATTAATGTTGTTTTTTATGGCATAACAAAGGTAAATGACAGAGTGGAATGCCCATAGAGTATAATGGGAAGTAAAATATAAACTCATTTGCAAGCAAATCTGAGTGACATAGCAATTTATCCTTTACCACAGCTGTTCCTCAAGTAGAGTAGCAGATTGTAAGATTGAGATTATTTGGGATTACGGCTGTTTTCTATGGAATGACAAACATATGACAGAATGGAATGCCCATAGAGTATAATGGGGAGCAAGATGTGACCTGGAGTCAAAACCATTGGTCATATCATATCAATTTTTAGCAGACATACTCTCTATGTCCAGTTGTGATGTCCAAAATTCACATTAAGTGGGATTATTATTGGTTTCTATGGAATGACATACATATGACAGAGTGGAATGCCCATAGAATATAATGGGAAGCAAGATGTGACCTGGAGTCAGAACCATTGGTCATATCAGATCAATCTTTAGCAGACATATTCTATATGTTTGTTAGTGATGTCCAAATTAGACATTAATTAGGATTATTATTGTTTTCTATGGAATGACAGATAAATAATAAAAAGGAATGCCCCTACAGTATCATGGGGAGCAAGATGTGACCTGGAGTCAAAACCATTGGTCATATCAGATCAGTCTTTAGCAGACATACTCTCTATTTGCAGCAGTGATGTCCAAATTTGAAATTAAATGGGATTATTTTTGTTTTATATGAAATGACAAGACATATGACAGAGTGGAATGCCCATAGAGTATAATGGGAAATAAAATCTAAACTCATTTGCAGGCAAATTTGAGAGACATAGCAATTTATCCTTTGCCACAGCTGTTCCTCAAGTAGAGTAGCAGATTGTAAGGTTGAGATTATTTGGGATTACAGCTGTTTTCTATGGAATGACAAACATATGACAGAATGGAATGCCCATAGAGTATAATGGGAATTAAAATATAATCTCATTTGCAGGCAAATCTGAGTGACATAGCAATTTATCCTTTACCACAGCTGTTCCTCAAGTAGAGTAGCAGATTGTAAGGTTGAGATTATTTGGGATTACAGCTGTTTTCTATGGAATGGCAGATAAATAATAGAAAGGAATCCCCATAGAGTATAATGGGAAGCAAGATGTGACCTGGAGTCAAAACCATTGGTCATATCAGATCAGTCTTTAGCAGACATACTCTCTATGTCCAGTGGTGATGTCCAAAATTCAGATTAAGTGGGATTATTATTGGTTTCTATGGAATGACATACATATGACAGAGTGGAATGCCCATAGAGAATAATGGGAAGGAAGGTGTGACCTGGAGTCAGAACCATTGGTCATATCAGATCAATCTTTAGCAGACATACTCTCTATGTTTGTTAGTGATGTCCAAATTAGACATTAAGTGGGATTATTATTTTTTTCTATAGAATGACAGATAAATAATAAAAAGGAATGCCCATAGAGTATCATGGGGAGCAAGATGTGACCTGGAGTCAAAACCATTGGTCATATCACATAAATTTTTAGCAGACATACCCTCTATGTCCAGTGGTGATGTCCAAAATTCACATTAAGTGGGATTATTATTGGTTTCTATGGAATGACAGATAAATAATAGAAAGGAATGCCCATAGAGTATAATGGGAAGCAAGATGTGTCCTGGAGTCAAAACGATTGGTCCCATCAGATCAATCTTTAGCAGACATATTCTCTATGTCCAGTGGTGATGCCCAAAATTCACATTAAGTGGGATTATTATTGGTTTCTATGGAATGACATACATATGACAGAGTGGAATGCCCATAGAGTATAATGGGAAGCAAGATGTGTCCTGGAGTCAAAAACCATTGCTCATATCAGATCAATCTTTAGCAGACATACCCTCTATGTCCAGTGGTGATGCCCAAAATTCAGATTAAGTGGGATTATTATTGGTTTCTATGGAATGACATAAATATGACAGAGTGGAAGGCCCATAGAGAATAATGGGAAGCAAGATGTGACCTGGAGTCGGAACCATTGGTCATATCAGATCAATCTTTAGCAGACATACTCTCTATGTTCAGCAGTGATGTCCAAATTTCAAATTAAACGGTATTATTATTGTTTTATATGGAATGACAAGACATATGACAGAGTGGAATGCCCATAGAGTATAATGGGAAATAAAATCTAAACTCATTTTCAGGCAAATCTGAGTGACATAGCAATTTATCCTATACCACAGCTGTTCCTCAAGTAGAGTAGCAGATTGTAAGGTTGAGATTATTTCAGATTGCAGCTGTTTTCTATGGAATGACAGATAAATAATAGAAAGGAATGCCCATAGAGTATAATGGGGAGCAAGATGTGACCTGGAGTCAAAACCATTGGTCATATCAGATTAGTCTTTAGCAGACATACTCTCTATGTCCAGTGGTGATGCCCAAAATTCACATTAAGTGGGATTATTATTGGTTTCTATGGAATGACATACATATGACAGAGTGGAATGCCCATAGAGTATAATGGGAAGCAAGATGTGTCCTGAAGTCAGAACCATTGGTCATATCAGATCAATCTTTAGCAGACATACTCTCTATGTTTGTAAGTGATGTCCAAATTAGACATTAAGTGGGATTATTATTTTTTTCTATGGAATGGCAGATAAATAATAAAAAGGAATGCCCATAGAGTATCATGGGGAGCAAGATGTGACCTGGAGTCAAAACCATTGGTCATGTCAGATCAATCTTTAGCAGACATACTCTCTATGTTCAGTGGTGATGTCCAAAATTCACATTAAGTGGGATTATTATTGGTTTCTATGGAATGACAGATAAATAATAGAAAGGAATGCCCATAGAGTATAATGGGAAGCAAGATGTGTCCTGGAGTCAAAACGATTGGTCCTATCAGATCAATCTTTAGCAGACATATTCTCTATGTCCAGTGGTGATGCCCAAAATTCACATTAAGTGGGATTATTATTGGTTTCTATGGAATGACATACATATGACAGAGTGGAATGCCCATAGAGTATAATGGGAATTAAAATATAATCTCATTTGCAGGCAAATCTAAGTGACATAGCAATTTATCCTTTACCACAGCTGTTCCTCAAGTAGAGTAGCAGATTGTAAGGTTGAGATTATTTGGGATTACAGCTGTTTTCTATGGAATGGCAGATAAATAATAGAAAGGAATCCCCATAGAGTATAATGGGAAGCAAGATGTGACCTGGAGTCAAAACCATTGGTCATATCAGATCAGTCTTTAGCAGACATACTCTCTATGTCCAGTGGTGATGTCCAAAATTCAGATTAAGTGGGATTATTATTGGTTTCTATGGAATGACATACATATGACAGAGTGGAATGCCCATAGAGAATAATGGGAAGGAAGGTGTGACCTGGAGTCAGAACCATTGGTCATATCAGATCAATCTTTAGCAGACATACTCTCTATGTTTGTTAGTGATGTCCAAATTAGACATTAAGTGGGATTATTATTTTTTTCTATAGAATGACAGATAAATAATAAAAAGGAATGCCCATAGAGTATCATGGGGAGCAAGATGTGACCTGGAGTCAAAACCATTGGTCATATCACATACATTTTTAGCAGACATACCCTCTATGTCCAGTGGTGATGTCCAAAATTCACATTAAGTGGGATTATTATTGGTTTCTATGGAATGACAGATAAATAATAGAAAGGAATGCCCATAGAGTATAATGGGAAGCAAGATGTGTCCTGGAGTCAAAACGATTGGTCCCATCAGATCAATCTTTAGCAGACATATTCTCTATGTCCAGTGGTGATGCCCAAAATTCACATTAAGTGGGATTATTATTGGTTTCTATGGAATGACATACATATGACAGAGTGGAATGCCCATAGAGTATAATGGGAAGCAAGATGTGTCCTGGAGTCAAAAACCATTGCTCATATCAGATCAATCTTTAGCAGACATACCCTCTATGTCCAGTGGTGATGCCCAAAATTCAGATTAAGTGGGATTATTATTGGTTTCTATGGAATGACATAAATATGACAGAGTGGAAGGCCCATAGAGAATAATGGGAAGCAAGATGTGACCTGGAGTCGGAACCATTGGTCATATCAGATCAATCTTTAGCAGACATACTCTCTATGTTCAGCAGTGATGTCCAAATTTCAAATTAAACGGTATTATTATTGTTTTATATGGAATGACAAGACATATGACAGAGTGGAATGCCCATAGAGTATAATGGGAAATAAAATCTAAACTCATTTTCAGGCAAATCTGAGTGACATAGCAATTTATCCTATACCACAGCTGTTCCTCAAGTAGAGTAGCAGATTGTAAGGTTGAGATTATTTCAGATTGCAGCTGTTTTCTATGGAATGACAGATAAATAATAGAAAGGAATGCCCATAGAGTATAATGGGGAGCAAGATGTGACCTGGAGTCAAAACCATTGGTCATATCAGATTAGTCTTTAGCAGACATACTCTCTATGTCCAGTGGTGATGCCCAAAATTCACATTAAGTGGGATTATTATTGGTTTCTATGGAATGACATACATATGACAGAGTGGAATGCCCATAGAGTATAATGGGAAGCAAGATGTGTCCTGAAGTCAGAACCATTGGTCATATCAGATCAATCTTTAGCAGACATACTCTCTATGTTTGTAAGTGATGTCCAAATTAGACATTAAGTGGGATTATTATTTTTTTCTATGGAATGGCAGATAAATAATAAAAAGGAATGCCCATAGAGTATCATGGGGAGCAAGATGTGACCTGGAGTCAAAACCATTGGTCATGTCAGATCAATCTTTAGCAGACATACTCTCTATGTTCAGTGGTGATGTCCAAAATTCACATTAAGTGGGATTATTATTGGTTTCTATGGAATGACAGATAAATAATAGAAAGGAATGCCCATAGAGTATAATGGGAAGCAAGATGTGTCCTGGAGTCAAAACGATTGGTCCTATCAGATCAATCTTTAGCAGACATATTCTCTATGTCCAGTGGTGATGCCCAAAATTCACATTAAGTGGGATTATTATTGGTTTCTATGGAATGACATACATATGACAGAGTGGAATGCCCATAGAGTATAATGGGAATTAAAATATAATCTCATTTGCAGGCAAATCTAAGTGACATAGCAATTTATCCTTTACCACAGCTGTTCCTCAAGTAGAGTAGCAGATTGTAAGGTTGAGATTATTTGGGATTACAGCTGTTTTCTATGGAATGGCAGATAAATAATAGAAAGGAATCCCCATAGAGTATAATGGGAAGCAAGATGTGACCTGGAGTCAAAACCATTGGTCATATCAGATCAGTCTTTAGCAGACATACTCTCTATGTCCAGTGGTGATGTCCAAAATTCAGATTAAGTGGGATTATTATTGGTTTCTATGGAATGACATACATATGACAGAGTGGAATGCCCATAGAGAATAATGGGAAGGAAGGTGTGACCTGGAGTCAGAACCATTGGTCATATCAGATCAATCTTTAGCAGACATACTCTCTATGTTTGTTAGTGATGTCCAAATTAGACATTAAGTGGGATTATTATTTTTTTCTATAGAATGACAGATAAATAATAAAAAGGAATGCCCATAGAGTATCATGGGGAGCAAGATGTGACCTGGAGTCAAAACCATTGGTCATATCACATACATTTTTAGCAGACATACCCTCTATGTCCAGTGGTGATGTCCAAAATTCACATTAAGTGGGATTATTATTGGTTTCTATGGAATGACAGATAAATAATAGAAAGGAATGCCCATAGAGTATAATGGGAAGCAAGATGTGTCCTGGAGTCAAAACGATTGGTCCCATCAGATCAATCTTTAGCAGACATATTCTCTATGTCCAGTGGTGATGCCCAAAATTCACATTAAGTGGGATTATTATTGGTTTCTATGGAATGACATACATATGACAGAGTGGAATGCCCATAGAGTATAATGGGAAGCAAGATGTGTCCTGGAGTCAAAAACCATTGCTCATATCAGATCAATCTTTAGCAGACATACCCTCTATGTCCAGTGGTGATGCCCAAAATTCAGATTAAGTGGGATTATTATTGGTTTCTATGGAATGACATACATATGACAGAGTGGAAGGCCCATAGAGAATAATGGGAAGCAAGATGTGACCTGGAGTCGGAACCATTGGTCATATCAGATCAATCTTTAGCAGACATACTCTCTATGTTCAGCAGTGATGTCCAAATTTCAAATTAAACGGTATTATTATTGTTTTATATGGAATGACAAGACATATGACAGAGTGGAATGCCCATAGAGTATAATGGGAAATAAAATCTAAACTCATTTTCAGGCAAATCTGAGTGACATAGCAATTTATCCTATACCACAGCTGTTCCTCAAGTAGAGTAGCAGATTGTAAGGTTGAGATTATTTCAGATTGCAGCTGTTTTCTATGGAATGACAGATAAATAATAGAAAGGAATGCCCATAGAGTATAATGGGGAGCAAGATGTGACCTGGAGTCAAAACCATTGGTCATATCAGATTAGTCTTTAGCAGACATACTCTCTATGTCCAGTGGTGATGCCCAAAATTCACATTAAGTGGGATTATTATTGGTTTCTATGGAATGACATACATATGACAGAGTGGAATGCCCATAGAGTATAATGGGAAGCAAGATGTGTCCTGAAGTCAGAACCATTGGTCATATCAGATCAATCTTTAGCAGACATACTCTCTATGTTTGTAAGTGATGTCCAAATTAGACATTAAGTGGGATTATTATTTTTTTCTATGGAATGGCAGATAAATAATAAAAAGGAATGCCCATAGAGTATCATGGGGAGCAAGATGTGACCTGGAGTCAAAACCATTGGTCATGTCAGATCAATCTTTAGCAGACATACTCTCTATGTCCAGTGGTGATGTCCAAAATTCACATTAAGTGGGATTATTATTGGTTTCTATGGAATGACAGATAAATAATAGAAAGGAATGCCCATAGAGTATAATGGGAAGCAAGATGTGTCCTGGAGTCAAAACGATTGGTCCTATCAGATCAATCTTTAGCAGACATATTCTCTATGTCCAGTGGTGATGCCCAAAATTCACATTAAGTGGGATTATTATTGGTTTCTATGGAATTACATACATATGACAGAGTGGAATGCCCATAGAGTATAATGGGAATTAAAATATAATCTCATTTGCAGGCAAATCTAAGTGACATAGCAATTTATCCTTTACCACAGCTGTTCCTCAAGTAGCGTAGCAGATTGTAAGGTTGAGATTATTTGGGATTACAGCTGTTTTCTATGGAATGGCAGATAAATAATAGAAAGGAATCCCCAGAGTATAATGGGAAGCAAGATGTGACCTGGAGTCAAAACCATTGGTCATATCAGATCAGTCTTTAGCAGACATACTCTCTATGTCCAGTGGTGATGTCCAAAATTCAGATTAAGTGGGATTATTATTGGTTTCTATGGAATGACATACATATGACAGAGTGGAATGCCCATAGAGAATAATGGGAAGGAAGGTGTGACCTGGAGTCAGAACCATTGGTCATATCAGATCAATCTTTAGCAGACATACTCTCTATGTTTGTTAGTGATGTCCAAATTAGACATTAAGTGGGATTATTATTTTTTTCTATAGAATGACAGATAAATAATAAAAAGGAATGCCCATAGAGTATCATGGGGAGCAAGATGTGACCTGGAGTCAAAACCATTGGTCATATCACATAAATTTTTAGCAGACATACCCTCTATGTCCAGTGGTGATGTCCAAAATTCACATTAAGTGGGATTATTATTGGTTTCTATGGAATGACAGATAAATAATAGAAAGGAATGCCCATAGAGTATAATGGGAAGCAAGATGTGTCCTGAAGTCAAAACGATTGATCCCATCAGATCAATCTTTAGCAGACATATTCTCTATGTCCAGTGGTGATGCCCAAAATTCACATTAAGTGGGATTATTATTGGTTTCTATGGAATGACATACATATGACAGAGTGGAATGCCCATAGAGTATAATGGGAAGCAAGATGTGTCCTGGAGTCAAAAACCATTGCTCATATCAGATCAATCTTTAGCAGACATACACTCTATGTCCAGTGGTGATGCCCAAAATTCACATTAAGTGGGATTATTATTGGTTTCTATGGAATTACATACATATGACAGAGTGGAATGCCCATAGAGTATAATGGGAATTAAAATATAATCTCATTTGCAGGCAAATCTAAGTGACATAGCAATTTATCCTTTACCACAGCTGTTCCTCAAGTAGAGTAGCAGATTGTAAGGTTGAGATTATTTGGGATTACAGCTGTTTTCTATGGAATGGCAGATAAATAATAGAAAGGAATCCCCATAGAGTATAATGGGAAGCAAGATGTGACCTGGAGTCAAAACCATTGGTCATATCAGATCAGTCTTTAGCAGACATACTCTCTATGTCCAGTGGTGATGTCCAAAATTCAGATTAAG
Source organism: Lithobates pipiens (assembly GCF_037356315.1). Taxonomy (NCBI): domain Eukaryota; kingdom Metazoa; phylum Chordata; class Amphibia; order Anura; family Ranidae; genus Lithobates; species Lithobates pipiens. The sequence goes on from NW_027507787.1 coordinate 110,470,654, forward strand.
TGGGATTATTATTGGTTTCTATGGAATGACATACATATGACAGAGTGGAAGGCCCATAGAGAATAATGGGAAGCAAGATGTGACCTGGAGTCGGAACCATTGGTCATATCAGATCAATCTTTAGCAGACATACTCTCTATGTTCAGCAGTGATGTCCAAATTTCAAATTAAACGGTATTATTATTGTTTTATATGGAATGACAAGACATATGACAGAGTGGAATGCCCATAGAGTATAATGGGAAATAAAATCTAAACTCATTTTCAGGCAAATCTGAGTGACATAGCAATTTATCCTATACCACAGCTGTTCCTCAAGTAGAGTAGCAGATTGTAAGGTTGAGATTATTTCAGATTGCAGCTGTTTTCTATGGAATGACAGATAAATAATAGAAAGGAATGCCCATAGAGTATAATGGGGAGCAAGATGGGACCTGGAGTCAAAACCATTGGTCATATCAGATTAGTCTTTAGCAGACATACTCTCTATGTCCAGTGGTGATGCCCAAAATTCACATTAAGTGGGATTATTATTGGTTTCTATGGAATGACATACATATGACAGAGTGGAATGCCCATAGAGTATAATGGGAAGCAAGATGTGTCCTGAAGTCAGAACCATTGGACATATCAGATCAATCTTTAGCAGACATACTCTCTATGTTTGTAAGTGATGTCCAAATTAGACATTAAGTGGGATTATTATTTTTTTCTATGGAATGGCAGATAAATAATAAAAAGGAATGCCCATAGAGTATCATGGGGAGCAAGATGTGACCTGGAGTCAAAACCATTGGTCATGTCAGATCAATCTTTAGCAGACATACTCTCTATGTCCAGTGGTGATGTCCAAAATTCACATTAAGTGGGATTATTATTGGTTTCTATGGAATGACAGATAAATAATAGAAAGGAATGCCCATAGAGTATAATGGGAAGCAAGATGTGTCCTGGAGTCAAAACGATTGGTCCTATCAGATCAATCTTTAGCAGACATATTCTCTATGTCCAGTGGTGATGCCCAAAATTCACATTAAGTGGGATTATTATTGGTTTCTATGGAATTACATACATATGACAGAGTGGAATGCCCATAGAGTATAATGGGAATTAAAATATAATCTCATTTGCAGGCAAATCTAAGTGACATAGCAATTTATCCTTTACCACAGCTGTTCCTCAAGTAGCGTAGCAGATTGTAAGGTTGAGATTATTTGGGATTACAGCTGTTTTCTATGGAATGGCAGATAAATAATAGAAAGGAATCCCCATAGAGTATAATGGGAAGCAAGATGTGACCTGGAGTCAAAACCATTGGTCATATCAGATCAGTCTTTAGCAGACATACTCTCTATGTCCAGTGGTGATGTCCAAAATTCAGATTAAGTGGGATTATTATTGGTTTCTATGGAATGACATACATATGACAGAGTGGAATGCCCATAGAGAATAATGGGAAGGAAGGTGTGACCTGGAGTCAGAACCATTGGTCATATCAGATCAATCTTTAGCAGACATACTCTCTATGTTTGTTAGTGATGTCCAAATTAGACATTAAGTGGGATTATTATTTTTTTCTATAGAATGACAGATAAATAATAAAACGGAATGCCCATAGAGTATCATGGGGAGCAAGATGTGACCTGGAGTCAAAACCATTGGTCATATCACATAAATTTTTAGCAGACATACCCTCTATGTCCAGTGGTGATGTCCAAAATTCACATTAAGTGGGATTATTATTGGTTTCTATGGAATGACAGATAAATAATAGAAAGGAATGCCCATAGAGTATAATGGGAAGCAAGATGTGTCCTGGAGTCAAAACGATTGGTCCCATCAGATCAATCTTTAGCAGACATATTCTCTATGTCCAGTGGTGATGCCCAAAATTCACATTAAGTGGGATTATTATTGGTTTCTATGGAATGACATACATATGACAGAGTGGAATGCCCATAGAGTATAATGGGAAGCAAGATGTGTCCTGGAGTCAAAAACCATTGCTCATATCAGATCAATCTTTAGCAGACATACACTCTATGTCCAGTGGTGATGCCCAAAATTCACATTAAGTGGGATTATTATTGGTTTCTATGGAATTACATACATATGACAGAGTGGAATGCCCATAGAGTATAATGGGAATTAAAATATAATCTCATTTGCAGGCAAATCTAAGTGACATAGCAATTTATCCTTTACCACAGCTGTTCCTCAAGTAGAGTAGCAGATTGTAAGGTTGAGATTATTTGGGATTACAGCTGTTTTCTATGAAATGGCAGATAAATAATAGAAAGGAATCCCCATAGAGTATAATGGGAAGCAAGATGTGACCTGGAGTCAAAACCATTGGTCATATCAGATCAGTCTTTAGCAGACATACTCTCTCAGTGGTGATGTCCAAAATTCAGATTAAGTGGGATTATTATTGGTTTCTATGGAATGACATACATATGACAGAGTGGAATGCCCATAGAGAATAATGGGAAGGAAGGTGTGACCTGGAGTCAGAACCATTGGTCATATCAGATCAATCTTTAGCAGACATACTCTCTATGTTTGTTAGTGATGTCCAAATTAGACATTAAGTGGGATTATTATTTTTTTCTATAGAATGACAGATAAATAATAAAAAGGAATGCCCATAGAGTATCATGGGGAGCAAGATGTGACCTGGAGTCAAAACTATTGGTCATATCACATAAATTTTTAGCAGACATACCCTCTATGTCCAGTGGTGATGTCCAAAATTCACATTAAGTGGGATTATTATTGGTTTCTATGGAATGACAGATAAATAATAGAAAGGAATGCCCATAGAGTATAATGGGAAGCAAGATGTGTCCTGGAGTCAAAACGATTGGTCCCATCAGATCAATCTTTAGCAGACATATTCTCTATGTCCAGTGGTGATGCCCAAAATTCACATTAAGTGGGATTATTATTGGTTTCTATGGAATGACATACATATGACAGAGTGGAATGCCCATAGAGTATAATGGGAAGCAAGATGTGTCCTGGAGTCAAAAACCATTGCTCATATCAGATCAATCTTTAGCAGACATACCCTCTATGTCCAGTGGTGATGCCCAAAATTCAGATTAAGTGGGATTATTATTGGTTTCTATGGAATGACATACATATGACAGAGTGGAAGGCCCATAGAGAATAATGGGAAGCAAGATGTGACCTGGAGTCGGAACCATTGGTCATATCAGATCAATCTTTAGCAGACATACTCTCTATGTTCAGCAGTGATGTCCAAATTTCAAATTAAACGGTATTATTATTGTTTTATATGGAATGACAAGACATATGACAGAGTGGAATGCCCATAGAGTATAATGGGAAATAAAATCTAAACTCATTTTCAGGCAAATCTGAGTTACATAGCAATTTATCCTATACCACAGCTGTTCCTCAAGTAGAGTAGCAGATTGTAAGGTTGAGATTATTTCAGATTGCAGCTGTTTTCTATGGAATGACAGATAAATAATAGAAAGGAATGCCCATAGAGTATAATGGGAAGCAAGATCTGGAGTCAAAACCATTGGTCATATCAGATCATTCTTTAGCAGACATACCCTCTATGTCCAGTGGTGTTGTCCAAAATTCACATTAAGTGGGATTATTATCGGTTTCTATGGAATGACAGATAAATAATAGAAAGGAATGCCCATAGAGTATAATGGGAAGCAAGGTGTGACCTGGAGTCAGAACCATTGGTCATATCACATCAATCTTTAGCAGACATGCCCTCTATGTCCAGTGGTGATGTCCAAAATTCACATTAAGTGGGATTATTATTGGTTTCTATGGAATGACATACATATGACAGAGTGGAATGCCCATAGAGTATAATGGGAAGCAAGATGTGACCTGGAGTCAACACCATTGGTCATATCAGATCATTCTTTAGCAGACATAGTCTCTATGTCCAGTGGTGATGTCCAAAATTCACATTAAGTGGGATTATTATTGGTTTCTATGGAATGACAAACATATGACAGAGTGGAATGCCCATAGAATATAATGGGAAGCAAGGTGTGACCTGGAGTCAGAACCATTGGTCATATCAGATCAATCTTTAGCAGACATACTCTCTACGTTCAGCAGTGATGTCCAAATTTGACATTAAACGAGATTATTATTGTTTTATATGGAATGACAAGACATTTGACAGAGTGGAATGCCCATAGAATATAATGGGAAGTAAAATATAATCTCATTTGCAGGCAAATCTGAGAGACATAGCATTTTCACCTTTCCCACAGCTGTTCCTCAAGTAGAGTAGCAGTTTGTAAGGTTGAGATTATTTGGGATTACAGCTGTTTTCTATGGAATGACAGATAAATGATGGAAAGGAATGCCCATAGAGTAGAATGGGAACCAAGATGTGACCTGGAGTCAAAATCTTTCAGCATACCAAATAAATCCTTAGCAAATATAGTATCCAAGTTTAGTGGCACGATTTTAAATCAAGTGTGTATGGATTTTAATTGTTTTATAAGGAATGAAAGAAGAAAATGCCCACAGAGCAGCCCTCAAAAATTACACTCGCCTGCTCACATTTTGCGAGTGGATTTTGAGGGCTGGCAGATGTGGGCTGCCTGGGGGGCCAGCACCACCAGTGGCGGCCCACCCATAGGGGGCGCCTGGGCGCCGCCCCCCTCCCCCTAGGTGTAAAAAAGAAATAAAGTCAAAAAAAAAAAAAAAGTTAAAAAAAAAGTCAAAAAAAAAAAAAACGGGCCCTTTAAGACATTTAAAAAAAAAAATGTCATTTAACAATTTAACATAGTGTACTGTGGCGCCGGTCATGAAGCGCCATGGATGCAATCTTGTGATTGCATCGACGTGGCGCTTCATTTGCGGGTTAAAAACCCGCCTTGCGGCGCACAGCAGAACGCCGACTAGCTTCCGCCCGTAAAATCATTGTGATTCTACGGGCGGGAGCATTGTCAATCTTAGACAGGCAGGTCACTTCCGGCTTTCGGCTGCTTCACGAAACCCGGAAGTGACGTTGGCAGCTCCGTTCCTCAGCCCGAGCGGAGCTGCAAGACAGTGAGGCAGGAGGTGAGTCACCGCATAAAGGCTTTCTAGTTTCTACTTTGTTGAGAATGTTCATGCATTTAGCTGAATGAATGGAAAAAAAGCTTTCACAGCCAGAAAGCTTTCCCCAGGCCAGGCGACTTTTGCCGTGGCCAATCAGAGAATGAGCTCTGAAGGGGGAACTCCACGCCAAATTTCTGAAAAAAAAGGGTTAAAATATTTTATTGCACAGCTCCGGGGGTCTTCCGTCTTCGGGGGTCTTCTCGCCGGACTCCTCCGCTATCTTCTTGTAGCTCTTTTGCTAGCGGAGGAGCCCGGCTTTCTTCCTCGCCGCCGGCCTCTTCTTCCGACTTCGGGGGTCTTGTCGGGTAGCGTGCTCGGATAAGGGTCTGGTGTGGATCTGGGGGGGACCCCCACGCCGCTTTTTCGGCGTAGGGGGTTCCCCTTGGAATCCATACCAGACCTAAGGGCCTGGTATGCTCTCGGAGGGGGAACCCACGTCAATTTTTTTTTCAGAAATTTGGCGTGGAGTTCCCCCTTCAGAGCTCATTCTCTGATTGGCCACGGCAAAAGTCGCCTGGCCTGGGGAAAGCTTTCTGGCTGTGAAAGCTTTTTTTCCATTCATTCAGCTAAATGCATGAACATTCTCAACAAAGTAGAAACTAGAAAGCCTTTTTGCGGTGACTCACCTCCTGCCTCACTGTCTTGCAGCTCCGCCCGGGCTGAGGAACGGAGCTGCCGACGTCACTTCCGGGTTTCGTGAAGCAGCCGAAAGCCGGAAGTGACCTGCCTGTCTAAGATTGACAATGCTCCCGCCCGTAGAATCACAATGATTTTACGGGCGGAAGCTAGTCGGCGTTCTGCAGAGCGCCGCAAGGCGGGTTTTTAACCCGCAAATGAAGCGCCATGGATGCAATCTTGTGATTGCATCGACGTGGCGCTTCTCATAGTGCACTGTGACCGGCGCCACAGTACACTATGTTAAATTGTTAAATGACATATTTTTTTTTTTAAATGTCTTAAAGGGCCCGTTTTTTTTATTTTATTTATTTTTTACTTTTTTTTTTTTACACCTAGGGGGAAGGGGGGGCGGCGCCCGGGCGCCCCCTATGGGCGGGCCGCCACTGGTGGTGCTGGCCCCCCCAGGCAGCCCACATCTGCCATCCCTCAAAATCAACTCGCAAAATGTGAGCAGGCGAGTGTAATTTTTGAGGGCTGCTCTGTGGGCATTTTCTTCTTTCATTCCTTATAAAACAATTAAAATCCATACACACTCGATTTAAAATCGTGCCACTAAACTTGGATACTATATTTGCTAAGGATTTATTTGGTATGCTGAAAGATTTTGACTCCAGGTCACATCTTGGTTCCCATTCTACTCTATGGGCATTCCTTTCCATCATTTATCTGTCATTCCATAGAAAACAGCTGTAATCCCAAATAATCTCAACCTTACAAACTGCTACTCTACTTGAGGAACAGCTGTGGGAAAGGTGAAAATGCTATGTCTCTCAGATTTGCCTGCAAATGAGATTATATTTTACTTCTCATTATATTCTATGGGCATTCCACTCTGTCATATGTCTTGTCATTCCATATAAAACAATAATAATCCCGTTTAATTTGAAATTTGGACATCACTGCTGAACATAGAGAGTATGTCTGCTAAAGACTGATCTGATATGACCAATGGTTCTGACTCCAGGTCACATCTTGCTTCCCATTATACTCTATGGGCATTCCTTTCTATTATTTATCTGTCATTCCATAGAAACCAATAATAATCCCACTTAATCCGAATTTTGGACATCACCACTGGACATGGAGGGTATGTCTGCTAAAAATTGATGGGATATGACCAATGGTTCTGACTCCAGGTCACACCTTGCTTCCCATTATACTCTATGGGCATTCCACTCTGTCATATGTATGTCATTCCATAGAAACCAATAATAATCCCACTTAATGTGAATTTTGGACATCACCACTGGACATAGGGAGCATGTCTGCTAAAGATTGATCAGATATGACCAATGGTTTTGACTCCAGGACACATCTTGCTCTCCATGATACTCTATGGGCATTCCTTTTTATTATTTATCTGTCATTCTATAGAAAAAAATAATAATCCCACGTAATGTCTAATTTGGACATCACTAACAAACATAGAGAGTATGTCTGCTAAAGATTGATGTGATATGACCAATGGTTCTGACTCCAGGTCACATCTTGCTTCCCATTATTCTCTATGGGCATTCCACTCTGTCATATGTATGTCATTCCATAGAAACCAATAATAATCCCACTTAATCTGAATTTTGGACATCACCACTGGACATAGAGAGTATGTCTGCTAAAGACTGATCTGATATGACCAATGGTTTTGACTCCAGGTCACATCTTGCTTCCCATTATACTCCAGGAGTTGACAAATTTGCTTGGAATCTAGGAGCCAGCTAAAAAAGTTAGGAGCCAGGTCCGTGACGGCGATCTGGACCTGTCCCTGGCCTGACATGGAGACGAGTGAGGGGAAGATAGCCCCCAGCCCCCCACATATGAGATCACCTCTCATTGGACACACCGCTCGAGTGCTAAATGGCCGCTGTGATTGGTCATTTAGCATGATCTGTGATTGGCTGTATCCAAGGGACACGGCCAACACAGAACTTCCCCGATGCTCGCCTACGGCAGCTTGCAGAGGGGAAGTAAACAGGAGGATGTCTAGGGATGCCCTCCCGGCAATTGGTGTCCGCGCTGTAGACATCTTTCGTCTATAGCGCGGGCATGAAGTGGTTAACAAAAGAATGTGACTATTATTTCCGACATATTCCCGCTCATTTACTGCCATTTCCCTGCTAAGGGTTCGATCAGGTCCGGCTGAAAAACTGACAGGTGAACCTGATCAGACAGCCCTTGTGAAAGGGGTCAAGCAGGGAGGATTACAAATAATATTTTTTTTTTCCTTAATTAAAATTATTTTTTTTTTTACTTTTACAAAAAAAAAAAAAAATAAATTACAAAAAAAAAAAAATATATATATATATATATATATATATATATATATATATATAAAATTAAATTAATAAATAAATTAATACATTTAATAATATATATATAATATAATGAGAAGCCATTTACCAGCCACCACACTCACCGTTGGGCAAAAAACAGGCAGGGGAGCTTCACTCCATTAGGAATTAGCATTATTGGAATAGGGTGTAATTTCTACATCCACCACAAGATGGCGCCAGACTACCGAAAGATTTTAGAAGGCCGCAAAGCCGCGGCCTCAATTACTGGCCGGCGCGGCCCGATGGAATTGCGCGGCGGAGTTCGGGGTCCAAATGGAGACAGGATACCCCAGCAGCATTGCCCCAGTCGCCAGGACACGAAATCTAGGCGCAAATGCGACCTGGCGACCGGGGTTTGTCGAGCCCTGTTATACTCTATGGCCATTCCTTTCTATTATTTATCTGTCATTCCATAGAAAACAGCTGTAATCCCAAATAATCTCAACCTTACAATCTGCTACTCTACTTGAGGAACAGCTGTGGTAAAGGATAAATTGCTACATTCCACTCTGTCATATGTCTTGTCATTCCATATAAAACAATAATAATCCCGTTTAATTTGAAATTTGGACATCACAACTGGACATAGAGAGTATGTCTGCTAAAGATTGATCTGATATGACCAATGGTTTTGACTCCAGGTCACATCTTGCTTCCCATTATACTCTATGGGCATTCCTTTCTATTATTTATCTGTCATTCCATAGAAACCAATAATAATCCCACTTAATGTGAATTTTGGACATCACCACTGGACATAGAAGGGTATGTCTGCTAAAGATTGATGTGATATGACCAATGGTTCTGACTCCAGGCCACACCTTGCTTCCCATTATACTCTATGGGCATTCCTTTCTATTATTTATCTGTCATTCCATAGAAACCGATAATAATCCCACTTAATGTGAATTTTGGACAACACCACTGGACATAGAGGGTATGTCTGCTAAAGAATGATCTGATATGACCAATGGTTTTGACTCCAGGTCACATCTTGCTTCCCATTATACTCTATGGGCATTCCTTTCTATTATTTATCTGTCATTCCATAGAAAACAGCTGTAATCTGAAATAATCTCAACCTTACAATCTGCTACTCTACTTGAGGAACAGCTGTGGTAAAGGATAAATTGCTATGTCAATCAGATTTGCCTGAAAATGAGTTTAGATTTTATTTCCCATTATACTCTATAGGCATTCCACTCTGTCATATGTCTTGTCATTCCATATAAAACAATAATAATACAATAATAATAATTTGAAATTTGGACATCACTGCTGAACATAGAGGGTATGTCTGCTAAAGATTGATCTCATATGACCAATGGTTCTGACTCCAGGTCACATCTTGCTTCCCATTATACTCTATGGGCATTCCACTCTGTCATATGTATGTAATTCCATAGAAACCAATAATAATCCCACTTAATGTGAATTTTGGGCATCACCACTGGACATAGAGGGTATGTCTGCTAAAAATTGATGTGATATGACCAATGGTTCTGACTCCAGGTCACATCTTGCTTCCCATTATTCTCTATGGGCATTCCACTCTGTCATATGTATGTCATTCCATAGAAACCAATAATAATCCCACTTAATCTGAATTTTGGGCATCACAACTGGACATAGAGAATATGTCTGCTAAAGATTGATCTGATAGGACCAATCGTTTTGACTCCAGGACACATCTTGCTTCCCATTATACTCTATGGGCATTCCTTTCTATTATTTATCTGTCATTCCATAGAAACCAATAATAATCCCACTTAATGTGAATTTTGGACATCACCACTGGACATAGAGAGTATGTCTGCTAAAGATTGATCTGATATGACCAATGGTTCTGACTCCAGGTCACATCTTGCTTCCCATTATTCTCTATGGGCATTCCACTCTGTCATATGTATGTCATTCCATAGAAACCAATAATAATCCCACTTAATCTGAATTTTGGGCATCACAACTGGACATAGAGAATATGTCTGCTAAAGATTGATCTGATATGACCAATGGTTCTGACTCCAGGTCACATCTTGCTTCCCATTATTCTCTATGGGCATTCCACTCTGTCATATGTATGTCATTCCATAGAAACCAATAATAATCCCACTTAATCTGAATTTTGGACATCACCACTGGACATAGAGAGTATGTCTGCTAAAGACTGATCTGATATGACCAATGGTTTTGACTCCAGGTCACATCTTGCTTCCCATTATACTCTATGGGCATTCCTTTCTATTATTTATCTGTCATTCCATAGAAAACAGCTGTAATCCCAAATAATCTCAACCTTACAATCTGCTACTCTACTTGAGGAACAGCTGTGGTAAAGGATAAATTGCTATGTCACTCAGATTTGCCTGAAAATGAGTTTAGATTTTATTTCCCATTATACTCTATGGGCATTCCACTCTGTCATATGTCTTGTCATTCCATATAAAACAATAATAATCCCGTTTAATTTGAAATTTGGACATCACTGCTGAACATAGAGAGTATGTCTGCTAAAGATTGATCTGATATGACCAATGGTTCTGACTCCAGGTCACATCTTGCTTCCCATTATTCTCTATGGGCATTCCACTCTGTCATATGTATGTCATTCCATAGAAACCAATAATAATCCCACTTAATCTGAATTTTGGACATCACCACTGGACATAGAGAGTATGTCTGCTAAAGACTGATCTGATATGACCAATGGTTTTGACTCCAGGTCACATCTTGCTTCCCATTATACTCTATGGGCATTCCTTTCTATTATTTATCTGTCATTCCATAGAAAACAGCTGTAATCCCAAATAATCTCAACCTTACAATCTGCTACTCTACTTGAGGAACAGCTGTGGTAAAGGATAAATTGCTATGTCACTCAGATTTGCCTGAAAATGAGTTTAGATTTTATTTCCCATTATACTCTATGGGCATTCCACTCTGTCATATGTCTTGTCATTCCATATAAAACAATAATAATCCCGTTTAATTTGAAATTTGGACATCACTGCTGAACATAGAGAGTATGTCTGCTAAAGATTGATCTGATATGACCAATGGTTCTGACTCCAGGTCACATCTTGCTTCCCATTATACTCTATGGGCATTCCACTCTGTCATATGTTTGTCATTCCATAGAAACCAATAATAATCCCACTTAATCTGAATTTTGGGCATCACAACTGGACATAGAGAGTATGTCTGCTAAAGAATGATCTGATATGACCAATGGTTTTGACTCCAGGACACACCTTGCTTCCCATTTTACTCTATGGGCATTCCACTCTGTCATATGTTTGTAATTCAATATAAAACAGCCGTAATCCCAAATAATCCCAATCTTACAATCTTCTACTCTACTTGAGGAACAGCTGTGGTAAAGGATAAATTGCTATGTCACTCAGATTTGCTTGCAAATGAGTTTATATTTTACTTCCCATTATACTCTATGGGCATTCCACTCTGTCATTTACCTTTGTTATGCCATAAAAAACAACATTAATCCCATCTAATCTCAATATTAAACATGGCCACTGATATTTAAAAGTAGGTCTTTAAAAAAAAAAAAACATTTATATGTCAAAAGAGTCTGTCACAAACTGAATTTTTTTCCCATTATTCTCTATGGGCATTCCACTTTGTTCCATTATTCTCTATGGGCATTCCATCTCCCTGTTAAAGTCTATGGGCATTCCATTCTGTCATTCCTTTTAGTATGTCCCTATAGCTGACAACACTAGTAATTTGAAAACAGCCCACCGTCATACTGCAATGCCACAGTCGGAAAGATTACCCCATCCAAAGAGAAATGTGTGAATGGGGGGGGGGGGGCGCTTTTCCCTCCTTCAACCTGCATATTAAAGTAAAAAAAAAAGCAAAAAACAAAAAAAACAAAAAAAAAACACCACGTGTATGGCTTGAATAAAACAATGCGAAAAAACACAAATGGACAGTCACTTGCACCGTATAGTTTCTGGTAGTTCTAAAGAAGGTTGTAAAATCACATTGTACAGTGTATGGCAAGCTTAAATGTGCTAACAATACAGAAAAACTACAGAATGCAAGATGTTTGCATTAAAGATCACATACTACACAATATAGAGTATACAGCAGTATGCTCTACCCTTGCATTCTAAGTATAAAACATTGAAAAATAAACAAGGAAGAAGAAACCCTGCAAACCAACTTTCCAGATAAATCCCTCATTCACCAATAGCCAGCATCACGCAAGTTTACAAAAGCGGCAAACTGCACTTCAAAAATAAGCCCACATGTCACCTCTCTAGTGACTGACAAACTTCACAACATGAAAGTGGTGTACATACCTGAATGTGACTTGATATTCACTTCTTCCAACGTACTGGGTGATCTGGTCACAGACTCTGATAAATTCAATCCACTCTAGATAAAATCCAAAATGGAAAATAAGAAACAGCACAGAGTCACCTGGGTTTAAAAGTCCAAAACGTGTCCTGATAGGAGGATACAAGATTGTAACAAGTTAAGGTTCACTGTCTGGTCACAAGCAAAGGCCAGTGCTCCAAATTTTAAAAACATGCTGCCAATCTCTTGTCTGAAAAACTGGCATCCTGGGAGACAGAAGAAAGCTTTTGCAAGCAAAAGCTATACATAAAAAAAAAGGTAAGGGTTTTCCCTTGGATAGTTTTTCCTTCATAAGCTATAAGGCTTGATTCACACCTATGCATTTTTTGTGCTTTTTGCATTCTGCAGATTTTCACCACAGCCCACTTAACATGTTTTCATATGGAACATGTTCTGTAGTACAAATCTCCAAAATGCACAGGCGTGAATCCAGCCTAAGGCCTCATGCACACGAGACGCAGGTGAAAACTCTGCTCAAAAAAAGCTGAAACGCGTGTTTAGAAACGAGCGTTTTGCCGCGTTTGCATGCTGCGTTTAGACGCGTTTAGCCGCGTTTGCGTTTTTTAAGTGTTTATAAAGATAACATCATGTAGACCCTCCCCAAGCTCTCAAAGCAAGTTTTTTTTAACTATTTCTGCTATTTTGATCAGAGTGAGCAGCATAGAGAGCAGTTGTACACTTGCATTTGCCTCTCTTTCTGTGGTATATATTTTGAAATGGATCCCATATTGAATATATGTCAGGAAATGATGTTGCTCTTGATGAGACAGCAACGTCGTTGCAAATTTCGTGAGAGGTCCAGAGTCAGAGCTCGACGATATTGGACCCATCAGTTGATGGGACAGCGAATGTCCGTTGGATATTTCACAAACATGTATGTGCAGCTGCGTACCTACCCCGACAAGTTTTTTAATTTTAGCCGGATGTCCATTGTCACATTTGATCTGCTCTTAGAAAAAGTACGACCTGGTCTGACATTCGTGGACACCAATATGAGAAACAGTGTGTCACCAGAGGAACGTCTGTTGCTAACGATCAGGTATGTGTATATATTTATAAAATATATTTATCTATAGATGTACAGATTAATTTTTTTCTCTGTCCTTTATTTAAAAAAAAATAATGTCTATTTATAGCAAATTATCCAATTTTTTAAAATATCTAAAATTTTCTTGTGGCAATTTTTAACATGTTTTCATTATTTCTAATATAAAACAATATCAAAATTGTTAATTATTTATTTTTTAATCTTAATATATGTTTTTATTCATTTTTTCTAGTTTCAAATTGTTTTATTTAAAAGCAAATCTATGTTAATTAGATTTTTTATAATTGTTTTAAATTTATTTGGCCAATTTTTTAATATATTTTTATCGTGAAATATGTACTGATTAATATATTTTAATTCTTTGCTGCTGTATATGGTAATATAATATTTTTAATGCCTTATTAAAATATCCAGAATCCTAACCCAAACCATTCATCCTAACCCTAACACTAACCACTAACCCTAACCCCTAACACTAACCCTACCCCTAACAGCTAACCCTATCCCTTACACTAACCTAACCCTAAACAACCCTAACCCTAATCCAACCCTTAATCCTAAACAATAACCCTAACCCTAATGGATAACCACTTACCATAACACCCAACCCTAATGACCAAATTACATTGTCGCAGATGGTCACAGTTGACTTTGAGGCCATGCATCTCTGAAGCAGAAAAGTGCATGACATTTTGCGACCCGACTTTGGGGCCCCCTATCTCGGGGTCACTTGGAGATAGGAACCCCAAATATGTTGTAGTGCTAGTACCACTGTGTCTGCATACCGAATTTGGGGTTCCTGGCAATAATTGGCCCCAAGATATGGGCCCCCAAAGTCGGGTCGCAAAATGTCATTCTCTTTTTTTTAACAATCAGGAGTGCTTTATTGAACTTCATCATAATACAGAATCCGCAAACAAGGTATACAGGTAACAGTGTACAAAGGTCATCATAGCAATCATAATGAACAATAAGACTGTGTGAACATAAGGATACCCATTGCTGTGATATAGCCCGGTGGGGAGAGAAGAGGATGGGGGGGACAGAGGAAAACAAGGGAAGGGGGAGGATGATGGGGAACAAGGAGGGGGGGAAGGGAGGAGGAGGAAAACAGGGGAAAAGCGCAAAAAAACATCAGAGGGAATAAGAAAGTGTGAAGGGAGGGATCTTGTCATTCCTAGTCTACTATCCAAGGGTAGGCCCAATCCATGGGGACCATACCTTGTCGAACTTCCAAGGACAGCCCCTGCTCATATATGTCAATTTGTACATGGGTAGCACAGCATTTATTTTATTCTCCCATGCAGACACCCTAGGTGGAGCTAGGGATGTCCATCGCACCAGAATCTCCCTCTTAGCATAAAAACAGAGTATAGAGATAAATATCCTACTGTGATGTGGCCTCTGAGCATCTTCCTGTACCCCCAAGAGAGCAAGCTCCGGTGACCTGGGGACTGACAACTCCATACGAACATTCATATGTTCAAACACCCCTTCCCAGAAAGTCGCCAGATTCGGGCACTCCCAGAACATATGGATAAACGTGCCAAGATACGCTCTACAGCGGGGGCAATGCGGGTCCTTGTCAGTATACATTCTCGACAATCTGACTGGAGTAAAATACACTCTGTGAAGAAATTTAAGCTGGATCAATTTGTCACCCGCTGCTATCATCACCCTGGGACCATAAGTTAGACAGTCTTCCCAATCCTCCCTAGTGAGTGTCGGGATGTCACTTCGCCACTCCTCCCACACCCGGGCCAGTCTGGGAATGTCCTTTGGCAATAGGGTGTTGTACAATGCTGAGAGGGGCTTTCGCAGGTCACTATCAGACAGGAGGTCCTCCACTGGGTCCAATTGGAGCAGGGGGGGGAGTCGGGAACTGGGCCCTGGCAGCATGACGCAATTGAATGTAACGAAAGCACATCCAACCCGGAAGGTCATATTTCCCAGATAAGTGTGTATATGTCAGTAGGGCGCCGGTAAGCATGATATCCCGAAGAGTCGCTATCCCGTACCTAGCCCACACCCGATGGTCCGGAACCATACGGAAGTGGTGCAAGGCGGGGTTGCCCCAATGCGGCTGAGCAGGAGACCGGTCGGCACTCGAAAAACGACGCCTAGCCATAACCCATGCCTTCAGTGTAGCCTTCGTCGGAATTGGGAGATCAGAGTAAGCCCTAACCCCCCTATATACCAGATCTTGAAGATCCCGTCTCGTGCCCACCCGTGCTGCCTCCACATTCACCGCGGCATTAGACTGGCTCCCCTCCAACCACCAATAAGCTGTAACTAGCATTGCTGCCCAATAATAGATCCGCACATCTGGGAGGGAAAGCCCCCCCAAATGAGTGGGAAGGCGCAATGTGGCCCTAGCCAGGCGTGGAGACGCACCATTCCACAAAAAGGAGGTAAGGTACCCATCCAGTTCACGGAAAAAAGAGGCCTGAACCCACACCGGACTGTTTATAAACATATAGATAAGTTTGGGCAGCACCATCATCTTAAAAATGCT
Source organism: Lithobates pipiens (assembly GCF_037356315.1). Lineage (NCBI taxonomy): Eukaryota > Metazoa > Chordata > Amphibia > Anura > Ranidae > Lithobates > Lithobates pipiens. The sequence continues at coordinate 110,486,723 of NW_027507787.1, forward strand.
GACACAACCCAAAAGGTTTAGAGGTAACCCAGCCCAAGACTGAAACCAGTCCTTAACAAAGCGAAGCAGGGGGGATATATTGAGTCGGTAGTATTGGGCGGGGTCTCTGGATACCAACACCCCCAGATATTTAAAGGAGGATACCCACTCCAGTGGACCGGAGATTGATCCATGACAGTCCCCTCCATCCAAGGGAAGTAGACTGGACTTAGACCAGTTAATACGGATACCGGAATGAACTCCAAATTGATAGAATATTCTCAGGGCAGCTGCTAAGGAGGGACCAGCATCCCTCAGGTATAGTAGAGCGTTGTCCTCATACAGCGATATCTTTTCTTCCACTCCGCCCACCACCAACCCCCGGACGCCCGGGGACATCCTGATAAAAATTGCCAGAGGCTCTATAGCAAAAGCAAAAAGCCCCGGGGACAGGAGACATCCCAGGCGTGTGCCCCTGTGGAGTGGGAATAGATCCAAAAGCCTGTCGTTAGTGTGCACCCTAGCCCTGGGCGCCAGATAGAGCAATTGTAACCAACGCAGAAACCCTGGGCCAAACCCAAAACAACGAAGAGGTGTCCCTACTCCACAGAGTCGAATGCTTTTTCTGCGTCAAGTGACGCCACCACCCGGGAGCCACTATTATCATGCGTGGTTGACAGGTTAAGAAAAAGGCAACGTATATTGATGTCTGTACCTTTACCTGGCATAAAACCAGTCTGATCGGCATGGATCAGCTTTGAGATGATCGACCTGAGTCGAGTAGCTAGAATTTTTGCTAATATTTTGGCATCTACGTTCAGTAGAGAAATGGGTCTGTATGAGGAACACTCCTGCGGGTCCTTACCTGGTTTGGAGATAAGGACGACAACCGCCTCTTCCATGGACTCAGGGAGGGCCTCTGCCATCCCAAGGCCCAAGAACAAGGCAGTGAGTTTTGGGGCAAGGAGCTCCATATTTTGTACATCAAATTCAGAGGGCAGCCCATCCATTCCCGGAGTCTTGCCTGACTGAAGGGCCCCAATCGCCACCTGCACCTACTCCAACTTGATGTCACCATCCAACATATCCCTGTCCGTCTCAGATAACATAGGGAAGGGGACCTGCTGTAAATAATTCCTCAACTCCGCCGGAGTGGAGCTGGCGCGAGAGGCATAGACCCCCTGAAAAAATTTGAGAAACCGGCAATTAATGTCTGTAGGGGAAGACAGTAGTTCCCCAGTAGCGCCCCGAATCTGAGCAATATGCGTGGATCCAATCCAACCAGGCAAGCAACCTCCCATTTCTATCTCCAAATTCAAACATCCGCTGCCTAGCGTGTAACATAGATTTTTTAGTCTGCTCCACCCTATACAACGAGAGCCCCCACAACGTACTCTGCCACGTCAGGTAAGTGGAGTCACTGGGGTCCAGAATATAGGCCGCCTCCCGTTTCCCAGCCTCCTCCTCCCGCTCCCGTAGGTATCGCTCAGCCTCCCTCTGTATATGAGAAATATGAGAGATGAAAGCCCCCCTCACCCAGGCCTTAAAGGGATCCCATGCATTCGGCACAGATGTCGAATCCCCGTTGCCAGTCCAATACTGACAGAGCGCCTCAGTCATTGGTTCTTTCAACCTGTCATCCGTCGCCCAGAAACCCGACAAGCGCCAGAGTCTCAGTCCGGAAGGTCTGTCCGGAGATATAGTTAGGCATAGTGGGGAGTGATCAGAGATACCCCTGGGTAGGTGCCGGACTTCCTGTGCCCATACAAGCGCCCCAGAAGAAGCATAGACTAAATCAATTCTGGAGAGGGCTCTATGGGAAGCCGAGTGACAGGTGTATTCCCGATCATGAGGGTGGTAATGCCGCCACATGTCTGTTAATGTAAACGTAGTGGCCCACTGCCGTAAGTCTGAGGAGGACCTATATCCAGGGTGCAGCCTATCAAGGTCATCCCTAGGGGCCAAGTTAAAGTCACCAAATATAAAGACCTAATATAAAGAGACTAGTGACAGTGGAGGGGAAGGGGTTAACATCAGGGGGGATAAAAGGGTTAAACTTGTTCCCTAAGGGGTGCTTTCCAACTGGGGGGGGTTGCTGGGACTGGGGTAAAAAAGTGATCAGAAACACAAGAACGCTATCTTTCCCTCACAGATTGGCAATCTGCCTTGTTTACATAGGTAGACTGGAAGCGGTTAATTCCACTGGTCCCCAAAAAAAGTGTCAAAAGTGGTACTTAGTGTCCGATTTATCCACCATTTACTTATTTATTTTTTTAACAAAAATATGTAGCAGGATACATATTGGCCTAAATTACTGAAGAATTTTTTTCTTCCATTTTTTTTTATTGAATATGTTTTAAAGCAGAAAATTCTATTTTTTCCCCCAAAATTTCAAGTCTTCTTTTGAAAGAAAAGAAAAAAATAACGAAAAAAAAAACGCAGAGGTGATTAAATACCACCACGAGAACGTTTTATTTGTGGGAAAAAAAAAAAGGAAAAGGACAATATTTGGGCACGACGTCGCTCTTACTGTATGCAAATTTGCGTTCGTGGCTTGAAGGGGTTACTTTTTTTTTTAGAACGGGCGTTTGGCTTTTTAGTGATAACAACCAAAGGCGGCTAAAAGCCGTTCGAGAGGGGACATCCAACCCCCCTCCCGCCGCTCTTCCTGTCCCACTGGTAGACCTGAGCCACCAGTCGGCATGTCCGCCGCCTAGGTTGAGACCTGAACAAAGCCAGATTTGGTTTGGTTCGGGTCTCCGATTTGAAATCCCAACGGCACCGATTTATAAAAAAAAAATAACAGTATTCAGAATCGCTGATTTTGGCTTTCTGAATACTTGTAAGTTCAAAAGGAGGGTCTTTTAGACCCCTGATCCCTAACTTTTGCTCAAACCAATCAATATACGTTTATTGGGATTTTTTTTACCAAAAATATGTAGAAGAAGACATATTGGCCTAAACTGATGAAGAAATTAGATTTCTTACATTTTTTTGGATATGTTTTATAGCAGAAAGTAAAAAGAAAAATGTTTTTTTTTTTTTTTCAAAATTGTCAGTCTTTTTTTGTTTATAGCGCAAAAAATAAAAACCGCAGAGGTGATCAAATACCACCAAAAGAAAGTGAAAGTGAACCTTGCGGGGCTGAAGTGGTCAATGGTGATCAGTGCTAAAAATATGCACTGTAACTGTACTAATGACACTGGCTGGGAAAGGGTTAACATCAAAGGGCGATCAAAGGGTTAAATGTGTTCCTAGGGCAGTGATGGCGAACCTTGGCACTCCAGATGTTTTAGAAGTACATTTCCCCATGATGCTCAACTACACTGTAGAGTGCATGAGCATCATGGGAAATGTAGTTCCAAAACTTCTGGGGTGCCAAGTTTTGCCATCACTGGTCTAGGGAGTGCTTACTGTGTGGGGGAGGTGCTTGTACTGTGGGAAGGCAGAGATCCATGTTCCTGTTTTGAGAAACACAGGATCACTGTCTCCCCTCCTCACAGAACGGCGCTCTGCCTGGTTTACATAGGTAGATCCCCTTTCTGTCTCTTGCGAATGATCGGATGTCGTCTGCTGGACCCACTGATTGCCTCCCTCTGTGTCCAATTACAGCGGAAATGGGGATGTTGAGGGCACCTACAGGTATGTGATTCTGTGCAGAGGAGTTTCTGTCAGTAAATTTTGTAAATAAGTAATTTTTCTCCACTGATGGGTGCTGATGAGGCTGCACTGATGAGGAGGCACGAATATGCCACACTTATGGACACTGATAGGTGGCATTGATATGTGGCACTGATGATTACTGATGGGTGGCACTGGTGGGCACTGATTGTCGGCACTGATGGGCAGCAGTGATGGGCATTTATGGGCAGCACTGATAGCCAGCACCGACTGGCATCACTTTTGGCACTGGTGGGCATTAATTGTCGGCATTGATGGGCAGCAGTGATGTGCATTGATGGGCAGCACTGATAGCCAACACTGACTGGCATCACTATTGGCCACTGATTGCTGGCACTGGTGGGCACTCAATTGTAATTGGGCACTGATTATCAGTGCCCTGATTACATACCTAGCAAGATCGCCTACGGCCATATCACCCTGAATGCGCCCTCGATCTCGTCTGATCTTGGTTGCTAAGCAGGGTCGGGCCTGGTTAGTACATGGATGGTATGCCGCCTGGGAATACCAGGTGGCGTAGGCTTTTTTTTTAATATGTTGTTGGTGTCAACGACCTGTTTTATTTTTCTGTTTGTTTGCCGAGGTGACCATCTTGGCGTTTGTCAAGAAGGTTGAGAGTGGCCAGCAAGATCGCCTACGGCCACATCATCCTGAATGCGCCCGATTTCGGCTGATCTTGGATGTTAAGCAGGGTCGGGCCTGGATAGTACCTGGATGGGAGATCGCCTGGGAATACCAAGTGCTGTAGGCTTTTATTTAATATGTTGTTGGAGTCGACGACCCGTTTTATTTTTCTGCTTGTTTGCCGAGGTGACCATCTTGGCGTTTGTGAAGAGGGTTGAGAGTGGCCAGCAAGAGCACCTATAGCCACAACACCCTGAATGCGCCCGATCTCGTATGATCTCAGATGCTAAGCAGGGTCAGTCCTGGTTAGTACCTGGATGGGAGACCGCCTGGGAATACCAGGTGCCGTAGGCTTTTTTTCAATATGTTGTTGGAGTCAAAGACCTGTTTTATTTTTCTGCTCGTTTTCCGAGTTGACCATCTTGGTGTTTGTCAAGAACGAGAGGCCCGGGAACGAGAGGAGCGAATCGGAGATAGGGAAAGGGCCTACCTGACAGTGTGGTAAGGGTACAGAAAGGGTTAAGTAAGTAAGGAGCTAGAAGGTGGGGGTGGCTAGAAAAGAACTGGAGGGGAGGAGATTGCAGGTAAGGAAAGGAAGGGGGAGGAGTTAGAGCCTTCACTTGGGAGGTGAAGGAGAGGAAATTCCCGCCCACCCTCCCTGAATGTTGTAGGTGTTGTGTCTTGTGTTCATTTTATTGCCTTTCAGGTGTTCTGGAGGATTCGTCATGGCAGCGTTCTTTGCGGCGGTGGGGTGGTCTTGTATGGTGGTAACTGACCCAGGAGATGGAAGTGTGGGAGACTCAATAGGGACATGGGCTCCCTTTGGTTACAGCTAACACGGGCTAGCGGAGGATGGAAGGTGGACACTGCAGGTAGCGAGTTGTCTCTGGGCTGAAGTTATCACGGCCGGAGGCCTAGTATGTTAGCCAGCATGACTAAAATTGAGTTTATTGGATTTTTTTTCCCATAACAAAAAGCAGAAAATATTATTTTCTTTCAATATTTTAGATTTTTCCGTTTATGTCGCAAAAAAAAAGTAATTGCAGGGGCAATGAAATACCTTCAAAATAAAGCTCTATTTGTGGGAAAAAAGGATGACCTACGTAACCCACAATGACCTACCCGACATACATACACTGACCTACCCGACATACATACACTGACCTACGTGACCCACACTGACGTACACGACACACTATGACCTACACTGACCTACCTGACATGCATACACTGACCTACACGACACACACTGACATACACTGACCTACCTGACACACACTGACCTGGTACTTGATATACAAACTCTGATGTACCTACCTGACCAGGAGGAGATAGACTTCATGTGTTCAGGTACTGCAGCAGCAGCTCATCCGTGGTGCTGGTGTGCAAGGCAGCCAGAGGAGAAGAGGAGAGCCGCCCGCCTAAGTGGGTATTGATGTGGTGCGGCCGCCGCATTGTCATTTCTGCCTTCTTCCTGCTCCAGCACAGCAAGCTGGGAGAGGACTAAGATTGGAGGAGTGTAGGCTAAGGGAACCGCTGCGAATGCTGCTCAGGGTGGCGGCGTCACCCCTTTCTCTCCCTCCTGGGCTCTACACTCCATGCTGCCACAACAGCGGCGGGACAATTCAGACCAGAAGTTGTAGGCCAGGCCCCACGAGCACTAGCGTGGAGGAGGAGGAAGTGCAATCCTCCTCTGCTTTGAATGTTGGGCCGTGTGGGCACAGTGGGCAGTGACGTTAATGGTTGCTAGCCACCAGGCGGCTATAGCACCCAGTGACCAAGAGTAAAGTCAGGTGGAAACATGGCAGAGCTAAAGCTGGAGCTGGAGCCGGAGCCAGCCCGACCATGGCTCAGTCTGCCCCTGTTCCCTGCATTCTGGACCGAGACGAGAGACTCTGGGCTATTGGTCCCAGACTCGGGCCACCCCCTAAAGATGCCTCTGTTCATCCCCAAAGTGGGGAAGTACATCAGAGTGCAATGGTCGGCAAGTGGTTAAAGCAACGCAGTGCCGAATCGCAAAAAGTGCTCTGGTCTTTGGCCAGCCAAATGGTCCAGCGCTGAAGTGATTAAATGCCCAAAATGGTCCTTGGTGACTAAAAAAGGCACACTACTGACCTTTGAATGCCAAAAAGGTCCTCGGTGACCAAAAACAGCTGGGTGTGCTGTTTTTTTTCACTGGGGCCCATTTTTGGCCTCCAAGGACCAGGAGTGCTGTTTTTGGTCACCAAAGATAATATTTAGCCTACAAGGGCCGGGCTTTTTTTGGTCACCATTTTTGGTATTCAATGTTTGGTTGTTTGTATTGCACAGTGACCTTTCTGTAACCTCTAGCCTCCATCTGCTGTGATTTATTTCAATGTACAGTAGGTAAAAGTACCTCTGCCGGGTTAGCCCCCCCATATCAATATTTAAAAAAAATATTATTCAGTTTGTTAGATCTTTTTTTGATCAGGTTAGATCAACTGTTGTTTGCGTTAGATCTCACACAGAAGAAGCAATATTAACAGCTACAGTATTTGCAGTGGGGGCTAACCCGTCATCAGCCCGCTTTATCAAATTTTATGGCCAAAAATCATTCAGGCTGATAAATATTTGTTAGATCCGGTAAGATCAAGTGGTTTTAATGTTAGATCTCACATAATTAGAGACTTATTAAAAGATTAAGGAGGGGGGCTGCTCCCTCCCCTTATCTCCTTTCCCATCAAAATAGAGTTATTAGGTGGTACATATGGACGGGTTAGTCCCCCACATGCAATTCTGGCCAGAAAAAAATATTCATTCAAACCGGTAAGATCAAGTGGTTTTGACGTTGGATCTCACATAATTAGAGACTTATTAAGTGACTAATGAGGGGGGTTGCACCCCCTTAATAAATTTTCTGGCCAAAAACCATTCAGGCTCATAGATATCCCTTCGATCTGGTAAGATCAAGTGGTTTTAACGTTAGACCTCACATTATTTCAGAGATATTCCACATCAAAATAGAGATATTAGGTGGTACATATGGAAGGGTTAGTCCATCCACATGCAATTTTCTGGCCAAAAATCATTCCGGCTTATAGATAATCGTTAGATCCGGTAAGATCTCGTGGTTTTAACGTTAGATTTCACATAATTTCAGAGATATTCCACTTTAAAATGGAGATATTAGGTGGTACATAAGGACGGGTTCGCCTCTCCTTCTCAAATTTTCTGGCCAAAAACCATTCAGGCTAATAGATATTCCTTAAATCCGGTAAGATCAAGTGGTTTTAACCCCTTCCCGCCGAGCGTACGCAGATCTGCGTACTCGGCTTCCGGGGGGTATACTGGGATGATGCCCGCACCTGCAGGCATCATCCCGGTACCGTTTTTTACAGCGGGCGATTGGCTTTCCAGCCATAACAACCGATGCGGCTAAAAGCCGCTCGGCTGTTATGCCGGAGGAGCGGGAGGGGACGTCCCCCCCTCTCGCCGCCTCTCGCCGCTGTTACCGGTGCTCCCGCTCGATCAGCAGCACCGATTAGCGATCCGTCGGCTCTGGCTGCTGGGGAGGAACTGGAACGAAGCCGTAATCAGCTTCGTTCCAGTCTCCTCATCGTAAACACGGAAGCGACGTCATGACGTCACTTCCCGTTTACTCGGCTGCCAATGGCGCCGGTTTTAAAAAAATATCTGGTATTCAGAATCGCCGTTTTCGGCGATCTGAATACATTGAAGTGTAAAGGAGGGGTGGGGGGTCTTTTAGACCCCCGATCCCTCCATAAAGAGTACCTGTCACCACCTATTACTGTCACAAGGGATGTTTACATTCCTTGTGACAGCAATAAAAGTGATCAAATTTTTTATTTTTTTAAAAAAACAATCTGGTAATTTTAAAATAAATAAAAAAAAAAAAAATTTTCAAAGCGCCCGCCGTCCCCGCGAGCTCGCGAAGCAAAGAAAACGCATACGGAAGTCGCGCCCGCGTATGTAAACGGTGTTTAAATCACACATGTGAGGTATCGCCGCGATCGTCAGAGCGAGAGCAATAATTCTAGCAGTAGACCTCCTCTGTAACGCTAACCTGGTAACCGTAAAAATTTTTTAAAGCGTCGCCTATTGAGATTTTTAGGTACCGTACTTTGTCGTCAATCTACAAATGCGCGCAATTATAAAGTGTGACATGTTTGGTATCTATTTACTTGGCGTAACATTATCTTTCACATTACGCAAACAAATTGGGCTAATTTTACTGTTTTGTTTTTTTTTTATTCATGAAAGTGTCCCTTTTCCCAAAAAGTTGCGTTTAAAACACCACTGCGCAAATACCGTGTGACATAAAATATTGCAACAATCGCTGTTTTATTCTCTAGAGCCTCTGCTAAAAAAATATATATAATGTTTGGGGGTTCCAAGTAATTTTCTAGCAAAAAATATGGATTTTAACTTGTAAACACCAAATTCCAAAAATAGGCTTAGTCATGAAAGGGTTAATGTTAGATCTCCCATCATTTCAGAGATATTACACATCAAAATACAAATATTATGTGGTACATATGGACGGGTTAGCCCCCCCACATGCAATTTTCTGCCCAAAAATCATTCAGGCTAATAGTGTCAGAAACCATGAATCAGACCGAGACAGAAGTACAATTAAATCACACTTGTTTATTAAATAAAAATAAAAAGGTAAGTAGAGAAAGCGTAGTCAAAGCATAGCCAGACTCCAGCAACCGGATCGAGTAGTCAGCCAGGCCAGAGTTCAATAAACAGATCGGGTAATCAGCCAGGCCAGAAGTCAGGGATCCAAGTAAAACAGCAGCAAGCAGGAAAAGGAGCCAGAAGGGATGACAGCAAGCCAGTCTTTAAACAGAACCGCAGGAGATGGTTTCTTGTGATGTGACCAAGGCAAAGGCAGAGATGAAGTCAGCTGGACAGCTTTAAGTAGGCAGGTCAGACGAGCATGATCAGGAACAGCTGGTAACTGTGGAGAGAGATGAGAGCTGGCAATTAGCCGACAAGAGCAAGTGGTTTTAACGTTTGATCTCACATAATTACAGAGATATTCCACATCATAATAGAGATAATAGGTGGTACATAAGGAAGAGTTAGCCCCCCTTATCAAATTTTCTGGCCAAAAATCATTCAGGCTAATAGATATTCGTGAAATCCGGTAAGATCAAGTGGTGTTAACGTTACCTAACGGATCTCAACCAGCGTCAGTCTGCCCCAGTCAGCTCTTTAGAGCGGGCTAGGGGAGAATGAACACAGGGGGACTCTTATGACAATACATATAAAAATACATCTAACATTTTCCACAACGTGCCACCAGAGCCAGATTTACAGTCCACACCCATGGACTCACAAAGATCCCAGCCAGTGACTAGATCTCACTCTCTACCCCTTGCTGAAGATGAAAACAGTGAGGATAAAGAGAAAGATTGTCTGTGGCCATCTCAAATGTCAGGGCCTGCCAACTCCCCTTTTCTCCTCCTTCCAAGGTGACTGAGGTGACTCTCAGGCCAGAGGATCCTGAGTTTGGACCTTAAAGTCCACCTTTTGAAGAGTTGCAAGACCCTCAATCTTACCTGCTGACAACAGACCCCTAAGACTTTCCATCCTTCATTGAGGAAACTGAAGCTGATATGCAGGAAGAAGAGACCAGTGTGCCTGTAACCCCAGTACCTAAAAAACAGCAAGAGCAAAGGGTTATTCACCCACCCAAAAGACTGCTCTGAGGAGGTCGTTCTCATTGTAAAAAGGACTCTTGAAGTAACTGACCCTTCCACCGCAGATTTGGTGGTGGCAGGGCTGGTGCAAGGACTTTTGACATCCGAGGCAAAAAAGACCTTTTGCCACCCCTGTCTCCACCCCTGACTCCACCCCCTTTCCCCTGCCCATGTAAACCTCACCTTTTTAATGAAGTGCCCATCGAATCCAGCCTCACCAGCGCCCATCAAATGCAGCCTTACCAGTGCCCATAAATGCTACATCACCAGCGTCCATCAAAAGCAGCCTTACCAGCATCCATCTATGCAGCCTCACCAGCGCCCATCAAATACAGCCTCACCAGAGCCCATCAAATACAGCCTCACCAGAGCCCATAAATGCAGCCTACCAACACCCATCAATGAATGTTTGCTTGCTTCAATTCATTTGTGAGAGGAGATGCAGCACAGTATACACCTGTATCTACCTTTTATTGCTGGTGTTCTCTAATACAGGTATCTGCAGGAGTTAAAGTTGGTGTTGTATGCCTCCAGCACAGTATACACCTGAAGATACCCCTTATTGCTGGTGTTGTCTGTTGCTTATCTTGCATATTAGCCTTTAAAATTAGCACTTTTGATTTCGAACGTTCGAGTCCGATAGACTTTAATAGGGTTCTAAAGTTCGTACAAATTTTTGGTCCGTTCAAAGTTTCTGGTGTTCGGCTCATCCCTAATACAGAAGGATAAGGAGAAGGAGGAGAAGGAGAAGGAGAAGAACTGAGATAGAGAAGGAAAGGGAGAAGGAGAAGAACTGAGATAGAGAAGGAGAAGAACTGAGATAGAGATAGTGTCAGGGCTGATTACCCGATCTGGTTAATGAACTGTGGACTGGCCGACTACCTGATCTGGCTACAGGACTCTGGCTATGCTTGACTACGCTTTTTTCTATTTACCTTTTTATTTTTATTAATAAACAAGTGTGATTTGATTGTACTACTCTAAGTCTGTGTCATGGTTTCTGACAGTACACAAAAGCCATGAATTCAGAAGATACAGTCAATCCGCTTGTTGGTAATATTTTTTCCAGATTAGATAAGCAAGATCACCGCATGGACCAGTTTGCCTTGGCGTTAAAAACGCTCCTGAATCGCACGGCTCACCTGGAATCCCCCACGGTGGCTGCTCTGTCCCTGCTGCTGCGCCAGTCTCTGTGCAGGCACCCGCCTCGAGTATTACCTCTAAGAGGTATGTCTGGTTCTGCTCCACTTCCCAAGTGATTTGGGGGCGATCCAGTTCAATGCAGAGGGTTTCTCAATCAGGTTGAGATATACTTTGAAATGCTGCCCCAGGCTTTTCCCACGGACAGAAGCAAAGTAGGTTTCGTGATATCTTTTCTTTCTGAGAGAGCCTTTGGCCTGGGCTAACCCTCTATGGGAGACGCAAAAACCTGTTTCCTGAGTTACCCTCAGTTTGTGGCCTCCTTTAAAAGCCCGAGATATACCCACTGAGCTGGAGAGCTTGATCTCGTTTGCCATTCTCATTAACTCCAGACTCAGAGAAAGACTTTCTCTTAAGGAGCGCTTGCGGAAGCCTCCTGTACGTTTGCCTCTGAGCTTTGTAGTCCCACCCATGCCTCCCTCACCTCCCATGCCTCCTGGTACCAAGTTGGTCAGTGAAGATGAACCCATGCACCTGGGCTTTACGCGTCTCTCTGCGGATGAGAGAGCCTTTAGGAGGAGGGAGAGATTGTGCCTTTATTGTGGCCAGGCAGGTAACTTTTTGAGGTCTCGTCCTACCCGTCCAGGAAACGCCCGAACCTTGAGGTCCTGTCATGGACAGACCTTGGTCACCCTTTCTTGGGCTGAGTCGTCCATCGAGATACAGGCTCTAATCGACTCTGGGGCTGCAGGCCTGTTTAATGCTGCTGCATTTGTTTCGCAGCACTCGATTTCGCTGCAGCTGCGTGAGACTCCACTTGCCATTGTGGCTCTTGACGGGAGACCTTTGCAGCCTGCCCATGTGACTCATGAGACCATTCCGTTGTCTATGGCCGTAGGGGCTCTTCACCATGAGATAATCCAATTCCAAGTCCTCACCCAGATTTCCGCTGATTAGTGGTTAACCCTGGTTACAGAGGCACAACCCCTCTTTTGATTGGCTCCGTGCTGAGGTTCTCTCCTGGTCACCACAATGCAGTGAGACATGCTTCCTGAAGGTATCCAAGGTCCTGTGCACCGCTTCACTCCCCTCCTTGCCAGAGGAGTACCGTGATTTTGGCGATGTCTTTGATAAAGGTCAAGCTGGTAGTTTGCCTCCACACCGGCCTTATGATTGCGCAATTGACCTTCAACCTGATGCAATACCTCCTCGTGGCCGGGTTTACCCTTTGTCGGTCTTGGAGGATAAGGCCATGGAGGAGTATGTTGCTGACGCACTTTCTCGAGGTTTCATCTGCAAGTCCTCGTCTCCTGCTGGTGCTGGTTTCTTCTTTGTGAAAAAGAAGAGCGGTGAACTGAGACCTTGTTGAAATTTTAACAAAAAATAAATATATATATATATATATATATATATATATATATATATATATATATATATATATATATATATATATATATATATATATACACACACACACACACACACATATATACATATATATGTCAAGGTTGGCTTAGCCCTTCTTCCTCTGGGCTGGCCGCTCAGCTGTCGGCTAATAGCCAGTTCTCTTCTCTTTCCACAGTTACCAGCTGTTCCTGATGATGCTCGTCTGACCTGCCTATTTAAAGTCTTCCTGCTCACTTTTTTATTTGCCTTTGCGTTGGTCACATCACAAGGAACCATCTCCTGCTGCTTGTTTCAAGACTGGCTTGCTGACATCCCTCCTGGCTTCTTATCCTGCTTTCAGTTGCTCTCCTTGGATCCCAGGCCCGACCCTGCTTAGCATCCGAGATCAGACGAGATTGGGCGCATTCAGGGTGATTTGGCTGTAGGCAATCTTGCTGGCCACTCTCAACCCTCTTGACAAACGCCAAGATGGTCACCTCGGCAAACAAGCAGAAAAATAAAACAGGTCATCGATGCCAACAACATATAAAAAAAAAGCCTACGGCACCTGGTATTCCCAGGCAGCCTACCATCCATGTACTAACCAGGCCCGACCCTGCTTAGCAACCGAGATCAGACGATATCAGGCACATTCAGGGTGATGTGTCCGTAGGTGATCTTGCTGACCAATCTCAACATGACCCGTGTAGATAAGACGTACCTCCTTGTTGACCAACCTGCTGTACCTTCGTTACACCCCACCCAATACCCCTATCAACGTAACTATAAAAACGAGACCACACTTTCTTTTTGGGGTATAACCGGCCATAGCAGCCTTTTATTTAAAATATATAAAATATATAAAACATGTATCAAACTTCAAACCATAAATAACAAACTTCAGAAAATATCAGTTTACCAGGTGGTCTTGTACAGCACTTCCCCACATAAATTTTACCACTTTTACACTGCGGCCTGGCTAACGTACTAGGCCTCTGGCTGTGATAACTTCGGCCCGGAGACAACTCGCTACCTGCAGTGTCCACCTTCCATCCTCCGCTAACCCTTGTTAACTGTAACCAAAGGGAGCCCATGCCCCTAATGAGTCTCCCACACTTCTATCTCCTGGGTCAGTTACCACCATACAAGACCACCCCACCGCCGCAAAGAATGGTGCCATTCCAAATCGGTAGCCCTTCCCATAGGTTTTGATCCCACTGATTTAGCCCTTATTAAACAAAACTACTCCTTTACATGGGCCACCTCCCACATACCCTACCTGGGAGTGGGGCTGCCCGGAAATTTTCGTGACCTTTGGGGTTAATTATCCCCCATTGATTAGAAAGCTTAAAAATACTATTAAAAGCTGGCTCTCTTTACATATCCCCTTTATAGGGAGAATCACTGCGCTAAAAATGGTCATCCTTCCCAGGCAGCTATATCTGTTTCGCTCCCTACCGGTTAGGCTTTCTAAATCTTTTCTCCTCAACCTTCAGTCCCATTTTAACAGTTTCATTTGGAATAATAGGTCGCCCAGGTTTGCCAAGGGTGTCCTATACAGCTCTATGAGAAGTGGAGGCCTAGGGGTTCCTCAAATCTGGTTGTATTATCTTACCTGCAGATTTACGCAACAAGCACAATGGTCGATCCCTAATTCCAGAGTTCCTTGGGTGCGTTTTGAGAGTGATTCGATAGCACCCTTTTATCTCCAGGGCCTTATGTGGTCAACCCATCGACCTCACTCAACCTTATGCACGCTTAACACTATGGTAGCAGACAGCCTGCAACTGTGGCATTGCTACAAGCACAAATACAACCTCACTTCGGAGAGCTCTGTGGGCGCCTCTTACCTGGGCGATCCTAGGTTCCCCCCAGCCTATCTCCATCCTGAGTCTTTCAGATTGTGGGTTCAATGCAAGCTTACTCAGTTAAGGGACTTCGTTACGGGTTCTGATTTCATTCCCTTCGCAGTATTACAGACCCAGCACCAACTCCCCGACGGGGAACTTTTCAGATACCTGCAAATCCGTCACTTCTTTCTCTCCCATTACAGACTCCGGTCCCAGGTCCAACTCACCATCTTTGAGGATTTATGTTTTAACTTCCCACGCCAAAAAGGCCTGATTTCCCTGATCTATAAAGCTCTAGAGGGACTTACAATGGTTCAGACTCTGAAGTATAGATCACAATGGGAACAGGAACTTGCACTAGGGGCCGGTGTTGTGGACTGGGAGGAGGGATGGGACAACATGTGTAAATGCACCAGATCCTTAACAATTAGGGAAACAGCTATTAAAGTAATTACTAGATGGTACTACACTCCGGTACGTTTGCACAAGATTTATGTTCATACATCCCCCAACTGTTTTAGAGGTTGCAATCACCAAGGCACCTTTGTTCACATTTTTGGGGAATGTGACCGGATTCGGCCAGTTTGGCAGGAGATTTTGAGATTGATAGACAAGCTCGCTGGTCGAGCGATGTCCCTTACTTACCACCACGGTCTTCTCTTCCAAACCCCACAGGACACCCCTAAACCTCTAGTGAGGCTCGTCCATTCCATCTCTGTTTCTATGCTATGGACTATAGCGTTACATTGGAAGTCCTCTTCGATCCCTTTATCTCAGGTTCTCTCACGCATTGATCAAGTAATGCTGACTGAAAAGATTTTCCATACTTTGCAGGACACGACTCATATACATGACCTAAAGTGGAACCCATGGTTCCTATTTAGATTACAAAAATGATCACACCGGCGATTTTTTTTTTTTTATCTCTTGCCTATCTGAAAAAAAAAAAAAAGAACTAAGGAATAAAAAATTAATAAAAGAAATTCTATTTTTATTATTTTTGTTTTTTTTCTTCTCTCTCTTTTCTTTCTTTCTAGACTTCTCATTTCTTTCTTTGTGTTGTCTATTCTTATACATTACAAATATGAAGGTCAGGACATTGACTATTTTTGCTTTCCCTCTATTACGATTTTTCATTGGATGTAAGATCTATGCCACTGTAGAATCCTATGGTCTGTTCGCCATTTTATTATAATCTTGTCATCCAACTGCATATGATGTCTATGTCATTTGATCCTTTTTACTGACGCTGTTTTCTATTTATCGCTTTAATAAACCTTTTTGAAAACAAAAAAGAATGCTGCCATAACGAATCCTCCAGAACACCTGAAAGGCAATAAAATTAACACAAGACACAACTCCTACAAGATTCAGGGAGGGTGGGCGGGAATTTCCTCTCCTTCACCTCAGGAGTGAAGGCTCTATCTCCTCCCCCTTCCTTTCCTTAACTGCAATCTCCTCCCCTCCAGTTCTTTTCTAGCCACCCCCACCTTCTAACTCCTTACTTATTAACCCTTTCTGTACCCTTACCACACTGTCATGTAGGCCCTTTCCCTATCTCCGCTTCGCTCCTCTGGTTCCCAGGTCTCTCTTTCTTGACAAACGCCAAGATGGTCACCTCGGCAAACAAGCAGAAAAATAAAACAGGTCGTCGACGCCAACACCATATTAAAAAAAAGCCTACGGCACTGGGTATTCGCAGGCGGTCTCCCATCCAGGTATTAACCAGGCCCGACCCTGCATAGCATCTAAGATTAGACAAGATCAGGCGCATTCAGGGTCATGTGGCCATAAACAATCCTGCTAGCCACTCTCAACCCTCTTGAAAAACACCAAGAAGGTCACCTCGGCAAACAAGCAGAAAAATAAAACAGGTCGTCGACGGCAACTACATATTTAAAAAAAGCCTACGGCACTTGGTATTCCCAGACGGTCTCCCATCCAGGTACTATCCAGGCCCGACCCTGCTTAGCATCCAAGATCAGACGAGATCGGGCGCATTCAGGATGATGTGGCCGTAGGCGATCTTGCTGGCCACTCTCAACCCTCTTGACAAACGCCAAGATGGTCACCTCGGCAAACAAGCAGAAAAATAAAACAGGTCGTCGACGGCAACAACATATTTAAAAAAAGCCTACGGCACCTGGTATTCCCAGGCGGCCTACCATCCATTTACTAACCAGGCCCGACCCTGCTTAGCAACCGAGATCAGACGAGATCGAGCGCATTCAGGGTGATATGGCCGTAGGTGATCTTGCTAGGTATGTAATAAGGGCACTGATAATCAGTGCCCAATTCCAATTGAGTGCCCACCAGTGCCAGCAATCAGTGGCCAATAGTGATGCCAGTCAGTGCTGGCTATCAGTGCTGCCCATCAATGCCACCCATTAATACCCACCAGTGCCAATAGTGATGCCAGTCAATACTGGCTATCACTGCTGCCCATCAGTGCCGACAATCAGTGCCCACCAGTGCCACCCATCAGTACTCATCATTGCCACATATCAATGCCACCTATCAGTGTCCATAAGTGTGGCATATTCGTGCCTCCTCATCAGTGCAGCCTCATCAGCACCCATCAGTGAAGGAGAAAAATTACTTATTTACAAAATTTACTGACAGAAACTTAAAAAAAAAACTTTTTTTTTCAACATTTTTTGCCTTTTTAAAATTTATTTTAGGAAAAAAAAACCAGGAGTGATTAAATGCCACCAAGAGAAAGCTCTATCTGTGTAAAGAAAATTATAACAATTTCACATGGCTAAGCGCTGAAAGCTGAAAAATGGCCTGGGCAGGAAGGGGGTGAAAGTGCTCGGTATTGAAGTGGTTATGGACCCTGCTTTGTGCACTGGTCCAAATCATTTGGTGGAGGGGGGGGGGTTATGGTTTGGGGTCCTTTTTCAGGGGTTGGGCTTGGCCCCTTAGTTCCAGTGAAGGAAACTCTTAAGGTGTCAGCATACCAAGACATTTTGGACAATTTCATACCCTCAACTTTGTAGGAACAGTTTGGGGATGGCACCTTCCTGTTCCATCATGACTGTGTACGATATATACAGCGGCAAAGCGGCTCTTCTGCACAGAATCACGTACCTGTAGGTGCCCTCAACAACCCCATTTCCGCTGTAATTGGACACAGAGGGAGGCAATCAGTGGGTCCAGCAGATGAGATACGATTGTTCCCAAGAGAGACAGAAGGGTGATCTACCTATGTAAACCAGGCAGAGCGCCGTTCTGTGAGGAGGGAAGACAGTGATCCTGTGTTTCTCAAAACAGGAACATGGATCTCTGCGACCCACAGTACAAGCACCTCCCCCACACAGTAAGCACTCCCTAGACCAGTGATGGCAAACCTTGGCACCCCAGATGTTTTGGAACTAAATTTCCCATGATGCTCATGCACTCTACAGTGTAGTTGAGCATCATGGGGAAATGTACTTCCAAAACATCTGGAGTGCCAAGGTTCGCCATCACTGCCCTAGGAACACATTTAACCCTTTGATCGTCCCTTTGATGTTAACCCCTTCCCAGCCAGTGTCATTAGTACAGTTACAGGGCATATTTTTAGCACTGATCACCATTGACCACTTCAGCCCCGCAAGGTTCACTTTCACTTTCTTTTGGTGGTATTTGATCACCTCTGCGGTTTTTATTTTTTGCGCTATAAACAAAAAAAGACCGACAATTTTGAAAAAATAAAAAAACGACAATATTATTTTTTTTACGTTCTGCTATAAAACATATCCAAAAAAAAAAGTAAGAAATCTAATTTCTTCATCAGTTTAGGCCAATATGTCTTCTACATATTTTTGGTAAAAAAAATCCCAATAAACGTATATTGATTGGTTTGAGCAAACTAACTAAGGGATATTTTTATGGAATTATTATTGATTTTTTTTTAACTAGTAATGGTGGCGATCTGTGATTTTTAGCGGGACTGCGACATTGTGGCAGACAGATCAGACACTTTTGACATTTTTTGGAGACCAGTGCTAAAAATATGCACTGTCACTGTACTAGTGACAGTGGAGGGGAAGGGGTTAACATCAGGGGCGATAAAAGGGTTAAACTTGTTCCCTAGGGGGTGCTTTCCAACTGGGGGGGTTGCTGTGACTGGGCAAAGAAAGAGATCAGAAACACAAGAACGCTATCTTTCCCTCACAGATTGGCAATCTGCCTTGTTTACATAGGTAGACTGGAAACGGTTAATTCCACTGGTCCTTAAAAAAAAAAAAGTGTCAAAAGTGGCACTTAGTGTCCGATTTATCCACCATTAACTTATTTATTTTTTTACCAAAAATATGTAGCAGAATACATATTGGCCTAAATTACTGAAGAAAATTTTAATTTTTTTCCATTTTTTTTATTGGATATGTTTTATAGCAGAAAATTCGATTTTTTTTCCCCCAAAATTGTCTTTTTTTTGTTTATATTGCAAAAAAAATAAAAATGAATAAAAAAATAACAAAGCAAAAAACACAGAGGTGATTAAATACCACCACAAAAAAGTTTTATTTGTGGGAAGAAAAAAGGAAAAGGACAATATTTGGGCACGATGTCGCTCTTACTGTATGCAAATTTGCGTTCGTGCCTTGAAGGGGTTACTTTTTTTTTTTTAGAACGGGCATTTGGCTTTTTAGTGATAACAACCAAAGGCGGCTAAAAGCCGTTCGAGAGGGGACATCCAACCCTCCTCCCGCCGCTCTTCTTGTCCCACTGGTAGACTTGAGCCACCAGTCGGCACGTCCGCCGCCTAGGCTGAGACCTGAACAAAGCCAGATTTGGTTTGGATGGGGTCTCCGATGTAAAATCCCTAGATTTTTTTTTTAAAGCACCCCCTCCCGTCTTTGCATGCTTGCGCAGCAAAGAAAACGCATACGTAAGTCCCGCCGCATATATAAATGGTGTTCAAATCACAGATGAGGTATTGCCACAATCGTCAGATTTATTAGGTACCTTAGTTTGTCGCCATTCCAGTAATGTTCACAAGCATGACATGTTAGGTATCTATTTACTTGGCGTAACATCATCTTTCACATTATAGAAAAAAACTGGGCTAACTTTATGGGGTTTTTTTTTTCATAAAAGTGTATTTTTTCCCCCCAAAAAATTGTGTTTGAAGGCGCACATCATGAGACAAAAACAAAACAATTTCAACAATAACCAATTTATTCGCTAGGGTCTCTACTAAAAAATGGTATATATATATATATATATATATATATATATATATATATATATATATATATATATATATATATATAGATGTTTGGGGGTACCATGTAATTTTCTAGCATAAAAAAAATGATTTTAACATGTAAGCAACAAATGTCAGAAATAGGCTTCGGGGTGAAAGGGTTAAAGTAACGCAGTGCCATATCGCAAAAAAATGGCCTGGTCATGAAGGGGGGTAAACATCACATACATTAACGTGTATATATAACACATCCTGATACAAAGGGGTCAAGGAGGCCTGAAGATAATTTAGTTACACACAGCATTTGGCAAAACTCTCCCCCAAAGTAAATTTACAAGCAGCACCGTAGTATTGTACATTAGACTGTAGCAATGTAGAAGTTTCATCATTAACTACTAGCCGATATACGTCGGCACAATGGCAGCAGTGGGCAAATGGGTGTACCTGCACATCCCCTTTAACTGTACGGGCTGGGCTAGCGCGCACAGCATGACCGTGCCCACGGAACTGGCATACTTGATGTCCGCCGGTCTCTTGGCGATCATGTCACGGAGTGGCAGAATGGGGAAGTGCCTATGTAAACAAGGAATTTGTCATCGGGAGCAGTGATCGCTGTCATGTGAGTAGTAGCCCCCCCCCCCCACATTTAGAATCACTCCCAAGGACACACTTAACCCATTCATTGCCGCCTAGTGGTTAACCCCTTCCCTGCCAGTCTCATTTACACAGTAATCAGTGCATTTTTATAGTACTGATCACTGTATAAATGCCAGTGGTCCCAAAGTAGTGTCAAAATTGTGTCCGCCGTAATGTCACAGTCACAATAAAAATCACAGATTTTATTGCTCTGATCGGGAAGGGGGTAAAATCGTCCAGAGCTGAAGCTGTTTTATTTAGGTTTTCATCAATGAGTAATTAGTAGAGGAAAATCAACTGTTTCAGAGATAGTTATTGAAATCTGAATGGGATCGGAAGCTCTGAATGCCACTTTGTGGCCATAAATTGCAAATGAGTAGGCAATGTGGAGAGTAAGGATGAGCTCAGACGTGTTCGCACGGTCCACGTGCAGAGCCTGCCAGGAAGTCGGCGCAGCGCTGCACTAATCACAGGCAGTGAGACATTGACCCAATGTGCGGAGGCAGAGATCTGGCAATGTCTCACTGGCTGTGATTAGCAAAGCGCTGCGCCGACTTCCTGGCGGGCTCTGCAGGTGGACCATGCAAACGCGCCTGAGCTCATCCCTAGTGGAGAGGCTGATACAGGGACAAGGTTGCAAGCCAAAAGCTTTGAACTTTTACTATATGCTGCAATGGTATAACTTGATATAATATACAAAGCTTGGTTTGGTTCCATGGTGGTGGCTGGATGGAGGGTAAGCAGACTTTATTGAAAGGCATGAGCCATAGTACATGGAAATACAGTTTGTGATCCAAATCTAACATTGTCTTACCTTCTTGATGTCAGGTAGCCATTGTACCCTTAGACAAACTGAATGTGAGAATCCACCTTCAGTGAGTGAGTATCTGATTCATTACTGGTATTGATGTTGCTAAGGTTAACCCTATAACCCAGCACAATGTTCTGCCAGATTTGTTTCTAGGTCTTATAATATAAATACTATATTGTCAAAAGTATTGGGACACCTGCCTTTACACGCACATGAACTTTAATGGCATCCCAGTCTTAGTCTGTAGCGTTCAATATTGAGTTGGCCCACTCTTTACAGCTATAAAACTGGGTTCACACTAGTGTGAACTGGAAACGGGTTTCCCCACTGCCAATTTGCATATCAGGAGATTGTGACCGACTCTCTATGGAATAGGGTTGCCACCTCATCCCTGTAAATTTGAACACATATTAATTGCACAGTTTCTGTGGCTGATTAAGGTGATAATTAAACTCACTTGGTGCCTTATCGGCATGAAATTAGCCTCAGAACCTGTGTAATTCATATGTGTTCAGGTTTAAAGGGATGAGGTGGCAACTCTACTATGGAGCCTGTTCACGTATCTCCGGTGGCTGTGGAGCGACTTGCACAGGGGTCCTGTGCGTCTTTGGTTCCATTTCAGGGCAGAATTCAGGTAAAAATTTGTCCTCACTGGACCTAGAGTTGCCACCTCATCCCTTTAAACCCAAACACATATGAATTACACAGGTTCTGAAACCAATTTAATGCAGATAAGGCACCAAGTGAGTTTAATTACCACCTGAATCAGCCACAGAACCCGTGAAAATTCACATGTGTTTGGTTTTAAAGGGATGAGAGGGCAACTCTAAAGGCCCATACACACGATCAGACTTTTTGACAACAAACATGCAAATTAGCTGTTTTGGAGCAACATCTGACCGTGTGTACGCTCCATTGGACAAACTTTTTTGGTTTTCATCGGACTTTTGTTGGCTGTGCGAACGGACAAACTTTCTGGCAACAAAAGTCCGATGGAGCAAAGTCTGATCGTGTGTACAGAAAACCATAGGACTTTTGTACAAAGTACAAACAGGCATGCTCAGAACCAATGCAAAAGATCAGACAACAATACAGAAGTTGACCAAAGGTGGCGGTAAAGAGCAGAAAAACCACATGATTTGGTGAAAGTTGGCTGAAAAAGTCCTGCCGTGTGTATGCAAAACAAGTTCAGGGCCGACGCCCTTTGTACAAAAATCCAAGGGAAAGTTTGTACAAAGACCTATCGTGTGTATGAGGCTTTAGAGTCCATTCACACAGGAGCAACTTTGGATCCGACTTGAAGTCGCCCCAAGTTGCCTCAAGTCGCACAACATGATAAAATCAATGTAAGTGAATGAGAGCTGTCTTAGGCTCGGTTCACACAGGGGGTGACACGACTTGCCGTGCCGTGACCTGCCGCGACCTCAGCGGCGACTTGCAAACGACTTCTGTATAGAAGTCAATGCAAGTCGCCCGAGGTCGCCCAAAAGTAGTACAGGAACCTTTTTTCTAAGTCGGAGCGACTCGAGTCGCTCCTCTTAGAACAGTTCTGTAGTACAGAACGGGGGCGACTTGTCAGGTCGCGGCGCGGCAAGTCGTGTCGCCCCCCGTGTCGCCCCCTGTGTGAACCGAGCCTTAATGTACACTACTGAAGTCGCTCCGACTTCAGAAAAGGTTCCTGTACTACTTCAATCTGACTTCTAGGCAACTTGTACCCATTGATTTCAATAGAAGTTGCCTCCAAGTCTGATCCCCTGTCTTAACTGAAGCAACTTTCCAGGAAGTAAAAATAGGCAAACCCCTCCCTCCGACAGAGCTGATTATTATGTGATTGACCACTGGTAAAGTTCCCAGTCCTGGAAGCAACTTCAAGTTGCCTTATAAGTTGCCTCAAGTCGTGCTGTGATTCATACTCAAGTCGTGTCCAAGTTGCCTCCCAAAGTCTCGCTCAAAGTCATGTTGCTCCTGTGTGAATGGACTATAACTGGACCCCTGCTGCGAGCCACATCTGTCTACCAAGCCTTAAGCCTCGTACACATGATCGGATTGTTGGCCAACAAAACGTCAGACTTTTATCTAAAAAGGCTTGTGCCGTGAACTTGTCCTGCATACAAGATTGTACACAATTGTCTGCCAACAAACACGAATGCAGTGATGTACTACGTGGAATTTCAGCTCTTGAGCGCCACCCTTTGGGCACCTTCTGCTAATGTCATGTTTGGTGAGCATTGATTGTTTGTACTTTGGACTTTTGTGCGAGGAGCTTGTGTACATACGATGCAAATATCTGACAACAGACCGTTGTCTGCCAAAAATTTACTAGCATGTCATATAACATTTGTTGTGATTGGACACAGCTGATCATGTGGTAAAGAACATATGTCAGAGGCTCTTTAGCTCGATCGAAGATGCGGTATGTCAAACTGACACACCACACCACCGATCGCTGCGATGCATGCCCTCACGGGCACATGATCGCTTCTTATCCTGTTGGACGTCATATGTCGCCCAGTCAGGATAATGAAACCACTTCTCAGATGTAATTTTGTTATATGGTGGGTGGGAAGTGGTTAACCACAAGCTGACCGCGCTATAGTCAAAATATTGGTCTTTTGTTTGTGGACTTAGGAAGGACACACTACACTATAATCCCACTATACTGACACAGTACACTATACTCACACCATAGTGAAACTACACAATATTGACACACTATACTCAAATTATACTCACACTATACTAACACTTTCCCCTGAGCCACAATAACACACTAACTCTCTAGTAGCAAACTGAGCCCTGCTCTATCTATCGCCACTCCAACAACACACTGCAAAAGCTTCCTGTGGGAAGGAACCTTTTATAGTGTGGGGTGGGACTATGATCACTGAGAAATCATTGAGCAAAGTCTTCATGACTTTGTCCAATCATGGCTCTGACAGTGTTCTGTGCACCAATTAGGTGAAGCTTTGCACCTGACCAGCGGTCAGATGCATTGCTTCAGCCAATCAGGGCCCTACTATGCACTGTGCATTGTAGGGTTCTTGGCAGGGGGAAAAATCCCTGAGAGAGCCCCGCAAATTCAGGTGTTCGCCAAACAGGCGATGTTCGGGCCGAACTTTTGCTTGGCTCAAACTGTTCACCAAACTCTAGCTGCAAACAAGGGTCTTAAATTCCTTTCTTGTGGACTAGTTCCCTAATCTGCTTCCAGTAATATTCTCCTGAAGAAGATCCTTGGGTGAGGCCTAGTGTCATGTGGCATCACTACTGTAGAGGGGCTCCTCCTTCACAAACTTTTATGTACAACGTTTTTTTTTTTGCCAGCAGGATTATAACCTCCTGTTAGCAGAATGTACAGATAATTTGTTTAGTCTGAGGATGTACTTTCTTCTGTTTCTTGCAGTACCATCATGAACAGCTGTCCTCTAGTTCTGGACTTTTAGGACTGTTCCTGCTATTCTTACAGTCATGCTGGGAGGGCTTCTCTTTTGGGGAGGTGCTCCAGAAAACATGTACATTAGGGATGAGCTGAACACCCCCCGGTTCGGTTCGAACCAGAACTTTCGAACAGATTGCAAATTCGTGCGCACTTTAGAACCCCATTGAAGTCTATGGGACTCGAACATTCGAAATAAAAAGTGCTAATTTTAATGGCTAATATGCAAGATATTGTCCTAAAAAGGGTTTGGGGACCTGGCTCCTGCCGCAGGGGACATGGGTCAATGCCTAAAATGTTTTTAAAAACGGCAGTTTTTTCAGGAGCACTGATTTTAATGACAATTAAAGTGAAAAAAAAAGTGAAATATTCATTTAAATATCGTGCCTGGGGGGTGTCTATAGTATGCCTGTGAAGTGCCACGTGTTTCCGTGTTTAGAACAGTCCCTGCACAAAATGACATTTACCTGGAAAAAAAGTCATTTAAAACTGCTTGCGGTTTTAATGTAATATCTGGTTCTGACAATATAGATTAAAATCATTGAGAAAAATAGCATGGGTAGCCCCCCCTGCCCATTACCAGCCCCTTTGGGTCTTGTACGGATATTAAGGGGAACCCCGTACCCATATTAAAAAAAGGAAAGATGTGGGGCCCCCAGGCCCTATATACTCAGAACAGCAGTATACAGGCAAACAAGACAGGGACTGTGTAGGTTTGTTGTATTAAGTAGAATCTGTTTGTAATTTTGAACTGGTACATTTTTAAATTGTAGCTCCAGTCAAAAAATCTATTTTTAAGCTTTTTGGAAAACATAGGGAAGGGTTATCACCCCTGTATAATTTTTTTTTCCGTACGTCTTTTTTCATCTCACTTCCTGTTGTCTCCTTCCGTTTGCAAGTAGGAGACATTTGTAAGTTGGATGTTTGAAAGTAGGAGCCTGCCCTATATGCTCTGCAGAAATGGCAGAACAAGGTGTTGGTGTTGCCACAACATTGTAAGCCCTCAAAGTGACTCTTGGTGGGTGCTGGAGCGCCCTGCTGTGAACGATTATATCAAGAATTGTAATTACATGCCATTGATGAACAGTGGTAGAAAAATTGGGCCTTTGGTGGTTGTGGTGGTGCTGGTGCCACAACCCTATATGTCCTCACAGTTAGTCTCGGTGGGCACAGGAATGGCCCTGCTATGAAATATATCAAGAATTGTAATTATATGCCCCTGTTAAACAGGGGCTGAAAAATTGGGCCTTAGGCACTGGTGCTGGTGCCATGACACTGCAACCTCTCTGGGCCTTAGGCACTGCAACCTCTCCCATATACTCTAGTTGTAGTGCAGGAATGAGCCCTGCTGCAAAGCATTGCATCAAAAATTGTAATTAAATGCCCCTGTTCAACAGGGGCTGAAAAATTGGGCCTTAGGCACTGGTGCTGGTGCCATGACACTGCAACCTCTCCCATATCTAGAGGCGATTCAGTTCGCATTGTGCGCTATACAAGTATTTCATTCATTCATTCATTCATATACTCTAGTTGTAGTGCAGGAATGAGCCCTGCTGCAAAGCATTGCATCAAAAATTGTAATTACATGCCCCTGTTAAACAGGGGCTGAAATATTGGGCTTGTGGCATCACCCAGAACCAAAAATGTTCTTCCAAGATATCAGCGGAGGAGGAAGAGGATAGGCAGTCAACATAACAGGACAGTCACTCAGCATCAGCATAGGTAGTCTTGAAGGGATGTGATATTTCAAAAAAAATTATTCGGTTATATCAGCTTCAGGTGCTTGGTAGCTGTGGGTGATCCAAGACTGATTCATCTTTATGAAGGTCAGTCGATCAACCGAGTCGGTGGACAGGCACACCCTGTGATCGGTAACAAAGCACCAGCAGCACTGAAGGTGCGTTCCGAAAGAACGCTGGATGCAGGACAGGCCAGTAGCTCGACTGCATACTGTGCAAGCTCTGGCCAGTGATCCATCCTCAAGACCCAATAAGCCAGATGATTTTCGGTGGGAAAGGTGTCCAAGTCTGACCTTGCCCCTAGGTATTTCTGCACCATGTAAATCAGACGCTGGCGATGGTTGCTGGAACCGATCATACCTTGGGGCTGCGAACTAAAATATTGTCTGAACGCATCGGTCAGACGGCCACCTTCTCCACCGCTCCTTCTGACCGATGCCTCAGCAACAAGTTGTCCAGGACCAGGAGTTTGTAACCTCCCAGTCTCTGGGAACGAGTTGCACAGACCTTTCTGCAAGGCCTCCCGGAGATGTCTCATCCTCTGCTCCCTCTGCGACGGAAAGATAAGCTCTGCAACCTTACCCTTGTACCGTGGATCAAGGAGAGTGGCCAGCCAGTAATGGTCCCTCTCCTTGATCCGAAGAATATGAGGATCCTTCCACAGGCTTTGTAGGATCAGGGAGGCCATGCAGCGTAGGTTAGCTGAGGCATTCGGTCCGGAGTCCTCTGGGTCACTAGGGACAATATGATCCGCAGCTACCTCCTCCCAGCTATGTACAAGTCCACGGGTTTCTTGGGACTGTAAATTATCCCTACAAGACTGCTGCTGCTGATGCTGAGTGCCAGTCTCCACCTCCATGCTGACACAATCATCCTCCTCCTCCTCCTCCTCCTTGTCTTCTTCCTCTGCGATGGTTGGGACAGCAGGAACACTGTCTGGATAAAGGGGGCCTTGAGAGGCAAGGAAGTCCTCCTCTTCCTGCCTCTGTTCTGCCTCAAGTGCCCTGTCCATTATTCCACGCAGTGTATGCTCCAACAGGTGGATGAGAGATACAGTGTCACTGATGCATGCACTGTCACTGCTCACCATCCTTGTGGCCTCCTCAAACTGTGACATGACAGTGCATGCATCCCTGATCATGCCCCACGGCCGTGGTGAGAAAAAACCGAGCTTCCCTGACCCTGTCCTGGTGCCGTAGTCACACAGGCACTCATTGATGGCCCTCTGCTATGTGTGCAGCCGCTGCAGCATGGCCAACGTTGAGTTTGACATTGTGGGCATGTCACATATAAGGCGGTTCTTGGGCAAATTCAACTCCTTTTGGAGCTCAGCCAGCCGATCACAGGCATTAAATGATCGGCGGAAATGCACACAGACTTTCCTGGCCTGCTTCAGGACATCCTGTAAGCCCGGGTACCTGCCCAAGAACCGCTGAACCACCAGATTAAGGACGTGAGCCACACAGGGCACATGGGTCAGTTGTTCCTGTCGGAGGGTGGAGAGGAGGTTGGTGCCATTGTCGCAAACCACAAATCCTGGCTTAAGCTGGCATGGCATCAACCACCTCTCGGCCTGCCCCTGCAGAGCTGACAAAATGTCTGCCCCAGTGTGGCTCCTGTCCCCCAAACAAACCAGCGCAAGCACGGCATGGCATCCTTTTGCCTGCGTACTTGCATAGCCCCTTGAACGCCTACGGAGCACCACTGGTTCCAAGGACAGAGCACTGGAAGAGGCCATGGAGGAAGAAGAAGAGGAGGGGGTGGGGGAGAGAGGTGTGTCACAACCAGTAGTAGCATTTTGGAGGTGTGGTGGCGGAACAACCTCCAACACTACTGCACCTTGTCCTGCATCCTTCCCAGCTGCCAGAAGAGTGACCCAATGGGCCGTGAAAGACAGGTAACTTCCCTGTCCATGCCTGCTGGACCATGAGTCAGCGGAAATATGCACCTTACCACTGACCACCCTGTCCAGCGAGGCAAGGACATTGCCTTCCACATGCTGGTAGAGAGCTGGAATCGCCTTCCGTGAGAAAAAGTGGCGTTTGGGGACCTGCCACTGAGGAACCGCACATTGCACAAACTCACGGAAGGGGGCCGAGTCTACCAACTGAAAAGGTAGCAGTTGAAGTGCTAGCAATTTAGCCAAGCGAGCATTCAACCGCTGGACATGTGGATGGCTGGGAGTGAACTTCTTTCTACGGTCCAGCAGCTGGGGCAGGGAAATTTGCCTGCTACAATCGGACGTGGCTGTACTGTTAGCAGAGTGCCTGCAAGCACTTGGCTGTGACACAACTAATTCTAGACCTTCATTCCTCTCAGCGCAGGTTTCAGAGAGGACTGAAGGTCTAGTGGGGTTGGAGATCCCAGCTGATGAGGAGCAAGGAGAGGTCTGCTTTGTTCTTCGGCGTGGGTCTTTGAGGTATGCTTGCCAACGAGCTACATGGCAGGTCAACATATGTCTGGTCAAGCATGTGGTGCCCAAGCGGCTGATGTTTTGGCCACGTGAGATACGCTTGAGACATATGTAGCAAATAGCAGCGGTGTGATCTGATGCACTTGTCTCAAAAAAGGCCCACACCAAAGAACTTTAAAATAATGCGCAGAGGCAGCGCC
This sequence comes from Lithobates pipiens, assembly GCF_037356315.1. Classification (NCBI taxonomy): domain Eukaryota; kingdom Metazoa; phylum Chordata; class Amphibia; order Anura; family Ranidae; genus Lithobates; species Lithobates pipiens. The sequence goes on from NW_027507787.1 coordinate 110,515,499, forward strand.
CTGCACAGGCGGAGCTCTGCGGTGTGATTCAGTTGGTGTGCTGCCCCTAAGCTGGCCCCGGAGGGCATCCTGCCTCATTGGAGATGTGCCTCCTCATCCTCTTCCTCCTCCTCCTCTCTCCTACCAGGCACCCATGTGGAATCAGTGCCCTCATCATCCCCTACCTCTTCATCGCTGGATCAAACCTGGCAGTATGCTGCAGCTTGTGGAACATAAGTGCTAGATTGCTGTCCTTCTTGAGCATCCCCTCTCTCTGCGCTCATGCTACTGCCTTCCTCTAGCTGAGTATCATCATCAGAGCCTACAAAACACTGGGCATCCTCCTGAAGCATGTACCCAACACTGTGCTCAAAGAGTTCAGGGGACTCCTCAGGAGGACGTGGTGGGTCTAGGGAAGGAGTCACTGATGATGACATTGAGACGAGGGAAGAGGATGCGTTGGCAGCTGCTTTGCTAGTACCCTGAGCCTGGGTGAGAGAGGATGAAGAGGGCTTGGTCATCCACTCTACCAAGTCTTCGGCATGATGCGGCTCAACACATCCAGCTGCCGAAAATATGGCCACATGCTGATGACGATGCACCGCATCTACGGCCAGCACTGTTGTCTCTAAACACAGAGCCTGCTTGCCCTCTTTTATCGGCTCGTGCCTGTCTGCCTCTCCTTGTTGGCCTTCCAGACATGGTAATGGCCTGAAGGGAGATGGGAAAACCAGCAATTGGGTAGTGTATATTGTGCTGGAGGCACACAACACCCACTAACTCCTGCAGATGCCTTTATTATAGAACAGGAATTAAAGGGTAGATACCGGCATGGGCATCCGCAGAACTTTTTGCAGGGGGGGGCATAATTTTAAGGCCACTCATGCTCCGCCCCTTTCGACAATCTCATGAAAATCTTTCCACTGGTAATACATATGTGTTATATAACAGATAATTCATCTTTACTTTGTATTGGAAGTTACTCTGGCAGCTGTGTTCCATGCCCATATAGCCTAGAGAATGTACATCTTTTTACATTGCAAAACATCTGTTGTGGCCATATTTTGATCTCATACTGTCACTGTATAGGTTTTCATCAAGATAAAAATATGGCAACAACAGATGTATTGCAATGTAAAAAGATGTACATTCCCTAGGCTATATGGGCATGGTACGCAGCCACCTGAGTAACCTTGCGGATGCCCATGCTTTCAAAAACCAGCCCTGGAAAAAATTTCATACCAGCCTCACAGCATTATTATACTAGCCCAACAGCATAACGTCATTATTTTCTTGTTCATGAAAGGGAAAACCATACATTTTAAAGCACATTTGATGAAGAGAGTATTAGATATAGATATGAAATCACATAGGGCTTTAAATAAATATATATATATATATATATATATATATATATATATATATATATATATATTCAAATTCCAGTTAATAGTGGTAAGTGATCAATCATTAAGGGGACCCCAGAAATTCAGAACGTGGGGAGGGACCACCTTCTGCAGAAAGAATACTCTAAGGTAAGGGGGGTGGGTTACTAATATAAGGAGGAAACCCTTTATATCAGTGCCCCTTACATTATCATATTCACTCCCCCCTTACATCAGTGACCCCCCCACCGAATGACCTAGTGGTGCTTTCACTGACCTCCTCTCAGGTGCACTGTGCAGGGCTCAGTCAGTCGGCTCCAGCTTGGTGGCTCTGGTTTTATCCTATAGTCTCCTGTCCACAGTCCATACAAGTCTGACTTCTCCCATGACCCCCATCCCAGTGGTGCTCCCACTCTTGACTCCTCTCCAGACTCCCTCAGAGACTGCAGACATGCTACAGGAGATGGTCAGAGACTACAGACTTGATGCAAGAGCTCAATGCAACCTCACCAGTGCCCATCAAATGCAGCCTCACTGTGCCCACCAATGCAGCCTCACTGTGCCCACCAATGCAGCCTCACTGTGCCCACCAAATGCAGCCTCACTGTGCCCACCAAATGCAGCCTCACTGTGCCCACCAAATGCAGCCTCACTGTGCCCACCAAATGCAGCCTCACTGTGCCCATCAAATGCAGCTTTACTGTGCCGTGAATGCAGTCTCACTGTGTCCACCATTGCAGCCTCTCCTGTGCCCCATGTCTCAGTCTGCAGTCCCTGTCTGTGGGAAGGTGTGTTGTTGATGCTTGGTACGGTACCTTGCATGCCAGCAGGATATCCATGACGGCCAGCAGCAGGCAGGGTCTGTTCTCTTTTTGGATGGGGACGGTGCTCCTTCCAGAGGATCTGTTTGCTGTGAGATGGAGTGGTCCCTGGCCAAATGCACCTTCAGCCGTCCTCATTTTTCGGCCCCAGTCAGCCTGTCCTCTGGTCCTGGGGAAGTGGAGAGAACTGGGTGGGAGTTGGAGAGAAGGGGGAGCAAAGAGTGCTGGCGGGGTTGGAGAACACATGGGTGGGGGCAAAGAGCGAGAGAGAGTGGAGATCACAGGGGCGGGGAGCGGAGAGCGCTGGGGGTAGAACTTGAGAGCACTGGGGGGGCAATAAGAACAGGGGTAGAGAGCACGGTAGGGGGGCTAAGAGTGTGGGGTGGTGAAGAGCACTGGGGGGCAGAAAAACAGGGGTGGAGAGCACAGGGGCTGCAGAATACTGGGGGGGTACAAAGAGCAGGGGGGAGTGGAGAGCAATGGGGGAGCTTGAGAGCACCAGTGGGGGCCAGAAAGAACAGGGGTGGAAAGCACGGGGGACTGGAGAGCACTATGGGAGGTGGAGAGCACATGGGTGGGGGCAAAATGCAGGGGTAGTGGAGAGCACAGGGGTGAGGAGTGGAGAGTTCCGGGGGGGAGCCAAAAAGAACAAGGGTGGAGAGCACGGAGGGTAGAGAGCACTGGGGGGGGGGGCTGGAGAGCACCAGGGGGGTAGAAAGAACAGGGGTGGGGAGAATGGGGGGCTGGAGAGCACTGGGGTGGGGGCTGGAGAGTGATGGGGAGAGCTGAAGAGCACTTGGGGGGAGAAATAACAGGGGGAAGAGCACTGGGGGGAGGGGAGAGCACGGGGGGGAGAAAGAACAGGGGGAGAGCACTGGGGGGAGTGGAGGGAACTGGGGGGACAGGGGGGAGAGCAATGGGGGGAGAGCACAGGAGGGAATGGAGAGCACTAGGGGGGAAAGAACAGGGGGGAGAGCACTGGGGGGAGAGGACTGGGGGGAGTGGAGAGCACTGGGGGGGAACAGGGGGGGAGAGCACTGGGATGGTGGCTAGAGAAGGATGGGGAGAGCTGGAGAGCAGGGGGGCAGCAAGAACAGGGGAGGAGAAAACTGTGGGGGGGGGGCAGGAGAGTGTGGTGGTGGAGGAGAGCACGGGGGGCAGGAGAGTGTGGTGGTGGAGGAGAGCATGGGGGGGGGCAGGAGAGTGTGGTGGTGGAGGAGAGCACAAGGGGGGGGGACAGGAGAGTGTGGTGGTGGAGGAGAGCACTGGGGGGGCAGGAGAGTGTGGTGGTGGAGGAGAGCACTGGGGGGGGCAGGAGAGTGTGGTGGTGGAGGAGAGCACTGGGGTGGGGGGGCAGGAGAGTGTGGTGGTGGAGGAGAGCACTGGGGTGGGGGGGCAGGAGAGTGTGGTGGTGGAGGAGAGCACTGGAGGGGTCAGGAGAGTGTGGTGGTGGAGGAGAGCACTTGGGGGGTCGGGGGCAGGAGAGTGTGGTGATGGAGGAGAGCACTGGGGGCAGGAGAGTGTGGTGGTGGAGGAGAGCACTGGGGGGGCAGGAGAGTGTGGTGGTGGAGGAGAGCACTGGGGGGGGGGCAGGAGAGTGTGGTGGTGGAGGAGAGCACTGGGGGGCAGGAGAGTGTGGTGGTGGAGGAGAGCACTGGGGGGGCAGGAAAGTCTGGTGGTGGAGGAGAGCACTGTACCCCCCCCAGATCCTCCTATCCAGGCACTGTGGCACACAGGGCAGGCTGTACAGATGGACATCTACTCCTCTGGATCACAGCGCTGGCTGGCCCGCCCCCCCAGACCGGCTTATGTGATAGGCGTAACGTTGATTCTCTCTACTATCACACGAGCAGGTCTGGGGGGCGGGACTGTGTTACAGAGCGGCCGCCGAACACAGAGCCAGCCAGCGCTGTGATCCAGAGGAGAGAGCGGACTCAGTAATTAAAATGCAGCTGCAACACCTTGAGGATTCCAGGGGGGCACTTGACCCCCCTTGCCCCCTGCTGCGGATGCCCATGGATACCGGTGTATACTGTGCTGTGCCGGAGGCACACAACACCAACTAACTCCTGCAGATGGCAGATGGCTCAATTAGAGAAGAGCAAAATAGGTGGATAAAGGTGTATACTGCGCTCAGGGCACACAGACAACACAGAGAAACTCCTGCAGATGGCTGATAGCTCAATTACAGAAGAGCAATAAAGCTAAATAGGTGGATAATGGACGGTGTATACTGCGTTGAAGGTACACAGAGAACACCCACTAACTCCTGCAGACACCAACACACTACACAAGGCCGCCGCGCTGGCGGCCTTATATAGTGTGGGGAGTGTACTACACAGCCTGAGCTATGATTGGTTCATGGCTCTCCTCGTTGCCGGCGCTGTGATTGGCCAAGCATATGGGGTCACAATGCATGCTTGGCCAATCATGAGCCAGCAATGCACTGCGATGACGCAGTGCATTGTGGGCCGTGAGCGCCACACAAATTTGGCACGAACGGCCCACAGAGTTCTGGCTTCGCCGAACGGGCGAACAGCCGGTGTTCAAGTCCAACATGTGTTCGACTCGAACACCAAGCTCATCCCTAATGTACATATGTTGACATTGACAGATCTTTCTAGCTACAGGGACCTGTAGTCAGGATGTACACATTATGTATATGGTTTCTGTTTGTGAAAGAAAATATATAAATCATCTTTTTTTGATACCACATATTTATTTGTACAAAGCCCTTTTCCAGCTGTATTTGCTTTTTCCCCTTCCCATTTTTGCTTATGGGATGCCCTTGCTCCTGGGTGCAGGACCAATTTTTGTTTTTCTAGACGATGGGGACACGGCTGCTTTTAAGAGGGAGGTGAGTATAGCACCCTCTAGTGTGAGAGTAGAAAAAAAGCATATTTCTGGCCAGGAATAACCTGAATCATGAAATTGGGTCTGGGCTACTAGAGGCCAGGGCTGGATGACTCCTCTTGGCAGCTCTCTGGTGCCTCCCCATGGTGTCTAGAAGGTTGAAGAATCTTCTAGAACTAGAAGGTAGGGGTTAGGAAGGGCTGACATGAATGTTTATGGGGTTCCCAGAAGTGGGTTGACAAAGGACTGAGACAACCCCATAAATAGACATGGGCCATACCAGCAAGGGAGTTGGGTGGAAGATGGAGAGGCAGTGCTGAGGAGAGGCTGTTGGTGGCCCTTGATGAAACCCCTACCGGGAAGGGGTGGTAGCTCAGGCCAGGGGCTCAGGAAAGCTGGCTTAGAAGGATCCTGACTCAGAAGGCAGTGAAAGAATCCATGCCGGAGAGGCAGAGGGAAGGAGCAAGGAGAGACAGTGAGTAGATCAGTGCGGTGCAGGGATGGACAAGGTGAGAGCCTGCCATCTGCAGCAGGCCTCTCTGGAAGACCGCATAGTGCGAAGTCTTCATCTATCCTTGCTCTAGGACAGTGATGGTGAACATTGGCACCCCAGATGTTTTGGAACTACATTTCCCGTGATGCTCATGCACTCTGCAGTGTAGTTGAGCATCATGGGAAATGTAGTTCCAAAAATCTGGGGTGAGAAGGTTTCCCTTGTTTCCCAATGTGACCATCTTGGCGTTTGTCAAGAGGGCTGAGGCTGCCCAAAAAGATTGCCTATGGGCACATAACCCTGAAAGCGTCTCATCTCAAAGGCTAGGCAGGGTCGGGCCTGGTTAGTACCTGGGTGGGAGACCGCCACAGGCTTCTTCTTTTTTTTTTTTTTTGCGTTGACTTGTTTTTTTTTCTCTTGTTTCCCAAGGTGACCATCTGTCAAGAGGGTTGAGGGTGCCCAAAGAGATTGCCTATGGCCACATCACCCTGAAAGCAACCGATCTCGTCTGATCTCCGAGCCTAAGCAGGGTCGGGCCTGGTTAGTACCTGGATGGGACACCATAGGCTTCTTTTTTTTGGGGCATTGACCTGTTTTTTTTCCCTTTTTTCCCAAGGTGACCATCTTGGCGTTTGTCAAGAGGGTTGCCAAAGTGATTGCCTATTTCCACATCACCCTGAAAGCGTCTAATCTCGGAGGCTAAGCAGGGTCGGGTCTGTTTACTACCTGAATGGGAGACCGCCTGGGAATACCAGGTGCCGTAGGTTTCACAAGGTGACTATCTTGGAGTTTATCAAGAGGGTTGAGGATGGCCAAAAAGATTACCTATGGCCACATCCCCCTGAAAGCGCCAGATCTCAGAGGCTAGGTAGGGTCGGGCCTCGTTAGTACCTGGATGGGAGAACGCCTAGGAATACCAAGTGCCGTAGGCTTCTATTTTTTTTTTTTTTGGCGTTGACTTGTTTTTTTCCCTTGTTTCCCAAGGTGACCATCTTGGCGTTTTTCAAGACGGTTGAGAGTGCCCAAAGTGATTGAATATGGACACATCTCCCTGAAAGCAACCAATCTCATCTGATCTCTGAGGCTTAGCAAGGTTGGGCCTGGTTTGAACCTGGATGGGAGACCCCCTGGCAATACCAGGTGCAGTAGGCTTTTTTTTAATATGTTGTTGGCGTCGATGACCTGTTTTATTTTTCTGCTTGTTTGCCGACGTGACCATCTTGGCATTTGTCAAGAGGGTTTAGACTGACCAGCAAGATGGCCTACGGCTACATCACCCTGAATGTGCCTTATCTCGTCTGATCTCGGATGCTAAGCAGGGTGTGGCCTGGTTCGTACCTGGATGGGAGACTGCCTGGGAATACCAGGTGGCATAGACTTCTTTATTTTTTTTTTGGGCGTTGACTTGTTAATTTCCCTTGTTTACCAAGGTGACAATCTTGGCGTTTTTCAAGAGGGTTGAGAGTGCCCAAAGCGATTGCCTACAACCACATCTCCCTGAAAGCAACCAATCTCATCTGATCTCGGAGGCTTAGCAGAGTTGGGCCTGGTTAGAACCTGGATGGGAGACCCCCTGGGAATACCAAGTGCCGTAGGTTTCTTTTTTTTTTGGTGTTGACTTGTTTTTTTCCCCTTGTTTCCCAAGTTGACCATCTTGGCGTTTCCCAAGAGGGTTTAGGGTGCCGAAAGAGATTGCCTATGGGCACATGACCCCGAAAGTGCCTGATCTCGGAGGCATAGCAGGGTCGGCTTGGTTAGAACCTGGATGGGAAACCCCCTGGGAATATCAAGTGCCGTAGGTTTCTTTTTTTTTTTCTTTGGCGTCGACTTGTTTTTTTCACTTGTTTCCCAAGGTGACCATCTTGGCATTTCTCAAGAGAGTTGAGGGTGCCGAAAGAGATTTAATACGGCCACATCAGCCTGAAAGTGCCTGATCTTGTCTGATCTCGGAGGCTGAGCAGCGTCTGCCCTGGTTAGTAACAAATGTGAGACCTCCTGGCAATAACCAGTGCCACGAGCTTCTTTTTTTTTTTGGCGTTGACTTGTTTTTTTCCCTACTTTCCCTAGGTGACCATCTTGGCGCTTGTCAAGAGAGTTGAGGGTGCCCAAAGGTATTGCTTATGGTCTCGACACCCTGAAAGCAACCAATCTAGTTTGATCTCAGAGGGTAAGCAGGGTCGGGCCTGGTTAGTACCTGAGTGGGAGACCGCCTGGGAATACAAGGTGCCGTAATTTTTTTTTTTTTGCCATTGACTTGTTTTTTTCCCTTGTTTCTTAAGGTGACCATCTTGGCTTTTGTCAAAGAGGGTTGGGGATACCCAAAGAGATTGCCTACGGCCATATCACCGTGAAAGCGCCCAATCTCGTCTGATCTCGGAGGCTAAGCAGGGTTTGTCAAGAGGGATGAGGGTGCCCAAAAAGATTGCCTATGGGCAGGGTCGGGCCTGGTTAGTACATGGATGGGAGACCGCCTGGGAATACAAGGTGCTGTAGGCTTCCTTTTTTTGGGGGGGGGGGGGCATTGACTTATTTTTTTTCCCCTGTTTCCCAAGGTGATTATCTTGGCATTTGTCAAGACGGTTGAGGACACCCAAAGAGATTTCCTATGGCCACATCACCTTGAAAGCGACCAATCTCGTCTAATCTCGGAGGCTAAGCAGGCTCAGGCCTGGTTAGTACATGGATGGGAGACTGCCTGGGAATACCAGGTAGCATAGGCTTCTTTTTTTTTATTTTAGTTTTTTTGGCGTTTTATTTTCCCTTGTTTTCCATGGTGACTAGCTTGGCATTTGTGAAGGACGTTTAGGGTGCATAAAGAGATTGCATACAGCCACATCACCCTGAAAGCAACAAATCTCGTCTTATCTCGGAGGCTAAGCAGCGTCGGGCCTGATTCGTACCTGGATGGGAGACTGCCTGGGATTATCAGGTGCCATAAATATTTTTTTTGGGCGTTGACTTTTTTTTCCCCTTGTTTCCCAAGGTGATGATCTTGGTGTTTGTCAAGAGAGTTGAGGGTGCCCAAAGCAATTGCCTATGGCCACATCAACCTGAAAGCGCCCCATCTCATCGCATCTCTGAGGCTAAGCAGGGGCTGGCCTGGTTAGTACATAGATGGGAGACCGCCTGAGATTGTCTATGGCCTCATCACCCTGAAAGCTCCAAATCTCGTGTTATCTCGGAGGCTAAGCAGGGTCGGGCCTGATTAGCATCTGGAGGGTAGACCGCCTGGGATTACCAGGAGCTGCAGTCTTATTCTTTTTTTTTTTTTGCGTCGACTTGTTTTTTTCCCTTGTTTCCCAAGGTGACCATCTTGGCGTTTGTCAAACGGGTGGAGGCTGCCCAAAAAGATTGCCTACAGCCACATCACCCTGAAAGCACCTGATCTTGGAGGCTAAGCAGGGTCGGGCCTGGATAGTACCTGGATGGAAGACTGCCTGGGAATTCCAGGTGCCGTAGGCTTCTTTTTTTGTTTTTGTCGTTGACTTGTTTTTTTTCCCTTATTTCCCAAGGTGACCATCTTGGCGTTTGTCAAGAGGGTTGATGGTGCCCAAAGAGATTGCCTACAGCCACATAACCCTGAAAGCACTGGATCTTGGAGGCTAAGCAGGGTTGGGCCTGGTTAGTACCTGCATGGGAGACCATCTGGGAATACCAGGTGCTGTAGGCTTTTTTTTATCTCTGGTTTCCCAAGATGACCTTCTTGGCATTTCTCAAGAGGGTTTTGGGTGCCAGAAGAGATTGCCTATGGCCACACCACTCTGAAAGCACCCAATCTCATCTGGTCTTGAAGGCTAAGCAGAGATGGCCCTGCTTAGTACCTGGATGGGAGACCACCTTTTTTGTGGTTCCCCAAGGTGACCATCTTGGCATTTCTCAAGAGGGTATTCCCAGGTGGTCTCCCATCTAGGTACTAACCAGGCCTGTCCCTGCTTAGCCTCCAAGATCAGATGCTTTCAGGGCGATGTTGCCATAGGCACTCACTTTTGGCACCCTCAACCCTCTTGACAAACACCAAGATGGTCACCTTGGGAAACAAGGGAAGAAAAGAAGTCAACTCTGCCATATTAGCACCTCAAGAAATGAGATAGGCAGTCATAAACTAAAAGATGCGTAAATTCCAGAAAATGTACCATCGTTTTCAGACGCTATAACATTTGCGCAAACCAATAAATATACGCTTATTAACATTACCAAAGGCATGTGGCTGAATAAATTTTGACCTAAAAGTATGAATAAAATTGAGTTTATTGGATTTTTCTTATAACAAAAAGCAGAAAATATCATTTTCTTTCAATATTTTAGATTTTTGCGTTTATATCGCAAAAAAAATAAAAAATAAATTGCAGAGGCAATCAAATACCTTCAAAACAAAGCTCTATTTGTGGGAAAAAAACGATGACCTACGTGACCCACACTGACCTACCAGACATACATACACTGTCCTACGTGACCCACACTGACGTACGTGACATACACTGACCTACACGACACACACTGACCTACCTGACACACACTGACCTGGTACCTGACATATAAACTCTGATTGACTGACCTGACCAGGAGGAGAAAAACTTCATGTGTGCAGGTACTGCAGCAGCAGCTCATCCGTGGTGCTGGTGTGCAAGGCAGCCAGAGGAGAAGAGGAGAGCCACCCGCCCAAGTGGGTATTGATGTGGTGCGGCCACCATATTGTCATTTCTGCCGTCTTCCTGCTCCAGAACAGCGAGCTCGGAGAGGACTAAGATTGGAGGAGTGTAGGCTAAGGGAGCCGCTGCGAATGCAGCTCAGGGTGGTGGCGTCATCCCTTTCTCTCCCTCCTGGGCTCTACACTCCACGTTGCCATAACAGCGGCGGGACAATCCAGACCAGAAGTCGTTGGCAAGGCCCCACGAGCACTAGCGCGGAGGAGGAGGAAGTGCAATCCTCCTCTGCTTTGAATGTTGGGCAGTGTGGACACAGTGGGCAGTGACGTTAATGGTTGCTAGCCGCCAGGCAGCTATAGCAACCAGTGTAAAGTCAGGTGGAAGCGGTGCAGAGCTAAAGCTGGAGCTGGAGCCGGAGCCAGCCTGACCATGGCTCAGTCTGCCCCTGTTCCCTGCATTATGGACTGAGACGAGAGACTCTGGGCTATTGGTCCCAGACTCAGGCCACCCCTAAAGACGCCTCTGTTCACCCCCAAAGTAGGGACATAGAACAGAGTGCAATGGTCGGCAAGTGGTTAAAGCGACGCAGTGCTGAATCGCAAAAAGTGTTCTGGTCTTTGGCCGGCGCTGAAGTAATTAAATGCCCAAAATGGTCCTTGGTGACTAAAAAAGGCCCACTCCTGACCTTTGAATGCCAAAAAGGTCCTCGGTGACCAAAAACAGCTGGGTGTGCTGTTTTTTTTTCACTGGGGCCCATTTTTGGCCTCCAAGGACCAGAAGCGCTGTTTTTGGTCACCAAGGATAATATTTAGCTTAGGAGGGCCGGGCTTTTTTTGGTCACTGAAGACCATTTTTGGTATTCAATGATTGGTTGTTTGTATTGCACAGTGACCTTTCTGAAACCTCTAGCCTCCCTCTTATTTAAAAAAAAAAGCCCACGGTACCTGGTATTCCCAGGCTGTCTCCCATCCAAGTAATTACTAGGCCTGACCCTGCTTAGCATCTGAGATCAAACGAGATCGGGCTGATTCAGGGTGATGTGGCCGTAGGCAATCTTGCTGGCCACTTTCAACCCTCTTGACAAAACACTAAGATGGTCATTTCGGCAAACAGGCAGAAAATTAAAACAGGTCATCGACGCCAACAACATATTAAAAGAAAGCCTGCGTCACCTGGTATTCCCAGGCGGTCTCCCATCCAGGCACTAATCAGGCCCGACCCTGCTTAGCATCCCAGATGAGACAAGATCAGGCGCATTCAGGGTGATGTGGATGTAGGCGAACTTACTTGCCACTCTCAACCTTCTTGACAAACGCCAAGATGGTCACCTCGGCAAGCCAGCAGAAAAATAAAACAAGTCGTCGACACCAACAACATATTTAAAAAAAGCCTACGGCACCTGGTATTCCCAGGCGGTCTGCCATCCAAGTACTATCCAGGCCCGACCCTGCTTAGCATCCCAGATCAGACAAGATCGGGCGCATTCTGGGTGAGGTGGCTGTAGGCACTCTTACTTGCCACTCTCAACCCTCTTGACAAACGCCAAGATGGTCACCACGGCAAACAAGCAGAAAATATAACAGGTCATCGACGCCAACAACATATTTAAAAAAAAGCCTACGGCACCTGCTATTCCCAGGCCGTCTCCCATCCAGGTACTAACCAGGCCCGACCATGCTTAGCATTCGAGCTCAAACGAGATCGGGCACATGCAGGGTGATGTGGCCGTAGGTGATCTTGCTGGCCACTCTCAACCCTCTGATCAAACGCCAAGATGGTCACCTCGGCAAACAAGCAGAAAAAAAAAAAAAGTCGTCAACACCAACAACATATTAAAAAAAAGCCAACAGCACATGGTATTCCCAGGAGGTCTCCCATCCAGGTACTATCCAGGCTTGACCCTGCTTAGCATCTGAGATTAGATGAGATCAGGCACACTCAGGGTGATGTGGCCATAGGAGATCTTGCTGGCCCCTCTCAACCGACGCCAAGATGGTCACCTCGGCAAAGAAGCAGAAAATAAAACGTCGTCGACTCCAACAATAAATTTTAAAAAAAGCCTATGGAACCTGGCATTTGCAGGCGGTCTCCCATCCAAGTACTAACCAGGCCCGTCCCTGCTTAGCATCCAAAATCAGACGAGATCGGGCTTATTCAGGGTGATGTGGCCGTAGGCGCTCTTGCTGGCCAATCTCAACTCTCTTGACAAACGCCAAGATGATAACCTCGGCAAATAAGCAGAAAAATAAAACAGGTCGTCGACGCCAACAACATATTAAAAAAAAGCCTGCAGCATCTGGTATTCCCAAGCGGTCTCCCATCCAGGTACTAACCAGGCCTGACCCTACTTAGCATCCGAGATGAGACGAGATCGCTTGCATTCAGGGTGATGTGGCCGTAGGGGATCTTGCTTGCCACTCTCAACCCTCTTGACAAACGCCAAGATGGTAACCTCTGCAAACAAGCAGAATAATAAAACAGGTCATCGATGCCAACATATTAAAAAAAGCCTACAGCACCTGGTATTTCCAGGCGGTCTCCCATCCAGGCACTAATCAGGCCCGACCCTGCTTAGCATTGGACATCAGACGAGATCGGTGCATTCAGGGTGAATTGGCCACAGGTGATCTTGCTGGCCACTTTCAAACCTCTTGACAAACGCCAAGATGGTAACCTCTGCAAACAAGCAGAATAATAAAACAGGTCGTCGAGGCCAACAACATATTAAAAAAAGTCTACGCCACACGATATTCCCAGGCTGTCTCCCATCCAGGTACTAACCAAGCCCGACCCTGCTTAGCATCCAAGATCAGACGAGATCGAGTGCATACAGGGTGATGTGGGCATAGCCGATCTTGCTAGCCACTCTAAACCCTCTTGACAAACGCCAAGATGGTCACCTTGCAAACAAGCAGAAAAATAAAACAGGTCGTCGACGCCAACATATTAAAAAAAAGCCTAAGGTACCTAGTATTCCCAGGCCGTCTCCCATCCAGGTACTAACCAGGCCCGACCTTGCTTAGCATCTGAGATCAGACAAGATCAGGCGCATTCAGGGGGATGTGGCCATAGGCAATCTTCTTGGCCACTCTCAACCCTCTTAACAAACGCCAAGATGGTCACCTCGCAAACAAGTCGAAAAATAAAACAGGTCGTCGACGCCAACAACATATTAAAAAAAAAAGCCTACGGAACCTGGTATTCCCAGGCGGTCTCCCATCCAGGTACTAACCAGGCACGACTCTGCTTGGTATCTAAGATCAGACAAGATCGGGCACATTCAGGGTGATGTGGCCGTAGGCGATCTTATTAGCCACTCTCAACCCTCTTGACAAACGCCAAGATGGTCACCTTGGCAAACAAGCAGAGAAATAAAACAGGTCGTCCACGGCAACAGCATATTAAAAAAAAGCCTATGGCACCCGATATTCCCAGGTGGTCTCCCATCCAGGTATTAAGCACGCCCGACCCTGATTAGCATCCAAGATGAGATGAGATCGGGTGAGATCGAGCGCATTCAGGGTGATGTGGCCATAGGCAATCTTGCTGACCACTCTCAACCCTCTTGACAAACGCTAAGATGGTCACCTCGGCAACAAGCAGAAAAATAAAACAGGTCACCGACGCCAACAACATATTAAAAAAGCCTACGGCACCTGGTACTCCAAGGCTGTCTCCCTTCCTGGCACTAACCAGCATCTGAGATCAGGCGACATCGGGTGCATTCAGAGTGATGTGGCCACAGGCGATCTTGTTGCCCACTCTCAACCCTCTTGACAAACGCCAAGATGGTCACCTCGGCAAACAAGCAGAAAAATAAAACAGGTCGTTGACGCCAACAACATATTAAAAAACCCTACGGCACCTGGTAATCGCAGGCGGTCTCCCATCCCGGTACTAACCAGGCCCGACCCTGCTTAGCATCCAAGATCAGACGAGATCTGGCACATTCAGGGTGATGTGGGTGTAGGCGATCTTGCTGGCCACTCTCAACCCTCTTGACAAACGCCAAAATGGTCACCTCGGCAAACAAGCAGAAAAATAAAACAGGTCATCGATACCAACAACATATTAAAAAAAACCTACATCGCCTGTTTTTCCCAGGCGGTCTCCCATCCAGGGACTAACCAGGCCCGACCCTGATTAGCATCCGAGATCAGAGGAGATCGGGCGCATTCAGGGTGATGTGGCCGTAAGGCCATCTTGCTGGCCACTCTCAACCGTCTTGACAAACGCCAAGATGGTCACCTCGGCAAACAAGCAGAAAAATAAAACAGGTCGTCAACACCAACATATTAAAAAGAAACGGCACCTGGTATTCCTAGATGGTCTCCCATCTAGGAACTAACCAGGCCCAACCCTGCTTGGCATCAGAGATCAGAAGAGATCAGGAACATTCAGGGTGATGTGGCCAAAGGGGATCTTGCTGGCTACTCTCAACCCACTTGACAAACGCCAAATGGACACCTGGGCAAACAAGCAGAAAAATAAAATAGGTCGTTGACGCTAACAACATATTAAAAAAAAAGCCTACTGCACCTAGTATTCTTAGGCGGTCTCCTATCCAGGTACTAACCAGGCCCGACCCTGCTTAGTATCCGAGATCAGGAACATTCAGGGTGATGTGGCCATAGGCGATCTTGTTGGCCACTCTCAACCCTCTTGACAAACGCCAAGATGGTCACCTCGGCAAACAAGCAAAAAAATAAAACAGGTCGTCGACGCCACCAACTTATAAAAAAAAAGCCTATGGCACCTGGTATCCCCAGGCGGTCTCCCATCCAGGTACTAACCAAGCCCGACCCTGCTTAGCATGCAAGATCAGACGAGATTGGGAACATTCAGGGTGATGTAGCTGTAGGCCATTTTTATGGCCACTCTCAACCCTCTTGACAAACGCCAAGATGGTTACCTCAGCAAACAAGCAGAAAAATAAAACAGTTCGTTGACACCAACAACATATTAAAAAAAAGATTACGGCCCCTGGTATTCCCAGGCGGTCTCTCATCCAGGTACTAACCAGGCCCAACCCTGCTTAGCATCCAAAATCAGATGAGATCGAGAACATTCAGGGTGATGTGGCAGTAGGGGAACTTGCTGGCCACTCTCAACCATCTTGACAAACGCCAAGATGGTCACCTCGGCAAAACAAGCAGAAAAATAAAATAGGTCGTCGACGTCAACAACATATTAAAAAAAGCCTACGGCACCTGGTATTCCCAGGTGGTCTTCCATTCAGGTACTAAGCAGGCCCGACGCTGCTTAGCATCTGAGATCAGATGAGATCGGGAACATTCAGGGTGATGTGGCCATAGGGGTTCTTGCTGGCCACTCTCAACCCTCTTGACAAACGCTAAGATGGTCACCTCAGCAATCAAGCAGAAAAATAAAACAGGTCGTCGACGCCAACAATATATTAAAAAAAGCCTACGGCACCTAGTATTCCCAGGCCGTGTCCCATCCAGGTACTAACCAGGCCTGACCCTGCTTAGCATCGGAGATCGGGCGCATTCAGGGTGATGTGGCCGTAAGGCCATCTTGCTGGCCACTCTCAACCCTCTTGACAAACGCCAAGACGGTCACATCGGCAATCAAGCAGAAAAATAAAACAGGTCGTCGACGCCAACAACATATTTAAAAAAAAAAACGGCACCTGGTTATCCTAGACGGTCTCCCATCTAGGAACTAACCAGGCCTGACCCTGCTTAGCATCCGAGATCAGACGAGATCAGGAACATTCAGGGTGATGTGGCCGAAGGGGATCTTGCGGTCTACTCTCAACCCACTTGACAAACGCCAAATGGACACCTGGGCAAACAAGCAAGAGTGGCCAGCAAGATTGCCTACAGCCACATCACCTAGAATGCGCCCGATCTCATCTGATCTCGGATGCTAAGTAGGGTCGGGCATGGTTAGTGCCTGGATAGGAGACCGCCTGGGAATACCAGGTGCCGTAGGCTTTTTTTAATATGTTGTTGACGTCGACGACCTGTTTTATTTTTCTGCTTATTTGCCGAGGTGACCATCTTGGCATTTGTCAAGAGGGTTGAGAGTGGCCAGCAAGATTGCCTACGGCCACATCCCCCTGAATGCTTCCAATCTTTGATGCTAAGCAGGGTCGGGCTTGGTTAGTACCTGGATGGTAGACCACCTGGAAATACCAGGTGCCGTATGCTTTTTTTTTTTTTTATATGTTGTTGGCGTCAACGACCTGATTTATTTTTCCGCTTGTTTGCTAAGGTGACTATCTTGCCGTTTGTCAAGAGGGTTGAGAGTGGCCAGCAAGATCGCCTATGGCTACATAGCCCTGAATGCGCCCAATCTCGTCTGATCTTGGATGCTAAGCAGGGTCGGGCCTGGTTAGTACCTGGATGGGAGACCGCCTGGGGATACCAGGTGCAGTAGGCTTTTTTTTTTATATGTTGTTGGCGTCAACAACCTGTTTTATTTTTCTGCTTGTTTGCCAGGGTGACCATCTTGGCGTTTTTCAAGAGGATTGAGAGTGGCCAGCAAGATTGCCTAAGGCCATTTCACCCTGAATGCGCCCTATCTCGGTTGATCTCGGATACTAAGCAGGGTCGGGCCTGGTTAGTACCTGGATGGGAGACAACCTGGGAATATCAGGTGCCGCAGGCTTTTTTTAAATATGTTGTTGACGTCGACGACCTATTTTATTTTTCTGCTTGTTTGCCGAGGTGACCATCTTGGCGTTTGTCAAGAGGATTGAGAGTGGCCAACAAGGTCCCCTATGGCCAGATCACCCTGAATGTTCCTGATCTAGTCTGATCGCGGATGCTAAGCAGGGTCCTTCCTGGTTAGTACCTGGATGGGAGACCCCCTGGGAATACCAGGTGCCATTGGCTTTTTTTTAATATGTTGTTAGCGTCAACGACCTATTTTATTTTTCTGCTTGTTTGCCCAGGTGTCCATTTGGCGTTTGTCAAGTGGGTTGAGAGTTGCCACCAAGATCGCCTACGGCCACATCACCCTGAATGTTCCCGATCTTTAGTGATCTCGGATGCTTAGAAGGGTCGGGGTTGGTTAGAACCTGGATGGGAGACCGCCTGGGAATACCAGGTGGCGTGCGTTTTTTTTCAATATGTTGTAGGCGTCAAAGACCTGTTTTATTTTTCTGCTTGTTTGCTGAGGTGACCATCTTGGCATTTGTCAAGAGGGTAGAGAGTGGCCAGCAAGATCACCTACGGTCACATCACCCTGAATTCGCCCGATCTCGTCTGATCTCGGATGCTAAGCAGGGTCGGGCCTGGTTAGTACCTGGATGGGAGATTGCATGAGGATACCAGGTGCCGTAGGCTTTTTTTCAATAAGTTGGTGGCGTCGACGACCTGTTCCTGGCGGGCTCTGCAGCTGGACCATGCGAACGCGCCTGAGCTCATCCCTAGTGGAGAGGGTGATACAGGGACAAGGTTGCAAGCCAAAGCTTTGAACTTTTACTATATGCTGCAGTGGTATAACTTGATATAATATACAAAGCTTGGTTTGGTTCCATGGTGGTGGCTGGATGGAGGGTAAGCAGACTTTATTGAAAGGCGTGAGCCATAGTACATGGAAATACAGTTTGTGATCCAAATCTAACATTGTCTTACCTTCTTGATGTCAGGTAGCCATTGTACCCTTAGACAAACTGAATGTGAGGATCCACCTTCTCCAACACATCCCTGAATCAGTGAGTGAGTATCTGATTCATTACTGGTGTTGCTGTTGCTAAGGTTAACCCTATAACCCAGCACAATGTTCTGCCAGATTTGTTTCTAGGTCTTATAATATAAATACTATTTTGACAAAAGTATTGGGACACCTGCCTTTACATGCACATGAACTTTAATGGCATTCCATTCTTAGTCTGTAGGGTTCAGTATTGAGTTGGCCCACCCTTTACAGCTATAAAACTTGGTTCACACTAGTGTGAACTGGAAACGGGTTTCCCCACTGCCAATTTGCATATCAGGAGATTGTGACTGGCTCTCTATGGAATAGGGTTGCCACCTCATGCCTTTAAAACCGAATACATATTAATTGCACAGTTTCTGTGGCTGATTAAGGTGATAATTAAACTCACTTGGTGCCTTATCTGCATGAAATTAGCCTCAGAACCTATGTAATTCATATGTGTTCAGGTTTAAAGGGATGAGGTGGCAACTCTACTATGGAGCCTGTTCACGTATCTCCGGTGGCTGTGGAGCGGCTTGCACAGGGGTCCTGTGCGTCTTTGGCTCCATTTCAGGGAAGAATTCAGGTAAAAATTTGGCCTCACTGGACCTAGAGTTGCCACCTCATCCCTTTAAACCCAAACACATATGAATTACACAGGTTCTGAAACCAATTTAATGCAGATAAGGCACCAAGTGAGTTTAATTACCACCTGAATCAGCCACAGAACCCGTGAAATTCACATGTGTTTGGCTTTAAAGGGATGAGAGGGCAACTCTAAGCCCTTGTACACACGGTCGGACATTCCGACAACCAAATCCGTCGGAATTTGTCCGTCGGATTTTGTCCGAAACTGTTGTACACACACACACGGTCAGACTAAGTTGTCGGAAAATCCGATCGTTCAGAACGTGATGACGTTATTTCGTTACGACGGGACTACGTTCAGGCTAGTAGCCAATAGCTTTGATGTAGGAATTTGATCTGAGCATGCGTGGCACTTTGTCTCCGATCGGAATTCTCTACACATGATCGGAATATGTCCGATCGGAGCATTTTGTCGGAAAATATTTCCGGCAAGTTGGAAAATTTGGTCCAACGGATATTCCAACGGAAACAGTCCGATACAGACCACACACAGTCGGAATATCCTACAAAATGCTACGATCGGACACATTCCATCGGAATCTCCGATCGTGTGTACAAGGGCTAACAGTCCATTCATAAAGGAGCAACTTTGGATCCGACTTGAAGTCGCCCCAAGTTGCCTCAAGTCGCGCAACATGATAAAATCAATGTAAGTGAATGAGAGCTGTCTTAATGTACACTACTGAAGTCGCTCCGACTTCAGAATAGGTTCCTGTACTACATCAATCCGACTTCTAGGCTACTTGTACCCATTGATTTCAATAGAATTTGCCTCCAAGTCTGATCCCCTGTCTTAACTGAAGCAACTTTCCAGGAAGTAAAAATAGGCAAACCCCTCCCTCCCACAGAGCTGATTAGTATGTGATTGACCACTGGTAAAGTCCCCTGTCCTGGAAGCAACTTCAAGTTGCCTCAAGTCGTGCTGTGATTCATACTCAAGTCGTGTCCAAGTTGCCTCCCAAAGTCTTGCTCGAAGTCATGTTGCCCCTGTGTGAATGGACTATAACTGGACCCCTGCTGCGAGCCACATCTGTCTACCAAGCCTTAAGCCTCATACACATGATCGAATTGTTGGCCAACAAAACGTCAGACTTTTGTCCGACAGGAGTGTCCCGTGAACTTGTCCTGCATACAAGATTGTACACAATTGTCGGCCAACAAACACGAATGCAGTGATGTACTACATGGAATTTCAGCTCTTGAGCGCCACCCTTTGGGCACCTTCTGCTAATGTCGTGTTTGGTGAGCATTGATTCCGCTCATGCGTGTTTGTACTTTGGACTTTTGTGCGACGAGCTTGTGTACATACGATGCAAAAATCTGACAACAGACCGTTGTCTGCCAAAAATTTACTAGCATGTCATATAACATTTGTTGTGATTGGACACAGCTGATCACGTGGTAAAGAACCTATGTCAGAGGCTCTTTAGCTTGATCGAAGATGCGGTATGTCAAAGTGACACACCACACCACCAATCACTGCGATGCATGGCCTCACGGGCACACAATAGCGTCTTATCCTGTTGGACGCCATATGTTGCCCAGTCAGGATAATGAAACCACTTCTCAGATGTAATTTTGTTATATGGCGGGTGGGAAGGGGTTAACCACATGCTGACCGCACTATAACCAAAATATTGGTCTTGTGTTTGTGGACTTAGGAAGGACACACTACACTATAATCCCACTATACTGACACAGTACACTATACTCCCACCATACTGAAACCCTACACTGAAACTACACAATATTGACATACTGTACTCAAATTATACTCACACTATACTAACACTTTCCCCTGAGCCACAATAACACACTAACTCTCTAGTAGCAAACTGAGCCCTGCTCTATCTATCGCCACTTCAACAATACACTGCAAAAGCTTCCTGTGGGAAGGAACCTTTTATAGTGTGGGTTGGGACTATGATCACTGAGAAATCATTGAGCAAAGTCTTCATGACTTTGTCCAATCATGGCTCTGACAGTGTTCTGTGCACTGCTTAGGTGAAGCTTTGCACCTGACCAGTGGTCAGATGCATTGCTTCAGCCAATCAGGGCCCTACTATGCACTGTGCATTGTAGGGTGCTTGGCGGGCGAACATCCCACAGAGAGCCCCACAAATTCAGGTGTTCGCCAAACAGTTGATGTTCGGGCCGAACTTTTGCTTGACTCAACTGTTCACCAAACTCTAGCTGCAAACAAGGGTCTGCTACCCCTTAAATTCCTTTCTTGTGGACTAATTCCCTAATCTGCTTCCAGTGATGTTGTCCTGAAGAAGATCCTTGGGTGAGGCCTAGGGTTGCCACCTGTCCGGGATTCACCTGGACAGTACGGGTTTTGAAACATGGGCCCGGGTCTCTGACCACCTGAGACCCGGGCACATTATTCATTTCAGACCCGTCAGTGACTCCCTTCCTGCGCGGCCGCGTCTCCTCCATTTCGGGGTCCGCAGCGGCGTAGCGCTTATTCATTTATGCTCCTGTTTAGCTGTGTGAGACTCTGAGTACAGGACGGGAGTCGGGACACAGAGGCAGAGGCGGAGCCTCCATGGTGCTCTCCTCCAATCCCCTGGCTGGCTGTAGAAGGAACAAGGAGGTGGGCGGAGCCTCCCCATTCCCTGCTGCTCTGGAATGTGTGCAGAGATCGCGCTGGGACTGCAGCCAAGCTTGTAAGGTAAGATTTTTTATTGTCAGGTTTTCAAAGTACTCTCACCTCTCTTCCCCCCACCATAACCCCCCTCCCCCCACCATACACTATACATACACCCCTCCCCCACCATACATTATACATACACCCCCCTCCCCCAATATACACCTCCCTCCCCCACCATATATTATACATACGCCCCCCTCCCCCCACCATACTCTATACATACACCCCTCTGCCCTACTGACACCGTCCACTGCCCTACTGACACCGTCCACTGCCCTACTGACACCGTCCACTGCCCTACTGACACCGTCCACTGCCCTACTGACACCGTCCTCTGCCCTATTGACACCGTCCTCTGCCCTACTGACACCGTCCACTGCTCTACTGACACCGCCCTCTGCCCTACTGACACCGTCCTCTGCCCTACTGACACCGTCCACTGCCCTACTGACACCGTCCACTGCCCTACTGACACCGTCCACTGTCCTACTGACACCATTTACTGCTCTACTGACACCATTTACTGCCCTACTGACACCGTCCTCTGCCCTACTGACACCGTCCTCTGCCCTACTGACACCGACCTCTGCCCTACTGACACCATTTACTGCTCTACTGACACCGTCCTCTGCCCTACTGACACCATTTACTGCTCTACTGACACCGTCCACTGCTCTACTGACACCTTCCACTGCTCTACTGACACCATTTACTGCTCTACTGACACCATCCTCTGGTCTACTGATACCATTTACTTCTCTACTGACACCGTCCTCTGCTCTACTGACACCGTCCTCTGCTCTACTGACACCATTTACTGCTCCACTGCTCTACTGACACCGTCCTCTGCCCTACTGACACCGTCCTCTGCCCTACTGACACCGTCCTCTGCTCTACTGACACCGTCCTCTGCTCTACTGACACCATCCACTGTCCTACTGACACCATTTACTGCTTTACTGACACCATTTACTGCCCTACTGACACAGTTTACTGCCCTACTGACACCGTTTACTGCTCTACTGACACTGTCCACTGCTCTACTGACACCATTTACACACACTCCTCCCCCACCATACACCCCCCTCCCCCCACCATACACTATACATACACCCCCCTCCATACACTATCCATATATACAGTCCCCCCATATATACTGTTCTCCACTCCCCAGACAGCATCCATATATACAGTTCTCTCCGGGTGACACTGTCCTCTTCCCTACTGACACCGACCTCTGCCCTACTGACACCATTTACTGCCCTACTGACACCATTTACTGCTCTACTGACACCGTCCACTGCTCTACTGACACCGTCCACTGCTCTACTGACACCATTTACTGCTCCACTGCTCTACTGACACTGTCCACTGCTCTACTGGCACCATTTACTGCTCCACTGACACCATTTACTGCTCCACTGCTCTACTGACACTGTCCACTGCTCTACTGACACCATTTACTGCCCTACTGACATTGTCTACTGCCTGCCCTACTGACACTGTCCACTGCCCTACTGACACCATTTACTGCTCTTTTGACACCGTCCACTGCTCTACTGACACCATTTACTGCCCTACTGACACTGTCTACTGCTTTCCCTACTGACACTGTCCGCTGCTCTACTGACACCGTCCACTGCTCTACTGACACCGTCCACTGCTCTACTGACACCATTTACTGCCCTACTGACACTGTATACTGCCTGCCCTACTGACAGTGTCCGCTGCTCTACTGACACCGTCCACTGCTCTATTGACACCATTTACTGCTCTACTGACACCGTCCACTGCTCTACTGACACCATTTACTGCCCTACTGACACTGTCTATTGCCTGCCCTACTGACACTGTCCGCTGCTCTACTTACACTGTCCGCTGCTCTACTGACACTGTCCGCTGCTCTACTGACACCGTCCTCTGGTCTACTGACACCGTTTACTGCTTTACTGACACCATTTACTGCTCTACTGACACCGTCCGCTGCTCTACTGACACCGTCCGCTGCTCTACTGACACCGTCCTCTGGTCTACTGACACCATTTACTGCCCTACTGACACCGTTTACTGCTCTACTGACACCGTTTACTGCTCTACTGACACCATTTACTTCTCTACTGACACCGTCCACTGCTCTACTGTCACCGTCCACTGCTCTACTGACACCGTCCTCTGCTATACTTACACCATTTACTGCTCCACTGCTCTATTGACACCATCCACTGCTCTACTGACACCATTTACTGCTCTACTGACACCATTTACTGCTCTACTGACACCATGTACTGCCCTACTGACACCATGTACTGCCCTACTGACACTGTCTACTGCCTGCCCTACTGACACTGTCCGCTGCTCTACTGACACTGTCCGCTGCTCTACTGACACTGTCCACTGCTCTACTGACACCCTCCGCTGCTCTACTGACACCGTCCGCTGCTCTACTGACACCGTCCTCTGGTCTACTGACATCGTTTCCTGCTCTACTGACACCGTACACTGCTCTACTGACACCATTTACTGCCCTACTGACACCGTTTACTGCTCTACTGACACCATTTACTGCTCTACTGACACCGTCCACTGCTCTACTGACACCATTTACTGCTCTACTGACACCATCCACTGCTCTACTGACACCATTTACTGCCCTACTGACACCATGTACTGCCCTACTGACACTGTCCGCTGCCCTACTGACACTGTCCGCTGCCCTACTGACACTGTCTGCTGCTCTACTGACACGTCCACTGCTCTATTGACACCTTCCACTGCTCTACTAACACCGTCCACTGCTCTACTGACACCATTTACTGCCCTACTGACACTGTCTATTGCCCGCCCTACTGACACTGTCCGCTGCTCTACTGACACCGTCCGCTGCTCTACTGGCACCGTCCGCTGCTCTACTGGCACCTTCCGCTGCTCTACTGGCACCGTCCTCTGCTCTACTGGCACCATTTACTGCCCTACTGACACTGTCTACTGCCTGCTCTACTGACACTGTCCGCTGCTCTACTGACATCGTCCACTGCTCTACTGACACCATTTACTGCTCTATTGACACCGTCCATTGCTCTACTGACACCGTCCACTGCTCTACTGACACCAACCACTGCTCTACTGACACTGTCTACTGCCTGCCCTACTGACACTATTTACTGCTATACTGACACTACTTACTGCCCTACTGACACTGTCCACTGCCCTACTGACACTGTCCACTGCCCTACTGACACCATTTACTGCCCTACTGACACTGTCCACTGCCCTACTGACACTGTCCACTGCCCTACTGACACAATTTACTGCTCTACTGACACAATTTACTGCTCTACTGACACTGTCCACTGCTCTACTGACACCATTTTCTGCCCTACTGACACCATTTACTGCCTTACTGACACTGTCCACTGCTCTACTGACACCATTTACTGCCCTACTGACACCATTTACTGTTCTACTGACACTGTCCACTGCCCTACTGACACCATTTACTGCTCTACTGACACTGTACACTGCCCTACTGACACGATTTACTGCCCTGACACCGTCCACTGCTCTACTGGCTGACAGTGTCCACTTTTAAGGTAGGCTATTTTCACTGACATTTCTTTTATTAATCTAATCATATTTTATGGGTACACTAAATGCTTTTGTTTTATTTAATCATGCCCCTTTAAGTCCCTCCACTTTTAATCAGTTTTAATTGAAGAAGAAAGGAGGAAAAAAGAGGAGAAAAAGAAAAAAGTAAGGAAAAGCAGATATGTCCACTAATAAAGGGTTAAGTCAATACTGCCCTTATTGAGTCCTTATTAAGGTATTAGTGCCAGAACCCAATAGCATATACAAACAAAAAACGCAGTTCGATTAGCACGGACTGCAAAAAAGAGGTTACTTTAGGCAGCAAAAAAGTCTTTACCTCCAAAGATAAGGTTAATTGAAAATATATAATTTATTTTAAATTTCAAATACCATTATTAAAAAATCTTTGGAGGTAAAGAATTTTTTGCTGCCTAAAGTAACCTCTTTTTCTTGATCATACATCACGGGACACAGGAGCTCATTACATAGTTTCATAGTTAGTAAGGCTGAATAAAGACACCAGTCCATCCGGTTCAACCTGAGTGAGTGTCTACAATTGTCCCTATCCCTGTACATTGCACACTCACATCGGTCTCTACCCTCAAGGAGCCTACTATCCTAGGTCCCAATTCCTATACTAGGGCCAATTTTGGACAGAAGCCAATTAACCTACCTGCATGTCTTTGGATTGTGGGAGGAAACCGGAGCACCCGGAGGAAACCCACGCAGGCACAGGGAGAACAAGCAAACTCCAGGCAGGTAGTGTCGTGGTTGGGATTTGAACCAGCGACCCTTCTTACTGCTAGGTGAGAGTGCCAACCACTACACCACTGTGCTGCCCATAGTGGGTTATATAGTCACCTTTGGTGATTGAACACTGGTTAACCCCCAATTAAGGAGAATTCCTCCCCTATATAACCCCTCCCATATGGGAGGCACCTCAGTTTTTTCGCCAATGTCTATGGTGGTTGGTCACGTAAAACATGTGCTCTGTGCAGGTCCCTGCGGAGGCCTAAGGGCTGCAACAAACCGGATCCATATCTCGGGCCGATATTTGACTCCCAAGATGGTATGGTACCCGGGCCTCGTCAGCCGAAGAAATGAGGTTTGGCCTGTAAGTCCTCTCCTGTTGGAAGACTGGGCTCTGGGAAAACCAGACTTGGTGTACTGTTTACACAGAGCGCACGAAAGTTTCTGGCAGAGTCTTTTACAAGGTCCAGGTAGGAGGCTCCTCTGAGAAAGAGCCCCAGATAAACCTGAAGGTTGGCTAATACTGCTCGCCGTGATGGGTGAAGGCTGGAATTGGTCTTTTTCAGCAATTTCTGCAGCGAGGACAGGTAAGGGAAGTTAATCCTATATATATAATTATATGATGGATTTCTTCATTGTGAGTAGTTGTATGTCTTACCTGGTTTCCACCACTAGAGGGAGTAAGAGCAGCCTGATGCATACTTACATGCCTTTCAGTACACATGCTCAGTGAAGCCTGGTTCTCCAGAGGTCTCACGTCTCCACTGCAGTCCCTGCCACAACAAGGTAATACAGGGGTCCCCCTCATAGTCTGGGGGTCCCACGCAGCTCTGATGAGACTCCTTTTCCCCCCCTGGATTCTGGCGGTCCTCGTGCACGCGCTCCCGGGCTAATGGGGGGGGTTTGGTTGTGAGCCGCGCACGTTGGTGTGCTTGGCGCTGTACTGCGCAGGCGCTAGGCGGCAGTTTTAAAAGCCCAGAGTGTCAGGGGACTATAAGTGAGAGACACAGGAGCTGTGGGCAATAAGCATCCCAGGGGATTGGATCCAGGCAAACCTAAGACACCTACTCAGCATCAGGTTGTGCAGTATTAAGCATATATATGTTATTGTGAGACTTTTAGCACAACAGTGATTGCACTTTGTACTAGTACCTCTGCTTTGTAGCTTAGGACTATGTCTCCTCGTAAGAGGGTCTCAGGGGGAGGTAACAAAGGCACTGGTAAATCACCGCCTAGGTCCAGGGGTTCTAAAAATGCCTGTAAGTTACCACCCCCCCCCCCTGCAAGACTGGAGCCAGCCTCACAGGATGAGTCAGTGCCTCTGTCAGGTTTTGCAGCCTCTCCTAATGTCCCAGCCCCAGTATATGTCACTGAGGACTCCCTTAGGGCTACATTGGAGGGTTTTGAAAGGAGAATCATGGATTGTATGTCTGCTTCCCTGAAAAATAGCAGGAAAAGGGGTAGATCCCCTCCCTCTGCTGAGATTCCTCTCTCAGATGATGCTTCTGACAATGAGGAGAGATCCCTATCTTGGGACAGAGATCTTGAGCAGTCGGAGGAATCAGAGGAAGAGGAGAGAGTCCCCTCCTCCCAGGCGCTCAGAAAACAGGTGCAGTATTATACTGAATTGGTGCGTACCACATTCAGAATGCCTGCTGCTGAAGTCGCTATGTCCTCTGTTTCCTCCCTAGGAGTCAGGAAAATCCCACAGACTGCTTTTTCCTTCCCAATTCATCCCTTAATGGATAAATTGATGTATGAGGATTGGGGACATCCCGATAAACTGTTAAAAGGTTTTCTATGCTTTATCCTCTGGAGGAAAGTTTCACCAAGAAATGGGGGGTCCCATCTGTCGATGCGGCTGTTTCTTGTGTGAATAAAACCTGACCTGTCCATTGGATAATGCTCAGGTGTTTAATGATCCAACTGATAAGAGGTTGGAAACATTATAAGCCTCCTTTTCCGTGACTGGCGCTGTAGTGCAACCTACAGTCGCAGCCGTGGGGTTGTGTCAGTTCCTCAAGGAATAAGTTAAGCGGATGCTTGGCCTCCTTCCCAATGAGGAAGTGGAGAATTATGCAGAAATACCTCAAATTCTGTGTTTCATGATTGATGCGATTTTGGATTCTGTCCAACAAGCATCTCGTTTGTCTCTCCTTTTGGTACACATGCGAAGGGCCCTATGGCTAAAAAATTGGGTAGCTGAGCTATCATGCAAGAAGCATTTGATTGGGTTCCCGTTTATGGGGGAACCTTTATTTGGAGAAGAATTAGACAAGTTCGTCCAAAGAATTTCAGGGGGTAAATCTACTCTCCTTCCAATCAAAAGGAGCAAAGGTCCATCAATTTAGGCGTTATCTCTCTCCCGGAGCATCAAGCTCTAAGCAGTGGCGACGGCCTTCCCAACCTCCCCCTACAGGAAAGGCTCAAGGCTGGGCCCAGGGGCAGGAAAAGACTTGGGGGCGAAAGCCTGCCAAGCAGAGCCCAAAAGCTTCCTTGTGAAGGGGTGCCCCCGCTCGGCCGAGTGGGGGGAAGGCTCCTGCAGTTTGCAGAAGCCTGGCGGGAAGAGATCTGGGACAAGTGGGTGATCTCCTCTGTATCTCTGGGCTACAAGCTAGAGTTTCAGGAGATTCCACCTTCTCGCTTTCTAAGTTCAAGGATCCCCAGGGATCAAGTAAAGCAAAGACCGCTATTCCTGGCCTTAGATCACTTACTATCCCAGGGGGTGATAGTGGAAGTAGACCCAAAATAACAGGGTTCAGGCTTTTACTCGAATCTCTTCACCGTTCTAAAGCCAAATGGAGGTGTCAGACCTATCCTGGATCTGAAGGATCTGAACCGGTTTTTACGCATTTGGTCCTTCCGAATGCAGTCAATACGCGCTTTGGTCTCCTCCCTGCAAGGGAGAGAGTTTATGGCATCAATAGATATCAAGGATGCATATCTTCATGTGCCAATATTTTCCGTACACCAAAAGTATCTAAGGTTTGCGGTAGAGCTGCGCCATTTTCAATTTGTGGCTTTGCCATTTGGGCTCGCTACGGCTCCTCGAGTCTTCACAAAAATTCTAGACCCTCTCTTGGCAAACCTAAGAGTTCAGGGTTTAGCCATCATGGCATATCTAGACGATTTGCTTCTCATAGAGAAAACAGTAGCGCTCCTGAACTACAGTGTAACCAGAACACTAGACCTCCTGGAACGCCTAGGTTGGATTATAAACCTAGAAAAATCGTCCCTACAGCATGCTACCAGGTTGGAGTACCTGGGTATGGTCATCGACACCGCTCAAGGCGGGGTGTTTTTACCAAGGCCAAAGGCCTTGGCCATTGGGGGTCTGGTGCGCCTAATTCTGGGCAGAAGATCTTCCCCATTTGGTTGTGCATGAGACTATTAGGGAAAATGGTCGCCTCCTTCGAGGCCATTCCATTTGCTCAGTTCCACTCAAGGCCTCTGCAAAGATGCATCCTTGTGGCGTGGAACAGGAAGCCCCAGGCCTTGGATCTTCCTATGTGTCTGTCCCCAGTGACACGCAAGAGTCTCGTTTGGTGGTTACAAACCAAGAATTTGCTGAAAGGCAAAACTTTTCTTCCTCTTCCAAGGAAGATTATTACAACAGATGCCAGCCTGACGGGCTGGGGAGCAGTGTTGGAGGAGACGTGCTCGCAGGGGAAATGGTCTGCGATCGAGAAGCTATTGCCCATAAATGTCTTGGAAATCCGGGCAGTTTATATGGCTCTCATAAAGTGGTCTTACAGACTACGGGGTCTCCCTGTTCGGGTTCAGTCCGACAATGCCACAGCAGTGGCCTATATCAATCACCAGGGTGGTACCAGGAGGCTGGTTGCACAAAAAGAGGTGAATCGCATACTTGCCTGGGCAGAAAGGCATGTTCCATCCCTTTCTGCAGTCCTCATTCCAGGAGTGGAAAATTGGCAGGCAGATTTTCTGAGCCGCCAGCAGTTGTGCCCAGGAGAATGGGCTCTGCACCCCGACGTGTTTTCAGAACATATGTCCCAGGTGGGGTACTCCAGACGTAGATCTGTTTGCGTCCAGATTCAACAGAAAGCTGGACAAATTCGTGTCAAGGACAAGAGATGTTCTTGCTCAGTGGTCGGATGCTCTGACAGTTCCCTGGGATCAGTACAATCTAATTTATGCCTTCCCCCGTGCCCGCTTCTGTCACGGTTCCTGGGAAGAATCAAGAGAGAAACAAAGTCGGTGCTTTTGGTAGCCCCGGCTTGGCCCAGGCGACCTTGGTACGCAGAGATCATTAAGTTGGCAGTAGGCAGGCCATGGATCCTTCCTCTCTGGCCAGATCTGCTCTCACAGGGTCCAATTTACCATCCTGCTTTACGCAGTCTGAATTTGACGGTTTGGCTGCTGAGACCCACATTCTGAGGGATCGTGGGCTTTTGGGGCCAATCCTTTCTACTCTGGTCAATGCCAGAAAGCCGGCCTCCAGGCTTATTTACTACAAGATCTGGAAGGCATATGTTTCCTGGTGTGAACTCAGGGAATGGCATCCTAGAAAGTATGTCATTAGCAGGATCTTGGCCTTTCTCCAGTCAGGCCTAGAAATGAATTTGGCTGTAAGCACTATAAAGGTGCAGTTTTCGGCCTTGTCAGTGTTTTTTCAGAAGCCACTTGCATCACATTCCTTGGTGCGGGCTTTCATCCAGGGGGCCATGCGGATAAGACCGCCAGTCAAACCTCCGGTATGCCCATGGGATCTGAATTTGGTTCTCTCAGCTTTGCAGGGGCAACTATTTGAACCTTTGCATCTGGCTTCATTAGTTCTTTTTGACAAAAAAATTGGTTTTCTTGGTAGCCATTTCCTCGGCTAGGAGAGTGTCAGAGCTAGCAACTCTCTCCAGCAAGGAACCGTATCTAATTATTCATAAGGACCGGGTGGTAATGCGTTCCAACAGGTCCTTTCTGCCTAAGGTGGTTTCGGGATTCCATTTGAATCAAGATGTAATCCTACCATCCTTTTTTCCAGACCCACAGTCCGCAGAAGAGGAGTCTTTGCACACTTTGGATGTGGTAAGGGCAATCAGTATCCATCTTTTGGCAACTGCTCAGATAAGGAAAACTGATTGCTTATTTATTTTGCCGGAAGGCCCTAGGAAGGGCAGGGCGGCATCAAAATCCACTCTCTCAAGGTAGATTAGACAGATTATTTCTCAAGCCTATAGTGTTAAAGGGAAGATTCCTCCTTTTCAAGTGAAAGCGCACTCAACTAGGGCTGTAAGTGCTTCTTGGGCAGTTCATCACCAGGCCTCCCTGGCTCAGATCTGTAAGGCTGCAACTTGGTCATCAGTCCACACATTCACCAGATTCTATCAGGTGGATGTCAGAGGGCAAGAGGATATCGCCTTTGGGCGCAGTGTACTGCAGGCTGCAGTTTAGGTCCTCCGGTCCATGGCGGTCTATTATTATGATCTGTGTCTCCCTCCCCTCAATCTGAGCATTGCTATGGGACATCCCACTATGTAATGAAGCTCCTGTGTCCCGTGATGTATGATCAAGAAAATAGGATTTTTATATACAGCTTACCTGTAAAATCCTTTTCTTGAGAGTACACCACGGGACACAGGGCTCCCACCCCTCTTGGGTTTTACGTGGTTTCCTATTGCTTGCTACAAAACTGAGGTTCCTCCCATATGGGAGGGGTTATATAGGGGAGGAATTCTCCTTAATTGGGGGTTAACCAGTGTCCAATCGCCAGAGGTGCCTATATAACCAACCCACTATGTAATGAAGCTCCTGTGTCCCGTGATGTACTCTCAAGAAAAGGATTTTACAGGTAAGCTGTATATAAAAATCCAATTTTTTTTGATACCACATATTTATTTGTACAAAGCCCCTTTCCAGCTGTATTCCCTTTTTCCCCTTCCCATTTTTGCTTATGGGATGCCCTTGTTTCTGGGTGCAGGACCAATTTTTGTTTTTCTAGACGATGGGGACACGGCTGCTTTTAAGAGGGAGGAGAGTATAGCACCCTCTAGTGTGAGAGTAGAAAAAAAGCATATTTCTGGCCAGGAATAACCTGAATCATAAAATTGGGTCTGGGTTACTAGAGGCCAGGGCTGGATGACTCCTCTTGGCAGCTCTCTGGTGCCTCCCCATGGTGTCTAGAAGGTTGAAGAATCTACTAGAACTAGAGGGTAGGGGTTAGGAAGGGCTGACATGAATGTTTATGGGGTCCCCAGAAGTGGGTTGGCAAAAGACTGAGACAACCCCATAAATAGACATGGGCCATACCAGCAGGGGAGTTGAGTGGAAGATGGAGAGGCAGTTCTGAGGAGAGGCTGTTGGTGGCCCTTGAGGAAACCCCTGCCGGGAAGGGGTGGCAGCTCAGGCCAGGGGCTCAGGAAAGCTGGCTTGGAAGGATTCTGACTCAGAAGGCAGTGAAACCATCCATGCCGGACAGGCAAAGGGAAGGAGCAAGGAGAGACAGTGAGTAGATCAGCGTGGTGCAGGGATGGACAAGGTGAGAGCCGCAGGCCTCTCTGGAAGACCGCATAGTGCGAAGTCTTCATCTATCCTTGCCCTAGGACAGTGATGGTGAACATTGGCACCCCAGATGTTTTGGAATTACATTTCTTATGATGCTCATGCACTCTGCAGTGTAGTTCAGCATCATGGGAAATGTAGTTCCAAAAATCTGGGGTGCCACGGTTTCCCTTGTTTCCAAAGGTGACTATCTTGGCGTTTGTCAAGAGGGCTGAGGCTGCCCAAAAAGATTGCCTATGAGCACATAACCCTGAAAGCGCCTCATCTCAAAGACTAGGCAGGGTCGGGCCTGGTTAGTACCTGGGTGGGAGACCGCCTGGGAATACCCAGTGCCACAGGCTTCTTTTTTTTTTTTTGCCATTGACTTGTTTTTTTTTTCTCTTGTTTCCCAAGGTGACCATCTTGGCTTTTGTCAAGAGGGTTGAGGGTGCCCAAAGAGATTGCCTATGGCCACATCACCCTGAAAACAACCAATCTTGTCTGATCTCCAAGCCTAAGCAGGGTCGGGCCTGGTTAGTACCTGGATGGGACATCATAGGCTCCTTTTTTTTGGGCATTGACCTATTTTTTTCCCCTTTTTTCCCAAGGTGACCATCTTGGCGTTTGTCAAGAGGGTTGCCAAAGTGATTGCCTATTTCCACATCACCCTGAAAGCGTCTAATCTCGGAGGCTAAGCAGGGTTGGGTCTGTTTACTACCTGAATGGGAGACCGCCTGGAAATACCCAGTGCTACAGGCTTCTTTTTTTTGGCGTTGACTTTCCCTTGTTTCCCAAGGTGACCATCTTGGCAATTGTCAAGAGGGTTGAGCGTGCGCAAAGAGATTGTCTACAGCTACATCACCCTGAAAGCAACAAATCTCATCTTATCTCGGAGGCTAAGCAGCGTCTGGCCTGATTCGTACCTGGATGGGAGACCGCCTGGGATTATCAGGTGCCATAAATATTTTTTTTTGGGCGTTGACTTTTTTTTCCCCTTGTTTCCCAAGGTGACGATCTTGGTGTTTGTCAAGAGAGTTGAGGGTGCCCAAAGCAATTGCCTACGGCCACATCACCCTGAAAGTGCCCCATCTCGTCGCATCTCTGAGGCTAAGTAGGGGCGGGCCTGGTTAGTACGTAGATTGGAGACCGCCTAGGAATACCAGGTGCTGTACGGTTCTTTTTTTTTTGGGCGTTGACTTGTTCTTTTCTCTTTTTACCCATGGAGACCATCTTGGCATTGTCAAGAGGGTTGAAGGTGGGGGCATGGCTACCGAGCTACTGCATGGTCGCATAGTCAGATAGCTCCGCGCCAGATCAGGGAACAAGCCACAACGGAGGTGTTCAACCGAACCGATCTCACCCTGCCACACGGATACAAGACCCCTCAACGCTCCGGCATGGCCAGGAAGAGGAAAGGAGCTTCGCAGCTCCAAAAGCTCCCTCAATTCTTCTCGCGGAAGGAACGCGGCCAGAGCAAAGATGGTGATGGCGAGGCCTCGCCAACCTCACCCAGCGGCCAACGCCACGACACCTAGCCCGCAGAGCGCTGGACCGGCAGAAGGATGGTATTTCCACGCCGCTATCTGGGAGCCCAGTGAAGTCAAAGCCGTGATTGTCCATCCACAACGACGGTGAGCAGGTGAGCGATGACCGGGAAGGCCTAGACGACACAAGGGAGCTGGTGGAGTCTCTAACAACGTTCCCCACAACTGACCAGCCAGTATCAGACACCACATTACGGGACATGCTTGTATCGCTCCGCAGCTCACTGCATGCAGACATCATGGACTGTATGAGAGTCTTTAAAGCAGACATGGGTGAACTGGGGGAGAGGGTGGAACACGTGGAGCAAAAGATGGGGGAATTTGCTTCCTCATATAACTCCCTAGTTGACGCACACAACGAACAATCCGAGGAGGTGACCTGGCTTAAGGCTAAGGTCGCAGACCTTGAGGATAGGCCTAGAAGAAACAACTTAAAAATTAGAGGGGTCCCTGAATCAGTCCTACCCGGGCAGCTGCTTCAGTATGCACAAGAACTGATGATGGCCTATTTACCAGAACTGGAAGAGTCTGATGTGGTGATAGACAGAATACATAGGCTCCCCAAGCCCTCTCACTTGCTTGAAAACATGTGCTTATGAGAATACATTTCTATCATGTAAAAGAACGCTTTACGTCAGCATTCAGGAAAAACAGATAACCACCTGAAAAATACATGTCTATACAACTCTTTGCTGACTTATCACAGCATACTATGCAAAGGCGCAAAACTCTCCTTCCCATCACTAAGGCATTACGTAATCATGCCATTGTATATGGGGATACCCTTCAAAGCTAACTATTTCAAGAGATGATCACACTGAAGTAGTGACTACATTAGAAGAAGGGCTGGCTCTATTAGGGACATGGGACATCATTCCAGAATCTTCAACAGTTACCCCAGCTTCCACTGCTACACCGATAACTCCTGGCAAACGGTTTCCCACAAGCACAAAGCTAAGAAATGAAAATACACTGGTTGAACACCCTACGCTACCATTTTAATGCAACGTTTTAGTTCCCATGGCCACTTAGATGGCTAAGACATTATACTTCACCCCAAATATTGTTGGGCAGTCCTACTGCCTCAGGATTCAATTCGTAATCCCTCTTTTTACTCCTACTGTTTAGGATACAGACCTTTACCTGTTTCTACTATGTTTATTTTTGCTAGTTTTGGTTTGCTTTTTTGTTTTTACTCCTCTACTCTCTCCAGGATGGACCTCAGTACCAAGCATGTTTACTTCTTGTCACTCTGCGGAACTGAACCCTCAAATATGGACTCGTGGATCTTTTATAGATGTAATCACGTCCAATACGAACGCAACTACCTATCATCCGATAGTAAGGTAAAATGTTGAACATAATCTCTTTTAACACTCACGGCTTAAATCACCCTGTGAAAAGAACTGCTCTATGGAAGGAAGCTCTGAAACTGCAGGCTGATATTTTATGCATCCAGGAGTCCCATCTGATACCATCTGATCAGTTTCGATTAAAACATCCCAGATATCTCCAAATCTTTTTTGCTTCTGCTGTACAAAAAACCAGAGGAGTTGCCATAACCCTTAGAGATACTGTTTCTTTTAAAGTACTGGAGACAATCCTGGATAAGGAAGGGAGGTATTTGATCTTAACCACTTGCCGACCAGCGCACGCCGATGTACGTCGACAGAATGGCATGGGCAGGCAAATGGGCGTACATGTACGTCCCTTTAAATTTGCCGCCCTGCCTTTGGGAGCGCGCCGCTGGCGGTGCGCTCCCGTGCTGGTCGGGACCCCCGTGAGTCCGTTCGCGGGACCCGCGGACTCGATCGCGGCGGGCATACCCGCGATCGTCTCACGGAGCGGCCAAATGAAGAAATGCCGTTGTAAACAGCATTTCTCCATTCTGCCTAGCAACTAGTGACGCTGATCTCTGCTCCATGTGATTGGAGCAGAGATCAGTGTTCACTAAATGAAAGCCCAACCCCCCCACAGTTAGTAACACACCCCTAGGAAAACTTAACCCCTACACTGCCACCCACTGGTTAACCCCTTCACTGCCAGTGTCATTTACACAGGAATCACTGCATTTATATAGCAGTGATTACTGTATAAATGACAATGGTCCCAAAAATGTGTCAAAAATGTCCGATGGGTCCCCCACAATGTCGCAGTCACAATAAAAATCGCTGATCGCCGCCATTACTAGTTAAAAAAAAAATAATAAAAAATTATTAATGAAAATGCTATAAAACTATCCCTATTTTGTAAACGCTATAACTTTTGCGCAAACCAATCAATAATCGCTTATTGCGATTTTTTTACCAAAAATATGTAGGAGAATACGTATCGGCCTAAACTGAGGGAAAAAAATGTTTTTTTATATCTTTTTGGGGGATATTTATTATAACAAAAAGTAAAAAATAATGCGTTATTTTCAAAATTGTCGCTCTATTTTTGTTTATTGCGCAAAAAATAAAAACCGCAGGGGTGATCAAATACCACCAAAAGAAAGCGCAATTGTCAGTTAAAGCAACGCAGTGCCGAATCGCAAAAAGTGGTCTGGTCTTTGACCAGCAAATTGGTCCGGTCTGAAAGTGGTTAATAGGACATATAAACAACAAAACCTACACGATCGTTTGTCTCTATGCTCCAAACTCCCACCAGATGTGTTTCCAAAAACGGCTATAGAGGATATCCACTGTTAAGAAAGGGGCCTTGGTGGTTTGTGGAGATTTCAATCTTACCGCCGACTATGCAATCGACACTACCACTAAGTCCAGACGCCCTTTGTCTTCCCTACAAACGCTCTTTCATTCGGAAGAGCTCTACGACGCCTGGAGGTGTCAGCACCCAGGAGAAAGGGACTTTTCATTCCACTCTGCCAGATATAATTCCTACTCTCGTATTGACATGATTTTAGTAGATACCACGCTCCAGTGTCAGTCGTGGTGGTGGAGGGGAACGCTTATTTGGGAGATTTTGTGTGGAGGGCCAATTCTAATCTGCTCAGAGTACCCGAACATGCGACCTTCATATCAAACAAATTAAAGGAATATTTTGAAATTAATTCATCCTCAGTCTCTGACCCGTCAGTTCTGTAGTGTGCCCATAATGCATACATAAGGGGCATAATGATACAACTAAATTCAAGAATTAATAAACAAAAAACTAAACAACTAGATGTCCTATTACAAGAGATTAAATCACTTGAAATCCAGAATAAGGTTGCACCCATGGTTGCTCTGGCAGATAAATTGACCAAACTCCGTTGTGATCTTAGACGTATGCTTTTAGAACGCTATGATAAATATATCACAGCTATTAAGGTTAATCATTATGCTCTGGGCAATAGAGCAAGTAAATTACTGGCCTATAGATTAAAAGAACACAGAGCCCGTACCAGAATCCCTTATATTAAATGCTCTGTGGGCAACGGCAAGATCATTGATCCTAAGGGTATTGCTGATGCTTTTGCTAATCATTATTCTACCCTGTACAACCTCCAGCAGGATGGAAACACCTATCAACCCTCCAGTGGCGGAATTATAGGGGTCGCCAAGATCGCCATGGCGACCGGGCCCCTTGCTGCAGGGGGCCCTCAGGCCCCCTGTACTCTTCCGTAGGAGGGGAGGCTGAGAGGAGCTCCTCTATCATCAGCCAAACTGAAATCGGCTCTGTGCGGAAGCTCCTTACATTAGGGTAAAGTGTGTGCTCTTTGTCTCCCCCTACAGTGCAGTAGCCGGCAGGAAGAGCCAAGGTACTGTAAATGCCTGCCATTTTTTTTTTATAAGACTAGCTACTGCATTTGTGTTTATATGTGTGTGTGTGAGCATGCTTGTATGTGTGTGTGAGCATGCTTGTATGTGTGTGTGTGACCATGTTCGTATGTATGTGTGTGTGAGCATGCTTGTATGTGCGTGTGTGAGCATGCTTGTATGTATGTGTGTGTGAGCATGCTTGTATGTGCGTGTGTGAGCATGCTTGTATGTATGTGTGTGTGAGCATGCATGTATGTGCGTGTGTGAGCATGCATGTATGTGCGTGTGTGAGCATGCTTGTATGTGCGTGTGTGTGTGAGCATGCTTGTATGTATGTGCGTGTGTGTGTGTGAGCATGCTTGTATGTATGTGCGTGTGAGCAAGCATGCTTGTATGTGCGTGTGAGCATGCTTGTATGCGAGTGTGTGAGCATGCTTGTATGTGCGTGTGTGAGCATGCATGTATGTGCGTGTGTGAGCATGCTTGTATGTGTGTATGTGTGTGTGTGAGCATGCTTGTATGTGCGTGTGTGAGCTTGTATGTGTGTGTGTGTGTGTGTGTGTGTGTGAGCATGCTTGTATGTGTGTGTGTGTGTGTGTGTGTGTGTGTGAGCATGCTTGTATGTGTGTGTGTGTGTGTGTGAGCATGCTTGTATGTGTGTGTGTGTGTGTGAGCATGCTTGTATGTGTGTGTGTGTGTGTGTGTGAGAGCATGCGTGTGTGAGCATGCATGTATGTGTGTGTGAGCATGCATGTGTGGGAGCATGCATGTATGTGTGTGTGTGTGTGTGTAAGCATGTATGTGTGTGAGCATGTATGTGTATGTGTGTGTGTGTGTGTGTGTGTGTGTGTGTGTTCATATATGTATGTGTATGTATGCATGTGTATGTATGCATGTGTGTGTGCGCATGTATGTGAGTGTACATGTATGCATATGTATGTATGTGAATGTGCATGTGTTTATCGGTGGCGGTGCATCCAAAAGGGTGCACAGGTGCCACCCCCTCTCTCCAGCCACACCCTCTATGACCAATGGATAGATTCATGCATAGCATAGCATGAATCTATCCATAGCCACCGCTGGCACCCCTATATTTAGGTGTCTGGTCCCTTTTGGGGTGTCGGGCGCCTGAATTACAGCGGCGGGGGGTGTTTTTGCAGCACCTGATTAGAGCCATGGGCTCTAATAGGCTTCAAAATAGGTGAACTGCGAGCGCCATGCTTGACGCTCACAGTCTACCCAGGTGTGTTAGAAAAGTGAATTAATATTCACTTTCCTAACACTGAACCACCTCTCCACCAATCAGGTGTGCGGGTCTGTTACCCATCACCTGATTGGCTGAAACGATAGGCGCAGCTACTGGACGTCTATCAGGAGGAGAGGACAGGAGATGAGGATGGCAGGAGATGCATGGAGGACCCCGCTCATGGCCGTTACCCGCTGCCCCACCCAGACAGGGTAAGTGGCAGGCAGACAGTGAGCGGGTGGTGGGGATTCACAGTGGCAGCATTTGATGGGCACACCAACAGCATTTGATGGGCACAGTGGCAGCATTTGTTGGGTACACTGGCAGCATTTGATGGGCACAGCGGTGGCATTTGACGATGGGCACAGCGACAGAGTTTGATGGGCACAGCGGCAGAGTTTGATGGGCACAGCGGTGACATTTGATGGTACAGTGGTGGCGCTTGATGGTACAGTAGTGGCGTTTGATGGGCACAGTGGCTTTAATTGATGTTTTTAAAATTGGTTCCTTTATATGCGGCCACCCACTTGGGACTGGGCCCTGGTGTTCCACCATCGGGCTCGGAGAAAAGAGCCCTGTCCGGAGGTCGGGGGGGGGGGCCCTCCTAGGTTTCCTGCATCGGGGCCCTGAAGGTTCTAGTTACACCACTGCAACCCTCAGAATCAGACATACAAGGTTTTTTGGAGGAGATAGCTCTCCCGGCCCTTTCCCGGGAACAACTACAATCTTTAAATGCACCAATCTCACCACTAGAAATACAGAAAGCAATCCACTCTCAACCGGAGAAAAGCCCTGATGAACCCGCCAATTTCCGTCTGATTTCTCTTTTATATACAGATGTTAAATTATACGCTAAAATAATTGCCCAGAGACTAGCCCAGTTTATTCCTCTTTTTATTAATCCTGACCAATCGGGTTTCACACCTGGTAGGCAGCCATCGGACGCAACTCGCAGGGTGGTGGATATCCTCCACTGTGCAAATTCCTGTCAGACGCCTTCTCTGCTCCTCTTTGGATGCGGAGAAGGCGTTTGACAGGATACACTGGAAATACATGGGCCATACCCTTAAAAAGTTTGGCCTTGGGGGACCTATATTGTCAGCCATATTAGCCTTATACTCCTCACCTTCCGCACAAGTATACACATCCAATACACTATCGCGATCCTTTACAATCTCCAACGGGACTAGACAGGGGTGCCCCCTCTCCCCTTTTATTTTCAATCTTCTTATGGAGCCCCTAGCGGAAAAAATTAGATCCCACTCAAATATCACAGGTTTCTCTTTCCCCAATCATACTCATAAAATAAACGTATTTGCCAACGATGTTATTTAATTCCTAACCTTCCCGTCACATTCCTTAATCAATGCCCACACAGTCCTTAAAGAATTTAGTAAAATCTCCTATTGTAAAGTTAAATTTCACCAAATCACAAATTCTCCCTATACATGTCCCACCTGCTCTTCAAAATCGACTACAACTCCAATTCCCCTACTCATGGACCGCAGAACAAATAACTTATCTTGGCCTCCAAATTACCAAAGACCCCTCTAAATTAGCAGATACTAACCATCATGCCCTTATACAGAAATTAACCTTACAAACCGCTCGACTTGCCAAATCCGAATTAACATGGTCTGGACGCCTAGCGTCTTTTAAGATGTTACTTCTTCCCCAAATCTTATATATCTTCTGCACCCTCCCAATACCCCTCAAGACCACCCATTTAAAAGCACTAGATTCCATACTGACAAAATATATCTGGAACTCAAGAAAAATGAGATGTACCAGAGTCATATTAGCTAAACAAAGAGGGGCAGAGGGTATGGGGTTCCCAGTCCTGCTGGACTACTACCGTGCATCTCTGCTCACTCAACTTAGAACATGGTTCCTATGTGGAGCGGACATTCCGTGGCGCAAACTAGAACAGACCCTAAGCCCCGACCCTGCAAGGTTTCCTTTTTTTTGGGGGGCGCTGACTTGTTGTTATTTCCCTTGTTTCCCAAGGTGACCATCTTGGCATTTTGTCAAGAGGGTTGAGCATGCGCAAAGTGGTTGCCTAAGGCCACATCACCCTGACAGCGACAAATCTTGTCTTATCTCGGAGGCTAAGCAGCATCGGGCCTGATTCGTACCTACCGGTAGATGGGAGACCGCCTGGGAATACCAGGTGCCGTAAATTTTTTTTTTTGGTGTTGACTTTTTTTTCCCTCGTTTCCCAAGGTGACTATCTTGGCGTTTGTCAAGAGGGTTGAGTGTGCCGAAAGAGATTGCCTATGGGCACATGACCCTGAAAGCGCCTGATCTCGGAGGCTTAGCAGGGTCGGGCTTGGTTAGAACCTGCATGGGAGACCCCCTGGGAATATCAAGTGCCGTAGGTTTCTTTTTTTTTGGCGTCGACTTGTTTTTTTCACTTGTTTCCCAAGGTGACCATCTTGGTGTTTCTCAACACCCAGTGCCACGGGCTTCTTTTTTTCTTTTTTTTTTGGCGTTGACTTGTTTTTTCCCTTGTTTCCCAAAGTGATTATCTTGGCGTTTGTCAAGACGGTTGAGGGCGCCCAAAGAAATTTCCTATGGCCACATCACCTTGAAACGACCAATCTCGTCTAATCTCGGAGGATAAGCAGGGTCAGGCCTGGATAGTACCTGGATGGGAGACTGCCTGGGAATACCAGGTGGCATAGGTTTCTTTCTTTTTGGGTATTGACTTGTTATTTTCCCTTGTTTACCAAGGTGACCATCTTGGCGTTTTTCAAGAGGGTTGAGAGTGCTCAAAGCGATTGAATACGGCCACATCTCCCTAAAAGCAACCAATCTCATCTGATCTCGGATGCTTAGCAGGGTCGGGCCTGGTTAGAACCTGGATGGGAGACCCCCTGGGAATACCAGGTGCCGTAGGCTTTTTTTTTATATCTTGTTGGCGTCGACGACCTGTTTTATTTTTCTGCTTGTTTGTAGAGGTGACCATCTTGGCGTTTCTCAAGAGGGTTGAGGGTGTCGAAAGAGATTTAATACGGCCACATCACCCTGAAAGTGCCTGATCTTGGAGGCTGAGAGCGTCTGCCCTGGTTAGTAACAAATGTGAGACCTCCTGGCAATAACCAGTCCCATGGGCTTCTTTTTTTTGGGCTTTGACTTGTTTTTTTTCCCTACTTTCCCTAGGTGACCATCTTGGCGCTTGTCAAGAGGGTTGAGGGTGCCCAAAGGTATTGCTTATGGCCATGACACCCTGAAAGCAACCGATCTCGTTTGATCTCAGAGGCTAAGCAGGGTCGGGCCTGGTTAGTACCTGAGTGGGAGACCGCCTGGGAATACAAGGTGCCGTAATTTTTTTTTTTTGGCCGTTGACTTGTTTTTTTCCCTTGTTTCTCAAGGTGACCATCTTGGCGTTTGTCAAGAGGGTTGAGGGTGCCCAAAGAGATTGCCTACAGCCACATCACCCTGAAAGCACCTGGTCTTGGAGGCTAAGCAGAGTCGGGCCTGGTTAGTACCTGCATGGGAGACCGTTTGGGAATACCAGGTGCTGTAGGCTGGAGTTGACCTGTTTTTTTATTTCTGGTTTCCCAAGATGAACCAGGCCCGTCCCTGCTTAGCCTCCAAGATCAGATGCTTTCAGGGTGGTGTTGCCATAGGCACTCACTTTTGACACCCTCAACCCTCACCTTGGGAAACAAGGGAAAAAAAGAAGTCAACTCTGCCATATTAGCACCTCAAGAAATGAGATAGGCAGTCATAAACTAAAAGATGCGTAAATTCCAGAAACTGTACCATCGTTTTCAGACGCTATAACATTTGCGCAAACCAATAAATATTGGTAATGGTATTGGTAATTAACATTACCAAAGACATGTGGCTGAATAAATTTTGACCTAAAAGTATGAATAAAATTGAGTCTATTGGATTTTTCTTATAACAAAAAGCAGAAAATATTATTTTCTTTCAATATTTTAGATTTTTCCATTTATATCGCAAAAAAAATAAAAAATTTCAGAGGCAATCAAATACCTTCAAAATAAAGCTCTATTTGTGGGAAAAAAAGGATGACCTACGTGACCCACACTGACCTACCCGACATACATACACTGACCTACCTGACATACATACACTGACCTACCCGACACACACTGACCTACCCAACATACATACACTGAACACACACAGGGGGATACACTCTCACACTCACACACACACACACACAGGGGGATACACACTCACACACACACGCGCGCACACAGGGGGACACACACACTCACACCACACAAGGGACACACACACAGGGAGACACTCACACCTGGGGAGACACACACACACACGAGGAGACTCACACACATGGGGAGACTCACACAGGGGGACACTCACACAGGGACACACACACACACACACACACACATGGGGACACAAACACAGGGGGACACACACACACACACACACACACAGGGGGAAACACTCACATGGGGGGCACTCACACACGGGGGGCACAGGGGGACAAACACACAGGGGGACACTCACACATGGGGGGCACTCACACAGGGGGACACTGTGGGTTGGGGGGATCCGAGGCCCCATGCATTCTGTACCGCCGCTCCCCATCACTTGTGGCAAGCCCAGGCTTCACTTACCGGATGCCGATAATAACGGCACAGCTCCCAGCCGGCCCCTCCACTCTTCTGCTGTGCCCATATCACATGCCACGATCATGCCAATTACAATACTGCTAACGGCGCGCTGCTCCCCGCCGGCCCCTCCTTCCCTCCCGTCTGTCCCAGGTGCTTGTACTGTATGCATTGTGACATCACCTGGGACGGACGGAAGGGAAGGAGGGGGGCAGGCGGGGAGCAGCGCGCCGTTAGCAGTACCGTTAGCAGTATTGTAATCGGCATGATCGCGGCATGTGATACGGGCACAGCCGCTTCAAGTGGCCTCTCATGTGGCCGAGACCGGGCCGGGCCCCTAATGACCTCGGGTGGCGCCCGAGTGACCGACTGGTCAGTCTGTCCCTGTCGGTGACCAAAAACAACTGGGTGTGCTGTTTTTTTTTTCATTGGGACCCATTTTTGGCCTCCAAGGACCAGGAGCGCTGTTTTTGGTCACCAAGGATAATATTTAGCCTAGAAGGGCTGGGCTTTTTTTGGTCACTGAGGACCATTTTTGGTATTCAATGTTTGGTTGTTTGTATTGCACAGTGACCTTTCTGTAACCTCTAGCCTCCTTCTGCTGTGATTTATTACAATGTACAGTAGGTAAAAGTACCTCTGCCGGGTTAGCCCCCCATATCAATATTTAAAAAAAATCTTATTCAGTTTGTTAGTTAGATCAGGTTAGATCAACCGATGTTTGCGTTAGATCTCACACAGAAGAAGCAATATTAACAGTTATTTGCAGGGGGGCTAACCCGTCATCAGCTCACCTTATCAAATTTTCTGGCCAAAAATCATTCAGGCTGATAAATATTTGTTAGATCCGGTAAGATCAAGTGGTTTTAATGTTAGATCTCACATAATTAGAGACTTATTAAGAGATTAATGAGGGGGGCTGCCCCCTCCCCTTATCTCCTCACCCATCAAAATAGAGATATTAGGTGGTTAGCCCGCCACATGCAATTTTGGCCAGAAAAAAATATTCGTTAGATCCGGACAGATCAAGTGGTTTTGACATTGGATCTCACATAATTAGAGATTTATTAAGTGAATAATGAGGGGGGTTGCCCCCCCCTTATTTAATTTTCTGGCCAAAAACCATTCAGGCTAATAGATATTCCTTAGATCCGGTAA
The DNA here is from genome assembly GCF_037356315.1 of Lithobates pipiens. NCBI lineage: Eukaryota > Metazoa > Chordata > Amphibia > Anura > Ranidae > Lithobates > Lithobates pipiens. The sequence continues at coordinate 110,559,782 of NW_027507787.1, forward strand.
GATCAAGTGGGTTTAATATTAGATAATACATAATTTCAGAGATATTCCATCAAAATAGACATATTAGGTGGTACTTATGGATGAGTTAGCCCCTCCACATGCAATTTTCTGGCCAAAAATCATTCAGGCTTATAGATAGCCGATAGATCCGGTAACATCAAGTGGTTGAATAAAGACACCAGTCCATCCTGAGTTAGTGTCTACAATTGTCCCTATCCCTGTACATCGCACACTCACTTCGGTCCTTACCCTCAAGGAGCCCACAATCCAAGGTCCCCATTCATATACTAGGGTCAGTTTTGGACAGAAGCCAATTAACCTACCTGCATCTCTTTGGAGTGTGGGAGGAAACAGGAGTACCTGGAGGAAACCCATGCAGGGTGATCCCACATCATTTCAGAGATATTACACATCAAAATAGAGATATTAGGTGATACATATGGACAGGTTAGCCCCCCCTTATCAAAATTTCTGGCCAAAAACCATTCAGGCTAAAAAATATTCCTTAGATCCGGTAAGATCAAGTGGTTTTAACGTTAGATCTCACATAATTTCAGAGATATTACACATCGAAATAGAGATATTAGGTTGTACATATGGATGGGTTAGCCCCCCCACATGCAATTTTTCTGGCCAAAAATCATTCAGGCTAATAAATATTCCTTAGATCCGGTAAGATCAAGTGGTTTTAACGTTTGATCTCACATAATTTCAGAGATATTCCACATCAAAATAGCGATATTAGGTGGTACATAAGGACAGGTTAGCCCCCATTTATCAAATTTTCTGCCAAAAACCATACAGGCTAATAGATATTCCTTAGATCCGATAAGATCAAGTGGTTTTGATGTTAGACCTCACATAAATAGAGACTTATTAAGTGACTAATGAGGGGCGTTGCACCCCCTTATTAAATTTTCTGGCCAAAAACCATTCAGGCTCATAAATATCCCTTCAATCTGGTAAGATCAAGTGGTTTTAACGTTAGACCTCACATTATTTTAGAGATATTCCACATCAAAATAGAGATATTAGGTGGTACATATGGAAGGGTTAGTCCATCCACATGCAATTTTCTGCCCAAAAATCATTCAGGCTTATAGATAATCGTTAGATCGGGTAAGATCACGTGGTTTTAACTTTAGATCTCACATCATTTCAGAGATATTCCACATCAAAATAGATATTTTAGGTGGTACATAAGGACGGGCTAGTCCCCCCCCCATCAAATTTTCTGGCCAAAAATCATTCAGGCTGATAAATATTCGTTAGATCCAGAAAGATCAAGTGGTTTTGACATTAGATCTCACATAATTAGAGACTTATTAAGTGACTAATAAGGGGGGTTGCCCCTCCTTTTTAAATTTTCTGGCCAAAAACCATTCAGGCTTATAGATATTCATTAGATCCGGTAACATCAAGTGGTGTTATCGTTAGATCCGACATCATTTCAGACATGTTACACATCAAAATAGAGATATTAGGTGGTACATATGGACGGGTTAGCCCCCTCTTATCATATTTTATGGCCAGAAACCATTCAGGCTAATAAATATTCCTTAGATTCGGTAAGATCAAGTGGTTTTAACGTTAGATCTCACATAATTTCAGAGATATTACACATAAAAAAAAAGATATTAGGTGGTACATATGGACGAGTTAGCCCCCCCCCCCCCCCCCCATATTCAATTTTCTGGTCAAAAATCATTCAGGCTAATAGATATTCATTAGATCTGGTAAGATCAAGTGGTTTTGACATTTGATCTCACATAATTTCAGAGATATTCCACATCAAAATAGAGATATTAGGTGGTACATAAGGACATGTTTGCCTCTCCGTATCAAATTTTCTGCTCAAAAATCATTCAGGCTGATAAATATTTGTTAGATCCGGTAAGATCAAGTAGTTTTAATGTTAGCTCTCCCATCATTTCAGAGATATTACACATCAAAATACAGATATTAGGAGGTACATATGGACGGGCTAGTCCCCCCCACATGCAATTTTCTGCCCAAAAATCATTCAGGCTAATAGTGTCAGAAACCATGAATCAGACCGAGACAGAAGTACAATTAAATCACACTTGTTTATTAAATAAAAATAAAAAGGTAAGTAGAGAAAGCGTAGTCAAAGCATAGCCAGACTCCAGCAAACGGATCAAGTAGTCAGCCAGGCCAGAGTTCAATAACCAGATCGGGTAATCAGCCAGGCCAGAAGTCAGGGATCCAAGTGAAACAGCAGCAAGCAGGAAAAGGAGCCAGAAGGGATGTCAGCAAGCCAGTCCTTAAACAGAACCGCAGGAGATGGTTTCTTGTGATTTGACCAAGGTGAAGGTAGAGATGAAGTCAGCTGGACAGCTTTAAGTAGGCAGGTCAGACGAGCATGATCAGGAACAGCTGGTAACTGTGGAGAGAGATGAGAGCTGGCAATTAGCCGACAGCTGAGCAGCTAACCCAGAGAAGTAAGGGCTAAACCAGCACTGACAAATAGATATTCATTAGATCCGGGAAGAGCAAGTGGTTTTAATGTTTGATCTCACATAATTTCAGAGATATTCCACATCAAAATAGAGATATTAGGTGGTACATAAGGAAGGGTTAGCCCCCCTTATCAAATTTTCTGGCCAAAAATCATTCAGGCTAATAGATATTTGTTAAATCCGGTAAGATCAAGCGGTGTTAACGTTACCTAATGGATCTCAACCAGCGTCAGTCTGCCCCAGTCAGCTCTTTAGAGCGGGCTAGGGGAGAATGAACACAGGGGGACTCTTATGATAATACATATAAAAATACATCTAACATTTTCCACAACGTGCCACCAGAGCCAGATTTACAGTCCACACCCATGGACTCACAAAGATCCCAGCCAGTGACTAGATCTCACTCTCTACCCGTTTCTGAAGATGAAAAAAGTGAGGATAAAGAGAAAGATTGTCTATGGCCATCTCAAATGTCAGGGCCTGCCACCTCCCCTTTTCTGCTCCTCCCAAGGTGACTGAAGTGACTCTCAGGCCAGAGGATCCTGAGTTTGGACCTTAAAGTCCACCTTTTGAAGAGTTGGAAGACCCTCAATCTTACCTGCTGACAACAGACCCCTAAGACTTTCCATCCTTCATTGAGGAAACTGAAGCTGATATGCAGGAAGAAGAAGAGACCAGTGTGCCTGTAACCCCAGAACCTAAAGAACAGCAATAGCAAAGGGTTATTCACCCACCCAAAAGACTGCTCTGAGGAGGTCATTCTCATTGTAAAAAGAACTCTTGAAGTAACTGACCCTTCCACAGCAGATTTGGTGGTGGCAGGGCTGGTGCAAGGACTTTTGACATCCTAGGCAAAAAGTCCTTTTGCCACCCCCTGGCTCCACCCCCTTTCCCCTGCCCACGTAAACCCCACCTTTTTAATGAAGCGCCAATCGAATCCAGCCTCACCCGTGCCCATCAAATGCAGCCTTACCAGTACCCATAAACACTACATCACGAGCGTCCATCAAAAGCAGCCTTACCAGCATCTATCAATAGGGATGCTCGAATGGTTCGCCCGGCAGTCGGTTCGCGGCGAATTTCGGCTGTTCGCAATTCGTCCGATCGGCGGACTATTGCCGCTGTTCGCCCGGCGGACTTATGTGTTTACTGTGTAAAAGAACTTTGACCTATGATGACACATCCATCATGGGGTACAGGACAGCCAATTGAGACATTACAGCACATGGACAATTGGACATTCCCCCTAACTTATAAATAGACCCGATCCGGCGGCCATTTTACATTCTTTCTACTGTCACTATAGGGAGAGGTTGCTGTGTGGAGCAGGCAGAGACTGCAGTGACCCAAATCGCTAGCTATTAGGACCACAAAAGTCCTTTTAAGGACTGGTATGGTATAGGTGTAGTTCAGGATATAGGTTTGAGGCACTGCTATTCAAGTCATTGTTGCAGCAGATTGTCTTTTGTCAGTGCAGACTGCAGAGAGGGACAGACAGGACGCTGTGTGTAGCAGAGAGGGACAGTCAGTTTAATCATTAGCTGTTACTATTAGGTCCACAAAAGTCCTTTTCAGGACTGGTATGGTGTAATGGTACAGTATAAAGTTTTGAGTGCAGTGCTATTCAAGTTATTGTTGCAGCAGCCTGTGTTTTGTCAGTGTAAATAGGGACAGACAGGACGCTGTGTGTAGCAGTGAGGGACAGTCAGTTTAATCATTAGCTGTTACTATTAGGTCCACAAAGGTCCCTTTCAGGACTGGTATGGTAATAGGGTTGTACACGTATAATATTCTTTCTTCCAAATATAGAAAGAATATTATACTTGACAGCTGCCCTTCTGCTGCAGTAGTCCTTTATCAGTATAGGGACTGAGGTACAGTCTGCTAATCACAACCTACTAGTTCCACAAAGGTCCTTATAAGGACTGGTAAGGTATAGCGTACTACAGTATATAGGGTTGAGTGAGGTAGTCTGCTAATCACAACCTACTAGTTCCACAAAGGTCCTTATAAGGACTGGTAAGGTATAGCATACTACAGTATATAGGGTTGAGCGAGGTACAGTCTGCTAATCCTTAAGGACTGGTATAGGTCCACAATATATAGGGTTGAGGTGCACTACTGCTGACTGATGCCCTATTCTGCAGCAGTCCTTTATCAGTATAGGGACTGAGGTACAGTCTGCTAATCACAACCAACTAGATCCACAAAGGTCCTTCTAAGGACTGGTAAGGTATAGCGTACTAGAGTATATAGGGTTGAGTAAGGTACAATCTGCTAATCCTTAAGGACTGGTATAGGTCCACAGTATATAGGGTTGAGGTGCACTACTGCTGACTGCTGCCCTTCTGCTGCAGTAGTCCTTTATCAGTATAGGGACTGAGGTACAGTCTGCTAATCACAACCTACTAGTTCCACAAAGGTCCTTCTAAGGACTGGTAAGGTATAGCGTAGTATGATATATAGGGTTGAGTGAGGTACAGTCTGCTAATCACCACCTACTAGTTCCACAAAGGTCCTTCTAAGGACTGGTAAGGTATAGTGCACTACAGTACATAGGGTTGAGTGAGGTACAGTCTGCTAATCACAACTGTGGGGAAGAGAAAAAAAATGATTGCATGCATATTTAGCAAAATCAAATGCATTAAAAAATAAATAAAATGGATAAAAGGCAATACAATATTTACTGCCATCAATATTGCCTACCCCATTTCCTTTCTGCCCTTGGCAGCTTTCTTGTTGATCTTCTTACGGATGTCGTTCAGAAGTTCTACAAATCTTGATACGGCTTGATTGGCAGAAGGATCGTCCAGGCATCTTGGTTCCATGGAGATATACCTTGCAAACTTCTGGTTGCTATCCAGATGGTTGATCGCAGTGGATTGGCTGACTCCGGAGGCTTCCAGTTGATTGAAGAAATCAACGGTCCTTTCTGGCTGGTCAAGACACTTCAACGAAACCTCCTGGCTGTCCACGAAGTACAGGTACCTGGTCACAAAGTTCACCTAAAAATGGATAATAAAAACATCTTAAAGTGCTTCCAAAGGCTGAATTTTGTTTTTATCATAAGGCTTTCTCTGCATTGAAGTAAACAACAAGTGTAGCTCTCCCCAGCCACTCCTAAAATTACATGAGCCCCATCTAGATCCAGTGCTGTGCACATTGGCTCTCTTCCTTCTTTTAGGCTCAGTGACAGAAGTGAGAACCTTTTGGCTAAGGCTACAGTCAATCAAAGCCACTGAGGAGTGGGATGGTGCCCAGCCATGTGCTGTAGCTATAGACACACAGAGCTGGCTTGGAATAGAGTCTGCAGGAGCGTCCCCACAGCAAGCAGCTTGCCATGATGGGCAGTCGGTGAAGGAGGGAGCCACAAGCGTCAGGGGAACCTGAGAAGTGCATCAAGACTGCTCTGTGCAAAACCATTGCACAGAGCAGGCAAGTATGACATGTTTGTTATTACAAATGGGGGTTAAAATTGATTAAGATCAGAAACTTAAAATTGTCAGTCTTAATAAAGTATCTAGATTAAGGCGGGAGTTCCGCTGTTTTTTTTTTTTAAAAGCCAGCAGCTACAAATACTGCAGCTGCTGACTTTTAAAATAAGGACACTTACCCGCCCAGAGCGCCCACGATGTCGGCACCCGAAGCCGATCTCTCGATCGTCTCTCGGGTGCTGCCGCCGCCATCTTGGGTATGGGAATCAGGAAGTGGAGCCTTGCGGCTTCATTTCCCGGTTCCTTACTGCGCATGCGCGAGTCGCGCAGCGCAATAAGGATGGTCCCCGCTGTCTCTGGGATCCGTGTGTTTCCCAGCAGACAGCGGGGGACCTGTGGAAAGGGGCATAAATATCCGTCGATTCTGCAGATATCTATGCCGGAAGTGGGTGCAGATACCTGTACTGTACAGGTACCTGCACCTACCTCCCCCCTGAAAGGTGCCAATTGTGGCGCTGAAGGGGGGGAGGGTTCCAATGAGCAGAAGCTCCACTTTAGGGTGGAGCTCCGCTTTAACTAACCTTGCAGTGTGTAACGTTTGACATTTTTACCTGCCGTCTGATGAATTCCTTTGATCCTGATGTCTCCAAATACTTCGGAAATCCTCGGATCAAGGGAGAATCCACCGAATGTTGCTTGTAGAGTCCTGCCTCTTCTAAGCTCCAACGAGTGGATGTGCTAGGGGATGGGAAAGAGGACGTACAATAAAGGTTTGTACATCAGGCATATGAAATGAGAAGATGCATTACTGTATATATATATATTTTTTTTTTACCTTGGCTGCTCCTCTTCTATCTCCATTTCCTGTGCTTCTTCAGGTCTGCTAATAGAGCCATGTATGAGTCTATGTAGTTTTATGGCATTATAAAATGTTCTTTAAATAAAGCTTGGTTTAATATGTACCACTGTCTTCCTGACTCCGTAAGGACGATGCTTCCCCTGGCCTTGAGAAAACCTACGCAAAACCCGCAAGGCCTGACCACACTTGGATGCTCCAGGTCTTCGTATGTGACCATACTCTGGTCACGTGTCGCATCTTCGACCGGGCCCCCTCGACAAGTTGCTTGATCTCAGCCTCATCCGCATTCTTCACGCAAACTCTTCTCAGGTGTGTTGAAAGCGTGGTTTGAATCTTCAAGCACACCTTGCAAACCAAGGGGATCCTTGTTTTTCTGGGGAGAAAACATTTTAGCAATTAGGTAGATTCCGGTTTGATTGACAGAAAAAAAAAAATTATAATGTATGGCCAGCCCTATAAATATACCTTCACCCAAGGTTTGAAAATTAAAATCAAATTGGCTACATGTACAGTAGCTACTGACATTTAAGAAATCCCTTACTCCATGGAGTCCAGTGCTGTATTTTTTGGACAAAACCTCAATTGGATTTGAGTGGAGTCCTCCTTTTTGGATATTGACATTTTTGCCATCTTTTGATTTTATAATATCCGGACTCGTAGACAGATTGAAATTTACTGAGGTCCCAGCAAACGGGATGCCACCCAAATGGGCAGGCTACAAAATATAGGAAAAAAAATTGACTACATCTGCCAGACCTTGAGCTCTGTAATCCAATCAAAAACAAGCTAGTTTATATTCATCATTCCTTAAAGTGGAAATGGCACCCAAGGGGAAATTTTGCTTTGGAGCCCTCCTCTCCCATATTTGGCATCTTATTTTTTTGGGGGGGGGGGGGGGGAATTACAGGTACCCAGTATTGACAATGAAGAAGTGCTCCTTCCTCTCCACCCGCCCTGCAGACTTCTGGGACACATTACCGAAGACTGCAGGACCATTCACAGAGTGCAGTGTACAGTTAGCTTTGAAGCCAAAAGCTGCATAAGTGCCTGCCCACAGTTAGGGTGCCAGGAACCTGTAGGCTAGTGAAGAACTAGCCAGGGTGAGGATGATGCTGGATCCCTGAACAAGCAAGTGTGCTATCAAAAGTCAGCAGCTACATTTGTAGCTTCTGAATTTTATTTTTTATTTGCACAACTAGAACTTCCTATTTAACCACTTGCTTACTGGCCACTTAAACACCCTTCCTGCCCAGACCAATTTTCAACTTTCGGTGCTCTCACACTTTGAATGACAATTACTCAGTCATGCAACACTGCACCCAAATGAATTTTTTGTCCTTTTTTTCCCACAAATAGAGCTTTCTTTTGGTGGTATTTGATCACCTCTGGGGTTTTTATTTTTTGCGCTATAAATGAAAAAAGACCGAAAATTTTGAAAAAAAAGCATATTTCTTTGTTTCTGTGACAGAATTATGCAAATTATAAATTTTTCTTCATAAATTTTGGCCACAATTTATACTGCTACATATCTTTGATAAAAAATAACCCAAATTAGTGGATATTATTTGGTCTTTGTGAAAGTTAGAGAGTCTACAAGCTGTGGTGCGAATCGCACAAAATTGATCACATCTGATGTACTGGTGGACTATCTCGCTTCTTGTGACCCGAACAAGTCAGGAAAGTACAAATACCCCCCAAATGACCCCTTTTTGGAAAGTAGACATTCCAAGGTATTTAGTAAGAGGCATAGTGAGCTTTTTGATGTTGTCATTTTTTTCCCACAATTCTTTGGAAAATTAAGATTTTTCATTTTTTTTCTCCACAAAATTGTCATTGTAATAGGTTATTTCTCTCACATGGCATGTGTATAGCACAAATGACACCCCCCAAAAAATTCTGCTACTCCTCCTGAGTATTACAATACCACATGTGTGGGACTTTTTCACAGCCTGGCCACATAGAGAGGCCCAACATGCAGGTAGTGCCATCATGTGTTCTAGGAACATAAATTATACATCTAACTTGTTGACTATTTATTACACTTTTGAAGCACCAGGACAATGACACGTGACACTGATGACAGATGGCACTGATACGTGGCAATGATGACAGATGGCACTTATACGTGGCACTGATGACACGTGGCACTGATGACAGATGGCACTAATATGTGGCACTGATGACAGATGGCACTAATATGTGGCACTGATGACACGTGGCACTTATACATAGCACTGAAGACACGTGGCACTAATACGTGGCACTGATGAAAGATGGCACTAATACGTGGCACTAATACGTGCCACCGATGACAGATGGCACTAATACATGGCACCGATGACGCGTGACACTGATGACAGGTGGCACTGATAAGTGGCATTGATGACACGTGACACTGACAACAGATGGCACGTGACACTGACAGGTGGCACTGATGACAAATGGCACTGATACGTGGCACTGATGACAGATGGCACTAATACGTGGCACTGATGATAGATGGCACTATGTGGCACTGATGACAGATGGCACTTATACGTGGCACTGATGACAGATGGCACTGGGGACAAATGGCACTGACAACAGGTGGCACTGGGGACAGGTGGCACTGGGGGCAGGTAGCACTGGGGTGGATGGCACTGGGGCGGATGGCACTGGGGCGGATGGCACTGCTGGGGGAGGATGGCACTGCTGGGGGAGGATGGATGGCACTGCTGGGGGAGGATGGCACTTTTTTTTTACTTTTTTTTGTTTTTCAAAACAAAGCAAAGCAGAACGGCTGCCGCTGCAGCCGTTCATCTCTTCCCCTCTCACACTCTGTCTGTGTGAGGAGGGAGAGCGGCGCTGAGAGATGATCTCATATGTTTACATATGAGATCATCTCCCATTGGACACGCCGATCGCGCTGTAAACGGCTGCTGTGATTGGCCGTTTACAGCGATCTGTGTTTGCCTGTCCCCGGGGGACACGGCGAACACAGAACTTCAACGATGCGCGCCCGCGGCGTCGCGCATTGCGGAAGTAAACATTAGGACATCCAGAGACGGCCTCCCGGACGAACGCGCCTGCTCTACGGCCGTCATTCGGCTATAGGGCGGGCGCGAGGTGGTTAAACCACAGCAAGTTTACCCTGGATGTCTTCTTCCTTCCAGAGCTTCATCCCCTCCGATGGGATCGTCCTGGACTTCCTCCACTGGAACTTGAGATCTAGAATATAGTTTAGGAGAGGTTTAACTTGTTTGCAAACTTTTTTTATTGCAAAGTTTTACAAATTTCTTGTGATAAAAATTGTATCAGTACAGAAAGAGCCATGAACTCGCAAAAGGTTAGAAAATGTCTGATAAATATAGCTGTAATGTAAAAACAATTCTAACAGTAATTACAGTTGAGGTAGGCTATAGCCCATTTGGGTCTGAACGGAATAATTATAACTTCATGTATAGCTTTAGCATAGCTCCAGATCGGGGCACTTTTCACCAAAGTTGAAGATATTGGTGTCAAAAACAGAGGCTTGAGGTTTACTTTTTAATGCCATTATAGGGTCACAGGTTAAAATAACGTTATAACCATTTAAAATGTTGACCACTTACCGCTGTCTTCCTGCAGGTTGACGTATAACGACACTTCCCTTGGACTCAAGAAAGTGTGCCAAAAAATCCTGCGGTGTGCTAGAACTGCTAACATGGTCGAGAACAGCACACTGGACAACACCGAGGTTCCCAACCAGGTGCCGCATGTTGGACCACGCCTCCTCCACAAGCCTCTTGATCTCGTCCTCACTATCATTTTTCCTACACACTTGCCGAAGATGCACCGAGAGCACATCCTGCAGTTTTGAGCAAAACTTGCAGACCAATGGAATTCTGGTACTCCTGGGGGGGGGGGGGGAGAAATTACATGAATGAATAAATTTTTATATAATATATATACACATATATATATATATATATATACACACACACACACACACATATATACAGTGGTGTGAAAAAGTGTTTGCCCCCTTCCTCATTTCCTGTTCCTTTGCATGTTTGTCACACTTAAGTGTTTCGGAACATCAAACCAATTTAACCACTTGCTTACTGGGCACTTAAACCCCCCTCAGTCCCAGACCAATTTTCAGCTTTCAGCGCTGATGCACTTTGAATGACAATTGCGCGGGCATACAACACTGTACCCAAATGAAATTTTTATCATTTTTTTCCCACAAATAGAGCTTTCTTTTGGTGGTATTTAGTTACAGCTCGGAGTTTTATTTTTTGCTAAACAAACAAAAAAAGATGCAAAAAAATAAAAATAAAAAATCATGTTTTAATAGTTTGTTATAAAATTTTGCAAACGGGTCATTTTTCTCCTTCATTGAAGTGCGCTGATTAGGCGGCACTGATAGGCTGCATTGGTGGGCACTGATGGGCTGCATTGGTGGGCACTGATGGGCTGCATTGGTGGGCACTGATAGGCTGCACTGGTGGGCACTGATAGGCATAGTTAAGGCGGCACTAATAGGCACAGATAAGGCGGCACCGATGGGCACAGATAAGGCGGCACTGATGGGCAAAGATGGGCACAGATAAGATGGCACGGATGGGTGGCACGGATAAGTGGCACGGATGGGTGGCACGGATGGGCACTGATAGGTACCACAGATAGATGGGACTGATGGGCACTGATAGGTGGCACTGATAGGTGGCTCTGATAGGTGGCACTGCTGGGCACTGATGGGCGGCACTGCTGGGCACTGATGGGCGGCACTGCTGGGCACTGATGGGCGGCACTGGGGTGCAGCACCTTTGAGGCAGATTTTGGGTGGCACTGTGGGTGGCACTGCTGGGTGGCACTGTGGGTGGCACTGTGGGCACTGCTGGGTGGCACTGTGGGCACTGCTGGGTGGCACTGTGGGCACTATGGGCACTGCTGGGTGGCACTGACAGGGGGGCACTTACTTTATTTCAGGATGGCACTGCGGGTGGCAGGTGGGCACTGGCAGGGGGCAGGTGTCCGTTTAAATTGCTGGCCGTGATCGGGACTGATGTCCCGAACACGGCCGCCGGCGATCGGCTTTTTTTTTTTCTCCTCGCGCTGTCAGCGCGAGGAGGAATACTAGCCGATTACCGGCTCCGTTTTATCACATGATCAGCTGTCATTGGCTGACAGCTGATCACGTGATAAGGGGTCGGGATCAACCCCTTACACGGATCGGTGATCAGGCGAGTCTCACGGACTCGCCGATCACAGAGCGCGCCGCGCGCGCCCCTCAGGGGGCGCGCAGGCCGCTCGTAACCGGGACTATGTGGGTCCGCGCTATTGCCGTCATTTTGCAATAGCGCGGTACCCAAGTGGTTAAACAATAGTCAAGGACAACACAAGTAAACACAAAATGCAATTTGTAAATGAAGGTTTTTATTATTAAAGGTGAAAAAAAATCCAAACCATCATGGCCCTGTGTGAAAAAGTGATTGCCCCCCTTGTTAAAACATACTATAACTGTGGTTTACCACACCTGAGTTCAATTTCTCTAGCCACACCCAGGCCTGATTATTGCCACACCTGTTCACAATCAAGGCATCACTTAAATAGGAGCTGCTTGACACAGTAAGGTCCACCAGAAGATCCTTAAAAGCTACACATCATGCCGAGACCCAAAGAAATTCAGGAACAATTGAGAAAGAAAGTAATTGAGATCTATCAGTCTGGAAAGGGTTATAAAGCCATTTCCAAAGCTTTGGGAATCCAGCGAACCACAGTGAGAGCCATTATCCACAAATGGCGAAGACATGGAACAGTGGTGAACCTTCCCAGGAGTGGCCGGCCGCCCAAAATTACCCCAAGAGCGCAGCGACGACTCATCCAAGAGGTCACAAAAGACCCCACAACAACGTCCAAGGAACTGCAGGCCTCACTTGCCTCAGTTAAGGTCAGCGTTCATGCCTCCACCATCAGGAAAAGACTGGGAAAAAATGGCCTGCATGGCAGAGTTCCAAGGAGAAAACCACTGCTGAGCAAAAAGAACATCAAAGCTCGTCTCAATTTCTCCACAACACATCTTGATGATCCCCAAGACTTTTGGGACAACATTCTGTGGCCCGATGAGACAAAAGTGGAACTCTTTGGAAGGTGTGTGTCCAAGTATATCTGGCGTAGAAGGAACACTGCATTTCATAAAAAGAACATTATACCAACAGTAAAATATGGTGGTGGTAGTGTGATGGTCTGGGGCTGTTTTGCTGCTTCAGGACCTGGAAGACTTGCCGTGATAAAAGGAACTATGAATTCTGCTGTCTACCAAGAGATCCTGAAGGAGAATGTCCGACCATCTGTTCGTGTACTCAAGCTGAAACGAACTTGGGTTCTGCAGCAGGACAATGATCCTAAACACACCAGCAAGTCCACCACCGAATGGCTGAAGAAAAACAAAATGAAGACTTTGGAGTGGCCTAGCCAAAGTCCTGACCTGAATCCTATTGAGATGTTGTGGTATGACCTTAAAAAGGCCGTTCATGCTCGAAAACCCTCTAATGTAACTGAATTAGGACAATTCTGAAAAGATGAGTGGGCCAAAATTCCTCCAGGACGCTGTAAAAGCCTCATTGCACGTTATCGCAAACGCTTGGTTGCAGTTGTTGCTGCTAAGGGTGGCCCAACCAGTTATTAGGTTTAGGGGGCAATCACTTTTTCACACAGGGCCATGATGGTTTGGATTTTTTTTCACCTTTAATAATAAACACCTTCATTTACAAATTGCATTTTGTGTTTACTTGTGTTGTCCTTGACTATTGTTTAAATTGGTTTGATGTTCCGAAACACTTAAGTGTGACAAACATGCAAAGGAACAGGAAATGAGGAAGGGGGCAAACACTTTTTCACACCACTGTATGTATATATATATATATATATATATATATATATATATATATATATATATATATATATATATATATATATATATATATATACACAATATTAAAAAAGTTTTAATTTAAAAAAGTAGCTTTTATTTTCATAAAAGTTGAATATTTTTGAAGAAAAAAAAAAGCTATGTAAAGATTATTTTAGATACATTAATAATTGAGTTTATTCAGCATGTAATGAAGCTTAGTTATGTAGCATGAGGCTGTATATTCTTCAATATTTACATTTTTGGTAAAATCATTCAATAAATAAAAGCTATGCAAGCTGAGATGACATGCACTCACACAATTTAAAAGCAACCATGAGATAAAACCTCGGGAACATTCCTTTATCCTATTGTTCTGCAAGTCTATGTGCACTACAAACTGTATGGTTGAATTGGTTCCAATATTGTGGTTTTACTAACCTGACAACTCATTCTAAAAAGGGCCCTTTCAGACAGCCACTCCACCCGGCAGACTCCACTTTGCTTAGCGGGAGAATCGCTCCGCTGAGCAGGTGGATGAAAAGGTCCATCTCGGCTCACTGTACAGAGATGGACCTGTCAGAGCCCTGCTCTACTCTATGGGGAGATCATATGAAAATGGATCACCCGTCTGTTTTCAGCTGATCCGCCAGATGGATGGATCGAAAATAGGTCACGATCCCTCTGGATTTCATGGACAGGATTGGACAGCAGCGGGTGTTAGCGGACATGTCACATAAAAGAAAATTGGAGCTGCATGCTGCCAAAACGATACATAAAATGCAGTAACCTTATTTAAAATTGACCTCTAAGCTGCTACAAATACAAATTTTGTTCCGTTCCCACAATGGTAAGTGCTGATTGAAAAAAAAAAAAAAAAAGTGTATTTTGCGCTGCTTTAGGCTGGGTTCACACTGAAGCGATGCAGGAACGCCGCAAATCCGCGGCGTTTTCCCGCATCGCATGCCTCCCGCCGGTCAGTGAAACCTTAATGACACCCCCAGATCAGTTCGCATATCGCAGTGCGATCTGCAAACTCGGACAGGAATCGGATCGCATGGTGTGAACACCCATGCGATCCAATTCTGCTGCGGACCAAAAAAAGGGTCCTGTGCGAGTTTGCGGCAGGTGCGATGCGAATTCAGCCATACTATCAGTATGACTGAACTCGCATTGCACAGAGATGGGATGTGATTTGCACTGCAGTGCGGTGCGAATCACATACGGTTCTCGTAGCCGCTCCAGTGTGAACCCAGCCTAAAACAGATTGCCTAATTGTATGACCAACCTCTGGTATAATCATTGGTGCTTAAACATATTACAGAAAATCTTTTATATCAAAATCATATTCATGGGACATCAAGCCCTACACTTGATGACATAAAAAAAAATCCAAAAAACATGACAGCAAGTTGAAAAAAAAAAAAGAAAAAAAAAGGAAGGTGCAAGTATTGAGGGCTCTTCACCCTTACAAACGATGTGTTCCACCACCACACAGGTGCTTCCAAAACACGAAAATCATCAATAGATTGAAAGTAGCACTCCCTCTTAAATGTTCTACAGGTTTAAACAAGGGTCAGTGTTTAGGTACCTTCACCCTTAAAAACTATGCGCTTCACTGCGAAAAGCTTCCAAATAGGCGTTATACTAATTTAATACTATTTGGAAGCTTTTCGCAGTGAAGCACATTGTTTTTAAAAGTGAAGGGCCCTAAACACTGACACAAGTTTGAATCATAGCACATAGTTTACGAGGAAGTGCCATTTTTCATTTTATGTATATAAGGGATTGATGGAGTATTAATGATATTGATATGAGATATTTTCTACAATATGTTTAAGCACCACTGAAATCTGTTGCTCCATAGTAGTGAATGGAGGCTCCAATGAGGTCCATCTGAAAAACTGACAGGCGGACCTGATTAGAAACCTTAAAGGGGGTGTAACCCCTCCTGTTTTTTCACCTTAATGCAGCCAAAAAAAATAAAAAATAAAAAAAGGGACACTGACCGGCCCCCTAGACTCCTGTTTTACTCACCTAAGCCCATTCATACCCTCGGTGGAGATGCGCTGTACCTCTCTGCCTGGGGTTCTTGGCTCTTGATTGGATAGATTGATAGCAGCGTAGCCATCATCTCCCTTTGCTGTCAATCAAATCCAATGATGCAGGCGCTGGTGCCGAGTCTGGAATTTTGTCTATGCACGCAAATGCTGCACTTGGGAGCATGCCCGCAAGGTAACCCCCAGGGAGAGTGCTTCTCCCAGGAGATTTACCGATGCGAAAAAGCAGCCGTGAGTACTGCCGGGGACCCCAGAAGATGAGGATTGGGGCCACACTGTGCAAAACAAACTGCACAGTGGAGGCAAGCATGATTTTTTTGTTTTTTTAAATAACAAACACACAAGGGTTTACAACACCTTTAAATTTTTTTGCAGATATTAAAGATTTTAACTACCAGCAAGAACAAGACATTTAAAGAGAACCTGTCATTTAGATCCTGCCACCGTGTCCCGTGTCTGCTGCATCACCAGCCATCCCATTGAAGTGAATGGGACTGTCGGTGATTCAACAGCGGATCAGAGGAGGAGCTGCTGTAGGATAGAGAAGACAGTTGCTCTTCAAATCAAATCCACCCTTGAATCAGATTGAGTAAAATCGTTTGCAATTCCTAGAGTTAAGGGGCTGGTAAGGTGGGGTATAATTTATCCCAGTGGAACATTTGAGCAGCTGGGGATCAATATGTTAAAGCTATCCACAGACTATTGCAACTCAGCCATTTGTAATGAAAGCGATTGATTTCAGTACAACCAGTTGTCAATCAACTTTGGTACAGACAGCATTTATGGTCACTGCAGTGATTATATTAGTGACAGGGAACCCCCCACTTTCAGAATACAATAGTGCAGCCAGAGTGCGTTGAATTCATTAAAATCTCAGCTGGTCCCTGCTGAACCGTCCACTTTCCTCCTTTCAACCCATCAATGAGAATAAAAAAACAAAAAAAAAAAACAAACACTCAAATCAAAATCCATCCATAGCACATAAGTTAACGGTTCAGCAGAGACCAGTTGAAATTCAATTCATCTATGGGCAGGCTGGTTGTACCCAAGCCTATCCATTGATCAACTTGGGGCAATTAGCCTTTCAGAGTTTTTACATGCAATTTCTACTGCGACTATAGCAGCTAGCAGTAATCATTGGGGTTTATTTACTGAAACTGGAGAGCACAAAAACTGGTGGAGCTCTGTACAGAAATCAATCTGCTTCTAGGTTTGTCAGTTTGATTGAACAAGCAAAAGTTATAAAGCAGATTGTCTACTGTATTTTGCACTCTCCAGTTTTAATAAATCAACCCAATTGTGCTCTGTTGGCAGCCGGCAGACCGCAATAGCGATGTGGGTGGAATTCCCCATCAATACAGATATGTCTATGGGGGAACAAGGAAAGGGAAAAAAAAAACACATAATCCACAAGTTGCTCAATATGTAAATATGGCCCAATTAAAAATATACCAAATATAACATACAAATACCCACCACCGCATAAGTGTATCTAACATAAGTGTATCTAACCCAATATAAAATACACATGAAACAAGATATATATATAAAAAAAAATTAAATTATGGGACCCACAAATCATGTCCATGTATGTGTGGCTGCAGCTCAATAGTGCAGAGAATGTTCCTCAATCAAATGTCATGGACAAAACAATGATGGCTAGCATAGAAGATAAATGGCTTAAATGAAGATTCAAAGAACAGTATAAAATCAAATGCACTTACCCTTCTGATGCCATGGTAGATTTTTTAGAAATCCTAAAATACAAAAACAGGCTATAGTACAAACAGAAGTTCAAACGGAAATAAAAAATATTAACCAGTATTAATGCAGTACACAGTAACTGGCAATAATAAACAGTAATAATAAACTACACAATATCTATAACTATAAAAAGGGATAGACAAAGACAAGATAAATCTATGCAAATATGAATATTAAAAGGATAAAAATCAAAGATTTTCAAAAGAGGCAATCTGCAAAATGGCAATCCAATATCGCAAGCGATCTCAGGATCAGGAGTTCTGCTTGAAATGGCTGTGTCTGTAGAATTTATAGAGGTTTGGAATTGTGGACAACTAATAGGACTTTTTCTTTTTTTATATACTACCAATGATTGACTAAGCCCTTTTTACACTGATGTCTAAAAATGAGGAGCCTTAAGGTCTGAGTCTATCTTTTTTTGATTTCTCGTCTACACCTTTGTCTGAGACAAGCCTCATTAGCATTAAAAAAATAAATAATAATATCACACCTGTTCAGTATTGCTCTTCAATGTTGATGTATACGTTCTACTGAAACAGACATCTGAGTCTCAAATTGCTTCATAATTGTCACGTTATAAAAGTCTAATCTCTTTACGCGCAAAAACAATTCTCCCCAAATATGCAAATCATAGAACTCATTTTAATAGATGTCGTTTTAGTTTTCTGCCTTAGTACCTGTAATTTTAAGTTTTAGCCCAGTTTCACACTGCTGCGATCTCAGACATACCATGTGATTCGCACCAGCACTGCAGGTGTCGATCACATGCGATTTCTATGTAATGCCAGTACAGGCACACAGTTGTATGTCTGAACTCACATTAAATTCACAGGGAAAAACAAAAGTAATGGGACCCCCTCTCACACTGAAAATCGGATGGCATAGGTGTTCTTACCTATGCAAGTTCACAGTTCACACTGCGATCTGTGAACCAATCTGGTGGTGTCAATAACAATGTAATGACATCTGCCGGGGGTTTGCAGAAGCCAGTGTGAACTGCCTGTGGGAGAGGAGCGATGTGGAATTGCACTTGTTCCTACATTGCAGCAGTGTGAACCTAGGCTTAGGGCCAGTTCACTCCAGATGCCGTTTCGTGTGATTTTCTCTGCGCTAAAAAAGCATATTTATCTAATACATTTTCCTTGTATTCCAATGGCTCTAGTTCACACCAATGCAGTCAGTTTCTGCATGGTAAACTGACTGGAACTGACTGCACTGGTGTGAACTAGAGCCATTGGAATACATGGAAAACACTGTGTATGCATATAATGCATAAAAAAGCGCACGGAACTGCATGCAGTCAGACTTTGGGCTGATTTTACAGACATTTATGTGGGTTCATACAAATAAATCCCTTGAAATCACCCTTGAAGTCGCCAAAAGTAGTACAGGCATTACTTTTGGTAATCAGTGCATTGCCACAAAGTCAGCGTTTCACCAATTTGGACGGTGCCATTGCCGACAATAGTCAAATCGACTCAATGTGAAAGTGGGCTATTTTTTTTTTAAACAAAGTTACATGGCCCTTTGTCATTTCCAGCAGCAATGCACATGGTGATGGTGGCTCACATTTTTAAAACCATCATACCTATTTTTTGCATAACCAAGTTTATTAAAACAAGAAAAAGTGCATACAAATTATTACATACAGCCAAGGTGTCACTGGTATCAGAAGGGTGTACAGTAAGTAGAGTACAGCCGGTTCAAAACCGGTGTCATGAATAACAAACATTTGTAAGAGGGAACAAAAACCAGGGAGAGAGTGGTAGCTGGTCCCGACCATGTGGGTCAGCCAGACCCAAACCAGAACACACAGTTAGGGGCAAACCATCTAACTGGCAACATAGATTCAAAGTGCCTTACGTACAAGTATCGGAGTCTTGTAACCAACGATCCCATATTTTTCATATTTGGCCGGGCATCCCCTGTTAATATACACAACCTTTTTATATGGTAAATTATTATTGACCTCCGCCTTCCACTCCGCCAGCCCGGGGGGTGCGGGCCGCATCCACCTCCGGGCAATGACCTTCCGCACCGAAAACAAGGTCTCATGCAGGAACGTCTTAGCGTATTTGTCTATAGTATCTGGAAGTACCCCGAGTAGGCATTGTTTCGGGTCCAAAGTGACCGGAGAGCCCATGTGATCGTGCAGGAATGTTATAACTTGCGCCCACAGGCCTTGTATTTTAGGACATGACCAGATTAAGTGAAAGAACGTACCCACCTCACTCCCACACATCTGACAAAGGGTAGATTGAGTGCTTCTGTATCTGGCAACCCGAAGGGGGGTGAGATACGCCCGGTGGATAATATAAATTTGGGTCAGTCTGTCAGCAAGTTTGGGTGAGACAGCCTTGCAGGATTCCAAAGCCTCCTCCCATTCCCCATCCTCCAAAGGGCCCATCTCTCTCTCCCACCGGGGCCTGAGAGTATGTGCCAGTTTGGTGGAAGCAGGGGTAGTGAGCATGTCATAGAAGGACGAAGTTAATTTGCGGGGGTCAGTACTCTTGATTATGGCCATTAGTGCATTGGTGGCTGACTGCGGGATGGATTCTGAAAACTGAGCCCGGGCCGCATGTCTCACCTGTGAAAATCGGAAGAGCATGTAGCTGGGGAGTGAGAATTCTTCTCTGAGCGTGGCAAAAGGTTTTAAGGGTTCCGTCAACAAACAATTGATGCATATAGAGAATACCATGAGTAGACCAAAGGTCTGCATCGGGAAGTTGTAAGAATTCTGACAGAGTTTTATTATGCCATAATGGAGTGTAATCATTATAGAGTGGTATCCCCAGCTTGACAGAAGCCAAGTCCCATATGCGTCTGTAATGGTATAACAAAGTCTGTCTGTTGTCCCCCAGGCCCGCCCCACCAAGGCCCATCGCCAGCGGGTAAATTGAATCTTCGGTGCGTCGAGCCCACCCCGGGCATAGCAGTTGGAGAAACCGCCCTCTGTCCGTTTTGTCTATATGGTACAGTTGGGATAATTGTGCCGCAATGTAATAAAGATTAAAATCGGGAAGGGCCATGCCCCCCAGGTCCGTGGGGTTTTTAAGCACCTGCCAAGCTAATTTATGTCTGTTGTTACCCCATACAAAGGGTTTAAGAAGGGCCTCAAGGGATTTAAAATGCTTCAAGGGTAAGTAAGTCGGGGAGTGCCAGAGAACATAGAGGATCTTGGGTAGCAGAACCATTTTTATGAGGTTTACCCGGCCCCAAACCCCCAGTGGTAGACGGGCCCAGGCCCGTAGTTTTGATTTAACGTGGGAAATTAGAGGGCTTAAATTTAAATGTATATAATCCGTTGGTGATCTGGATACGTATATCCCTAGGTACTTGATAATGCTGACTCGTTGTAATGGCAAACTGCCCTGAAATTCGGTCGGTGGGAAGCTGTCAAGTGGAAGAATTTGGGATTTCCCCCAGTTGATCTTTAGCCCGGAGAAAGTCCCGAACCGTTCAATTGTTTGGAGAGCCGCATGTAGAGAGGGGCCCGAGTCTGCCAGGTATAACAGTGTGTCATCAGCATACATGCTGATCTTTTCAGTTAGGGCGCCATGGCTCAATCCCCTAATCTCTGGGTCAGCTCGGATGGACACGGCCAAGGGTTCCGCGGCCAAGGCATATAATAGTGGAGATAGAGGGCAGCCTTGTCTCGTGCCTCTACTGAGGTCGAACATTCGAGATGGCCAGCCATTAGCCACCACCTTGGCCGTGGGCGCCTGGTACAACAGTTGCACCCATTTAATGAACCGTGGTCCAAATCCATATCCCTCCAAGCAGCTCCAGAGATAGCCCCACTCCCCTGAATCGAACGCCTTTGCTGTATCTAATGTCACCACCACCCGTGACCCAACTTCTGCGTGTGTAGCCTGTAGGTTAATGTAAAGTTTGCGTAGATTAACCACTTGCCGACGGGCAGGCATATTGGCGTACATGTACGTCCCTGCCTTCCCGCGGGTCGGGGGCCCGATCGGGCCCCCGCCCGGTGCCCGCGGCGGTCGGTATTCGTTCGGGAGCGATCCCGGACGAGGGGACGGCCATTCATTCATGGCCACCCCCTCGCGATCGCTCCCGACTAATGAAAATGCTCCGTGACATCACTTCCTCTCCTGTAATGTAAACACAGGAGAGGAAGTGATGTAATCTCTCCTCCGTGTCGGTATTTTTCGTTCCGACACCGAGGAGAGAGGATCGGTGAGTTGCACCAACACGACACTACACAGTAGAACATGCCAGGCACACTCACACCCCCCCGATCACCCCCCCAAGTACCCCTGCCCCCCAGTCACAGTGACACCAATGTCATTTTTTTTTTTTTTTTTGCATTGGTGTCATTTGTGACTGTAATAACTGTTAGGGCAGTTAGGGTTAGCCCCCTTTAGTTCTAATGTACCCCCCTAACCCCCCCAATAAAGGTTTAACCCCGTGATCACCCCCCGTCGCCAGTGTCACTAAGGCTGGGTTCACATTGCAGCGGTTTATGAGAACGAATGTGATTCGCACCGCACTGCAGTGCAAATCACATCCGATCTCTGTGCGATTCGAGTTCAGCCATTCGCCGCACCCGCTGCAAATTCGCACGGGACCCTTTTTTTGGTCCGCAGCAGAATCGGATCGCATGGGTGTTCACACCATGCGATCCGAGTTTGCAGATCGCACTGCAATATGCGAACTGATCTGGGGGTGTCATTAACATTTCACTGACACTCCCAGCAGTTCGCATAGGGCAGTGTGAACTGCCGCCGGGAGGCATGCAATGCGGGAACCCGCCGCGGATTCGTGGCGTTCCCGCATCACTCCAGTGTGAACCCAGCCTAATAAGCGATCGTTTTTCTGATCGCTGTATTAGTGTCACAGGTGACGCTAGTTAGGCAGGTAGGTATTTAGGTTCGCCGCAGCTTTTTATAGCACCAGGGACCCCCATATACTACCGCATAAAGCCCCCTGATTGCCCCTTAGTTAACCCTTTCACCATTGATCACCATATAACTGTTACAGGTGACGCTGGTTGGTTAGTTATTTTTTTATAGTTTCAGGGCACCCGCCATTTATTACCTAATAAAGGTTTAACCCCCTGATCACCCAGCGGTTAGCCCCCTTTAGTTAGCCCCCTTTAGTTCTAAGGTACCCCCCTAACCCCCCCAATAAAGGTTTAACCCCGTGATCACCCCCCGTCGCCAGTGTCACTAAGGCTGGGTTCACATTGCAGCGGTTTATGAGAACGGATGTGATTCGCACCGCACTGAAGTGCAAATCACATCCGATCTCTGTGCGATTCGAGTTCAGCCATACAGATAGTATGGCTGAATTCGTGTCGCACCCGCCGCACCCGCCGCAAACTCGCACGGGACACTTTTTTTGGTCCGCAGCAGAATCGGATCGCATGGGTGTTCACACCATGCGATCCGAGTTTGCAGATCGCACTGCGATATGCGAACTGATCTGGGGGTGTCATTAACATTTCACTGACCCTCCCAGCAGTTCGCATAGGGCAGTGTGAACTGCCGCCGGGAGGCATGCGATGCGGGAACCCGCCGCGCATTCGTGGCGTTCCCACATCGCTCCAGTGTGAACCCAGCCTAATAAGCGATCATTTTTCTGATCGCTGTATTAGTGTCACAGGTGACGCTAGTTAGGCAGGTAGGTATTTAGGTTCGCCGCAGCTTTTTATAGCGCCAGAGACCCACATATACTACCGCATAAAGCCCCCTGATTGCCCCCTAGTTAACCCTTTCACCAGTGATCACCATATAACTGTTACAGGTGACGCTGGTTGGTTAGTTATTTTTTTATAGTTTCAGGGCACCCGCCATTTATTACCTAGTCTCACTAGTGTACCCCTAAATTTAGGGGTGTCTACTTTCCAAAATGGGGTCATTTGGGGGGGGTTTGTGCCATCTTGGCATTTTATGACCTTCAAAACTGTAACGCCCTTAGAAAGCCTGAAGGCGGTGCTTGGTTTTCGGGGCCCCGTACGCGGCTAGGCTCCCAAAAAGTCCCACATATGTGGTATCCCCGTACTCAGGAGAAGCAGCAGAATTTATTTTGGGGTGTCATTTCACATATGCCCATGGCATGCGTGAGCAATATATCATTTAGTGACAACTTTGTGAAAAAAAAAAAAAAGTTTGTAATGTTCCCGCAACTTGTGGCAAAATATAAAATATTCCATGGACTCAACATGCCTCTCAGCACATAGCTTGGGGTGTCTACTTTCTAAAATGGGGTCATTTGTGGGGGTTTTGTGCCATCTTGGCATTTTATGGCCTTCAAAACTGTAATAGGTTGTGAGGAGTGAAGTCAAATATTTACGCCCTTAGAAAACCTGAAGGCGGTTCTTGGTTTTCGGGGGCCCCGTACGCGGCTAGGCTCCCAAAAAATCCCACACATGTGGTATCCCCGTACTCAGGAGAAGCAGCAGAATTTATTTTGGGGTGTCATTTCACATATGCCCATGGCATGCGTGAGCAATATATCATTTAGTGACAACTTTGTGTAAAAAAAAAAAATTTTTTTTTGTCATTATTCAATCGCTTGAGGCAAAAAAATAAAATATTCAATGGGCTCAACATGCCACTTATCAATTTCCTTAGGGGGTCTATTTTCCAAAATGGGGTCATTTGGGGGGGTTTTGTACTGCCCTGCCATTTTAGCACCTTAAGAAATGAGATAGGCAGTCGTAAACTAAAAGCTGCGTAAATTCCAGAAAACGTACCTTAGTTTGTAGATGTGACAACTTTTGCGCAAACCAATAAATATACAATCATTGACTTTTTTTTTACCAAAGACATGTGGCTGAATACATTTTGGCCTAAATGTATGACTAAAATTGAGTTTATTGGATTTTTCTAATAACAAAAAGTAGAAAATATCATTTTCTTTCAAAATCTACTTGATCCTTCGTCAACTGAGGGAGGGTGATGCTGTGAAGGAAATTGGTCTGCATGTCCGTCGGGTCTGTCACTGTTGTTTTGTATAGATCTGCAAAAAATTCCCTGAATTTGGAGGTGACACTGCGGGGGTCTGTAATCCATCCACCCCCTGGGCCATGAAGGGTGATGACAACTGGGGGCCTGTCTTCGCTATGCACTAGGTATGCGAGGAGCCTGCCTGCCTTTTCCCCATACTCAAAGAGTTTCTGTTTAGTAAAGAAAAGCTTTTGACGAGCCTTCGTATACTGGAGTTGATTAACCACTCTACTCTGCATTTTAAGCTGAGTCGCCGTTGCTATGGTGGGATTAGCAGCATATTCACGTTCAGTGGAGACTAGCTCCGTCACTGCCCTGTCAAACGCCCCAGCGGAGTCTGTTTTGATTTTATTTATGTGTGTGATCAGGGTTGTACGTGCGTATATTTTAAATGATTCCCATATTGCGGCAACAGATGCAGTGTGATCATTTTCCAAGAAGTACTGCTTCCATTGGGCGATGAGTTCATCATCCCCCGGGAGCAGTGAGAGCCAGAACGGGTTTAGACGCCATGGTCTCGTGGTTTATCAAAAGGGATACTGAGGGTGATCCAATATGGGCTGTGGTCCGACAGTAATCTGGGGCAGAATGCAGTTTCGAGAATCCGCGGTGCCAGGGTGTGGGACACAAGTATAAAATCTATGCAGGACATAGAGTTATGGGTAGAGGAGAAACAGGAGTAGGCACGAGTGTGCGGGAAGTTGTGCCTCCATGTGTCTATAAGATGAAAGGTGGAGATGAGTTTAGAGAATTTAGTTGTGTTGGCCCTAGCGCCTGTCGCCTGTGTCGTCTGGAGTTTATCAAGGGCCAGACATAGTGTAGTGTTAAAGTCACCTAACCATATCACCGGTACTGTGGGGTTACGGGACATAAAAGTAAAGTCTTCCAGGATCACTGTTACACTAAAGGGAGGAGGTATGTAGAAAGCCATAAGGAGAAACGATTCACCGTATAGCTTGGCATGGAGAAATACATACTGGCCGCTGGGGTCAGTTACAAGCTCACAGAGTTCAAAATGTACAGATTTGGCGATCAATACTGAGACACCCCGAGCGTGAGTCGTGTGGGTGGAGTGGTATGCCCATCCAACCCAAGGGCGGCGAAGGGCCATTTGGAGTCTGCCCTCGACATGTGTCTCGACCAGCGCCACAACGTCTGCACGTTGCTTTTTGAGGAATGTAAGGGCGGCCGAGCGCTTAATTTTCTCACGCAGGCCCCTCACATTCCAAGTTAGAAATTTTATAGTTGCCATGGTGCTGTACAGGGGACACCACCTCGCCTCAGTGAAACATACATCCTGAGGTCTAGCGAAGAATATAGTTTGTAATAAAACTGAGGTACTCTAAACACCGTATAAGGCCCCCTTGCAGCATATATACATGTTCCCATAATCGGTTTCTGATAGCTTGTATGCACACTTGAAAATTGTAAATATAACAGCTTAACAATCCCCTCCCCCCTCCCCGCCTTACACCCACCCCAACTTGTGTAGGCATGATCCCTGAACAATTCTGAACTACCATCTGGGACAAACAGTAACTTCACATGTAAGGAGAAAATGAGGAACAATTTCAGCCACTGGGTCAAGTAGTGGCTCCGAGCCAGCCACCACCGAGAAGGAAAGGGATGGGGCCTAGTTATGCGCCCCCGTAGGTTAGTGTAAAAAAAAGGCAGTAAGACCCAGTTCCTCCGTTCATCTGCATAGTCATGATTCCCACTGGATAGCGGGGCGTAAATTCGCTGCACTATGCAGGCGACCTGTAGGACCAGCACACCTCCGCAGCTCCGTGTGGCAGATAAGTGCAGGGGTATGAAAAAGACCCCCATGAGAGGGGCAATGAGATGTAGTGAGTCCACTCCAAATATCCAGGATGAAAAAGTTAGGAAAAAAAAAAAAAGGAGGGGGGACATAATAAAATAAGGGGGGTGATTTTTAATCCAGTACCCTTGATGTTGCAGATAGGATTGTATAACAGCAGATGTGATGGTAAGGGTCCGCGGAAGTATAGAGTTCCAACTGCCTCCCCGGCCCGGAATATCCACATGGGACTGATAGTCTATGTGGTGTGGGTCCGGGTGGTAACCCAGCAAGGGTAGCTAAGATAGATCAAGTAGTGGTGAAGACATGAGACAAGAACATCACGCCGCATGGCTCACCTGGTGCGAAGTCAGTCTCTCCTGCCATGTGCAGATCTGCGATCCAGCCAGGAGATGACCTCTCCGGGATCCTCAAAGAATGAGACGCGGCCATCATGTTCCACCCTCAGGCGTGCAGGGAAAAGCATTCAGTACTTCAGATGACAGTCGCGCAGTCTGCGTTTGGCCTCCATGAAGCTCTGCCGGCGTTTCTGTATCTCGGCCGAGAAGTCAGGAAATATTGCCACTTTGATGTTTCCTACTGGGATGTTACCCTTCTCTCTTGCCAGCCTCAGTGCAGCATCCCGATCTTTATAGTTTAAAAGTTTTGCAATAAAGGTACGGGGGGGAGCCCCCTGTGGAGGAGGTTTAGCCGGCATCCTATGAGCCCTCTCCACCACCAGCATGGGGGAGAAGGACTCCCGACCGTATGTGGTTATCAGTAGTTGTTCCAGGAATGCTGTCAGGTCTTTACCTTCCGCTCCCTCCGGGAGACCGATGAAGCGGAGGTTGCACCTTCTCAGGCGATTTTCCATGTCGTCTTGCTTGGCGAGCAACTGGTTAATCTGCCTCTGCATGTGTTCAGATCTAGCTTGTAGTGGCGGCAGGATGTCCTTCACCGTGCTGATGCGGGTTTCTGTCTCTGTGAGCCGTTCGCGGATTTTCTGGAAATCCTGCCTAATCAAAGATATGTCCATCTTGACCTCCTCAATCTGGGCAGTGAGGGATGTCCTGCAAAGTGTGATCGCTTCTAGAAGTTTAGCCGTGTCTCCCTGCCCGCGCTCTCCCCCCATCTTCTCAGTGCCGCCATCCCCCTCAGCCTCCTCTCCCTCATTCCGGCGGTACTGTGAGAGCTTTGCCGCGGCGGATTTTTGGCTCTTTGGAGGGGACATAATATTGGACATAAAGATAGCAAGCTGAGACAGTCAGAATAGGCTAGACAAAACTGGAAAAGGATGACAGGTCCAGGGCCCAGTGCTGGTTTGAGAAACGGGTGTACCAAAATGGCCGCAGACCTCCGCGTGCAGGCCGAATCCACGGACCTGTCTGAGTGCGGCTGCCATGTGGGAGGCCCACGACTTCACATAGGCTGCTGGGCGACTGGGGGTCAGGCAGGATTAGAGGAATGTATCAGGCACCGGGCCCAGCAATGAATTGGAGGCAGGGTGTCCCAAGATGGCCGCAGACCTCCTTGCATAGGCCGAAGCCAGGGACTTGCCTAAATTCGGCCTCCGTGCGGGAGAATCAACGCTCCGCCCGGGCCGCTGGGTGACTGCAGGAGGTGCTGTGCGCTATATGGGGCCAGGCCGGCTGGGAGCAGGGCAGCATGCACAGGACCCAGCGCCGTTTCAGACGAGGGGTGTACTAAGATGGCCGCGGACCTCCGTGCATAGGCCGAAGCCGGGGACTTGCCTGAGTGAGTGCGGCCGCCAGACACAAAAATCGCCGCTCCAATCGGCCCGCCGGACGGCCGAAACAATGTAGGGTGTGAAGAGGGTCCTCAGGCAGGCAGCCAGCTGGAATGGGAGGATGATTGGAGTGGAGGATAATATTAATCCAGGATTAATGAACGGAGCTCCTGGCCTGCAGGTCCTACTCCATGCT
This sequence comes from Lithobates pipiens, assembly GCF_037356315.1. Taxonomy (NCBI): domain Eukaryota; kingdom Metazoa; phylum Chordata; class Amphibia; order Anura; family Ranidae; genus Lithobates; species Lithobates pipiens. The sequence goes on from NW_027507787.1 coordinate 110,587,965, forward strand.
GCGTCAGGCCACGCCCCAACCCATCATACCTATTTAATGAAGTTTTGTTTAAGGCTGATAGTACATTATTAATGTTAGGTGCCTTTCACACATGGCATGTCCATTTTGACAGACTGCTAGCTCAGCAAGGATCACTCTGTTTATGCGTTGCATTTAAAAATGGAAATGTAGAAAAAGTAAAAAGCCCCACCTACTCAATGGGCAGGGGCATTTTGAAAGCGCTAAATACAGTGCTTCCAAGCCGCTCAAAAATGCTGCTTGGAGGAATTTTTCTTGGAGCGAGTCATCGACCATGTACGGTCGATGACGGTCGGTGTGAATGGGGGTGGGGGGTCCGCTTTTTCCTCCTTCAACCTGCATGTTAAAGTAAAAAAAAAGCAAAAAAAAAACAAACAAAAAAAAAACACCATGTGTATGGCTTGAATAAAACTATGCGAAAGAACACAAATGGACAGTCACTTGCACCGTATAGTTTCTGGTAGTTCTAAAGAAGGTTGTAAAATCACATTGTACAGTGTATGGCAAGCTTAAATGGGCTTACAATACAGAAAAACTACAGAATGCAAGATGTTTGCATTAAAGATCACATACTACACAATATAGAGTATACAGCAGTATGCTCTACCCTTGCATTCTAAGTATATAACATTGAAAAATAAAAAAGGAAGAAGAAAACCTGCAAACCAACTTTCCAGATAAATCCCTCATTCACCAATAGACAGCATCACGCAAGTTTACAAAAGCGGCAAACTGCACTTCAAAAATAATCCCACATGTCACCTCTCTAGTGACTGACAAACTTCACAACATGAAAGTGGTGTACATACCTGAATGTGACTTGATATTCACTTCTTCCAACGCACTGGATGATCTGGTCACAGACTCTGATAAATTCTAGATAAAATCCAAAATGGAAAGTAAGAAACAACACAGAGTCAACTGAGTTTAAAAGTCCAAAACCTGTCCTGATAGGAGGATACAACATTGTAACAAGTTAGGGTTCACTGTCTGGTCACGAGCAAAGGCCAGTGCTCCAAATTTTAAAAAAATGCTGCCAATCTCTTGTCTGAAAAATTGGCATCCTGGGAGACAGAAGAAAGCTTTTGCAAGCAAAACCTATACATAAAAAAAAAAGGTAAGGGTTTTTCCTTGGATAGTTTTTTTCTTCATAAGCTATAAGGCTTGATTCACACCTATGCATTTTTTGTGCTTTTTGCATTCTGCAGATTTTCACTACAGCCCACTTAACAGGTTTTCATATGGAACACGTTCTGTAGTACAAATCTCCAAAATGCACAGGCGTGAATCCAGCCTAAGGCCTCATGCACACGAGACGCAGGTGAAAACTCTGCTAAAAAAAAGCTGAAACGCGCGTTTTGCCGCGTTTGCATGCCACGTTTGCATGCCACGTTTAGACGTGTTTAGCCGCGTTTGCGTTTATAAGCGTTTATAAAGATAACATCATGTAGACCCTCCCCAAGCTCTCAAAGCAAGTTTTTTTTTAACTATTTCTGCTATTTTGATCAGAGTGAGCAGCATAGAGAGCAGTTGTACACTTGCATTTGCCTCTCTTTCTGTGGTATATATTTTGAAATGGATCCCATATTGAATATATGTCAGGAAATGATGTTGCTCTTGATGAGACAGCAATGTCGTCGCAAATTTCGTGAGAGGTCCAGAGTCAGAGCTCGTCGATATTGGACCCATCCGTTGATGGGGCAGCGAATGTCCGTTGGATATTTCACAAACATGTATGTGCAGCTGCGTACCTACCCCGACAAGTTTTTTAATTTTAGCCGGATGTCCATTGTCACATTTGATCTGCTCTTAGAAAAAGTACGACTTGGTCTGACATTTGTGGACACCAATATGAGAAACAGTGTGTCACCAGAGGAACGTCTGTTGGTAACGATCAGGTATGTGTATATATTTATAAAATATATTTATCTATAGATGTACAGATTAATCTTTTTCTCTGTCCTTTATTTAAAAAAAAAAATAATGTCTATTTATAGCAAATTATCAAATTTTTTAAAATATCTAAAATTTTCTTGTGGCAATTTTTAACATGTTTTCATTATTTCTAATATAAAACAATATCAAAATTGTTAATTATTTATTTTTTAATCTTAATATATGTTTTTATTCATTTTTTCTAGTTTCAAATTGTTTTATTTAAAAGCAAATCTATGTTAATTCGATTTTTTATAATTGTTTTAAATTTATTTGGCCAATTTTTTAATATATTTTTATCATGAAATATGTACTGATTAATATATTTTAATTCTTTGCTGCTGTATATGGTAGTATAATATTTTTTAATGCCTTATTAAAATATCCAGAATCCTAACCCTAAACAACCCTAACCCTAATCCAACCCTTAATCCTAAACAATAACCCTAACCCTAACGGATAACTACTTACCATGACACCCAACCCTAATGACCAAATTACATTGCCGCAGATGGTCACAGTTGACTTTGAGGCCATGCATCTCTGATGCAGAAAAGTGCATGACAGCCCCTGCTCATATATGTCAATTTGTACATGGGTAGCACAGCATTTATTTTATTCTCCCATGCAGACACCCTAGGTGGAGCTGGGGATGTCCATCGCACCAGAATCTCCCTCTTAGCATAAAAACAGAGTATAGAGATAAGTATCCTACTGTGGTGTGGCCTCTGAGCATCTTCCTGTACCCCCAAGAGAGCAAGCTCCGGTGACCTGGGGACTGACAACTCCATACGAACATTCACATGTTCAAACACCCCTTCCCAGAAAGTTGCCAGATTCGGGCACTCCCAGAACATATGAATAAACGTGCCAAGATACGCTCTACAGCGGGGGCAATGCGGGTCCTTGTCAGTGTACATTCTCGACAATCTGACTGGAGTAAAATACACTCTGTGAAGAAATTTAAGCTGGATCAATTTGTCACCCGCTGCTATCATCACCCTGGGACCATAAGTTAGACAGTCTTCCCAATCCTCCCTAGTGAGTGTCGGGATGTCACTTCGCCACTCCTCCCACACCCGGGCCAGTCTGGGAATGTCTTTTGGCAATAGGGTGTTGTACAATGCTGAGAGGGGCTTTCGCAGGCCACTATCAGACAGGAGGTTCTCCACTGGGTCCAATTGGAGCAGGGGGGGAGTCGGGAACTGGGCCCTGTCAGCATGACGCAATTGAATGTAACGAAAGCACATCCAACCCGGAAGGTCATATTTCCCAGATAAGTGTGTATACGCCAGTAGGGCGCCGGTAGGCATGATATCCCGAAGAGTCGCTATCCCGTACCTAGCCCACACCCGATGGTCCGGAACCGTACGGAAGTGGTGCAAGGCGGGGTTGCCCCAAAGCGGCTGAGCAGGAGACCACCAGACGGCACTCGAAAAACGACGCCTAGCCACAACCCACGCCTTCAGTGTAGCCTTCGTCTGAAAAGGGAGATCAGAGTAAGCCCTAACCCCCCTATATACCAGATCTTGAAGATCCTGTCTAGTGCCCACCCGTGCTGCCTCCACATTCACCGCGGCATTAGACCGGCTCCCCTCCAACCACCAATAAGCTGTAACTAGCATTGCTGCCCAATAATAGATCCGCACATCTGGGAGGGCAAGCCCTCCCCCCAAATGAGTGGGAAGGCGCAATGTGGCCCTAGCCAGGCGTGGAGATGCACCATTCCACAAAAAGGAGGTAAGGTACCCATCCAGTTCACGAAAAAAAGAGGCCTGAACCTACACCGGACTGTTTCTAAACATATAGACAAGTTTGGGCAGCACCATCATCTTAAAAATGCTGACACGTCCCAAAAGGTTTAGAGGTACCCCAGCCCAAGACCGAAACCAGTCCTTAACAAAGCGAAGCAGGGGGGATATATTGAGTCGGTAGTATTGGGCGGGATCTCTGGATACCAACACCCCCAGATATTTAAAGGAGGATACCCACTCCAGTGGACCGGAGATTGATCCATGACAGTCCCCTCCATCCATGGGAAGTAGACTGGACTTAGACCAGTTAATACGGATACCGAATGAACTCCAAATTGATCGAATATTCTCAGGGCAGCTGCTAAGGAGGGACCAGCATCCCTCAGGTATAGTAGAGTGTCGTCCGCATACAGCGATATCTTTTCTTCCACTCCGCCCACCACCAACCCCCGGACGCCCGGGGACCTCCTGATAAAAATTGCCAGAGGCTCTATAGCCAAAGCAAAAAGCCCCGGGGACAGGGGACATCCCTGGCGTGTGCCCCTGTGGAGTGGGATTAGATCCGAAAGCCTATCGTTAGTGCGCACCCTAGCCCTGGGCGCCCGATAGAGCAATTGTAACCAACGCAGAAACCCTGGGCCAAACCCAAAACAACGAAGCACCTCCCAGAGGTATCCCCACTCCACAGAGTCGAACGCTTTTTCTGCATCAAGTGACGCCACCACCCGGGAGCCACTATTATCATGCGTGGTTGACAGTAGGGATGAGCTTCGTGTTCGAGTCGAACATACGTTCGACTCGAACATCGGCTGTTCGCCCGTTCGGCGAATTCCGAACGTTATGGGCCGTTCGCGCCAAATTCGTGTGGCGCTCACGGCCCACAATGCACTGCGTCATCGCAGTGCATTGCTGGCTCATGATTGGCCAAGCATGCACTGTGACCCCGCATGCTTGGCCAATCACAGCGCCAGCAGCGAGGAGAGCCATGATTGGCCACAGGCAGGATGCCTGTGGCCAATCATAGCTCAGGCTGTGTAGTACACGCCCCACACTATATAAGGCCGCCAGCGCGGCGGCCTAGTGTAGTGTGTTGGCGTCTGAAGCAGTTAGTGGGTGTTCTGTGTACCTTCAGCACAGTACACACCGATCGTTTTCGGCCGATTTTCGATCTTGCTGTTGTGTAGTGGTTGTTGTCTGTGTGCCCTGACCGCAGTACACACCGCTATATCCACCTACATAGCTCTTCTCTATTTGAGCCCACTTGCCATCTGCAGGAGTTATTGGAAGTTGTGTGTGCCTCCAGCACAGCACAGTATACATCTGTATATACCCCTTTATCTCTGGTGTTCTATAAAAAAGGCATCTGCAGGAGTTAGTGGGTTTTTTGTGCCTCCAGCACAATATACACCTGTATCTACCCTTTATTGCTGTTCTCTAATAGAGCCATCTGCAGGGCTTAGTGGGTGTTGTGTGACTCAATTACAGTATACCCCTTTATCTCTGGTGTTCTATAATAAAGGCATCTGCAGGAGTTAGTGGGTGTTGTGTGACTCCAGCACAATATACACCTGTATCTACCGTTTATTGCTGTTCTCTAATAGAACCATCTGCAGGGCTTAGTGGGTGTTGTGTGACTCCATTACACTGCTGTTTTACCCAACTCCCTTCAGGCCATTACCATGTCTGGAAGGCCAGCAAGGAGAGGCAGACAGGCGCGAGCCGATAAAAGAGGGCAAGCAGGCTCTGTGTCTAGAGACAACAGTGCTGGTCATGGACGCGGTGCATTGTCATCAGCACGTGGCCATGGGACACGCTTGTCCTTCTTTTCGGCAGCTGGACATGTTGAACCGCAACATGCCAACGACTTGGTAGAGTGGATGACCAAGCCCTCTTCATCCTCCTCATCCTCTCTCACCCAGTCTCAGGGTACTAGCAAAGCAGCTGCCAACGCATCGTCTTCTCTCCTCTCAATGTCATCATCAATGACTCCTTCCCTAGACCCACCACGTCCTCCTGAGGAGTCTTCTGAACTCTTTGAGCACAGTGTTGGGTACATGCTCCAGGAGGATGCCCAGTGTTTTGTGGGCTCTGATGATGACACTCAGCTAGAGGAAGGCAGTAGCGTGAGTGCAGAGAGAGGGGATGCTCAAGAAGGACAGCAATCTGGCAGTCATGTTCCACAAGCTGCAGCATACTGCCAGGTTTGCTACAGCGATGAAGAGGGAGGGGATGATGAGGGCACTGACTCCACGTGGGTGCCTGGAAGGAGAGAGGAGGAGGAGGAGGAGGAGGCACATGTCCAACGAGGCAGGATATCCTCCGGGGGCCAGCTTAGGGGCAGCCCACCGACTGAATCACACCGCAGAGCTCCGCCTGTGCAGGGCGCTGCCTCTGCGCATTATTCTAAAAGTTCTTTGGTGTGGGCCTTTTTTGAGACGAGTGCATCAGATCGCATCACTGCTATTTGCAACATATGTCTCAAGCGTATCTCGCGTGGCCAAAACATCAGCCGCTTGGGCACCACATGCTTGACCAGACATATGTTGACCTGCAATGCAGCTCGTTGGCAAGCGTACCTGAAAGACCCACACCAAAGAACAAAGCGGACCTCTCCTTGCTCCTCATCAGCTGGCATCTCCAACCCCACTAGACCTTCAGTCCTCTCTGAAACCTGCTCTGAGAGGAATGAAGGTGTAGAATTAGGTGTGTCACAGCCAAGTGCTTCCGGGAACTCTGCTAGCGGTACACCCACGTCCGATTATAGCAGGCAAATGTCCCTGCCCCAGCTGCTGGACCGGCGAAAGAAGTTTACTCCCAGCCATCCACATGCCCAGCGGTTGAATGCTAGCTTGGCTAAATTGCTAGCACTTCAACTGCTGCCTTTTCAGTTGGTAGACTCGGCCCCCTTCCGTGAGTTTGTACAATGTGCGGTTCCTCAGTGGCAGGTCCCCAAACGCCACTTTTTCTCACGGAAGGCAATTCCGGCTCTCTACCGGCATGTGGAAGGCAATGTCCTTGCCTCGCTGGACAGGGCGGTCAGCGGTAAGGTGCATATTACTGCTGACTCATGGTCCAGCAGGCATGGACAGGGACGTTACCTGTCTTTCACGGCCCATTGGGTCACTCTTCTGGCAGCTGGGAAGGATGCAGGACAAGGTGCAGTAGTGTTGGAGGTTGTTCCGCCACCACGCCTCCAAAATGCTACTATTGGTTGTGACACACCTCTCTCCTCCACCCCCTCCTCTTCTTCTTCCTCCATGGCCTCTTCCAGTGCTCTGTCCTCAGAACCAGCGGTGCTTCGTAGGCGTTCCAGGGGCTACGCAAGTACGCAGGCAAAACGATGCCATGCCGTGCTTGCGCTGGTTTGTTTGGGGGACAGGAGCCACACTGGGGCGGATGTTTTGTCAGCTCTGCAGGGGCAGGCCGAGAGGAGGTTGACGCCACGCCAGCTTAAGCCAGGAATGGTGGTTTGTGACAATGGCACCAACCTCCTCTCCGACCTCCGACAGGGACAACTGACCCATGTGCCCTGTGTAGCTCACGTCCTTAACCTGGTGGTGCAGCGGTTCTTGGGCAGGTACCCGGCTTACAGGATGTCCTGAAGCAGGCCAGGAAAGTCTGTGTGCATTTCCGCCGATCATTTAATGCCTGTGCTCGGCTGGCTGAGCTCCAAAAGGAGTTGAACCTGCCCAAGAACCGCCTTATATGTGACATGCCCACCAGGTGGAACTCAACGTTGGCCATGCTGCAGCGGCTGCACACGCAGCAGAGGGCCATCAATGAGTACCTGTGCGACTACGGCACCAGGACAGGGTCAGGGGAGCTCGGTTTTTTCTCACCACGCCAGTGGGGCATGATCAGGGATGCATGCACTGTCCTGTCACCGTTTGAGGAGGCCACAAGGATGGTGAGCAGTGACAGTACATGCATCAGTGACACTGTACCTCTTGTCCACCTCTTGGAGCATACGCTGCGTGGAATAATGGACAGGGCACTTGAGGCAGAACAGAGGCAGGAAGAGGAGGACTTCCTTGCCTCTCAAGGCCCCCTTTATCCAGACAGTGTTCCTGCTGTGCCACCCATCACACAGGAAGAGGATGAGGAGGAGGAAAAGGAGGAGGAGGATGATTGTGTCAGCATGGAGGTGGAGGCTGGCACTCAGCATCAGCAGCAGCAGCAGCAGCAGTTTTGTAGGGATGATTTACAGTCCCAAGAAACATGTGGACTTGTACGTGGCTGGGAGGAGGTAGCTGCGGATCATGTTGTCCTTAGTGACCCAGAGGACTTCGGACCGAATGCCTCAGCTAACCTACGCTGCATGGCCTCCCTGATCCTGCAAAGCCTGCGGAAGGATCCTCGTATTCTTCGGATCAAGGAGAGGGACCATTACTGGCTGGCCACTCTCCTTCATCCACGGTACAAGGGTAAGGTTGCCGACCTTATCTTGCCATCGCAGAGGGAGCAGAGGATGAGACATCTCCGGGAGGCCTTGCAGAAAGGTCTGTGCAACGCGTTCCCAGAGACTGGGAGGTTACAAACTCCTGGTCCTGGACAATGTGTTGCTGAGGCATCGGTCAGAAGGAGCGGTGGAGAAGGTGGCCGTCTGACTGATGCTTTCAGACAATTTTTTAGTCCGCAGCCCCAAGGTATGATCGGTTCCAGCACCCATCGCCAGCGTCTGATTTACATGGTGCAGGAATACCTAGGGCCAAGGTCAGACTTGGACACCTTTCCCACCGAAAATCCTCTGGCTTACTGGGTCTTGAAGATGGATCACTGGCCAGAGCTTGCACAGTATGCAATTGAGCTACTGGCCTGTCCTGCATCCAGCGTTCTTTCGGAACGCACCTTCAGTGCTGCTGGTGGCTTTGTTACCGATCACAGGGTGCGCCTGTCCACCGAATCAGTTGATCGACTGACCTTCATCAAGATGAATCAATCTTGGATCACCCACAGCTACCAAGCACCTGAAGCTGATGTAACAGAATAATTTTTTTTGAAATATCACATCCCTTCAAGACTGCCTATGCTGATGCTGAGTGACTGTCCTGTTATGTTGATTGTCTATCCTCTTCCTCCTCCGCTGATATGTTGGAAGAACATTTCTGGTTCAGGGTGATGCCATCAGCCCAATTTTTCTGCCCCTGTTTAACAGGGGCGTTTAAGTACAATTTTTGATGCAATGCTTTGCAGCAGGGCTAATTCCTGCAATCAAACAAGAGTATATGGGAGAGGTTGCAGTGTGGTGGCACCAGCACCAGTGCCTAAGGCCCAATTTTTCTGCCCCTGTTTAACAGGGGCGTTTAAGTACAATTTTTGATGCAATGCTTTGCAGCAGGGCTAATTCCTGCAATAAAACTAGAGTATATGGCAGAGGTTGCAGTGTGGTGGCACCAGCACCAGTGCCTAAGGCCCAATTTTTCTGCCCCTGTTTAACAGGGCGTTTAATTACAATTTTTGATGCAATGCTTTGCAGCAGGGCTAATTCCTGCAATAAAACTAGAGTATATGGCAGAGGTTGCAGTGTGGTGGCACCAGCACCAGTGCCTAAGGCCCAATTTTTCTGCCCCTGTTTAACAGGGACATGTAATTACAATTCTTGATATAATATTTCACAGGAGGGCCCCTTCCTGTGCCCACCCAGAGTAACGGTGAGGACTTATAGTGTTGTGGCACCAGCACCACAACCACCAAAGTTCAATTTTTCTACCACTGTTCAACAATGGCATGTATGTACAATACTTTATATAATCGTTCACAGCAGGGCGCTCCAGCGCCCACCAAGAGTCACTTTGAGGGCTTACAATGTTGTGGCAAAACCAACACCTTGTTCCGCCATTTCTGCAGAGCATATAGGGCAGGCCCCTACTTTCAAACATCCAATTTACAAACATCTCCGACTTGCAAACGGAAGGAGACAACAGCAAGTGAGATGAAAAAAGATGGACGACAAAACAAATTATACAGGAGGTGATAACCCTTCCCTATGTTTTCCAAAAAGCTTAAAAATAGTTTTTTTGACTGGAGCTATACTTTAAAAATGTACCAGTTGAAAATTACAAACAGATTCAACTTAACACAACAAACCTACACAGTCCCTGTCTTGTTTGCACCGCCTGTATACTGCTGTTCTGAGTATATAGGGCCTGGGGGCCACACGCATTTCCTTTTTTAATATGGGTACAGGGTTCCCCTTAATATGCGTACAAGACCGAAATAGGCTGGTAATGGGCAGGGAGGGCTACCCATGCCATTTTTCTCAATGATTTTCAACCATATTGCAGGAACCAGATATAACATTAAAACCGCAAGCAGTTTTAAATGGTGTTATTTCCGTTTAATGTCATTTTGTGCAGGGACTGTTCTAAACACGGGAAACACGTGGCACTTCACAGGCATACTACAGACACCCCCCAGGCACCATATTTAAAGGAATATTTCACTTTTTTTTCACTTTAATCGTCATTAAAATCAGTGCTCCCGCCAAAACGGCCAGGAGCCAGGTCCCCAAACCCTTTTTAGGACAGTATCTTGCATATTAGCCCTTAAAATTAGCACTTTTAATTTCGAACGTTCGAGTCCCATAGACTTCAATGGGGTTCTAAAGTTCGTTCGAATTTGGGGTCCGTTCGAAAGTTCTGGTGCGAACCGAACCGGGGGGTGTTCGGCTCATCCCTAGTTGACAGGTTAAGAAAAAGGCGACGTATATTGATGTCTGTACCTTTACCCGGCATAAAACCAGTCTGATCGGCATGGATCAGCTTTGAGATGTCGAGTAGCTAGAATTTTTGCTAATATTTTGGCATCTACGTTCAGTAGAGAAATGGGTCTGTATGAGGAACACTCCTGCGGGTCCTTACCTGGTTTGGGGATAAGGACGACGACCGCCTCTTCCATGGACTCAGGGAGGGCCTCTGCCGTCCCAAGGCCCAAGAACAAGGCAGTGAGTTTTGGGGCAAGGAGCTCCATATTTTGTACATAAAATTCAGAGGGCAGCCCATCCATTCCCGGAGTCTTGCCTGACTAAAGGGCCCCAATCGCCGCCTGCACCTCCTCCAACTTGATGTCACCATCCAACATATCCCTGTCCGCCTCAGATAACATAGGGAAGGGGACCTGCTGTAAATAATTCCTCAACCCCCGCGGAGTGGAGCTGGCGCGAGAGGCATAGTCCCCCTGAAAAAATTCGAGAAACCAGCAATTAATGTCTGTAGGGGAAGACAGTAGTTCCCCAGTAGCTCCCCGAATCTGAGCAATATGCGTGGATCCAATCTGCCCCCTTGCCAACCAGGCAAGCAAATTCCCATTTCTATCTCCAAATTCAAACATCCGCTGCCTAGCGTGTAACATAGATTTTTTAGTCTGCTCCACCCTATACAACGAGAGCCCCCGCAACGTACTCGGCCACGTCAGGTAAGTGGAGTCACTGGGGTCCAGAATATAGGCCGCCTTCCATTTCCCAGCCTCCTCCTCCCGCTCCCGTAGGTATCGCTCAGCCTCCCTCTGTATATGAGAAATATGAGAGAAGAAAGCCCCCCTCACCAAGGCCTTAAAGGGATCCCATGCATTCGGCACAGATGTCGAATCCCCGTTGCCAGTCCAATACTGACAGAGCGCCTCAGTCATTGGTTCTTTCAACCTGTCATCCGTCACCCAGAAACCCGACAAGTGCCAGAGTCTCAGTCCGGAAGGTCTGTCCAGAGATATAGTTAGGCATAGTGGGGAGTGATCAGAGATACCCCTGGGTAGGTGCCGGACTTCCTGTGCCCATACAAGCATAGAAGAAGCATAGACTAAATCAATTCTGGAGAGGGCTCTATGGGAAGCCGAGTGACAGGTGTATTCCCGATCATGAGGGTGGTAATGCCGCCAAAAGTCTGTTAATGTAAACGTAGTGGCCCACTGCCGTGAGTCTGAGGAGGACCTATATCCAGGGTGCAGCCTATCAAGGTCATCCCTAGGGGCCAAGTTAAAGTCACCAAATATAAAGACCTAATATAAAGAGACTAGTAACTGTGGAGGGGAAGGGGTTAACATCAGGGGCGATAAAAGGGTTAAACTTGTTCCCTAAGGGGTGCTTTCCAACTGGGGGGGGTTGCTGTGACTGGGGAAAGAAAATGATCAGAAACACAAGAACGCTATCTTTCCCTCACAGATTGGCAATCTGCCTTGTTAGGTAGACTGGAAGCGGTTAATTCCACTGGTTCCCCAAAAAAGTGTCAAAAGTGGCACTTAGTGTCCGATTTATCCACCATTTACTTATTAATTTTTTTAACAAAAATATGTAGCAGAATACATATTGGCCTAAATTACTGAAGAATTTTTTTTTTCGGATATGTTTTAAAGCAGAAAATTCAGTTTTTTCCTCCAAAATTTCAAGTCTGATGAAAATGAAAAAATGAAAAAAAAAAAACGCAGAGGTGATTAAATACCACCACGAGAAAGTTTTATTTGTGGGTAAAAAAAAAAAAAAGGAAAAAAGGACAATATTTGGGCACGACGTCGCTCTTACTGTATGCAAATTTGCGTTCGTGGCTTGAAGGGGTTACTTTTTTTTTTAGAACGGGCGTTTGACTTTTTAGTGATAACAACCAAAGGCGGCTAAAAGCCGTTCGAGAGGGGACATCCAACCCTCCTCCCGCCGCTCTTCTTGTCCCACTGGTAGACCTGAGCCACCGGTCGGCACGTCCGCCGCCTAGGCTGAGACCTGAACAAAGCCAGATTTGGTTTGGATCGGGTCTCCGATTTGAAATCCCAACGGCACCGATTTATAAAAAAAATAACAGTATTCAGAATCGCTGATTTTGGCTTTCTGAATACTTGTAAGTTCAAAAGGAGGGTCTTTTAGACCCCTGATCCCTAACTTTTGCTCAAACCAATCAATATACGTTTATTGGGATTTTTTTTACCAAAAATATGTAGAAGACGACATATTGGCCTAAACTGATGAAGAAATTAGATTTCTTACATTTTTTTTGGATATGTTTTATAGCAGAAAGTAAAAAAAAAATTGTTTTTTATTTTTTCAAAATTGTCAGTCTTTTTTTGTTTATAGCGCAAAAAATAAAAACCGCAGAGGTGATCAAATACCACCAAAAGAAAGTGAAAGTGAACCTTACGGTGCTGAAGTGGTCAATGGTGATCAGTGCTAAAAATATGCACTGTAACTGTACTAATGACACTGGCTGGGAAGGGGTTAACATCAAAGGGTGATCAAAGGGTTAAATGTGTTCCTAGGGCAGTGATGGCGAACATTGGCACTCCAGATGTTTTAGAAGTACATTTCCCCATGATGCTCAACTACACTGTAGAGTGCATGAGCATCATGGGAAATGTAGTTCCAAAACATCTGGGGTGCCAAGGTTTGCCATCACTGGTCTAGGGAGTGCTTACTGTGTGGGGGAGGTGCTTGTACTGTGGGAAGGCAGAGATCCATGTTCCTGTTTTGAGAAACACAGGATCACTGTCTCCCCTCCTCACAGAACGGCGCTCTGCCTGGTTTACATAGGTAGATCCCCTTTCTGTCTCTCTTGGGAACGATCGGATCTCATCTGCTGGACCCACTGATTGCCTCCCTTTGTGTCCAATTACAGCGGAAATGGGGTTGTTGAGGGCACCTACAGGTACGTGATTCTGTGCAGAGGAGCCACTTTGCCGCTGTATATATCGTACACAGTCATGTTGGAATAGTAAGGCGCCATCCCCAAACTGTTCCTTCAAAGTTGGGGGTACGAAATTGTCCAAAATGTCTTGGTATGCTGACACCTTAAGAGTTCCCTTCACTGGAACTAAGGGGCCAAGCCCAACCACTGAAAAACGACCCCAAACCATAATCCCCCCTCCACCAAATGATTTGGACCAGTGCACAAAGCAGGGTCCATAACCACTTCAATACCAGGCACTTTCATCCCCTTCCTTCCCAGGCCATTTTTCAGCTTTCAGTGCTGTCACTGTAGCCATGTGAAATTGTTATTTTCTTCCCACAAATAGAGCTTTCTTTTGGTGGCATTTAATCACTCCTGTTTTTTTTTTTTTTTTCCTAAAAGATATTTTAAAAGAGCAAAAACTGTTGAAAAAAAAAGTTTTTTTTTAGTTTCTGTCAGTAAATTTTGTAAATAAGTAATTTTTCTCCTTCACTGATGGGTGCTGATGAGGCTGCACTAAGGAGGAGGCACGAATATGCCACACTTATGGACACTGATAGGTGGCATTGATATGTGGCACTGATGAGTACTGATGGGTGGCACTGGTGGGCACTGATTGTCGGCACTGATGGGCAGCAGTGATGGACATTTATGGGCAGCACTGATAGCCAGCACTGACTGGCATCACTATTGGCCACTGATTGCTGGCACTGGTGGGCACTCATTTGTAATTGGGCACTGATTATCAGTGCCCTGATTACATACCTAGCAAGATCGCCTACGGTCATATCACCCTGAATGCTCCCTCCAACTCGTCTGATCTCGGTTGCTAAGCAGGGTCGGGCCTGGTTAGTACATGGATGGTATGCCGCCTGGGAATACCAGGTGGCGTAGGCTTTTTTATTTTTTAATATGTTGTTGGCGTCAACGACCTGTGTTATTTTTCTGCTTGTTTGCCGAGGTGACCATCTTGGCATTTGTCAATAGGGTTGAGAGTGGCCAGCAAGATCGCCTACGGCCACATCATCCTGAATGCGCCCGATCTCGTCTGATCTTGGATGCTAAGCAGGGTCGGGCCTGGCAAGTACCTGGATGGGAGATCGCTTGGGAATACCAAGTGCCGTATGCTTTTTTTCAATATGTTGTTGGCGTCGACGACCTGTTTTATTTTTCTGCTTGTTTGCCGAGGTGACCATCTTGGCGTTTGTCAAGAGGGTTGAGAGTGGCCAACAAGATCGCCTAAGGCCACATCACCCTGAATGTGCTCTATCTCGTCTGATCTCGGTTGCTAAGCAGGGTCGGGCCTGGTTAGTACACGGATGGTAGGCCGCCTGGGAATACCAGGTGGCGTAGGCTTTTTTTAATATGTTGTTGACGCCAACGACCTGTTTTATTTTTCTGCTTGTTTGCCGAGGTGACCATCTTGGCGTTTGTCAAGAGGGTTGAGAGTGGCCAGCAAGATCGCCTACGGCCACATCATCCTGAATGTGCCCGATCTCATCTGGTCCTGGATGCTAAGCAGGGTCGGGCCTGGATAGTACCTGGATGGGAGACCGCCTGGGAATACCTGGTGCCATAGGCTTTTTTTTAATATGTTGTTGGAGTCGAAGACCTGTTTTATTTTTCTGCTTGTTTTCCAAGGGGACCATCTTGGTGTTTGTCAAGAAAGAGAGGCCCGGGAACGAGAGGAGCGAAGCGGAGATAGGGAAAGGGCCTACATGACAGTGTGGTAAGGGTACAGAAAGGGTTAAGAAGTAAGGAGTTAGAAGGTGGGGGTGGCTAGAAAAGAACTGGAGGGGAGCAGATTGCAGGTAAGGAAAGGAAGGGGGAGGAGTTAGAGCCTTCACTCGTGAGGTGAAGGAGAGGAAATTCCCGCCCACCCTCCCTGAATGTTGTAGGTGTTGTGTCTTGTGTTAATTTTATTGCCTTTCAGGTGTTCTGGAGGATTCGTCATGGCAGCGTTCTTTGCGGCGGTGGGGTGGTCTTGTATGGTGGTAACTGACCCAGGAGATGGAAGTGTGGGAGACTCAATAGGGACATGGGCTCCCTTTGGTTACAGCTAACACGGGCTAGCGGAGGATGGAAGGTGGACACTGCAGGTAGCGAGTTGTCTCTGGGCTGAAGTTATCACGGCCGGAGGCCAAGTACGTTAGCCAGTATGACTAAAATTGAGTTTACTGGATTTTTTTTCCCATAACAAAAAGCAGAAAATATTATTTTCTTTCAATATTTTAGATTTTTCCGTTTATGTCGCAAAAAAAAATGAATTGCAGGGCGTGACCGGAAGCCGAGCTGGACGGACGCTGCGAGTGAGAGCTCTCCTCCAGCCCAGCACTACATCGGCCTACATCGGGGGCATCTTACCTTCTAGGATGGGGAGATCACGGGCCACCAGGTCCTCATCCACCCGGGGGTCGTCTCAACCGCCCCCGGGCTCTTCGGCCTCCCTCACGTCCTTTTTTCGGCCGGGGATCGTCCGGTGAAGGCCGCAAGATGGCGCCGGCCGACCCGGCCACGCTACGGCGGGACCAGGCATCTCCTCCACTGCTCTTCCACTGCTCTTACAGCGCGACTCCCGCCCGGAGCCTTTACCCCAGCACTCTGCGGTCCTCACCCGTGATCTAGACGGCTTGCTCATGTCTCTAAACTCCTCTGGGGAGTCCCAGCACGTCCGGGCCGGGCTGGAGGACAGGCCGCGGCCCGGTGTAGGCCGCGACGGCAAGATGGCGGCAGCGGACCCGGCGACACAGCACAAGCACGGCTGGACTGCTCCACGGGACGGTCACGGGTCCCCGCAAGAGCCGCCATGCACAGGAGCATCACCGTGGGTGAGTGACAGCCCTCCCTCCTCCACTCCACCATCCGCCCCGCAGGGGCCTCAGGCCACGGACCAGCAGCTTCCCCCATCTCCCACTCAATGCTCTGAGGCCTTCCCCCGCTTACTGCGGACGGCCCGGACCCAGCCATGGCAGTGTCTCCCTCCCCATCTGCACCAGGAGCCACGGAGGACCCCCCCTGCAGTGCGGAAGACGCAGCGCCCCCCCTGACTGAGGGGGGGGGCTCTGCACATCAGGCAGTTCTCTGCCCCCCCAAGATCCAGCGGCAGCCTCGATCCAGGGACGCGAGTCTGCCCAGAGCCCACATGGCTAGCCATCCCACCTATGCCCAGGTGGTCCGCCCCCACTCCCCGCACTCCCTGAATGTCCGCCCGGACCCCTCCTTGGACTCCCCCCATGCTACCTCATGGTCCGAACACTTGCACCCCCCTTCATCCCGGCCCCCCTCCTTGGCAGCAGGGTCGGGGCAGGGAGGCTCTCCTCCATGCTCACTGCCGCTCCAGCCCCCCATGGGGCATCACGAGGGTGGATATCCCCCTTGGCACTCCTATCTGTCAGCCATCCCCACCAAAGATGATTTTAAACAACTCGTGGCGGAAGTGCAAGCCACCTGTCGTGCTGAAATCCAGTCCCTGCACGCCGGCCTTAAACACCTGGCTGAACGAGTCGAGATGGCGGAGGAGGAGATTCAGGAGACCAAGCTGGCAGTACACCGCACTCAGGTAGAGAGCTCGGACCACTGACTCCTCCTACGGGACATGCAGCGTCACGTGGAAGATCTTGATAACAGGGGCCGGCGGAACAACATTCGCGTCCGTGGCCTCCCCGAAACCGAGGGACCCGAGGACCTGCAGACCAATCTGCAAGCACTGTTTAATGGAATGCTGGGAGAAGACCCGGCCAAGCCCATTGAGATGGACAGAGCCCATCGAGCCCTCCGCCCCAAGGGCCCGGCCTCCAAACCAAGAGATGTTATCTGTAGGATCCACTCTTTCCCCTTCAAGGAAGACATCATGCGTAAGTCCCGCTCCATACGCAATCTTATGTTTGACAACGCTCCGATCCAGGTTTACCCGGATGTCTCCTGGATAGCCCTCCAAAAACTTCGGCTGCTGCTGCCCCTTCTTCAAGTCTTGCAGGACAGGAGCATACTTTACCGCTGGGGTTTCCCCTTCTGCCTTACAGCTAGACACCAGGGGAAGTCGGCGTTCCTTCGATACCCGGAGGACCTGGCCTCCTTCTGTGACACTTTGGGCCTGCCGGTCCCCAAGCTCCCGGAATGGGATCTGATACCTTCTCAACCGCCTCCGCCGGTGCTCTGGCAGAAAGTCCCATCGGCTAAATGGCACCGGGGTTCAGAGCCGGACCGCAGATCACCTAAACATAAGTGACATGGATCCCCCCACCAGCGGGCCTTCCCGCCATTTGTCTGAGTTCCCACTCATTTTGTTTTACTTGGGGTTTGTTCACCCCCCTTCCCCCGATGGCCTGAACGCTACAAGATTTCCTTTTTTATTTTTATTTTTCTGTTTTGTTTGTTTTCCTGGAATTGTTTTTTCACCCAGGGCTGGCTCGGGTAGAGTCTGAGGACAGATCGACTCCCGAGTCACAGACCCCCCTTGTGGTTTTCCACCTATTGGTTCCCTTGAACTTTAAAAACTATTGGTGTCTGCCTGGCCTGGCCTTCTCCCCCCCACCTGTTTTTTTTTTTTAGGGGTCGGGAGACGCCCAGCTCAGGAGACCTATCGGAACCTCTTCGGTTCAGAGCCCCTATAGGGCTCCTGGACCTGACATATGTTGCAGTTAACTTTGGTTTTGTACTTTGTTTATGTTTTCACTCCTTTTCTCTTTTTCAGACTCTTTCTCCGCCCCGCCCCCTGTGCGGGTCTCTGCCAGTGGTCCAGTCGTGTGTCAGCCCTCCCCCGGCGGTCGTCTCTCCCCCTGGGGCACCTACCCTTCCAGCGGCAGAAGCTAAGTATGATCAACCCCGACCATCCCCTTGATCATGGCTAAGATACTATCTTTAAATGTACATGGCCTAAACTCCAACAAGAAACGCCATCTTGCGCTCCAAGAATTTAGGCGATCCGGGGCGGATATAGTGATGGTCCAAGAAACGCATTTTAACCAAGGGGACTCCTTTAAATTTGCCTTAAGACATTTCCCCCTGGTGTACCAAGCCTTTAGCTCGCGTAAGAGGGCGGGGGTGGCTATCCTTATCAGAAAGGGCTCCCCCTTTTACGTGCACATCAACGTACCTAGACCCAAAGGGCCATTTTGTCATCCTTCGCGGTATCTGGCTGGCGCAGGCTGTGACTCTATGCGCCCTCTACGCCCCGAATGTCCACCAACACCGATTTTTGTCCGGCGTGCTTTCTCGCCTATTTAGGTCGCCTTCCGAGATTCTGGTGATAGGGGGGGACTTCAACCTTATTCCATCTGTTATACATGATCGCATGGTGGTGAACCCACGGGCATCTCAGACTAGGGTCCTGAGGGACTCAACGCTGTTCCGCCAGCTCACCAGACGACGCGCCCTCTTTGATGCCTGGCGTACTTTACATCCACGGGACCGCCAATACACCTTTTACTCGGCACCGCACCGCACCCACTCGCGTATAGACCACTTTTTTGTGAACAGCCACACCTTAAGGGCGGTCCGTGCAGCACACATATTACCCATCTCTTGGTCCGACCACGCCCCGATCACCCTGACGCTAAATATTGGAGCCCCTCTTCGCAGGCCGTGTAACTGGCGACTGAACAATTACCTCCTGCAGCACTCCCCGGCCAAAACGGAGCTGGAATCCACGCTCCGACTGTACTTTGCCGAAAATGACACTTCTGACGTTTCCCTCCCCACCCTTTGGGCGGCCCACAAGGCGGTTGCTCGGGGGCGCTGCCTTGCTCTCTCCTCGGTTCTGAAGAGAGATGCACAGGCCGCTAGGCGGCTGGCTGAGGGGCGGCTGAAGGCCCTTGAGGCTAAGCTTCAGGGGTCTCCCTCACTGTCACTGGTCAAGCAGATAGTGCAGGTAAGACTTACTCTTCGCGATCTTGCGCTTGGTTCGGTTGAAAAAGCGCTTATCCGCCTACGACAGCTCTATTATGATAAGGGCAATAAAGCGCAGACCCTATTGGCCAGGAAGCTGGCTGATCGCACGCAAGCCTCCGCGCCCTCCCAAATTAAGAACCGTGGGGGAGACCTTTTGTCTCACCCGCAGGATATCGCGGATACATTTGCTGACTTTTACACGGACCTGTACAACAAGAGGGACATACCCCATAACCCACCAACCCCTGACTTAGCTGACCGCATAGCCAACTACCTAGCTGGCGTGACACTGCCCCAGGTGCAGGACGCAGAACTCCAGGAACTGAACGCCCTCATCACCGATGAGGAACTGGCAGCGACTGTAAAGGCGCTCCCCGCTCACAAATCTCCGGGTCCAGATGGCTTCCCGTACGAGTACTATAAAATGTTTCTACCCATCTTGAGCCCATACATGACCAAGCTATTCAATTCCTTCCTCACACGGGCCCCGGTCCCAACGGAGATGTTGGCCTCCTTTATATCCCTTATCCCTAAACCAGACAAGGACCAGACCTCATGCGCCAGTTATAGGCCTATCGCCTTATTAAACTCAGACCTAAAGATCTTTACGAAAATCCTGGCCAACCGCCTCAATACAATCCTTCCTGCCCTGGTCCATAAGGATCAGGTTGGCTTTGTACCTCTTCGACAAGCGGGTGACAACACCAGGAAAGTTATTGACCTCATTGATGTAGCGAACAAGACTGGTCGCCCCTCCCTGGTCCTGAGTCTAGACGCGGAAAAGGCGTTTGATCGCCTGAGCTGGCCCTTTATGACGGCGACTCTAACCCATATGGGTTTCCGGGGTCCCTTCCTGCACGCTATACAACACCTTTACACCACCCCCACTTCTCAAGTCAAGACCCCGTATGCAATTTCTTCGACTTTCCCTATCGCTAATGGCACCCGCCAGGGATGTCCTCTTTCTCCTCTGCTGTCCGGGGTGTCTCGGTTCGGGGCAGGGAATTTAAAATATCGCTCTTCGCTGACGACGTCATCCTCACCCTGACCCAGCCCAGGACCTCCTTACCCAACCTACACGCAGAACTTGGCCGGTACGGGGCGATCTCGGGCTACAAAATAAACGCATCCAAGTCAGTCGCCCTCCCACTTAATATGCCCCTAGTTGAAGGGGCTCATTTGCGCTCGGCTTTCCCTTATCGTTGGGAGACTTCCTCTCTTAAATATCTAGGGGTTCAAATTACCCCATCCTTCCACACTCTATACCAGGCCAACTTTCCCCCCCTCTATAGGGAGATCAGGGGACTTATCCATAAATGGAAAACACACCATATATCCCTTACGGGGCGGATCGCGTCCATTAAAATGGTAATCCTCCCCAAACTTCTCTACCTATTTCAGACACTGCCTGTCCCGATCCCCTACGCACACCTCCGTATGCTCCAGAAAGACTTATTACAATTTGTATGGAACTTTAAAAAACATCGGGTCCCGGGCACGGTTCTCACTGCCTTACGCTCAGACGGCGGTTTGGCGTTCCCTGACTTGGTTAGGTACTACCAGGCGACGATGCTCCGGGCGATAGTCTCCTGGTTCCCTCAACGGTCATATAACAAGTGGTCGGAGATAGAAAAAATATGGTTGGCCCCGGTGCACCCGAACAGTCTGCTCTGGGGAGCGGAGGTGGCGATTGAGCCGAACCGCTTGTTGGGCTCGATAGCTCACCTCCATCAGCTTTGGCGGAAGCTGTCTCGCCACTGCAAGCTACACTCGGACTCGTCCCTGATGACCTCGTTCCTTTACAACCCCATGCTCCCAGACAGCCTGACCCACCAGATGTCCTGGCCCTGGGCGTCCCGAGGTCTATTTCACCTGGGACACCTGGTGGACCCCAGATCGAGAAAGCTGCTCTCCTTCTGGGAGCTCCAGACCAAACATGACCTCCCCCGACAGACGTTCTACAGTTATCTTCAAATAAGACACTTTGCACAAACCCTGGCCCCGAGACTCCAATTCTCCCCGCCCTCCCCATTTGAGATGATTATATTGAACGGTCGGAATGGCAGGGGGTTGATCTCGGATATATACCGCATTCTCAGCTCACACCACTCCCAGGCGAGGGGCAAGCACAAGTATATGTTGAAGTGGGAGAGGGACCTGGGGGAGGAGCTCTCCCTTGAGGATTGGCAGGGGGTGTGGCGACAGGCAGCCAAATCTTCTCTTTGCACCCTTTACAAGGAAAATGCCTACAAGATACTCTTCCGTTGGTACCGGACTCCAGAGGTGCTGCACAAAATATATCCCTCCGCCTCTGATCGTTGCTGGCGCTGCCTAAAAGACAGGGGTACCCTGTTCCACATATACTGGACTTGCCCCTCGATATCCCCTTTCTGGACTCTGACCCAACAGCTCCTTGCCCGCTTGCTGGGGGTGCCCGTCCCGTTTGAACCCAAGTTCTTCCTATTTGGCCTGTCCCGAATTAAGCTAGCTAAACCGTCTCGGAAGCTTCTGAGACATGTTCTCACGGCAGCCCGATGCTTGATAGCCCTCCGTTGGAAAAGCCAAACGGCCCCGACTATGGAAGCCCTTTATTCTAGAATAAAGGACATCGAACTCATGGAGAAAATGACTGCCAGAATACGGGACAGGATGGAGGAATTCGATCTGGTTTGGGGGAGATGGCGGCTGCTGGAGGATTAGGGGCACACCGAGTTCGGTACGACAACGCGGATCACTGGTTTTCTTTTCTTCGTCTTTTTTCTCTCTTTCCTCTTCTGACTTTGACTATTGCTGCGGCGGACTCTTGCCGCTCTACTTTAAGTGTGTTGCATAGGACATATGGCAGAATTTACAGGGCCTCTTGGGCTTGGGAGCAGGCAGTTGACTGTGTGTGTCTCCTGACCCCCCGCTCTTGGCCAACCACATTATTATGCCTTGCTATACGTGCCCATGGTCCGTTACCACAGGTAGCGTGCTTATTTCTGACCTTGCTATGTTTTGTAATTGCATTGCTGCTACTACGCCTCTGTACTGCTTATCTTCCTGTGCTGTTAATGAAAATAAAGAAAACGTTATTTAAAAAAAAAAAAAAAAAATGAATTGCAGAGGCAATGAAATACCTTCAAAATAAAGCTCTATTTGTGGGAAAAAATGATGACCTACGTGACCCACAATGACCTACCCGACATACATACACTGACCTACCCGACACACACTGACCTACCAGACATACATACACTGACCTACCTGACCCACACTGACGTACACGACACACTCTGACCTACACTGTCCTACCTGACATGCATACACTGACCTACACGACACACACTGAGATACACTGACCTACCTGACACACACTGACCTGGTACTTGACATACAAACTCTAAATGACCTACCTGACCAGGAGGAGATAGACTTCATGTGTTCAGGCACTGCAGCAGCAGCTCATCCGTGGTGCTGGTGTGCAAGGCAGCCAGAGGAGAAGAGGAGAGCCGCCCGCCCAAGTGGGTATTGATGTGGTGCGGCCGCCGCATTGTCATTTCTGCCTTCTTCCTGCTCCAGCACAGCAAGCTGGGAGAGGACTAAGATTGGAGGAGTGTAGGCTAAGGGAACCGCTGCGAATGCTGCTCAGGGTGGCGGCGTCACCCCTTTCTCTCCCTCCTGGGCTCTACACTCCATGCTGCCACAGCAGCGGCGGGACAATTCAGACCAGAAGTCGTAGGCCAGGCCCCACGAGCACTAGCGTGGAGGAGGAGGAAGTGCAATCCTCCTCTGCTTTGAATGTTGGGCCGTGTGGGCACAGTGGGCAGTGACGTTAATGGTTGCTAGCCACCAGGCGGCTATAGCACCCAGTGACCAAGAGTAAAGTCAGGTGGAAACGTGGCAGAGCTAAAGCTGGAGCTGGAGCCGGAGCCAGCCCGACCATGGCTCAGTCTGCCCCTGTTCCCTGCATTCTGGACCGAGACGAGAGACGCTGGGCTATTGGTCCCAGACTCGGGCCACCCCCTAAAGATGCCTCTGCTTGTCCCCAAAGTGGGGAAGTACATCAGAGTGCAATGGTCGGCAAGTGGTTAAAGCAACGCAGTGCCGAATAGCAAAAAGTGCTTTGGTCTTTGGCCAGCCAGATGGTCCAGCGCTGAAGTGATTAAATGCCCAAAACGGTCCTTGGTGACTAAAAAAGGCACACTCCTGACCTTTGAATGCCAAAAAGGTCCTCAGTGACCAAAAAAGCTGGTTGTGCTGTTTTTTTCACTGGGGCCCATTTTTGGCCTCCAAGGACCAGGAGTGCTGTTTTTGGTCACCAAGGATAATATTTAGCCTAGAAGGGCCGGGCTTTTTTTGGTCACTGAGGACCATTTTTGGTATTCAATGTTTGGTTGTTTGTATTGCACAGTGACCTTTCTGTAACCTCTAACCTCCCTCTGCTGTGATTTTTTACAATGTACAGTAGGTAAACGTACCTCTGCCGGGTTAGCCCCCCCATATCAATATTTAAAAAAAATCTTATTCAGTTTGTTAGATCTTTTTTAGATCAGGTTAGATCAACCGTTGCTTGCGTTAGATCTCACACAGAAGAAGCAATATTAACAGCTACAGTATTTGCAGTGGGGGCTAACCCGTCATCAGCCCGCCTTATCAAATTTTCTGGCCAAAAATCATTCCGGCTTATAGATAATCGTTAGATCCGGTAAGATCACATGGTTTTAACGTTAGATTTCACATAATTTCAGAGATATTCCACATCAAAATGGAGATATTAGGAGGTACATATGGAAGGGTTAGTCCCTCCACATGCAATTTTCTGGCCAAAAATCATTCAGGCTTATAGATTTTCATTAGCTCCAGTAAGATTAATTGGTTTCAACGTTAGATCTCACATCATTTCAGAGATATTACACATCAAAATAAAGATATTAGGTGGTACATATGGATGAGTTAGCCCCCCCATATTCAATTTTCTGGCCAAAAATCATTCAGGCTAATAGATATTCATTAGATCTGGTAAGATCAAGTGGTTTTGACATTTGATCTCACATAATTTCAAAGATATTCCACATCAAAATAGAGATATTAGGTGGTACATAAGGACGGGTTCGCCTGTCCTTATCAAATTTTCTGGCCAAAAATCATTCAGGCTGATAAATATTCGTTAGATCCGTTCAAGTGGTTTTGACGTTAGATCTCACATAATTAGAGGCTTATTAAGTGACTAATGAGGGGGGTCACCCCCTTTTATTAAAATTTCTGGCCAAAAACCATTCAGGCTAATAGATATTCCTTAGATCCGGTAAGATCAAGTGGTTTTAATGTTAGATCTCCCATCATTTCAGAGATATTACACATCAAAATACAAATATTATGTGGTACATATGGACGGGTTAGCCCCCCCACATGCAATTTTCTGCCCAAAAATCATTCAGGCTAATAGTGTCAGAAACCATGAATCAGACCGAGACAGAAGTACAATTAAATCACACTTGTTTATTAAATAAAAATAAAAAGGTAAGTAGAAAAAGCGTAGTCAAAGCATAGCCAGACTCCAGCAACTGGATCGAGTAGTCAGCCAGGCCAGAGTTCAATAACCAGATCGGGTAATCAGCCAGGCCAGAAGTCAGAGATCCAAGTGAAACAGCAGCAAGCAGGAAAAGGAGCCAAAAGGGATGTCAGCAAGCCAGTCTTTAAACAGAACCGCAGGAGATGGTTTCTTGTGATGTGACCAAGGCGTAGGCAGAGATGAAGTCAGCTGGACAGCTTTAATTTTAATAATTTCAGAGATATTCCACATCATAATAGAGATATTAGGTGGTACATAAGGAAGGGTTAGCCCCCCCTTATCAAATTTTCTGGCCAAAAATCATTCAGGCTAATAGATATTCGTTAAATCCGGTAAGATCAAGTGGTGTTAACGTTACCTAACGGATCTCAACCAGCGTTAGTCTGCCCCAGTCAGCTCTTTAGAGCGGGCTAGGGGAGAATGAACACGGGGGGACTCTTATGACAATACATATAAAAATACATCTAACATTTTCCACAACGTGCCACCAGAGCCAGATTTACAGTCCACACCCATGGACTCACAAAGATCACAGCCAGTGACTAGATCTCACTCTCTACCCCTTGCTGAAGATGAAAACAGTGAGGATAAAGAGAAAGATTGGCTGTGGCCATCTCAAATGTCAGTGCCTGCCACCTTCCCTTTTCCTCTCCTTCCAAGGTGACTGAGGTGACTCTCAGACCAGAGGATCCTGAGTTTGGACCTTAAAGTCCACCTTTTGAAGAGTTGGAAGACCCTCAATCTTACCTGCTGACAACAGACCCCTAAGACTTTCCATCCTTCATTGAGGAAACTGAAGCTGATATGCAGGAAGAAGAAGAGACCAGTGTACCTGTAACCCCAGAACCTAAAGAACAGCAAGAGCAAAGGGTTATTCACCCACTCAAAAGACTGCTCTGAGGAGGTCGTTCTCATTGTAAAAAGGACTCTTGAAGTAACTGACCCTTCCACCGCAGATTTGGTGGTGGCAGGGCTGGTGCAAGGACTTTTGACATCCTAAGCAAAAAGACCTTTTGCCACCCCTGGCTCCACTCCTGACTCCACCCCCTTTCCCCTGCCCATGTAAACCTCACCTTTTTAATGAAGTGCCCATTGAATCCAGCCTCACCAGCGCCCATCAAATGCAGCCTTACCAGTGCCCATCAAATGCAGCCTTACCAGTGCCCATAAACGCTACATCACCAGCGTCCATCAAAAGCAGCCTTACCAGCATCCATCCTGGCAGCCTCACCAGAGCCCATAAATGCAGCCTCATCAGCGCCCATCAATGCAGCCTCACCAGCGCCCATCAAATGCAGCCTACCAACGCCCATCAATGAATGTTTGCTTGCTTCAATTCATTTGTGAGATGAGATGCAGCACAGTATACACCTGTATCTACCTTTTATTGCTGGTGTTCTCTAATACAGGTATCTGCAGGAGTTAAAGTGGGTGTTGTGTGCCTCCAGAACAGTATACACCTGGAGATACCCCTTATTGCTGGTGTTGTCTGTTGCTTATCTTGCATATTAGCCTTTAAAATTAGCACTTTTGATTTCGAACGTTCGAGTCCGATGGGTGCGATCCAGTTCAATGCAGAGGGTTTCTCAATCAGGTTGAGATATACTTTGAAATGCTGCCCCAGGCATTTCCCACAGACAGAAGCAAAGTAGGTTTCGTGATATCTTTTCTTTCTGAGAGAGCCTTGGCCTGGGCTAACCCTCTATGGGAGGTGCAAAAACCTGTTTTCTGAGTTTCCCTCAGTTTGTGGCCTCCTTTAAAAGCCCGAGCTATACCCACTGAGCTGGAGAGCTTGATCTCGTTTGCCATTCTCATTGACTCCAGACTCAGAGAAAGACTTTCTCTTAAGGAGTGCTTGCGGAAGCCTCCTGTACGTTTTCCTCCGAGCTTTGTAGTCCCACCCATGCCTCCCTTACCTCCCATGCCTCCTGGTACCAAGTTGGTCATTGAAGATGAACCCATGCACCTGGGCTTCACGTGTCTCTCTCTGCGGATGAGAGAGCCTTTAGGAGGAGGGAGAGATTGTGCCTTTATTGTGGCCAGGCAGGTAACTTTTTGAGGTCTCGTCCTACCCGTCCAGGGAACGCCCGAACCTTGAGGTCCTGTCATGGACAGACCTTAGGGGGCGTTGTTTCCTCCCCAGTTATCCAGAAGGATAAGCCCCTGGTTTTGGTCACCCTTTCTTGGGCTGAGTCGTCCATCGAGATACAGGTTCTAATCGACTCTGGGGCTGCAGGCCTGTTCATTGATGCTGCATTTGTTTCGCAGCACTCGATTCCGCTGCAGCTGCGTGACACTCCACTTGCCATTGAGGCTCTTGACGGGAGACCTTTACAGCCTGCCCATGTGACTCATGAGACGGTTCCGTTGTCTATGGCTGTAGGGGCTCTTCACCATGAGATAATCCAATTCTAAGTTATTTCCTCACCCAGATTTCCGCTGATTAGTGGTTAACCTTGGTTACAGAGGCAGAACCCCTCTTTTGATTGGCTCCGTGCTGAGGTTCTCTCCTGGTCACCACAATGCAGTGAGACATGCTTCCTGAAGGTATCCAAGGTCCTGTGCACCGCTTCACTCCCCTCCTTGCCGGAGGAGTACCGTGATTTTGGCGATGTCTTTGATAAAGGTCAAGCTGGTAGTTTGCCTCCACACCGGCCTTATGATTGCGCAATTGACCTTCAACCTGGTGCCATACCTCCTCGTGGCCGGGTTTACCCTTTGTCGGTCTTGGAGGATAAGGCCATGGAGGAGTATGTTGCTGACGCACTTTCTCGAGGTTTCATCAGCAAGTCCTCGTCTCCTGCTGGTGCTGGTTTCTTCTTTGTGAAAAAGAAGAGCGCGGTGAACTGAGACCTTGTTGAAATTTTAACAAAAAATAAATAAATAAATTATATATATATATATTTTTCCTGTCGCATCATGGCAGCATACACTCTGGGTTGTGAATCCGCCCCCACAACCTGATAGGACCACATAGCTATAAAATGAAGATACGCCCCGTCCCGGTATTCTCTTATTTTTCCTCACCTGTTGGGACCGCACGGATCATCACCCTCTTACTGCTTCGCCCCAGCCAGGTTCTAGCCTCTCCTGGGTGGAAGTCCTTACCGGTAAAGCCTCTAAAGAAAGCTAAATGGAAGGAACCGCACTCTGGTGATCTCGGGGGTATGAATACTTTTTCTCTGCAAACAGAGCATTGCCTCTATAGCCATTGGAAGTAAGCCTTAAACAGGCTGAAGGCATATAATAAAAAGATCGGTCTTTAAGCCTTAAACAGGCTTAGTACCTGCGGTGGTCTCCGGTTTCCTCTTCCTCCCTGGTGTCACTCTGTCTGCAACCTGACAGCATACTCTCTACCTTCAGTATCTCTTGTCACCTTAGGTTGTATGGTGCCTTTCCCCCAGTGTTGCCTTTCTGCCATATTTTACTTCCTTTTGCTGAGCTCTGTCCCACAGCAGCTTCAGCACTCTTCCTGGTCACTTTGCCCCTTTGCACATGCTCACTGTGCACTTTGGGCAGAATGTGTATGTCTATCTATGTCTTTTCCCTTTTCCAAGATGGAGCCGGCGGCCGCACGGAGCTACTGAGCATGTGCGGGTGGGACATGACCCCGGCTCCAATTTTAAAAGGGGAAGATGCCTTTTTTTAACGCAGATGCCTTTTTTTGCCTGTTTTTTGTGCTCAGCTGAATTTCATGACTGCTGCATTTCTGTTTTTTCTGCACCAGTGTTGCCTCTCTGTTTGGTAAGTATCTCCCCTGTATTTTTCTTCTTTCTATTCCCCTCTTGTTTCTGTTATGGCTTTATCTTCCTTACCCTTTTTGTGTTACCTGTGTCTTCAGGCTTCCTCTGTTCCCTATCCATGGAGACTACTGCTCCAGCAGATCACCACCAGCATAATAGGTAAGAGGGGAGGAGTTTGGTAAGTAGAGAAGATCGAAAAAGAGAGCAGGACGCACTAGCGCTACCTAAATGGTTAGCCCCATCAGGTCCGCAAGATCATCTCGCAGAGATTCCTTGCATAGAAGAAGCCGCTCTGGCCATAGGCAGAGCCATTCGGTGGAGGAAGTCGCTCAGGGAAAGGGAGTCGAAGAAGGAGTCGCTCCAGGTCTCATTCAAGGCGCAGCCATTCCCGCCGAAGAAGATCCCCTGACTGGAGGCACCATTCACCAGCACGCCACTCCCATCCTTCTGAAAATACCTGCTGGGTATGCGGGGCCATAGCCCTTCCAGATATGTTGGCATGCCGCAGGTGCTTTGAAGAAGCCACCAGAGAGAAAGGGCAAGAACACAGAGAGCTCACAGAGTCTTCTGCCCCACGTGTCGCTCCCGACACTGAGTTATCTCCATGGGGTGCTTCGCCGGCTCCCCCAAATACTTCCAGAGAGCATGATTCTCCTTCAGATGAGGAAGAACTAGAGGCTTCAGCGGGCTTTGACTTCTCCCTAATAGAGCCTTTTGTGAGGTCAGTGAAGGGGGCCATTAGCTGGGAGGAACCCCAGGAGGCTCAACCCAAAAGGAGAAAATATTTCCCGAACCTGAAGAGAGAACCCAAAGCCTTCCCCTTCATTGATGAGTTGGAGGAACTTATCAGAGACGAGTGGCAGAGACCCCAGAAGAAAGCAAGTCTCAACAATCAGCTTGCCAAACTATATCCTCTAAAATTAAATCTCTCGTGTCCCCGCCAGTGTTGGATGCATCCCTCATGTGCCTGGCCAGACACGTTACGCTCCCTATCGAGGACGCCGTGTCATTCAAAGACGTCCTGGATAGGAAGATCGATACTGATCTCAAAAGAGCTTACCTAGCATCAGGAGGCGTATGCAGGCCAGCAGTGGTTCTTGCAGCTGTGGGTAAGGCTATTGCCAGTTGGTCAGCAAGCACAGAAAAGCTTGTATCCAAGGCGCTGATCAGGACCAGATAGTTAGGGCTCTGCAAGAACTAAGCCTTGCAGGGGATTTTGTGGCAGAGGCATCTGTGGATGCTATTAAGTCTGCATCCAGGGCTATATTGTCCTCGGTAATGGCCAGACGGGCTCTCTGGCTCAAACCCTGGGCGGCAGATCCTGCTTCCAAGTCCAATTGGTGCAGCATCCCGTATGATGGCGAGAACCTTTTCGGCGCAAAATTGGACTCTGCTATTTCTAAGGTCACTGGCGGAAAATCAGGGCTTATCCCCTCGGATAGAAAGCCAAAGCTTCAGAGGCCTCCTCCCTTTAAGCGTAACCTCCCAGACAGGTACAGGGATGCCAAGTCCTACAGGCCTGGTAGGGAGTACAGAAGGAACTGGAAGGCCCCTCAAATGTCCTTCCTGAAGTTCCAGAAGCCCAGGACCCCGCCATCTACTGACAAGAAGTCCTTTTGAAGGTGTGTCCGCCCAGCCAGCAGTGGTGGGGGCCAGACTCTCAAAGTTCACGCTGGTCTGGGCGGAAACAATAAGCGACCCCTGGACGTTAACCACCGTTCGCGTCGGGCACAGATGGTCATTCAGGTGACTTCCCCCGGGGGACCATTTTTGCCCAACAAACCTCCCATCATCCCGGCAAAAGAGGTTAGCCTTGACCCGATACGTTCAGGATCTGCTCCAAAAGGAAGCAATTACCGAGGTGCCCCTATCCCAAAGAGGTCGGGGGTTCTATTCCCCTCTATTTCTAGTAAAAAAGAAATCAGGGGACCTACGTCCGGTCCTGGATCTAAACTTAAACCGCTCTATCCAGGTAGAAGCATTCAAAATGGAGAGCCTCCAGTCTATCCTCCAGGCCATAAATCTGGGGGACTG
Organism: Lithobates pipiens; assembly: GCF_037356315.1. Classification (NCBI taxonomy): domain Eukaryota; kingdom Metazoa; phylum Chordata; class Amphibia; order Anura; family Ranidae; genus Lithobates; species Lithobates pipiens. Next base: position 110,618,536 of record NW_027507787.1, read on the forward strand.
GATGCTCTCCATAGATCTAAAGGACGCCTACCTCCATATCCCTATCCATTCAGAACTCCAAAAGTTCCTCCGTTTTTCGCTAAACCACAGACACTTTCAGTTCTGAAGTATTCCGTTTGGAATTTCTACGGCTCCCAGGACTTTTACAAAGGTCCTTCTTCCAGTTATCGCGCATCTGAGGGAGAGGGGGCTGCGAGTCCACCATTATCTGGATGATATTCTCCTCCTCTGACAGCCGGGAGTCACTGTTACAGCATCGAAAGATCCTCGTCTCAACCAGACATAGACCTTGCTGCGACTCCGGCAAACTCCAAATGCCGAAGGTTCCTGTCGAGGTTTCCCTTTCACTTAGCGGAGGGGACAGATTGCCTCCAGCATCCCTGGAACTTCCATCTCGGGTATATCTTCCCGCCGACTCCCCTGATAGCGAGATTTCTCTTAAGGCTCAAGAGATCAACGGCATTGGTGATAGCGGTGATTCCTTTTTGGCCCAGGAGGCCATGGTTTGCCGCCCTCCTACAACTGAGCACGGCAGACCCTCTTACTCTTCCCCTGTCAGCCGACTTGCTCTCCCAGGGCCAGCTGCTACATCCAGATTCGGGGAAGCTACACTTGATGGCTTGGGGGCTGAGAGGGCTAGGTATCTATGTCAGGGCTGCTCCCAGAAGGTAGCTGATACCCTGCTCCAGGCCAGAAAACCTACCACCAACTGTACCTACCGCAGGGTCTGGGAGAAATTTGTTGCCTGCGCTCAGGATCTTGGCAGGGATCTGTCCTCCCTTTCGGCTCCTCTGATCCTAGAGTTCCTGCAATCAGGCTTAGACAAAGGTCTTAGCTCTTGTACTCTGAAAGTTCAGGTGTCACCTTTATCCGCCCTGACAGGAGTTAAATGGGCTCACAATCCCCTTGTTATGCAATTTCAGAAGGCCTGTCTTGAACTAAGACCACCTAGGAAGCCTTCCTTTCCAACATGGGACCTATCAGTCATCTTAGAGGTACTATCCAAAGAACCCTGTTTTCCGCTGGAAAACATCTCCCTCTGGCACCTGACACTAAAAGTCACCTTCCTGGTCGCAATCACATCAGCGAAGAGAGTTTCAGAGATGCAAGCATTACTGATTAAGGAGCCGTATCTGATCATCCATCCGGACAGAGTAGTTCTAAGACCCTTGGATCACTTTGTCCCAAAGGTGGCACCCTCTTTTCACTTCAACCAGGAAATCAACTTGCCAGCTCTTAACACAGACCAGGGTGACCCTCATCCTCTGGATGTAAGGGGCAACATCATAAAATATCTTTCCCTGTCCAAATCCTTTAAAAGATCGGAGAACCTCTTCATCATTCCCTATGGCCTTAGGAGAGGTCAAGCAGCGTCGGCCCGAACCATTGCCTCCTGGTTGGTGAAGGCCTACTTGCTGAGTGAGTTGCAAATTCCTGAAGACCTGAGGGCCCATTCCACCAGAGCAGTGGCCACCTCCTGGGCAGCGTATTGTAGGGTCTCAGCGGAAACCATCTGCAGAGCGGCCACTTGGTCCTCCAGGAACACCTTTATCTCTCACTACAAGGTGGACTCAGCTCAGCTATCAACAGTAGAATTGGGAAAGTCCATTATTCAAGCCAACTCTTCTATTCCTTGCTAATAAACGTTTACCTTTGCATCTCCCACCCAGTCTGCGAGTTAATCCCCAGAGTGTATGCTGCCATGATGTGACAGGAAACTGGAAAATTGTATACTTACCTTTCCGTAATTTTCCTTTCCTGTCGCATCTTCATGGCAGCATACAATATCCCACCCACAAAGGTGATTCATATATACAGAGAATACCGGGGCGGGGGGCGTATCTTAATTTTATAGCTATGTGGTCCTATCAGGTTGTGGGGACGGAGTCACAACCCAGAGTGTATGCTGCCATGAAGATGCGGCAGGAAAGGAAAATTACGGAAAGGTAAGTATACAATTTTCCAGTTTTTTTAATTAACCATTGTACAGTTTTAATAATTTAATTAAAAGTTTTCCTTTAAAAAAATTATAAATATTTTATATTTAATTATAATTTATAGAACTAGTTATTTAAAAAAAAAAAGAAAAATAATATTACATAAAAATAGAAATATTAATTTTTTTTTTTAATTATAATTAAATGTGAGAATTACAATATAGATTAAATAATATATAATTACACACTATTTGTGGCATTTCTTTTAATAATAGATAAAAGATGAAAAAAAAAATATCAAAGAAATTTCTTTTTTCAAATTATATGTGCATCGAGTTTAAAAAAGTAAAAAAAATAACAAATAAAAAATATATATATATATATTTTTTATAATCAAGGCAATATGAAATACAATGCATTTTGACATTTAATACAATACTTTATTATTTTAAAAGAACTAATTAAACTTACTTTGATTTTGCAGATTGTTGGTTGGTTTCTTTGTTGAATGCACGCTGGAACACCTTGCTCCTCGTGGTCCTCGTGGTCCTCATTCTCTTCTTGCTCTCAGGTAATAATGATCAGGTATACTGGTCAGTATTACCTTTTTCCCTCTTTTGAAATGGCGGTTTTTGAACCGCCCTCTGAACGTGACTGTCATGACGTCACTTCCGCTTTCTAAATCACACCATAACTCGCGCCTGGCCGCCGTACAGACTCCTGGGAACAAGAAAACTGGATCCCAGGAGACAGTGCGGCACAGAGAAAGTATAGACCTAGCAGCTGCAACCCCGACCCTCATCCGCAGCAACAACGCCCATATCTGCAGCGACCAGAACCCGGAAATGGCCTGTAAAAAAAGACTGAGCAAGTCACCAGAAAGGTACAGGTCCTCTTTATATTTCACAGAGAGAAATAAGTATAGGGAGGATAGTGATTATAATTCAAGGGGAGCTCCGCTTTGACTTCACGGTTCACACAAATACATTTTAAATTCAAACTGTAGCAATGACGCAAGTCATTTTTTTTCCACAGTACAGTGACAATCCCTCCACCTCCGGTCTAACTAATCACTCTCACCTTATGGCATGGACCCCATGTGCAAACAGGTGGTCATGCAGGTGGGTATCAAAAGGGTTAACACGGACCATAAACTTCTCTCACATCTCACCGCTTAAGTATAAGATGATAAAAACACAGCATGTAAAGCCGACAATCGTGTTAGTTCCGTAGGGCAGCAGCGGGTGACGTCATTCGTAGCTCCTCCCCCGTACGCGCTATGTTCAACCAGAACTTCGACATCACCGGACTCCTCCCCCCTTCCCTTCGTTAGCAGACGGAGGCACTTGGGGAAGGGGGGAGGGGTCCAGTGACGTCACCAGATCTCCGACAGAAATCCCTGAAGACCTGGAAGCTGGCGGAGAGGCGAGTACTGATCAAAAGAAATTTGATTGATCAAAAAATGAATCAATTAATCAAGGAATTCATATTTTTTCCACAGCCTGTACTGTATATACACACACATACACATACATATATACATATATACATATTTATGTCAAGGCTGGCTTAGCCCTTCTTCCTCTGAGCTGGCCGCTCAGCTGTCGGCTAATAGCCAGTTCTCTTCTCTTTCCACAGTTACCAGCTGTTCCTGATGATGCTCGTCTGACCTGCCTATTTAAAGTCTCCCTGCTCACTTTTTTATTTGCCTTTGCGTTGGTCACATCACAAGGAACCATCTCCTGCTGCTTGTTTCAAGACTGGCTTGCTGACATCCCTCCTGGCTTCTTATCCTGCTTTCAGTTGCTCTCCTTGGATCCCAGGCCCGACCCTGCTTAGCATCCGAGATCAGACGAGATCGGGCGCATTCAGGGTGATTTGGCTGTAGGCAATCTTGCTGGCCACTCTCAACCCTCTTGACAAACGCCAAGATGGTCACCTCGGCAAACAAGAAGAAAAATAAAACAGGTTGTCGATGCCAACAACATATTAAAAAAAAGCCTACGGAACCTGGTATTCCCAGGTGGTCTACCATCCAGGTATTAACCAGGCCTGACCCTGCTTAGCATCCCAGATCAGACGACATCGGGCGCATTCAGGGTGATGTGGCCATAGGCGATCTTGCTGGCCACTCTCAACCCTCTTGACAAATGCCAAGATGGTCACCTCGGCAAACAAGCAGAAAAATAAAACAGGTCATCGACGACAACATATTAAAAAAAAAAGCCAATGGCACATGGTATTCTCAGGCGCCCTACCATCCATGTACTAACCAGGCCCGACCCTGCTTAGCAACTGAGATCAGACGAGATCGAGCGCATTCAGGATGATATGGCCGTAGGCGATCTTGCTGGGTATGTAATAAGGGCACTGATAATCAGTGCCCAATTCCAATTGAGTGCCCACCAGTGCCAGCAATCAGTGGCCAATAGTGATGCCAGTCAGTGCTGGCTATCAGTGCTGCCCATCAATGCTCATCGCTGCTGCCCATCAATGCCACTTATTAATACCAACCAGTGCCAATAGTGATGCCAGTCAGTGCTGGCTATCACTGCTGCCCATCAGTGCCGACAATCAGTGCCCACCAGTGCCACTCATAAGTGCCACATATCAGTGTCCATAAGTGTGGCATATTCGTGCCTCCTCATCAGTGCAGCCTCATCAGCACCCATCAGTGAAGGAGAAAAATTACTTATTTACAAAATTTACTGACAGAAACTAAAAAAAAAACTTTTTTTTTTCAACATTTTTTGCCTTTTTAAAATTTCTTTTAGGAAAAAAAAACAGGGGTGATTAAATGCCACCAAAAGAAAGCTCTATTTGTGTAAAGAAAATGATAACAATTTCACATGGCTAAGTGTGACAGCGCTGAAAGCTGAAAAATGGCCTGGGCAGGAAGGGGGTGAAAGTGCTCGGTATTGAAGTGGTTATGGGCCCTACTTTGTGCACTGGTCCAAATCATTTGGTGGAGGGGGGGGGTTATGGTTTGGGGTCGTTTTTCAGGGGTTGGGCTTGGCCCCTTAGTTCCAGTGAAGGGTATCCAGAAAGGTATCAGCATACCAAGACATTTTGGACAATTTCATACCCTCAACTTTGTAGGAACAGTTTGGGGATGGCGCCTTCCTGTTCCATCATGACTGTGTACGATATATACAGCGGCAAAGCAGCTCCTCTGCACAGAATCACGTACCTGTAGGTGCCCTCAACAACCCCATTTCCGCTGTAATTGGACACAGAGGGAGGCAATCAGTGGGTCCAGCAGATGAGATCCGATCTTTCCCAAGAGAGACAGAAAGGTGATCTACCTATGTAAACCAGGCAGAGCGCCGTTCTGTGAGGAGGGAAGACAGTGATCCTGTGTTTCTCAAAACAGGAACATGGATCTCTGCGACCCACAGTACAAGCACCTCCCCCACACAGTAAGCACTCCCTAGACCAGTGATGGCAAACCTTGGCACCCCAGATGTTTTGGAACTACATTTCCCATGATACTCATGCACTCTACAGTGTAGTTGAGCATCATGGGGAAATGTACTTCCAAAACATCTGGAGTGCCAAGGTTCGCCATCACTGCCCTAGGAACACATTTAACCCTTTGATCGCCCCTTGATGTTAACCCCTTCCCATCCAGTGTTATTAGTACAGTTACAGGGCATATTTTTAGCACTGATCACCATTGACCACTTCAGCCCCGCAAGGTTCACTTTCGCTTTCTTTTGGTGGTATTTGATCACCTCTGCGGGTTTTTATTTTTTGCGCTATAAACAAAAAAAGACAGACAATTTTGAAAAAATTAAAAAAAACGAAAATATTTTTTTTTACTTTCTGCTATAAAACATATCCAAAAAAAAGTAAAAAATCTAATTTCTTCATCAGTTTAGGCCAATATGTCTTCTTCTACATATTTTTGGTAAAAAAATTCCAATAAACATATATTGATTGGTTTGAGCAAACTAACTAAGGGATATTTTTATGGAATTTTTATTGATTTTTTTTAACTAGTAATGGTGGCGATCTGTGATTTTTAGCGGGACTGCAACATTGTGGCAGACAGATCAGACACTTTTGACATTTTTTGGAGACCAGTGCTAAAAATATGCACTGTCACTGTACTAGTGACAGTGGAGGGGAAGGGGTTAACATCAGAGGCGATAAAAGGGTTAAACTTGTTCCCTAAGGGGTGCTTTCCAACTGGGGGGGGGGGGGTTGCTGTCACTGGGGAAAGAAAGAGATCAGAAACACAAGAACGCTATCTTTCCCTCACAGATTGGCAATCTGCCTTGTTTACATAGGTAGGCTGGAAGCGGTTAATTCCACTGGTCCCTAAAAAAAAAGTGTCAAAAGTGGCACTTAGTATCCGATTTATCCACCATGTACTTATTTTTTTTTTTCCAAAAATATGTAGCAGAATACATATTGGCCTAAATTACTGAAGAAAATGTTTATTTTTTTCCATTTTTTTTATTGAATATGTTTTATGGCAGAAAATTTGATTTTTTTTCCCCCCAAAATTGTCAGTCTTTTTTTTGTTTATATTGCAAAAAAAAATGAATAAAAAAAAACAAAAAACGCAGAGGTGATTAAATACCACCACGAAAAAGTTTTATTTGTGGGAAGAAAAAAAGGAAAAGGACAATATTTGGGCACGACGTCGCTCTTACTGTATGCAAATTTGCGTTCGTGGCTTGAAGGGGTTACTTTTTTTTTTTTTAGAACGGGCATTTGGCTTTTTAGTGATAAGAACCAAAGTCGGCTAAAAGCCGTTCGAGAGGGGACATCCAACCCCCCCTCCCGCTGCTCTTCTTGTCCCACTGGTAGACCTGAGCCACCAGTCGGCACGTCCGCCGCCTAGGCTGAGACCTGAACAAAGCCAGATTTGGTTTGGATGGGGTCTCCGATGTAAAATCCCAACGGCACCGATTTATAAAAAAAAACAATAACAGTATTCAAAATCACTGATTTTGCTTTCTGAATACTTGTAAGTGCAAAAGGAGGGTCTTTTAGATTTTTTTTTTAAAGCATCCCCTCCCGTCTTCGCATGCTTGCGCAGCAAAGAAAACGCATACGTAAGTCCCGCCGCATATATAAATGGTGTTCAAATCACAGATGAGGTATTGCCACAATCGTCAGATTTATTAGGTACCTTAGTTTGTCGCCATTCCAGTAATGTTCACAAGCATGACATGTTAGGTATCTATTTACTTGGCGTACCATCATCTTTCACATTATAGAAAAAAATTGGGCTAACTTTATGTTTTTTTTTTCATAAAAGTGTATTTTTCCCCCCAAAAAATGTGTTTGAAGGAACACTGCACAAACATCATGAGACAAAAACAAAACAAAACAATTTCAACGATCACCAATTTATTCCCTAGGGTCTCTACTAAAAAATGATATATATAGGTGGGGTCAGAGTCAAAGGGGTCAAGAAGGCCTGAAGATAATTTAGTTACACACAGCATTTGGCAAAACTCTCCTCCAAAGTAAATTTACAAGCAGCACCGTAGTATTGTACATTAGACTGTAGCAATGTAGAAGTTTCATCATCAACTACTAGCCGATATACGTCGGCACAATGGCAGCAGTGGGCAAATGGGTGTACCTGCACATCCCCTTTAGCTGTACGGGCTGGGCTAGCGTGCACAGCATGACCGTGCCCGTGGAACTGGCAAACTTGATGTCTGCCGGTCTCTCGGAGATCGTGTCGCGGAGTGGCAGAATGGGGAAGTGCCTCTGTAAAAAAAGAATTTGTCTGTCATCGGGAGCAGTGATCGCTGTCATGCGAGTAGTAGCCCCCCCCCACATTTAGAATCACTCCCAAGGACACACTTAACTGCACTAATCACAGGCAGTGAGACATTGCCCCAATGCGCGGAGGCAGAGATCGGGCAATGTCTTACTGGCTGTGATTAGCAAAGCGCTGCGCCGACTTCCTGGCGGGCTCTGCAGGTGGACCATGCAAACATGCCTGAGCTCATCCCTAGTGGAGAGGCTGATACAGGGACAAGGTTGCAAGCCAAAGCTTTGAACTTTTACTATATGCTGCAATGGTATAACTTGATATTATATACAAAGCTTGGTTTGGTTCCATGGTGGTGGCTGGATGGAGGGTAAGCAGACTTTATTGAAAGGCGTGAGCCATAGTACATGGAAATACAGTTTGTGATACAAATCTAACATTGTCTTACCTTCTTAAAGTCAGGTAGCCATTGTACCCTTATGCCGCGTACACACGGGCGGACTGTATGGCGTACTTAGTCCGTCGAAACACATTTCAGCGGACAGTCCGCTCGTGTGTGGACTTCAGCTGACTTTTTCAGCGTGCAGTCTGGCGTACTAAGTATTTCGGATTTTTTTAAATTCTGTCCGTCGTACTTTGGTTTCAGCGGACAATCCGCTCGTCAGTAGGCTAGTTCGACGGACTAAGAATGGCGCATGCCCAGAAAGGATTTACACGGCGGAAGGGTGCTTTGCTGTGTATTGGACTTCCTATTTCTAGTCCCGTCGTACGTGCTGTACACGTCATCGCGCAAGCTTTCGACGGACTGTTTGGGTATCCGTGTGTGGTCAAGTCCGTTCAGTCCAAAGTATGACAGACTGTTCGTCGGATTGTATGACGGACTAAGTACACCATACAGTCCGCTCGTGTGTACGCGGCATTAGACAAACTGAATGTGAGGATCCACCTTCTCCAACACATCCCTGAATCAGTGAGTGAGTATCTGATTAATTACTGGTGTTGATGTTGCTAAGGTTAACCCTATAACCCAGCACAATGTTCTGCCAGATTTGTTTCTAGGTCTTATAATATAAATACTATATTGTCAAAAGTATTGGGACACCTGCCTTTACACGCACATGAACTTTAATGGTATTCCAGTCTTAGTCTGTAGGGTTCAATATTGAGTTGACCCACTCTTTACAGCTATAAAACTGGATTCACACTAGTGTGAACTGGAAACGGGTTTCCCCACTGCCAATTTGCATATCAGGAGATTGTGACCGACTCTCAATGGAATAGGGTTGCCACCTCATCCCTGTAAATTTGAACACATATTAATTGCACAGTTTGTGTGGCTGATTAAGGTGATAATTAAACTCACTTGGTGCCTTATCGGCATGAAATTAGCCTCAGAACCTGTGTAATTCATGTGTGTTCAGGTTTAAAGGGATGAGGTGGCAACACTACTATGGAGCTTGTTCACGTATCTCCGGTGGCTGTGGAGCGGCTTGCACAGGGGTCCTGTGCATCTTTGGCTCCATTTCAGGGCAGAATTCAGGTAAAAATTTGGCCTCACTTTACCTAGAGTTGCCACCTCATCCCTTTAAACCCAAACACATATGAATTACACAGGTTCTGAAACCAATTTAATGCAGATAAGGCACCAAGTGACTTTAATTACCACCTGAATCAGCCACAGAACCCATGAAATTCACATGTGTTTGGCTTTAAAGGGATGAGAGGGCAACTCTAAGAGTCCATTCACACAGGAGCAACTTTGGATCCGACTTGAAGTCGCCCCAAGTTGCCTCAAGTCGCACAACATGATAAAATCAATGTAAGTGAATGAGAGCTGTCTTAATGTACACTACTGAAGTCGCTCCGACTTCAGAAAAGGTTCCTGTACTACTTCAATCTGACTTCTAGGCAACTTGTACCCATTGATTTCAATAGAAGTTGCCTCCAAGTCTGATCCCCTGTCTTAACTGAAGCAACTTTCCAGGAAGTAAAAATAGGCAAGCCCCTCCCTCCCACAGAGCTGGTTATTATGTGATTGACCACTGGTAAAGTCCCCTGTCCTGGAAGCAACTTCAAGTTGCCTTATAAGTTGCCTCAAGTCATGCTGTGATTCATACTCAAGTCGTGTCCAAGTTGCCTCCCAAAGTCTCGCTCGAAGTCATGTTGCCCCTGTGTGAATGGACTATAACTGGACTCCTGCTGCGAGCCACATCTGTCTACCAAGCCTTAAGCCTCGTACACATGATCGGATTGTTGGCCAACAAAACGTCAGACTTTTGTCTAAAAGGCGTGTGCCGTGAACTTGTCCTGCATACAAGATTGTACACAATTGTCGGCCAACATACACGAATGCAGTGATGTACTACGTGGAATTTCAGCTCTTGAGTGCCACCCTTTGGGCACCTTCTGCTAATGTCATGTTTGGTGAGCATTGATTGTTTGTACTTTGGACTTTTGTGCGAGGAGCTTGTGTACATACGATGCAAATATCTGACAACAGACCGTTGTCTGACAAAAATTTACTAGCATGTCATCTAACATTTGTTGTGATTGGACACAGCTGATCACGTGGTAAAGAACATATGTCAGAGGCTCTTTAGCTCAATCGAAGATGCGGTATGTCAAACTGACACACCGCACCACCGATCGCTGCGATGCACGCCCTCACGGGGACACGATCGCTTCTTATCCTGTTGGACGTCATATGTCGCCCAGTCAGGATAATGAAACCACTTCTCAGATGTAATTTTGTTATAGGGTGGGTGGGAAGGGGTTAACCACACGCTGATCGCGCTATAGCCAAAATATTGGTCTTGTGTTTGTGGACTTAGGAAGGACACACTACACTATAATCCCACTATACTGACACAGTACACTATACTCACACCATACTGAAACCCTACACTAAAACTACACAATATTGACACACTATACTCAAATTATACTCACACTATACTAACACTTTCCCCTGAGCCACAATAACACACTAACTCTCTAGTAGCAAACTGAGCCCTGCTCTATCTATCGCCACTCCAACAACACACTGAAAAAGCTTCCTGTGGGAAGGAACCTTTTATAGTGTGGGGTGGGACTATGATCACTGAGAAATCATTGAGCAAAGTCTTCATGACTTTGTCCAATCATGGCTCTGACAGTGTTCTGTGCACCGATTAGGTGAAGCTTTGCACCTGACCAGTGGTCAGATGCATTGCTTCAGCCAATCAGGGCCCTACTATGCACTGTGCATTGTAGGGTTCTTGGCAGGGGAAAAAATCCCTGAGAGAGCCCCGCAAATTCAGGTGTTCGCCAAACAGGCGATGTTCGGGCCGAACTTTTGCTTGGCTCAAACTGTTCACCAAACTCTAGCTGCAAACAAGGGTCTGCTACCCCTTAAATTCCTTTCTTGTGGACTAGTTCCCTAATCTGCTCCCAGTAATATTCTCCTGAAGAAGATCCTTGGGTGAGGCCTAGTGTCATGTGGCATCACTACTGTGGAGGGGCTCCTCCTTCACAAACTTTTATGTACAAAGTTTTTTTTTTGCCAGCAGGATTATAACCTCCTGTTAGCAGAATGTACAGATAATTTGATTAGTCTGAGGATGTACTTTCTTCTGTTTCTTGCAGTACCATCATGAACGGTTGTCCTCTAGTTCTGGACTTTTAGGACTGTTCCTGCTATTCTTACAGTCATGCTGGAAGGACTTCTCTTTTGGGGGAGGTGCTCCAGAAAACATGTACATTGGGGATGAGCTGAACACCCCCCGGTTCGGTTCGCACCAGAACTTTCGAACGAACTGCAAATTCGTATGAACTTTAGAACCCCATTGAAGTCTATGGGACTCGAACGTTCGAAATAAAAAGTGCTAATTTTAATGGCTAATATGCAAGATATTGTCCTAAAAAGGGTTTGGGGATGAGATTGGGCTCATTCGGGGGGGATGTGGCCGTTGGCGCTCTTGCTGGCCAATCTCAACCTTCTTGACAAACGCCAAGATGGTAACCTTGCCTTAAGTCCCTAATTTGTGGCAGGCAAGTGAGGGTCAGCATGGCATCAGAAGCTGGTGCTTCTTCCCCAGACATCCCTGCTATTGCAACCGGCTCACCTGCTAAAAATGCAGTGACTATGGACACTTTGTCGGCAGTCCTGGAGATCTTTGTTGCCAGGGGGGTAAAAAAAACACCCCCATCTTCTGGGGAGAGCTCTTTTTCAAACTTGGGCCTGCAGTGACTAGCGGCCCCTGTTCTGATGTGTCAGAGGATGAGGACTAGGACCGCTCAGATAGTGAGAATGACTCTATGTCCGGGTTAGCACAGGCAGGAAAAAGCGCTAGTAGGAGCACTTCTCACTGCACTGTGGGATACCCTGAAGATACAGGATGCAGCAGGAACTTCTGCTGAGGTGGCAGTCCCCTTTTGGGTCCCACAAACCGTCCCGCACGCCTAAGATGTTTCCGTATTTTGATAAGTTCATCTACAAGGAATGGGGATGCCTGCAATGGGCCTTTTCAGTCCCAAGAAGAATGTCAGTGCATTACCCCTTTTGAGGAGAGCCTGAAAAAATGGGCGTCTCCTCTGGTCCTTGACCCCCCCGTTATTCCAGGTTAAATAAAGTAACCATGATTCCAGTAGAAGGGACTCCTGCCTTCAAGGACCCTGCGGACAGGAGGGCCGAGGCAGTGGCCCGGTCCATGTTTATGGTGTTGGGGTCGACCTGTGCTGGCTATGGCCTTGGTGTCGCAGATGCTTACTCAATGGGCAAAGTTGTTGCACCGTGAATTGGAGAAGCAACAGTCTTCCCCGGTCTGCATAGAACTGGCAGATCAGTTAGTGCATGGCCTTAAGTATGTCTGTGATGCGGCCCTGGATATGGTCCCCTTGCTCTCTAGAGCATCAGTATCAGCAGTGGTGCTACGTTGCCTGATTTGGCTGAAATGCTGGTCTGAGGACCAGGCATCTAAAAAATCACTGGCGGATTTGCCCTTCCAAGGTGAGAGGCTATTTGGAGCTTCGCTGGATGACATTATTAAAAAAGTTACCAGTGGGAAGAGCACATTGCTCCCACAGTCCAGGAAGGGTTAGGAGCCATGCCGTAGGCAAGGGACCTCTTTTTCAGAAATTGCGTTTTTGCCCACCTGGGTTTGGCAGGTAAGCATTCCCAGTCCGACTAGTCGCTTGATGAAGGACAAAAGCATCCCTAGTTTCGCAAGTCAAACAAGCCTGCGAGGAAAAATGTTACCGCATGAAGGTTTGCCTCCGTCCAACTCTCGGGTGGGGGGGCCGCCTTCCGGAGTTTGCAGCTCGGGGGACCTCCCTACTGTCCGACCAATGGATCTGCGAACTGGTTTCATCGGGATACAAGATAGTTTCTTTCTTGTCCACCAAACAGATTTTTTTCCCTCCAACCTACCTCTACTTCCGGCTCTTCGGGAAGCCCTGTTCGGGGCAGTACGGGACCTGCTTCTGCGCGGGGTGATAATACCTGTACCAATGCTGGAAAGGTTTCAGGGATTCTACTCCAATCTGTTTGTAGTCCCCAAAGAGGAAGGGGTACGTCCAATCCTGGACTTGAAGGCCCTCCACAGCTTTGTGAAAGTACAAGGTTCAGGATGGAATCAGTTTGCTTTGTGGTCGCTGCACTCCATCAGGGGGACTTCCTGGCATCCTGAGATATCCAGGAAGTGTATTTACATGTACCCATATGGCTCAGGCATCAGAGGTTTCTGTTGGGGAAGAGCACTACCAGTGAACCACTACCAAAGAATTCGGTGTTAGTGTCAACTCAATGCCTGGAGTACCTGGGCTTACTGTTGGACTGCTCGTGTTACCATCCCTATGTCCTAAGCCGACACACCCAAAAGAGGTTGGCTTACATTCCCCGGGACGTGGTCCGGGCTCTATGGGTGTATCTGTCTGCTACGGCTCCCTTCCGGAAGTCAGACTCTGTCTCAGTGGCTGGTCCACAAAAAGGTCTCGCGGTCTCGTCATCCACCATTTCTCATGGATCAGACAGATTGTGGTTCAGGCCTATGCCTTAAAGTGGCAGGTGCCCCCTTTTCCTGTCACGGCTCATTCCACCAGGGCAATTGGAACCTCCTGGGCTTTCCGACATCAAGCGTCTGTCTCCCAGGTGTGTAAGGCAGCGAGTTGGTTGTCCATTCACACTTGCACTAAATTCTACAAAGTTGACGTAAGCGCATCTTCGAATGCTTGCTTCGGCCGCAAGGTTTACAGGCGGCTGTGTAAGGTTGCAATTTACACTTTCTTTCAGTTACACTTTGTGAATGCATCTTTTGATGCATAAGTTGGCTGCATGTCACAGTACTACTTACAGTGAGCCCACAGGCGAGCAGGTTACACGGGATCCCCCATGGCGTGGAGTCTAAGGGCCAGCCGGTATTCTGCCAGGGACCCCCTCACGAGGGTTTGGGCTTAGCTGCATGCTGACCCCGGGTCACGACCCTCGGGTTCACCCTGCTTGCTAGGGAAGTACCAGAAGACACTGTTAGACAAGAATGGATGGATGAAGCAAAGGAGAGTCGGATAGTGAGCCAAGGTCAGGCCGAGCTGCAGACAACGTAATCAGAACAAGCCGGGTTGGTACACAAGATATCAGTTCATGAGAGGTCAGGTAAAACAGGTTACATGAAGGGAGCTTCAGAAACAAATGTTGCTCAAGCAACCAGTAGCTGGTTTGAAAGGGTTTTATATAAAGAAGCACATGAGGGGCTGGACAGGAAGTAGCAGGAAGGAATCATATATTAGGCAACAGGTGAGGGGCGGCGACACCCATAGCTGAAGAGTGCACAGAGCTGAACACCAGCTAGTGGAACAACAGGTGCCAGCCAACCTACAGCAGTAAAGGTGAGACACAGATCAACTCCGCAGCTGATCTGTGACAGTACCCCCTCTTACGAGGTCACCCTACATGTCTGGGGGCTGGCTTGGAGGGAAATTTCTGATGGAATCTGGTCACCAAACGTGGGGCTGAGACATCGGTGGCAGGAACCCAAGACCTCTCCTCTGGACCATAGCCCTTCCAATCAATGAGATAGAGTAGCCTCCCCGGGAGTACTTGGAGTCCAATATTTCTTTAATCTCATACTGATCCAAGGTATCAGCCACAGGAGCGGGGTGAGAAGAAGGGCAAGAGAAGCAATTGAGGAGCAGTGGGCTGAGCAGGGAAACATGGAAGGCATTGGGTATCCTGAGACGAGATGGCAGACGGAGCTTGAAAGCAACTGGATTGATCTGACGGAGAATGGGAAATGGACCAATGAAGCGAGGGGCAAATTTCATTGAGGGCACCCGGAGTTGGATGTGCTTGGTAGAGAGCCAAACTCTATCACCAGGCAGGAACTTAGGAGCTGGATGGCAATGACGATCTGCTGCCGTTTTATGCCTGGAAGCAGCTATTATTATAATACAGGATTGATATAGCGCCGACAGTTTACACTTTGTGCTTTACAACATTAGGGCAGACATAACAATACAATTCAAATCAGAGGGCCCTGCTCATTAGAGCTTACAATCTAGGAGGGAGGGTCAAGTTATACAAAAGGGTAATAGCTGTGGGGGATGAGCTCATGGAGAAAATAGTGCAGTTGTTAGAATAGGCTTTTCTGAAGAGGAAATTTTTCAGGGATCGCCTAAAAGTGGATAAATTTCATTCTGACAGATTGGGGTAGTGAATTCCGGAGGATGGGCGAGGCTCGGGAGAAGTCCTGGAGGCGGATATGGGAGGAGGTGATGAGGGAGCTAGAGAGCAGGAGGTCTTGGGAGGAACGAAGAGGGCGATTAGGTTGGTTTTGAGACTAGGCTAGTGATGTAGCTAGGGGCAAAATTGTGGATGGCTTTGTAAGTAAGTGTTAATATTTTGTATTTAATTTGTGGCAGCCAATGGAGGGATTAGCAGAGAGGGGTAGCAGACACTGTGTGGTTTTTTTAAGGTGGATGAGTCTGTCAGCAGCATTTATGAAAGCCCTATACTTGCTGCGATTTCCCGAAAACCTCTCCGGAGTTGGGACCTTAGGCTCAGGGGGCATCATAACCACTAATGGTGCAGAAAAAGTTCCCGGCACGGTAGGGCCTGTGGTAGATAAGACCTGGACACGCTCTTCCAACCGGGAATAGCCCTCTTGTAGGGATTTAACGGCCTGGGTAAGTCCAGCAAGATGACGGCTAAATCATCCATAGCAGAATCTCCCTGCGTGGGCTCAGACATGGCTGCCCGATACTGTCACGTACCTTAAGGCAGAGCCCGGAATGCAGGGAGTGGCCTCTTGTAGACCTCTGACTCGAGAGGCCCTGGTAGAGGTGACAGGGGCTCGGGAGCACAGAGGAGCACAAGTGCCTGACTGGATGGTCGGTGTAGGAAGCAGAAGACCGTTGATAATGGGAGGTGTCCCGTAGTCCAGCAGAGGAGTGCAGGTGATGGCAAGGTACAGCGGACAGCGGGAGGAGTCCTGTAGTCCGACAGCAGAGTGCAGGTGGCTGCAGGGTAAAGCGGACAGTGGGAGGAGTTCTGCAGTCCAGCAGCGGAGTGCAGGTGCAAACAGGATATAGCGGGAAGTGGAAGGAGTCCTATAGTCTGCAGCAAGAGATAAAAGGCAACAGGACACAGTGGAAGACAACAGCCGGGTACGGTGGCGGACTGGGAGGTGTTCTGTAGTCCAGCAATGGTAAACAGGAAACTGGCAGGTAGCAGAGTAGTACAACGGTCCAGGTCAGGCACAGGCGAGCAGATCAGGTACAGAAATGAAATCCAGAAGAGTAGTCGGGTAGGAAGCCAAAAGTCGGGGGCAGGCAGCAAACAGCGAAGTCAGGAACAGGCCGGGTTCAATACGGATCAGGATACGGATCAGGTGAATTCAGATACAGGATACCAGAGTACACGGGAACGCTGTTGATCGGGCAGCAAGGCAGCAAACCAAGGATCCACTTTAAATAGTGCTATTGGCGCCAATTGCATCAAACGGGCGCGCGCGCTCCCGTGTGCGTGCTCCCGCGCACGCGTTACCGCGTGTGCGCGCACGCGTTCCCACGTGTGCGCCCATGCGCGCACCGCCGACCGCGATATTGCTCTTCTTGCGCACAGATGATCTTCTGTGTCTTACGCTGCTCGGATGCTCGTGAGAAGGATCTTCCTGACAACGTTCTACATTTTGATTGACACGTTCCGTTTGCCCATTGGACTGGGGATGAAAGGCAGATGAAAAATCCAATTTAATCCCAAAGGAGCAGGCCAAGGCTCTCCAAAACCGAGCAGTAAATTGAACTCCTCTGTCAGAGATGATATGTGAAGGCATCCCATAAAGACGAAAGATCTCATTAATGAAAGTTGTGGCAAGACTGGGAGTAGAAGGTAGGCCTGGGAGAGAAATCAAGTGACACATTTTGGAGAACCGATCCACCACTACCCAGATGACTAAAATCAATGGAAATACAACACCAAGGTATATAGGGCACTGGTAAGGGCAAAAGCAACCCAGCAGGGGTAGACATGAAAGATTTGGATTGTACACAAACCGTACAAGTTTGAACGTATTCCTTGCGAAGAGAAGGCCACCAATAATGACGCTGAAGAAGATCACAAGTACGAGGTATGCCAGGATGTCCAGAGAACTTGGAGTCATGTGCCCAAGCAAGGAGTTTGGGACGAAGTGCGGGAACTACAAAAGTTTTACCTGGAGGAGGCTGCATAGACCGGAGTAGTGGCTAAAATACAATGCGGGGGGATGATGGGACCAGGATCTAGTTGATTCTCAGAATCATTGACATCAAATGACCTGGACAAGGCATCGGCTCAAAGGTTTTTGGCACCTGGACAAAGAGTAATGTTAAACTTGAAGAGGGCCCAGGGGGCTTGATGTAGGTTCAAGCGTTTCGCGGATTGTAAATACTGCAGATTTTTATGATCAGTATAGATGGTATTACAATGGAGAGAACCCTCTAGTAGATGTCGCCATTCTTGAGGAGCTAGTTTAATAGTGAGTAGCTCATGGTCTCCAATGGTATAGTTCTTCTCCACATCAGAAAACTTCTTGGAAAAGAATCCACAGGGCTGAGACTTGCCCTGCTGAGCTTGGAGTAGGATGGCACCGACTCCTACTGAAGAGGCATCTACCTTCAAAGAAAAGGGTTTAGTAATGTTCGGCCGTAGAAGAATTGGGGCGGAAAGGAAGGCTGCCTTGAGTTTGAGGAAAGCATCAATGGCTTCAGGGGACCAGAGCCGAGCATTGAAACCTTTGCGAGTGAGAGATGTAATAGGGGTCACAAAGGTGGAGTAGTTACGAATGAATTGGCGATAGTAATTGGTGAAGCCCAAAAAGCATTGGGTGGCTTTAAGGCAGGAGGGCTGGGGCCACTCAGAGATGGCCTGAAATTTGGCTGAGTCCATGAGGAGGCCTTGTGATTAGATTATGTAGCCCAGAAATGGAAATTGTGTTTGTTCAAATAGACATTTCTCCAATTTTGCATATAGACAATTGTCCCATAGATGCTGTAGCACAGCTTTCACATGAAGACGATGGGTAAGTAAGTCTGGTGAGAAAATAAGAATGTCATCTAGATATACAATAACACAGACATACAGAAGTTCACAAAAGATCTCATTAACACAATTTTGGAAGACCGCTGGGGCATTGTATAAGCCAAAGGGCATCACAAGGTACTCATAATGTCCGTCCCTGGTGTTAAAGGCGGTCATCCATTCGTCTACTTCCCAGATTGTTATTAAATTGTAGGCTCCTCTGAGATCCAGTTTAGTAAGAACATGAGAACCTCACAGTCTGTCAAAGTTCTGAAATTAAAGGAAGAGGGTATCGGTTCTTCACAGTGATGGCCTTAAGACCCTTGTAGTCGATGCATGGACGGAGTGAACCATCTTTTTTCGCTACAAAGAAGAACCCGGCTCCGGCAGGTGAGTTTGATTTCCTGATGAAATCCTTTTGCAGGTTTTCCCGAATGTATTCAGACAGGGCTTGTGTTTCGGGGATAGATAGAGGGTAGACTCTGCCTCGGGGAGGAGAGGTCCCAGGTAAAAGATCAATGGAGCAGTCAAAGTCTCTGTGAGGAGGAAGGCGATCAGCGGACTTTTTTCAGAAAACATCTCGGAAGGACTGATATTGGGAAGGCAACATGGGAGTTGTGGAGGTCTCAGCAAGAGGAATGGAAGGAGGAGGTAGCACCTTGGAAATACATCTTTGCTGACATGGAGGACCCCAAACCAATACTTGTCCAGAATTCCAGTCAAGATGCGGGGAGTGTTTCTGCAACCCAGGAAGGCCCAGGATGATGGGACTGGAGGATTTAGGCAAAATTAGGAAAGAGATCTCCTCACCATGCAAAACCCCAATGCGTAACTCAATAGGAGGGGTTTTAAACCGAATGGGACGCATAGGCAAAAAGGAACCATGAACTGCGATCAAGGAGAGGGGTATAGCCAAGGTAACAAAGGCGATGCCCAACTCAGAAGCTAAAGATTGTTCAATTAAATTCCCGGCAGCACCAGAGTCCACGTATGCAGAGAGTTGGTAGGCATTTTGAGCTCAGTGGATAGCCACAGGAAGGGTGAAACGAGGGAAGCAGACAAAATTAGCAGATCGGTCTAGATCACCTCCCTCCAAGTGACCTAGACCCTGGAGTTTCCCAGACGGACTGGACAGGAGTTCAAAAGATGTCCTTTATCGCCACAGTAAAGGCACAAGCCCAGTCCTATGGCTCGGGCATGTTCCTCGGGAGTGAGGTGGGTTCGCCTAAGCTGCATAGGTTCTTCCATCGTGTGAGAGGTTGAAGACGGAGAGGATTGCACAGGTCTTTGGACTACCCATGCTGGACAGCCAGCAGGGGGATGACTGGATCTGGATTTCTCCAGGGCCTGCTCCTGAAGAGAATGTCTATTTGAATGCTCAATGCGATTAAGTCATCCAATGTGGTAGGAATGGTGCGTCCAGTGTGTTCACCCTTGACACGGCCAGATAGGCCTTGCCAGAAGGTAGCAGTAAGGCCCTATTATTCCATTTGAGTTCAGTGGCCAGCATAGGGAATTGAACTGCGTATTGGTCGACTGTCATTCCTTGCTGACGAAGACAAAGGAGGGCCCCAGCAGCCGAAGGCACTCTACCGGGCTCATCAAAAGTTTTCCAGGAAAGCATCCAAAAAGAGCTGTAGGTCGGATGCGATAGATTCGTGTGATTCCCAGAGTGGAGAGGCCCAAGCTAGAGCATCACCGGAGAAGAGAGAGATGATATTTTCACTTTGGTGCGATCAGTTGGAAAATGGTGGCTGGAAAGTTCAAAGTGGATGGAACACTGATTAATGAAGCCCCAACAAGCCTTAGGGTTGCCAGAAAAACGAGGTGGCGATGGTAGATGCAGGCAGGGATTGCCAGGTGTAGCAGGTAAGACGGGAGCAACTGAAGCAGGAGCAGGAATGGGAGGAGCTGAAGTTGCAGCGAGTTGCAGACAATCCATACAGGAGCCAAGATCCTGAAGAACCAGCATTATTTGCTCTTGATTTGATTGCTGGGAGTTAAGTCTCTGAACTAGACAGTGTATTTGATCCTCGGTCAGTGGCCAATTCTTGGAGGCGCTCATGGCTTGAGCAAACTGTCACGGTACTACTTACAGTGAGCCCACAGGTGGGCAGGTGACACGGGATCCCCCTCACGAGGGTTTGGGCTTAGCTGCGTGCTGACTCTAGGTCACGACCCCCAGGTTCAACCTGCTCGCTAGGGAAGTACCAGAAGACACTGTTAGACAAGGATGTATGGATGAAGCAAAGGAGAGCCAGATAGTGAGCCAAGGTCAGGGCGGGCTGCAGACAGCGTAATCAGAACAAGACAGGTCGGTACACAAGAGATCAGTTCATTAGAGGTCAGGTAAAACAGATTACACGAAGGGAGCTCAGAAACAAATGTTGCTCAAGCAACCAGTAGCTGGTTTGAAAGGGATTTAAATAGAGAAGCACATGAGGGGCTGGACAGGAAGTAGCAGGAAGGAATCATATATTAGGCAACAGGTGAGGGGCGGCGACACCCATAGCTGAAGAGTGCACAGAGCTGAACACCAGCTAGTGGAACAACAGGTGCCAGCCAACCTACAGCAGTAAAGGTGAGACACAGATCAAGTCCGCAGCTGATCTGTGTAAATGCAGGTTTTGATGGCGGCCATTTAAGATGGCAACTCCTCTGTTGAGGTGTTCCTTCTGTTGTGGGTGAAGTTATGTTTTGCTGTTTCCACCCCTCATTTTTTTTTACACTTCTTGGGGACGTCCCTAAGGTCAAGAATTAAGAAAGAGAAAATGGGATTTTTGTACTCACCGTAAAATTATTTTCTCTGAAGTTCATTGACGGACACAGCACCCATCCCTCCTATTTATGTTTGTACTGCTTTTTGACAAATTGAGCTGCAGGAAGCAGGGTGAGGGGTTATAGCCAGAGGGACTCTCCTCTCCTGAAGGTGGCCTGATAACCCTAATGTCAAGAATTAAAGGAGCTGTGTCCTTCAATGAACTTCAGAGAAAAGGATTTTATGGTGAGTGCAAAAATCCCTTTCTTTTTTCTCTGTCACTTTCACTTGTTACTCTCCATCTCACAAACATCTTTACCCAAACTCACACAGGTGTCTTTACAAACCACAGACAATACCATTACTGATGCAAATTTAAAATGAGTCACAATTTTTTTGTGTGTTTTATTATTTCCAAATAATCATAATTTGAGCCCAAAAAATTTGATATGTGTTCCAACATCAGAAATCAAAATGTAATTCCCAAAAATTAGAGGGTAAAATCGCTATTCTACACTCACCACCAAGAACCACCAAATATCACAGAATAAATCAAGAGGAATAACTCTTGAGTAATGTAATTCCACCACCTATACGTCCAAAGAAATACAATATTTATTTGTAGGAAGTCTTCACATGTGGCAACTCCGTGGCTTAGAGGTTAGAACTTGTGCATCCCTGAGGGTCTGGGTTAGAATCCCAAGCATGCCCATTCATGTAGAGAAGTTGTCTCATGGGACTTGACTAGGGAGGTCAAGTTCTCAAGTTCTCAAGTTCTCGACCGGCTTCTCCCCCCAGGCTCTGGGGATCATTATTCCAGAGACCTGTCCTGCCATCATACAGGTCCTGCAGAAGGACTATATTAAAGGTAAGATTTCTCCTTTTTAACATCACATTCTATGTATTTAATGTTTGCTAATGTATTGTATTTCTTTCATTGTTCCCTAATTAGCATGATTAGAATATGTCGTAATATGCTGTGCCCCTTTGTCCTCATGCATGCTGGAAGCTTTTAAACTTCCTTTTTGTCCTTCATGCATATTTGCCTTCCCTAACCTCCCCAGCATGCTCTTCTGGGCCCATAAACACCTCTAGCCTAGTCACTTAGCAATGTATTTTGTCAGCTCCATAGTAGTGCTTTCCCCTAAATACCCCCTAAAATCTGTACAAATGTTATGTGTGTTCTTAAATTCATGCAGAGTGCCAGAGGCTTTTTTGGGGGGGGGCAAACTCATTAGGAACCCCCCTCCCCCAACCGCTAAGTCAGCTGATACCATTCCTCTATCTGCTGACTTTGCCAAACCAATACACATCATACCTACCTCTTTTGTGGTCAGATTTATGGATGAATTCACCAAAATCATGTAGTGCAAAGGCCTGCCTCAATACTTTCAAATGCTACTGTTTAAAGTTTATTTTCTCCTATTATTATCTTGATAGGTAATAGTAGAATGTAAACGTGTGCTTCCATTTGTTCATTGTTTTTTATTTTTTTTGGATTATGACACTTCTTACCTGTCCAGTGGGCTGCCAATAGTGTAAGTAAGGAGGGGCTGGCCAAAGTATCACACATTAATGCATTCAGCTCTCAATGACGTGGAGAGGGTTACCTGTCCAAAACATCTCCCCCCTAATTTTTTGCAATGGGCCATCAGATGGGGTGAGGAATCTGATAAGGGGACCTTATACTTTTGGCTTTAAATATTCATTTCCAAAAATGTTATACTGATCTTGGCCAAAAATGTTTGTCCAATTTGCTTGCAATGTTGATGTGCAAAATGACAATTTTTTTTTCTTGTTTGACTCCACAATATTCTTCAACGCCACAGGAATGGCAGACTGTTGCCTCCCATTTTGCCATCCGTTGGTATTTTCCCAATTGTGGAGGTGCAATTGATGGGAAACACGTCTACATCGTCCCCCCCCAGCTCAGGGTCCAACTATTATAATTACATTGGGTATAATAGTATGGTGATGTTGGCGGTGGTGTCAACGACATACGACTTCTTTTATGTGGACGTGTAGAAAAATGACCGGATGTCGGATGGTGGCGTGATCACACAGATGGAGTTCCACTGGCGTCTCCAGAGTGGCAGTCTGTGCTTGCCACCTCCAGAGGAGAATGTGGAAGGACTCCCCTTCATCTTCGTCGTGGATGAAGTGCTTGCGTTGGGAAACCATCTTATGCGGCCATTCCCGATGAGGACCCTCACCCCAGACCAAAGGGTTTTTAATTTCTGGCTGGCCAGTGCCAGAAGAGTAGTGGAGAATACTTTCGGGATAATGGCCAGCCGGTTCCGCCTATTTTTGACACCCATCCACATGGCGGAATATAAATTGAATCATATTGTGCTTTCCTGCTGCATTCTGCACAATTTTTTTAAAAAGTACTTTCCAAACTATGTGGCCTCAGTTGGGCATGCCAACCTGACGGCCCTTGAAGCTGGTCGTCCTGGCTTGCCCCCCCCCCCCCCCCCAAAGCACCCGCGAGGTTAGAAACCGATACATGGAGTACTTTGCAGGTAGGGGGGCCATTGATATGCCAGACAATGTCTGAGATGCATTTTTGTTTATAAATTTCACTTTCAAACTGCCATAATATTTGTTTTCATTTACTGCTTGTGTTTGTTTTAGGTGTCTCCTAGCTTTCTTTTTTTTGTTTGTTTTTGGACCTTTTTCTTCAACAGTGCAAACCAAATTTCTGGTGGAGATGAGGTGACAGTTTCTTCTTCAGATAATATTATTATGTTGGGGGTCTGCTACACACACACCTTGTTTTTGTTGTTAATGTATGTAGTGCATTACTGACAAAAATATTGCTAATTTTCAGCACCATGGCAGAAATGTGTGGAGTCATAAAAATGGCGTGATTGGGGCAAATTAAAAAGTACTGTGGGTGTTATTTACTAAAGGCAAATCCACTATGCACTATAAGTGCACTGCAAAAGTGAACCTGAAACTGCACTTGGCGTGCAAAGTGGATTTGCCTTTAGTAAATAACCCCCATTGCTACAGAAAAAAACAACTTTACTACAAATACTGCTTTTGCGCATTGAAAAAGGAAGCCACACATTGTTGATAATTAAATTTTTTACTCAAAGCACATTCACATGTACGTTTATAAAAGGATTTTACAACAAACCAACATATTTGGTGTATATAACATTATTTTTGGTAACATTAATATAACTTGCAGTTTGAGGAAACAGGCATGTTTCAAAGAACTGAGGAACTTACAAAGTTCAACTCTGAAAAGCGGAGACAATGTATTATAAATATGCAGGCATGTATTGATTACCTTACCTGAAGCTGTGGTCTCAGACACTTACCTGTTGTGGTGCCAATTTCGCCAATTTCAACAACCTCTCCTTCCTCCTCTTCCTCCTCTGCTTGTGCTTTTGGGATTGCCCCTTCTTTGGGAGATGTGGGGTCCCTGGTGTCCTCAAACGTCCCAAGTTTTCTCTCCCCTATGAGAATGTAAAAAAGGAATATTTAGCACACTGATATTGAGGGCAGAAATAGGAATATGAAACATTGCTTGGAAGTGCCGTACAATTGTCTTTTTTGGCAGAGTTCAATGCTGAAAACATTATTTTTGACACTTTCTAAAGCTGGAATACTTACCTGTTTTGTGCAAGTCTGACAGATGGAGACACCCCTATAGTATCCACTGGAGCACGTGTGTGGGACACACAAATAAAAAGGGTGTTCTGGCGTCCCACACTAGTGCTCCTGAGTCCAGATGTGCAAACAGCTACTGAGTGTCCTCCTTTACACTGAATCAAGTTTGCATTTCATTCTATTACAAAGCCCTCTAGACGACAAACTTCCTTTGACTAGAAATAGTCCTGAGCAAATGTAGTTAACTGCAGCTTGCCAAAACATAGTTTTTGAAGTGGGCAACGAACGATGTTTACTACGAACGATTGTTGAACCCATGAACAGGAAAGTGGCCATTTTAAACTGTACAACATTAAATAAAAGTACACGGAGCAGTATGCAAGCAATAACAATAATATGAACACCGGGACTTGACTAGGGAGGATGGGGCGTGACCGGAGGTGGATGTGAGAGGACGGCTCTCCCTCCCTCTGCCCCACACACCTGAGACACCTGAGAGGGTGATGGGGATATGGAAGCTAGCAGGGGATGTGTGAGAGGCTGTGCTAAAAATATCTCCTAAATGCTCCTCTCCCCAACATAATCCCACTAGCCTGGACAAGCTGTGCTGAAGATGAGAGATCCCTTCCTCCCTCGCAGGTCAGAGTATTACGAGGAGACTAGTTCCAGCAGCCGCAGCTAGTATGCCAGACAAAGTGCCAAGAGCAGTGAACCGTGTCTCTGAGGATCATCCCATGTGCGCTGGATGCAGGTGAAAAACTATTTTTTTTTCTCCCCCACTCTCTGCTTTCTCTGACTTTTTTTTTCTCTCTTGCACACTGTCAGCCTGGACTGTATTTATCATTGATATGCTAAAAGCGCTGAGCTGCTGACACACTAAGGGAGCAAACCTTTATCATTGAGTGTGATATCCCCAAGAAACAGTGTGTGATAAGGGGCTGGAGGATGGGACAGATCTAACTGCAGTTTAAATGTATGGAGAGAGCAGAGGCTTGGAGGATTAACCCCTGCAGCACTGGATGAGAGGCAAAAGCCTGTTTTTTTTTCTCTCATTACCACTATCTCCTGCTTATCAGCAATGAAAATTGGATCTGAGACAAAGAGGAAGACAAGCAGATGCAGTTGGTAGCTTTAAGGACGATATGCTAAAAATATATAGCACCAAAACCTGATCCTGTCTGTTATCTTAGTGTACATGTAGCACATTGCATTACTGGTGTTTCATATCCAACGCTTAAGCTTGAGAGACTTTTTGAGGTAACCCCTCAGCTGTACTTCTTATTGCTAATCTTGCCATATATACGCCACAGGTTATATATACTAAACCTAGTAAATCCAACATGTGAGCATTGTCTCCCTCTATTACCCTGGAGTTAGCGGACTTATTGTATATAATTTCCACCCTATTCTCATTACATCTAACAAATTGCATTCTGAGAAAAGAGCCATGTAGAGATAGCGCACTCCATTTTACTCCTCCCCCCACTGTAGATTTTGGAAACTGGACTATGAAGAGTAATTCTCTTGAACTGTGGTGGATCGCTTTTCTCCCCTCTCCACCTTGGAAAAAATTATTATTTTTTATTTTTTTTGCCTACTGGTCCAGCCCATTACGCTATTTAGGTGGCAGACTTCAGGGGACAGCGGAGGAGGGGAAAAAGGGGAATATTTTTTGGGAACTAAACCACCCGAGTATATGTTATTATGCCATTGCAGCGCACCACAAAAGTAAGCCAGGCAGCAGCAGCTAAACTGGGGAAATTTTCGCACGCACAAGGTCAACATTCTGAGCAGAGCTCCCCTAAAAACAACAGTCGAGAATTTAGCATGTTGTCCAAACCACAGACTGGGGCCTCTGCTCCCACCACAAGAAAGAGTCAAGGACATGGACAGGTAACTCCTGTGAAGGCAGTGAATCCCCTTGCAGGAAACTCTTTGGGGGAGAGGATGGAGGATGCTCAGAAGCGGTCATTATCACCAACTAAAATGGTAGCTCTGGGGGAAGCAGAACCATCATTGAGAGAAGTACTGAATGCAATTAACTCTTGTAAAACTTCCATAAATGAAATGTCTACCCAGCTTCAAACTATTCAGGAAGACATGTACCTCATTGGGCATGACATGCAAAAAGTATGGGAAAGGACTACCGCCCTCGAGGGGAGGGTCAGCCTATTAGAGGACGACATGAACCCTCTTAAACGGGAGATAAGGACTATAAGGGAACAAATGGCTAACTACCAGATAAAGATCGACGAAATGGAGAACCGGATGCGAAGGAAGAACGTGAGGATAGGGGGACTCCCAGAATGTAGTGAGGGTACAGATCCCACTACATTTTTGGAAAAATGGTTTAAAGACTTATTTGGAGAACATCCCTCTCACCCCTTTTTGCGCTGGAAAGAGTTCATAGGGTCCCCTCTAGACCTCCCCAATCAGGAGCCCCTCCAAGACCCTTATTGGTAAAACTGCTTTACTATAAAGATAAAGTAACTATACTAAATAAAGCCAGAGAAATGGGTAATATTCTTCACAATGGCAATAGGATTTCTATGTACCTAGATTTCTAGCCTGATCTACAAAAACGAATGGCTAAGTTTGCAGAAGTCAAACGCAAATTGCAATGATTAAAATTGAAATATGCACTGCTATATGCAGCAAGACTACGTATAAACGCCCCGAGGGGACTGTGTTTTTCGATACCCCGGAGTGAGTGGAGAACTGGATAGTAACCTATAGTGGGAGACTGTAGACCAATCTTTCTTTTGAAGCCCCAAAATAGGCCCAGTGGGCAGGTGAATGGTGTGCATGGGTGTATGAGACGGAACAAGTGGGTTGCTTGGTATAAAAGACTGTGTGAACACAATTATAGGCATGAGAGGAGGTACGTATGTATAGGATGGAATGAGTGGTGGGTTTGGCACAAAACTTTGTTCGATTTAAATCACAGGTATGAGAAGAGACACTATGGAGTCACAAAAAATTATACGAGAAAACCATATAAATTTGAAAAGGCACTGGTTAGATTCACTAAAAAATTAAACTTTGATGGTTATGCGCACTCAGATTAAAAAAATAATTTTGTGCTCATGGAATGTCCAGGGAATGGGAGATACAGAGATACACAGAAAAAAGCAGCAGTTTCCCCTGATTGCAAAGACATAAGAGGTGGCTATCCTTTGTTTGCAGGAGACACATCTTACTAAAATCTCTATTCCCCAATTGAGATGGAGGGATTACAGTACACAGTTCCATTCAGTACACACCTCCTATTCTAGGGGGGTGAGTATATTTGTTAGATCAGGGGTGGCTTTATCTTGTATGCAGGCTAAGGTGGATGAATATGGGAGATTTCTTTTTTTATTCTGTAAGATTGAGAACAGAGTCTGTGTATTAGCAAATGTGTACCTCCCTCCACCCTTTAACATTTTGATCCTTTGTGAGCTTGCCGAGTTTGTTGTGGATAAGCCGATAGTGCTGGTGATAGTAACGGGGGACTTCAATATGGTAATGGACCAAAGACATCAAGGTCCCTACGGATGAGAGTGGAGAGAGTGCTATTTTGTCTTTAGATGCCGCCAAGGCCTTTGATAGTCTTGAGTGACAGTATCTCTGGAGAGTTATGGAGACAGCCCAATTTGGACCGGGTTTCATGAAATGGGTAAAAATGCTTTATAGGGCACCAGAAGCCAGAGTAAAGGTGAATAATGAAAAGTCTGACAAATTTAGACTGGGAAGGGGGACAAGACAAGGGTGTCCCTTGTCACACCTCCTCTTTGCCATTGCAATTGAACCTCTGGCCATTGCCCTGCGGTCTTCTGCTCAGGTGAAGGGTCTTAGAAGGGGAGACTTGGAAGAAAAAGTAGCATTATACGCGGATGACCTTCTGCTATTCCTTGGCGATACACAGGATTCCCTTCAGAAAGCTATGGACATTATTAACAAATTTGGCCAAATTTTCGGACTTAAGATAAATTGGGAAAAATTTAGCCTTCTGCCAGTAGATCCTCTGGGGAGCCCCTTGCCTGAGGAGGTGACCCAGATCCAAGTAGTAAGTAAATTTAAATACCTAGGAATAAACGTATCCAGAGACCCTCAACAGTACGCAGCAGATAATATAATCCCGTTACTGAATAAATTTAGGAGGAAGACAAAAGTGTGGAAACGCCTACCATTATCTGTGGCAGGTCGCTGTAATTTAATCAAAATTATATGGATGCCGCAGCTTCTCTATGTACTGCATAACTCCCCAATTTGGTTATATAAAATGTGGTTTCAAAAGATAGACATGGTGTTCAGGGAACTGATTTGGAGGGGTGGGTTGGCAAGAATTCAATTGAGCACCTTGCAGTTACAAAAACAGGAAGGAGGAGTAGCGCTCCCACACCCCTTTAGCCACTTCCTCGCGTCACAACTCCAGTATATGGGGGGGGGGGGGTTAATTTAGAAGGGGGAGAGGCAGGGAGAAAAATGCTCCTACAAAACACACCACATGACTCAATAGTAGAAGCTCTGGAGGAAGGATCCTTTCCATTAGGACTCCCTACTTTGAGTTTAATGACGAGAGTGTGGGACACAGCGTAGGCCATATTAAAATACAGAGGATTTAATGAGCATACCCCCTTATGGAAGAATAGAAAATTGGGAGAACTGCAGAAGATGAGGACAGTAAGAGAATGGGAGAGATGTGGAATAAAATTTATCGCTCAGCTATACCAAGATGGTGCCCTGAAAACCTTTCAGGAACTGAGAGACTATTTTGCTCTACCAAATAAATCCTTCTATAAGTATTTGCAGGTCAGGCACGCACTGGAGGAGCAGTTTAGAGGGAGGACCTTAGAATGGAGCGCAATCCCAGTTCTTCAAAAAATAATTAATGCAGAAACATAGAAAGGTTTAATTATGAAAATATACCCACATATAAACAAGGGGAGAATGGGAGGGATAGAGATCCCTATGTACAAGAGGAAGTGGGAAAAAGATGTGGGAGATATCTCCGAAATACAATGGAATAGAATTCTTGAACTGGCTCCGTTTGGTATCACTCTCTCCCTCTCAGAGGATGTCACATCTGTTCTTATTATATAGAACTTATTATACTCCTCGTAAACTTTTTCAATTTTGCCGACGGCCAGATGCAAGCTGCCCCCGGTGCCGGGACATGGAGGGAGACAGGATTCACATGTTTTGGAGATGCCCGAAGTTGATCCGCTACTGGACGGAAGTGACAGCAACCATTGATCGGGTGTTTGGAACCTCCACCAGGATGGAGGTGAAGTATTGTCTCCTGGGATTAGTTGAAGTAGTTGGAAACCCGGTAGTTCATGGAATTACCATGAATGTGGTAATTCTTAAAGAGAAAGCGTTATATATAAAACAAAACACTTTTTTTTCAAATAACGTTTTATTCACTATCAGTGGTAACATAGATATATAAACAGTACAGAAGTGCAATGAAAGGCAAACATATATAGGGCCATGCAAGAGTAAATATAGATATGTGACAGGCAGCAACCGAGCACAGGCATGTGCAATAGAATCCAGTAGTTCGGGCGATAGAGTGTCACGGGGCAGAAGACACCATAAGTCAGCCATCCACCCCATAACCCCCACGACCCAGTGCGAGCTGCCATGTGGCCCATACCAGACACAAAATGCATAGCAGATGAGAACCGCTATAAAAACAGGAGAGGTGAGAAAGGAAAACAGAGAAAGGAGAAAGAAAAGAAAGAGAAGAAAGTGCCAGAGATCCAGGTCGTCATACCTTAACCATTTCGCCCCTAGTCTTCCCGCAGCCGCCATCTCTCCCATACTCGGTCAAATTCCTCCAGCCTGTCCCTCACTCTGGCCGTCATCTTCTCCATTAATTCCACATCCTTAATCCTGGAGTAGAGGGCCTCCATAGATGGGGCCAGTCGACTCTTCCAGTTAAGGGCTATTAGACAACGGGCTGCGGTAAGAATATGCCGCAGGAGCTGCCGGGACGGCTTAGCCATCCGCGGTTGGGACAGGCCAAATAGATAAAACTTGGGCGCAAACGGGATAGGCACCTCAAATACCCGGCCAAGGAGCTGTTGGATTGATGTCCAGAACGGGGCTATCAAAGGGCAAGTCCAGTATATATGGAATAGGGTACCCCTGTCCTGTAGACAGCGCCAGCATCGCTCAGAGGCGGAGGGATACATTTTGTGGAGCACGGCTGGGGTCTGGTACCAGTGGTAGAGAATTTTATAAAAGTTTTCCTTATAAAGGGTACACAGGGAGGATTTGGCCGCCTGCCTCCACACCCCCTGTCAAGCTTCGAGGGGAAATTCCTCACCCAGCTCTCTTTCCCATCTCAGCATATACTTGTGCTTGCCCTTTGCGGGAAAGTGGTGCGAGTTAAGGATGCAGTAGATATCTGATATCATTCCCCTGCGGTTCCGTCCCTCGAGTATGATCAGTTCAAAGGGGGTGGGCGGGGAAAATTGGAGTCTCGGAGCTATTGTTTGCGCAAAATGTCTGATCTGTAGATAACTGTAGAACGTCCATTGGGGGAGGTCGTGTTTAGTCTGTAGCTCTGAGAAAGACAGCAGTTTTCTCGATCTGGGGTCCACTAGGTGTCCCAGATGAAATAAACCCCGGGACGCCCAGGGCCAAGACATCTGGTGAGTAAGGCCGTCCGGGAGTTTAGGGTTACAAAGAAATGAGGTTAGCAAGGATGCCTCCGAGTGGAGCCTGTGTTCCCGGGAGATTTTCCTCCAGAGCTGATTAAGCTGAGCCATCGGCCCCAGTAGACGGTTCGTATCCATCTGTGTTTCCGTGCCCCAGAGCAGGCTATTCGGGTGCATCGGAGCCAACCATAGCTTCTCTATCTCCGACCACTTGTTGTACGACCGCTGCGTATACCACGAGACTATAGCCCGTAATTGCGTCGCTTGGTAGTACCTAACCAGGTCGGGGAACGCCAGGCCCCCGTCCGAGTGCAAGGCAATCATGACGGAGGCAGGAACCCGATGTTTTTTATAGTTCCATAGGAACTTCAGTAAGTCCCTCTGGAGCATACGGAGGTGCGCGTAAGGGATCGGGATCGGGAGCGTCTGGAATAAGTAAAGGAGTTTGGGGAGAATTACCATTTTAATAGACGCGAGCCGCCCTAAGAGCGATATTTGGTGAGCCTTCCATTTATGAAGAAGTGCCCTGATCTCCCCATAGAGGGGGGGGAAGTTGGCCTGGTAGAGGGTGTGGAAGGACGGGGTAATGAGAACCCCCAAGTATTTAAGAGAGGGTTTCTCCCATCTGTAGGGAAACACCGAACGTAAGTGAGCTTCTTCCGTCACTGGCATATTAATCGGGAGGGCCACTGATTTGGAGGCATTAATTTTGTAACCCGAGATCTCCCCGTATCGCTGCAGCTCCGCACTCAAGTTGGGCAAGGACGTCCTAGGCTGAGTCAGGGTAAGGATGACATCGTCCGCGAATAAAGATATTTTAAATTCCCTATCCCGAACTAAAATGCCCCTGACATCT
This sequence comes from Lithobates pipiens, assembly GCF_037356315.1. NCBI lineage: Eukaryota > Metazoa > Chordata > Amphibia > Anura > Ranidae > Lithobates > Lithobates pipiens. The sequence goes on from NW_027507787.1 coordinate 110,650,626, forward strand.
GGATTGCTTCTAATGGCCTCCGCCAGGGGCTCCACACAGAGAGCAAACAGCAAGGGAGAAAGGGGGCAGCCCTGGCGGGTGCCATTGGCAATAGAGAAGATCGGAGACGCAGCATACGGGGTTTTAACTTGCGAGGTGGGGGTGGTATAGAGATGCCGTATTGCTTGCATGAAAGGACCCTGAAATCCCATGTGGCGTAGAGTCGCCATCATGAAAGGCCAGCTCAGGCGGTCAAATGCCTTTTCTGCGTCTAGACTCAGGACCAGGGAGGGGAGAGCAGTCTTGTTAGCTATGTCTATAAGGTCAATGACTTTCCTGGTGTTATCACCCGCCTGTCTGTAAGGTACAAAGCCCACCTGGTCCTTATGGATCAGAGCCGGAAGAATTGCGTTAAGGCGATTCGCTAGGATTTTTGTAAAAATTTTCAAATCTGAGTTCAATAGAGCAATAGGCCTATAGCTGGCACAGAGAGTCGGGTCTTTATCTGGCTTCGGGATGACAGAGATAAAGGAGGCCAGCATCTCAGTCGGGGCCGGGGTGTGTGTGAGGAAGGAGTTGAACATCTTGGTCATGTAGGGACTCAGGATAGGTAGAAATGTCTTATAATACTCGTATGGGAATCCGTCAGGGCCCGGGGATTTGTGAGCCGGGAGCGCTTTCACAGTCTCTAGCAGTTCCTCATCTGTAATTTGGGCGCTAAGGTCGTGAAGGTCCGAATCCTTCAGTCGGGGCAGTGTCATGTTTTCCAGGTAACTATTAATGCGGGCAGTCAATGCGGGGGGTGGTGGATTATGGGGTATATCCTGCTTGTTATAGAGATCAGTGTAGAAGGCCGCAAACGTGTCCGCGATGGCCTGCGGGTGAGACAAAAGGTCCCCTTTATTGGTTTTGATTTGGGAAGGCGTAGACGCTTGTGTTTGATCAGCCAGTTTCCTAGCCAACAGGGTCTGCGCTTTATTCCCCTTATCATAATAGAGCTGTCGCAGACGGATAAGCGCCTTCTCCACTGATCCCAGAGCAAGATCCCTTAGAGTCATTCTCGTCTGTACAATTTTCTTAATCAGTGTCAGGGAAGGGGCTCCTTGAAGCCTAGCCTCGAGGGTCTTCAATCGACCCTCAGCCAGCAGCCTGGCGGCCTGTGCGTCTCTCTTCAGTGCCGAAGAGAGGGCAAGGCAGCGGCCCCGTATAACGGCTTTGTGGGCAGCCCACAAGGTGGGGGGAGTAACGTCTGGAGTATCATTTTCAGCAAAATACAGTTGGAGCGAAGACTCCAGCTCCGCTTTGGACGGGAGATGCTGCAATAGGTAGCTATTCAGTCGCCAGTTGCAGGGCTTGCGAAGCGGGACCCCAATGTCTAGCGTCATGGTTATCGGGCGTGGTCAGACCAGGAGATAGGCAGAATGTGTGCGGAGCGGACAGCCCTCAACGTGTTATTGTTTACAAAAAAGTGGTCAATGCGCGAATGAGTGCGGTGGGGGGCCGAGTAGAACGTATATTGGCGGTCCTGGGGGTGCAGGGTTCGCCAAACGTCAAATAAGGCTCGTCTTCTGGTGATCTGGCGGAACAACTTAGAGTCCCTCAGAACTCTGGGCTGGGGTGCCTGCGGATTTCCCACATGGCGATCCTGTGGAACCGACGGAGCAAGGTTGAAGTCCCCCCCTATCACCAGAAGCTCGGAGTGTGTTCTAAAAAGGCGGGACAAGACTCTGGACAGGAAACGGTGCTGGCGTGCGGTAGGGGCATAAAGGGCACAAAGGGTGAGGGCCTGCGTGTGCCAGGTACCTCGGAGTATGACATAGTGGCCCTGTGGATCTAGGTATGTCGATGTGCACGTAAAGGGGGAACCCTTCCGGACAAGTATAGCCACCCCCGCCCGCTTGCGTGTGCTGAAGGCCTGAAAAGTCTGTTGTGTTGATGTTTAGAGGCAAACTTAAAGGAATCACCCCGGTTAAAGTGAGTTTCCTGGACCATCACTATGTCCGCCCCGGATTGCCGAAATTCCCGAAGCGCAAGATGGCGTTTTTTGTTGGAGTTTAGACCATGGACATTGAGCGACAGTATCTTAGCCATAGTCAGGGGGGTGGTCGGGGGTAGTCATACTTAACTGAGACCAATGGAGAGAAGAGTGTCCCGGGGAGAGAGGCGACCGTCGGGGAAGGACTGGCGACCAAGACGACTTCTTAGCGATATCCACACAGAGGGCGGGGTAGAGAGAGGATCTAGAAAAGAGAGAAAAGAGAGAAACATAGACAAAAAACATAACTAGCATTAGCTGTAACATACGCTAGGTCCGGATGCCCTACAGGGACACCGAGCCTAAACGGTTCCAATAGGTCTCCTGGCCCGGAAATAAAAAAAAAAAAAAATAAAAATAAAAAAAAAGGGGGGGGCCGGGCAGGTAGACACCAACAGTTTATAGTCTCTGAAGGAACCAAGGGGTGGAATGAACCACGGGGGGGGGGTCAGTAACCTGGGAGTCGATCTGTTCTCGGACTCTACCTAGGCCAGCCCTAGGTAAAAGACAGTTCCAAGTAGAAACCTTGTAAAGCTCAGGCCCTCGGGGGAGGGAAGGGGGAGCAAGCCCCATGTGGGGAAAAAAAAGTGAGAGAGAGCACTCCGGGGAGAGCAAAAAAGAAAAAAGGAGGAAACCGGGTCGAAAATAAACTGCAGGGAGTTCCACCGGCGGGGGAATCCGTGTCACTTGTGCGTAGGCGGTCTGCGATCCGGATCCGGTCCTCTGTGTCTCTTGGCCGAGGGTACTTTCTGCCAGAGCACCGGCGGAGGTGGCGGGGAGGCTATCAAGTCCCAGGCCGGGAGTTTAGGGACAGGTATGCCCAGGGTGTCACAAAAGGAGTCGAGGTCCTCCGGAAAGCGAAGGGAGGCCGATTTCCCTTGATGTCTGGCCGTGAGGCAGAAGGGGAAACCCCATCTGTAGGGCATATTTCTGTCTTGCAGAGTGCGGAGGAGAGGCTGCAGCATCCGACGTTTTTGGAGGGTTATCCAGGAGAGGTCCGGGTACACCTGAACCGGGGCGTTATCAAACATGAGGTTGCGAATAGAACGGGATTTAGTCATAATGTCTTCCTTGAGGGGGAAGGAGTGTATCCTGCAAACAACGTCTCTTGGTTTGGAAGCAGGGCCTTTAGGACGGAGGGCCTGGTGTGCTCTGTCCATCTCAATATGTTTGGCCGGGTCCTCTCCCAGCATTTCGTTAAATAGCGCTTGCAGGGAAGTCTGTAGGTCCTCGGGTCCATCCGTCTCCGGGAGGCCTCGAACACGAATGTTGTTCCTGCGACCTCTATTATCGAGGTCCTCTACATGGCGCTGCATGTCCCGCAGGAGGAGGCGATGATCCGAGTTCTCCAGTTGGGTGCGGTGTACAGCCATTTTAGTCTCCTGAATCTCCTCCTCCGCCATCTCGAACCTTTCAGCTAGGTGTTTAAGGCCAGCATGCAGAGTCTGGATTTCAGCTCGGCAGGTGGCTTTCACATCCGCCACCAGTTGTTTAAAGTCATCCTTAGTTGGGATAGCGGTCAGATATGCGTGCCAGGGGGGATGTCCATCCCCAGGTCGCTCCGTGGGGGAGTGGGGACGCGAAGGACGTTGGGGGGGACGGTGGGGGGAGCCTCCCTGCGGGGGTCCCGTGGCCGTGGAGGGGGGCCAGGAGGACAAGGGGTGCCCGTGGTCCGGCCAAGACGTAACGTGGGGAGAGTGAGTCATAGGGTCCGGAGAGGCCTCTTGGGACCGCGGGGAGCGAGGATGGGCTACCTGGGCATAAGAAAGACGGCCGGCGTCCTGGCCTCTGGATGCCCTGGATTCCCGGGAGCGGGGCTGCCTCTGGGCCTTGGGGGGAGCGAGTGGTCTCCAGGCATCTTGGGCCCCCACATCAGAGAGGGGGAGAGCCGCTGCCTCCGCTCGGCTGGGGAGGCCTTGGGGGTCTCCTGTAGCGCCTGAAGAAATGGGGGTAGGGGACCCTCCCATCGCTGGGTCCGAGGCCGTCCGCAACAAGCGGGGAAATGCGTCTGAGCATTGCGTGGAGGGCAGATGGGGCTGCAGAATGGCAGTGTAAGTCCCTGGAAAGGTGGGGGATGAGGCGGGGGGGGAGGCTGTTCACTCACCCCTTGTGCTGATTCATCATGCAGAGGCTCCTGATGGGCCCTCCGGCCGTCCCAGGATCCCGTGTGGCCAGGAAAGTGTAGAGGCTCCGTGTGCCTGCGCTGGGCCTCCAGGCCTGCAGGCTCCACGCCGTCCATGCGGCCTAGGCCGGATCGCGGCCCGCACACACCCGCGGCCTGGCCGCGACCGGAATCACACGGGGGGCGTCCCAGATCCTCCATCTCCCGGAGGGAGTCCACGGCAGACGGGTGCGGGTGCTCCGCTCGGCGATCGCACATCAGCGGCGGTGGGAGGTCCCGCGGCAACGCGGTCGGGTCGTCCGGCGCCATCTTGCGGCCTTCGCCCGGCGGGAGCACGGGCGGCTGGAAATAGGATTTTAAGGAGGATGACGGGCCCGGGGGCGGCTGAGATGATCCCCGGGCGGACGAGGACCTGGTGGCTCGCGATCTCCCCATCGTGCGGTGCTGTAAACCCCCGAGACAGGCCTTTGTAGTGCTGGGCTGGAGGAGAGCTCTCACTCACAGCGTCCTTCCAGCTCGGCTTCTGGTCACGCCCCCCCAAAACAAAACACTTTAAAGAAATATGACAAAATGTGGAAACCTTGGTGGGAAGCCAGAGGGATTGATATGTGAATAATAACAGTGTTGAAAAATATTTTAACGATAAAGTGACGCAATAGGAATTAAAGTAAGAGGGCAAATGAAGAGAGCGGAAGCTTGCGAAAATGGGGATGAGAGGGAAGTGTGATAGAGTAGGAATCTAGATTACATGGAAAATCAGCTAGGATGGCCCTCATGATACCAATCCCCTCTTAGCCCCCGTACACACGGTCCGACATTCCGGCAACCAAATCCGTCGGATTAATTACGACGAATTTAGTTCGGAAGAGGTCCGGAAGTGATGTCACATACACACGGTCGGACTAAGTTGTCAGACGTTCCGGTTGCCAAGAACGCGGTGACGTAAGCCGCGTACGACGGGACTAGAAAAAGGAAGTTTAGCACCACGTCCAGCACCCTTTTGGCTCCTTCTGCTGATCTCGTGTTTAGCGCGTGTTAGTAGAAGTTTGGTGAGAGATGATTCACGCTTTTCAGATTTGTGCTTCAGTTCGTTACTGCTCTTCAGTTTCTGCTTGTCTTTGCGTATCTGATTATCAGTTCGTGTAGTCAGCAAGCATTTGTTTCTCATTGTGGACTATATCTTGGTATAGTACGCTTTGATTTGCATTGCTTATTGCCTGCTTGCTTCTGCTTTTCAGGTCTTCTTTCAGGCATTGCTGTTTATCAGTGCTTTCTGTTGTCCGTTCTGACCAGCCGACCGTTTTAAACCATGTTTCGTGTACGTACTCATCGTAGAGTTTGTGCTGTGCAGGGGCTTGGTGTTGGGCTTTTAGCTTTCACACAAGCCCGGTCCATGAACAGGGAGAGGAGGCGTTTGTGGACCAAGAATTGGTTGCGCCAGCGTGACCAGTTCTCGCACATGCCTTTGCTCTGTGAGATCCAGGGGAATAATCCGGATGATTTCAGGAATTATCTCCGGATGACGAACCCCGTTTTTCACCATCCGCTGGCTTTGCTGTCCCCTTATATCACCAGGCAGGATACCTGCATGCGGCAAGCCATCACTCCGGAGCAGAGGCTCATCTCCACGTTGCGCTACTTGGCGACAGGGAGAAGCCTTCAGGACCTCAAGTTCTCCACAGGCATCTCCCCCCAGGCTCTGGGGATCATTATTCCAGAGACCTGTTCTGCCATCATTCAGGTCCTGCAGAAGGACTATATGAAGGTAAGTTTTATCCTTTAACATCACATTCTAGGGAAGTTCCCAAGGAAGACGAGAGAGTGATGGCCTGGGTTCAGTCTGGTCTGACAGAAGATGCAGCCTCTTGTAGAACCACAGCCTGGGGACATAGATGGCATCTGCTCTTCCTGATCTCTAGGACTTCTGGACCAGACTTCTCTCCCTGAGATATGTACTCCTCAGGCCACCAATCTAGCATTTTCTAATTAGTTCATGTCTGCCCTGGGGGCCAAAGGCTTCGCCAAATTGACAAGTTTCTCCAGCGTTGCCTTCCTCTTTAGTTGTTGGACACCTAAATAAAGTTTTTTTTTGTTTGAAGAAATACTTGCGTATTAAAATTAAATAATAATGAATAATTAAAAACAAAAAAAAAAAAACAACAAAAAAAGATTGTGTAGATGTGACGATTTAAAATATTGTATTGCTGAAATGAGTAAAAAGACTACAGAAATACGTTCGGGAGAAGTATGTGTGAATATGAGCATTAAAACAAGTTCATTCTTGCAGCATTGTAAAGAACAAGACAATGCGCTGCATGAATTTTTAACATTGCAGCGTGACGAATGTGCTATATTGATTACCAGCGGTAGTTTTACCTGAGCGAGCGCTTCCGTTTCCGAATTTGATTGTGAGCATGCGTGGCACCTTGTCCGTCGGAATAGGCTACACATGATCGGATTATGTCCGATCGGAGCATGTTGTCGGAAAATTTTATTGACAAGTTGGAAAACTTGGTCCGTCGGATACTCGGACGGAAACAGTCCGATGGAGCCCACACACAGTCGGATTATCCGACAACACGGTTCGATCGGACACATTCCGTCGGAATGTCCGAGTGTATAAGGGCTTAGGCCACCCAACATATGAACGATTTTTTTTTTGTTATATTCTTATCTAATAAGGTGATGGGAGGGGGGGGGGGGGGGGGGGCTGAGGGGATGTTTAATTTTGATGTATTTTGTAAACAAAATAAATATCTTAATAAAGAAATAAAGTTTAAAAAAAATAATATGAACACACAACAACTACTTACTAGAACTCGCTTGATCCTTCTGTACTGATCGTGCTCCCTCAGTTTCAGGCCTGACCAGCGTTTTCTTAGTTGATCCTTGGATCATCGTACCCTAAAATTCTTCTGAAGACTCTTCACAACTTTAGTCATGCTCTTGGCCTTTCTGATATTTGGGTTTGGGAAAGGTCCATACTTCCCATCATAGTCGTTCCTCTTCAATATGTCCACTATCTCCAACATCTCTATAAAGGACATATTTGAGGCCTTAAATCTCCTCCGGGATCGGGATGTTTCTGGCTCAGGGCTTTCGTCATCCTCCTCCTCGTTAGTAGAATAATTAGTGCTCACCTGCTGTGTCTCCGCCATGTGTTCTCCCCAGTGCACCTAAAGAGAAGGGGCGGGGAATAGACTGGAAAGAACGTCAGCGGTGGGTGGAGTTTCACGCATGCGTACTGTATATTAAACATAACACGCGTGCATCGTACGTACGATCTGTGAGCAGAGAAAGGAGGAACTGAAGCGCTGATCGTTCGAACAAAGTTACATTTTAACTTGGTACATCACTATCCTATACTGCTTCTGGATTGAGGCTTATATTGGGACAAGATTAGGAGAGTTTAGCCTGACATTAGGGTCTGTCTTGTATTGTGTCTTGCAGAGAATATGGATGGGTTCAAGGACCATAGTTTCCTCCCCCTGACAAGTACAGGGAGGTGCCCTGTCTATGGCAAACCAAACACCCACATTACAGCAACAAATTAAAGAGGCAGGCAGCGATGGAGAAGCTGTTGGAGTTGGTGAAGCTGGTCCCCAGGGCAGACATCAACTATTTAAAAGCTAAAATTGGTGGCCTGAGGAGTACATATCTGAGGGAGCGCAAGAAGGTCCAGGAGTCCATGAAATCTGGAGCTGCAGCAGGTGAGGTTTATGTCCCCAGGCTGTGGTACTATGAGAGGCTGGATTTTCTGTCAGACCAGACTGAGGTCAGGGAATCACTCTCCACTCTTACTTGCACGCTTCCTTCTACGCTTAGTTCCACCCCTGCTGATGCTTCCGACGCCCAACCTGGGACTTCCATACAGGAAGAACTGGAGGAGCCCAGCTTGAGCCAGGTATAGTATTGTTCTACATATTTTTCGAGTAAAAATGAATGATGTTAACTTTATTTTTGCTCACTAATTTCTGATTTTATAAAGTGTTTTACATATCAATAGACAGTAGTGGCCAAAATATTTGGGACAAGAATGAATAATGCTGGGCTCAGAATTAAATTTTTTTTTTTTCAATTTGTTAACATTCAATTTGCAACAGTTAAGAGCTGAAAATTGTGTGTGTTTGATAAACCAAAAAAATTAAACTCTGTCCCTTTTTCATACACCGGAAGACCTCAGCCAGGAGGCGGGTGTGGAATGTGGCAGCCAGGAGGTGGCTGTGGAATGTGGCAGCCAGGAGGAGGCTGGGGTAAGTGGGCAGGCCTAGGAGCCTGACTGAATCGCAGGTCCCTCCCCTACGCCTTCCAACCAAAAGAACCAGAAAGGGGGGAATGTGGAGGAGTCAGCTCTCGGGCTGATTGGGGAGGCTTCTGCAGCTCTCAAAGCCACCCCCACTTATCAAGAGGCCTTTGCTGCCTGTAAACTGCATGAAATGGAGGAGGGGCAACGCCTCATGTGTGAGGAAATAATTTTTCAAAACTCTAAATAAGGGGTTGGTGGGCCAAATGACACCAAAAACACACCTGTGTGATTTGGACCATGCTCCTTCTCCTCCTCCTTCTGCCACACCACTGTCAGGAACCATGAAACAGACAAAATAAAAAGGTAAATAGAAAAAAGCGTAGTCAAGCATAGCCAGAGTCCAGTAGCCAGATCGGGTAGTCAGCCAGTCCAAAGTTCATAAACCAGATCGGGTAATCAGCCAGTTCTGAAGTCAGGGATCCAAGGAGAGCAACTGCAAGCCGAATAAGAAGCCAGGAGGGATGTCAGCAAGCCAGTCTCGAAACAAACAGCAGGAGATGGTTCCTTATGATGTGACCAAACGTGAAGGCAATGGAGAGATGAGCTGGAAGATTTTAAATAGGCAGGTCAGACAAGCATCATCGGGAACAGCTGGTAACTGTGGAGAGAGAAGAGAGCTGGCAATTAGCCGACAGCTGAGCGGCCAGCCCAGAGGAGGAAGTGCTAAGCCATCCCTGACAACCTCCAACACCACAGCTACAGCCTGGAAGGAAGCGTGGAAGGAAGACCAGAGTGTGATGACCTGGGTTCAGTCTGGTCTGACAGAAGATGCAGGCTCTTGTATGACCACAGCCTGGGGACATAGATGTCATCTGCTGCTGTTCCTGATCTCTTGGACTTCTGGACCAGACTGTTCTCCTTTAGATATGGACTCTTCAGGCCACCCATTTTTGCCTTTAAATAATTGATGTGTGCCCTGGGGGCCAAAGGCTTTGCCAATTTTCCCAGTTTCTCCAGCGTTGCTTCCCTCTTTATTTGATTATGACACCTAAAAAAGTTTTTTTTTTTGGTTAAAGAAATACTTGCCTATGTGTTTTACTTAACCGGTTCCCGACCGGTGCGCGCCAATGTACGTCGGCAGAATGGCACGGGCAGGCATATTGGTGTACAAGTACGTCCAATCTTCAATGCCGCCCTGCCATTGCGAACGCGCCGTCGGCGGCGCGGTCGCGTGCCGGTCTGGACCCCCGTGAGTCCGGTAGTGGGTCCCGCGGACTCGATCGCCACGGGCATACCCGCGATCGTCTCACGGGGCAGCTGAATGGAGGCAATGCCGTTGTAAACAGCATTTCCCCATTCTGCCTAGCAACTAGTGACGCTGATCTCTGCTCCATGTGATTGGAGCAGAGATCAGTGTTCACTAAATGAAAGCCCAGCCCCCCCACAGTTAGTAACACACCCCTAGGAACACTTAACCCCTACACTGCCACCCACTGGTTAACCAGTGATTGCTGTATAAATGACAATGGTCCCAAAAATGTGTCAAAACAGTCCAATGTGTCCGCCATAATGTCACAGTCACAATAAAAATTGCTGATCGCCGCCATTACTAGTAAAAAAAGAAATGATAAAAAATTATTAATAGAAATGCCATAAAACTATCCCTATTTTGTAAACACTATAACTTTTGCGCAAACCAATCAATAATCGCTTATTGCGATTTTTTTTTTTTACCAAAAATATGTAGAAGAGTACGTACTAAACTGAGGGAAAAAAATGTTTTTTTATATATTTTTGGGGATATATATTATAACAAAAAGTAAAAAATAATGCGTTTTTTTCAAAATTGTCGCTCTATTTTTGTTTATAGCGCAAAAAATAAAAACCGCAGGGGTGATCAAATACCACCAAAAGAAAGCTCTATTTGTGGGAAAAAAAGGAAGTCAATTTTGTTTGGGAGCGATGTCGCACGACCGCACAATTGTCATTTAAAACAACGCAGTGCAGAATCGCAAAAAGTGGTCTGGTCTTTGACCAGAAAAATAGACCGGTCTGTAAGTGGTTAAAAAAGGACAGTTTATTTGTGATTAGGCAGGTACATTTTAAAAATACAAAGTCACATTAACAAGGGGCACCAACACCAAACAACCTCTTCGAGATTAAAAAACAAAACAATAAAATAAAAAGTTAATAATGGTGTTGTGGTAAGTTGACATACAAAACACACCAAAAAAATTACGAAGATGACCAAAATGTAAAAAAAAGGAGATCTTGATTAAAAAAGCAACCACAAAATTAAAAAAAAAATTAAATAAAAATTATTCTGGAGATCTGATGAACAAAAATATTCTATTCATGAAATCAGGAAAAAGAATAAAGAAATAGGTTTTGGAGAAGTCCTGTGTGAATATGAGCAGCAAAACAACTTCATTCTTCTAGCATTATAAAGAAAAAGAGAATGCGCTGCATTAAACAATTTTTAACATTGCAGCGTGACGATTGTGCTATATCGATTACGAATGCTAGTTTGGAATGCGGAATTGACGCGATCGGATCATGATGACGGAAAATTTGAGATCCAGCTCTCAAACTTTGTGCATCGGAAATTCCGATGGAAAAAGTCCAATGGAGCCCACACACGGTTGGATTTTCCAACAACATGATCCGATCGCACATTTTTCCCCCGGAAAATCCGACTGTGTGTACAAGGCATTAGTCCGTAGGGTTAAAATTTGATTTGGCCCACCCTTTGCAGCTATAACAGCTTCTGGGAAGGCTTTGACAAATTCTTCCAGAAGTGCATTTGTGAGGCCAAGCACTGATGTTGGATGAGAAGGCCTGGCTCGCAGTCTCTGCTCTAATTCAGCCAAAATGTGTTCTATCGGGTTGAGGTCAGGACTCTGTGAAGGCCAGTCAAGTTCCTCCACCCCAAAATCCATGTCTTTATGGACCTTGCTTTGTGCACTCATGTTGAAACAGGAAGGGGCCATCCCCAAACTGTTCCCACAAGGTTGGGAGCATGAAATTGCCCAACATGTCTTGGTATGCTGATGCCTTAAGAGTTCCCTTCACTGGAACTAAGAAGCCAAGCCCAACCCCTGAAAAATTCCCCCATCCACCAAATGATTTGGACCAGTGCACAAAACAAGGTCCATAAAGACATAGATTAATGAGTTTGGGGTGGAGGAACTTGACTGGCCTGGACAGAGTCCTGACCTCAACACAACAGAACACCTTGGGGATGAATTAGAGCGGAGACTGTAAGCCAGGCCTTCTTGAACTCACAAATGCACTTATGGAAGAATGGTCAAACATTCCCATAGACACACTCCTAAACCTTGTGGACAGCCTTCCCAGAATAGTTGAAGCTGTTATAGCTGCAAAGTGTGGGCCAAATCAATTTTTAACCCTACGGACCAAGACTGGGATTCCATTACAGTTCATGTGCGTATAAAGGCAAGCGTCCCAATATATTGTATATCGCTTGTGACACTGAGCATGGCCATGGACTCGGGGCTGGTTCACACCACAGAGATGCAGACTACAGGCTGCCCGCTGGCTAAGTGGGTAGCAATTCCATCTAGCAGCACTAGGGTTGCTGGTTCAACATGCTAATGCTTGTGTTGAAGTTTATAAGTTATCCCTGTGTGGGTTTCTCACCACAATCCAAAGACATGCTGACATTTTGTCTCCTGTCAAAATAGTCTCTAATGTAAGAAAGTTTGTTTTAGACTTTAGATTGGAAGCTCATTGCAACCAGGGACTGAAGTGAATGTTTGTTAGTACTAATCATGCCCAGGGACTTGGACATATAAAATTGTAGGGTTTACACCGCACAGGTACATATGCTTAGAAAACTTCTTTGTTTGAAGTTCATTTGCATGCACATAACAATCTTTTGCCTGTAGTTGGAGATTTGATGAACATAGCCAAGGGCTAACACAGATGCATATAGTATTATGCGTTCCTGCTCATCAGGTGCAATCACTTTAGACATGCATGAAGAGACAGATTGAAAGATACTGGAGGGCATGTGCTTCTATTGGGCTTGTGTCAGTGTGCTAACAATACAACCTATCGTATATAAAGGGCTGCAGTAGAGGGAGTTCGTTCTGGCCTGTGAAGAGGCCAGTTTTTTTATTGTGATTTCATCTGCTGACCGTCTAATCCTTGATCTCATTGCTTAATCATGTACACAGAAATGCAGCTTCCAACAGAACATGGTCACCAATGTATGTGTGTGGATTGCAGGGTGGTGGTGGGTGTTATAGTTTGAATATGCGCCTTTTTAAATATTATGTTTGAATGCTTTGTAAGAATAATGACTGTTAAGTATGTTTCTATAATCTTGCAGATAAAAATGTGATGTGGGTGAGTAGTTGTACTGTGAAATGTGTTGCGTGTTATACACTAAAAGTAAAATTGTGTCCATAAGTTTTAGATTGTAAGGTCCTATGAGCAGGGCCCTTAAAACCCAATTGCTAACTGTTTTGCTAAATGCAGCACCATATATCTTGTAGAATATTTGTTTTATGCTAGTAAATGAATGTACATCATTTTATTTCTGCTGGCGAAATAAAAGCACATTATTGAGCTATATTTTTCTCTTTTATTTCTTCTTTTTAATTAGTTTTGGGGAAATGCAATATCTTATCATTTCTATATGTATAATTGTGCACCAAAAAAAAATAAAAAATCTCTTCAGCACACCTGGAAGTAAATGATAAAGGTGGAGTCTTTGTATAACAGCTGTGGAGAATTGCAGGTAAGGACTTCAGCTGGTGGATAGGCAGTGTTGTACATGTCAGCCCTGGGTCACATTGGTGTGATTTGACATGCAATTTTTACATGCCAAATCAGTGGCAATTGCACAGTTCTTTTTCAAGCCTGCGTGCTGAAAATTTATCGTCCCCAACTGCAAATTGCACACTGCTCAGCGCTTCAGGATTCGGATTTAAAAGAAAATTATAGCAATATTTAGACCAATCCTTATGATTACTAAGCAATTCAATTAGATCAAAAGAATAATAATAATAGCTGCTGCTTGTTTAAAATACACGTCATATGAAATATATACATAAAAAATAGAAAAAACTTCAAAGAGTCCACAGATTAAATATATATATAGCAGCGCTCAATATACAAAATCTTATTCAGATGTTTGTTCATATATGCTCTTGAAAGAATGGTGATAGAGTCCAACACGTGAAAAGAAGAAGAGAGATCGAGACCACTTTCCACCTGGTGTTTTTCCACCTTATGTGCTCTCCAAATACAAGCCCCCCAAGGGGATGCACTCACCAGAAAATCAAGGATATATGAGCCTTCAATATACCAAACCACTAAGTTCTTTGGTCGTGGGAAATCAAGGATATAGGAGCCTTCAAAATATTACATTCTTTGGTCGCTAGATGTCACCATAATGGGGTGGTCCGAAGCTCATAAAGGAAACAAGATCATACTGACATAGCGTGATACTGTTTAAAAAACCTTTATTATAGACCCCCCGTACAAAATAGGCGTACCAAATATATTAAAACAAATCGCATTAGATAAGTGTACTGTGCCTTGTTTCTCGTGGTGAGCCCCTTCGGTTGCCGCGAACGACCGCTCTGTGCGGTCGGTTTACTTCCTGGTACCTTGGTTAGTTCACGATCGAGTAACTGGAACGCACACGTCACTTCCGCGTTTCGTCATTTCCGACTTCATCTGAGGGCGTAACACACCCCACCGGAAGATAGTAGATATACACACTGGGAACCAATGATAGCGGATATTCGCTGAGAGTGACAAGAGCTAGATCCCACCTAGATTAACATATTGTAATCTAGGTAATCAAATAAAATAAAACCAGCAAAAAAATTGTATATAGAAAAATGGAAATAAAAATAAATTGACAAAAAAAAAATATATATATAAATAATAAAAAAAAAATAATAATAAAAATAAAAATAAAAATAAAAATAGACATAAAAATAAAAATAAAAAAAGATGAAAAATGAAAATAAAATAAAAATAAAAATAAATGAAAAAATAATAAAAATAAATGTAAATAATAAAAATAAAAAATGGAAAAAATAAAAAAAATAATAATAAATAAAACTAATAATATCTAAAAGAGTCATTCAGTCAGAAGCTTAAGTATCACTAATAAAACAATTTATATCCAGTTCAATGTTTAAACCTTTTGGATTTAAAACGTCTGTTAAAAATATCCAATGGGTTTCCCGTTTTGACAGTTCACGGACCCTATTAATTCCCCTCCAATAGGGTTTAACCTGCTCAATCCTCCATTTTTCTATATACAATTTTTGGGCTGGTTTTATTTTATTTTATTTTTATTTTTATTTTTATTTATTTCACATTCATATAAAAGGATATTTTATACCTTAAAGATTAAATATGCCCCATATTGAATAAGATTTATATAAGATCAATTAGATCGTCCCAGTAGTTAGATATAGGACATTAATTGGCACATATATATATATATATATATATATATATATATATATATATATGTATGTATAGATATATTGTGATACATTTATTAAGCATTGCTGGATGTTTTTAATCCTTGGTTTATTTAAATCTATATGTTAAGAAATTTGCATATAATATATTATGGTTTTATCTGTTAGTTTTTATGCTGATAGGCATGGTCCTGTTAACTTTTTTCACTGTGCTCGCGATGTGTGGGTGTATGTGTAAAGTGATTTTCGTGTACACACACACATTCGTGAGATTGCATTGATCTCATGCTATTTAGCTACACATTGGGTCCATTGATTGTTCTTTGCGGTGACTGTAGAACGACGAAGGATCCAGACTACAATTGCACAGTTCTAATCGGTGTGGCGCCGCAGTTTCCAAAAGTAGTTTCTGTACTTCTTTTTGCTGATTTCAGGGTGTGATTTTTTTATTAACATCAGTGCAGAAACCGTAGTCAGGACTGACATGCGGAAATGAAATCATGTGAGTTCAGCTTAAGTTGCGCAATTTCCTTCTGCTGTCAGTGTGAACCGGGGCTCAAACTGGGCCTTTGTCTTTGTAATTCACCTGCTGTAATGCGAGGGACAACATTTCTTATCAAACTCCCTTAAGTTTGCCTTCAAATATCATTATATGTAGAAATACAGATTTGCATATCTGCAAATAAATGAAAATTAAAATTTCTAATCATGGTTGAGATCAAATATTCGCAGCTGTGATCAAACGAGCGTGGTTTCACCTTCTGACCCGGAAATGAGTCAGTGTAATTGGGTTAAGTATTACACTTTGGCTCAGCACTTCAGCGAATGCAGAAAGCGAAAACCCACAACAGACTTCTGCAGAATACTCAACAGACTACAGGTGACCTGATTCTCCATCAATATTTTTCATCTCATCCAGGCTTCCTCTCAATCTCACCACTCTGTATCATGCACGCTCTCCTTAAATTCTCTCTCTTTCATCCATCTTCTCCACCACACAGCTTTTATATATATATATATATATATATATATATATATATATATATATATATATATATATATATATATATATATATATATATATAATCTCACCCTCACTCCTGTCTTCACCTTATTACCGCACATATCAGCTCCTGCTAATTCTAAACCCATATACCAATAAAACCTGCAGGACACTGGGATATGACGCCCCCCCCCCCCACATAAATCACACTCCCATATCACCTCTCTCACCCTTCTGCTTCTCCTAACTTCTGGAGACATTTCCCCAAATCCTGGATCGCCATCATTTACCTTCGGCCAACATACCCAGCACCCCCATCCTCTGATAGCAGCCGCAATCCACACAATCTAATTTCTATTCCACTCCAGCCTAGAACCAGCCTCTCCAGCCTTCCTTCTCAGGGCTGGCCGCTCAGCTGTCGGCTAATTGCCAGCTCTCTTCTGCCTCCACAGTTACCAGCTGTTCCTGATGATGCTTGTCTGACCTGCTTACTTAAAGCCTTCCAGCTCACTTCACCTCTGCCTTCGCCTTGGTCACATCGCTAGAAACCATCTCCTGCTGTTTGTTTAAAGACTGGCTTGCTGACATCCCTTCTGGCTCCTTATCCTGTTTGCTGTGGCTCTACTTGGATCCCTGACTTCTGGCCTGGTTGACTACCCGATCTGGTTACTGGACTCTGACTATGCTTGACTACGCTTTTTCTATTTTACGTTTTTATTTTTATTAATAAACAAGTGTGATTTAATTGTACTTCTATCTCAGTCTGTTTCATGGTTTCTGACAGTACGCGAAGGCCATGAATTCAGAAGATGCAGTCAATCCACTTGTTGGTAATATTTTTTCCAGATTGGATGAGCAAGATCACCGCATGGATCAGTTTTCCTTGGCGTTACAAACGCTTCTGAATCGCACAGCTCACCTGGAATCCTCCACGGTGGCTGCTCCGGTACAACCTGAGTTGCAGGCCTTCCCTGCTGCTGCACCAGTCTCTGTGCAGGCACCCGACTCAAGTATTACCTCTATAAGAGGTATGTCTGGTTCTGCTCCACTTCCCCAGCAATTTGGGGGTGATCCAGTTGAATGCAGAGGGTTTCTCAATCAGGTTGAGATATACTTTGAAATGCTGCCCCAGGCGTTTCCCACGGACAGAAGCAAAGTAGGTTTCGTGATATCTTTGCTTTCTGAGAGAGCCTTGGCCTGGGCTAACCCTCTATGGGAGATGCAAAAACCTGTTGTCTTGAGTTACCCTCAGTTTGTGGCCTCCTTTAAAAGGGTATTTGATGTCCCCGCATGGTCCGCTTCTGCTGGCAAGTGCCTCATGTCCATCAGAGTACGAGAACTGTTGCTGACTACGCCATTGAATTTCGTACGCTGCCAGCAGAGGTTGCTTGGAACAATGAGGCCCTCGTGGCTGCTTTTTCTCATGGTCTCTCGGTTTCCATCAAGGATGAGATAGCAGCCCGAGATATACCCACTGAGTTGGAGAGCTTGATCTCGTTTGCCATCCTCATTGACTCCAGACTCAGAGAAAGACTTTCTCTTAAGGAGCGCTTGCGGAAGCCTCCTGTACGTTTGCCTCCGAGCTTTATAGTCCCACCCATGCCTTCCTCACCTCCCATGCCTCCTGGTACCGAGTTGGTCAGTGAAGATGAACCCATGCACCTGGGCTTCACGCGTCTCTCCGCGGATGAGAGAGCCTTTAGGAGGAGGGAGAGATTGTGCCTTTATTGTGGCCAGGCAGGTCACTTTTTGCAGTCTTGTCCTACCCGTCCAGGGAACGCCCGAACCTTGAGGTCCTGTCATGGACAGACCTTAGGTGGCGTTGTTTTGTCCCCAGTTATCCAGAAGGATAAGTCCCTGGTTTTGGTCAACGTTTCTTGGGCTGAGTCGTCCATCAAGATACAGGCTCTAATCGACTCTTGGGCTGCAGGCCTGTTCATTGATGCTGCATTTGTTTTGTAGCACTCGATTCCACTGCAGCTGCGTGACACTCCACTTGCCATTGAGGCTCTTGATGGGAGACCTTTACAGCCTTCTCATGTGACTCATGAGACAGTTCTGTTGTCCATGGCCGTAGGGGCTCTTCACCATGAGATAATCCAATTCCAAGTTATTTCCTCACCCAGATTTCTGCTGGTTATTACAGAGGCACAGCCCCTCTTTTGATTGGCTCCATGCTGAGGTTCTCTTCTGGTCACCACAATGCAGTGAGACATGCTTCCTGAAGGTATCCAAGGTCCTGTGCACTGCTTCACTCCCCTCCTTGCTGGAGGAGTACCGTGATTTTGGCGATGTTTTTGATAAAGGTCAAGCTGGTAGTTTGCCTCCACACCGGCCTTATGATTGCGCAATTGACCTTCAGCCTGGTGCCATACCTCCTTGTGGCTGGGTTTACCCTTTGTCGGTCTTGGAGGATAAGGCCATGGAGGAGTATGTTGCTGACGCACTTTCTCGAGGTTTCATCCTCAAGTCCTCGTCTTCTGCTGGTGCTGGTTTCTTCTTTGTGAAAAAGAAGAGCAGTGAACTGAGACCTTGTATAAATTATAGGGGGTCTCAATCGTGTCACGATTAAGAATGCCTACCCGATTCCATTGATTACGGAGTTATTTGACCGCCTCAAGGGAACAAAGGTTTTCACAAAGCTTGACCTGAGAGAGGCATACAATCTCGTGCCCTATAAGGAGGGCGACGAGTGGAAAACAAGCCATTATGAATACCTGGTAATGCCTTTTGGCCTTTGTAATGGCTCTGCAGTTTTCCAGGAATTTATTAACGATGTCCTCCGATTTGTTGCAATTGTGTGTGGTGGTTTATCTCAATGATATCCTCATATTTTCCAAGTCCCTGGAGAGCCACTTCAGAAACTAAGAGAGAACGATCTCTATTGTAAACTGGAGAAGTGCGAGTTCCATCGTGAACAGGTTACATTCCTGGGCTATGTCATTTCCACTGCTGATTTTTCAATGGACCCAGAGAAACTGTCGGCAGTCCTACAGTGGCCTGGACCCGTGGGTTTACGTCCTCTGCAGCGTTTCCTGGGCTTTGCCAACTACTATCGGAAGTTTATTCGTAACTTCTCGTCTCTGGTCAAGCCTCTGACCAGAAAGGACAGTTACTCACAGAGTTGGTCTCCGGAGTCCATTAAGGCCTTTGAGACTCTCAAGGCTGCCTTTGTTTCTGCTCCTGTGTTGGCACATCCTGATCCTACGTTGCCTTATATCCTAGAAGTTGATACTTCTGAGACGGGAGTTGGCGCCCTTCTGTCGCAACATCCTAACTCTGAGAGCGCTATGCATCGGTGTGGCTACTTTACCAAGAAATTGTCACCTGCTGAATGCAATTATGAGATTGGTGACAGAGAGCTGTTGGCGATTATTTTAGCCCTGAAAGAATGGAGACATCTCCTTGAAGGTACCACTGTGCCCGTTCTTATTCTTACTGACCATAAGAATCTTACATTCTTGTCTGAGGCTAAGCGACTCTCTCCCAGAAGGGTGCGATGGGCTCTTTTCTTGTCGAGCTTTAATTACATTGTCTCATTCTTACCCGGTACTAAGAATGTAAGGGCTGATGCCTTGTCAGGACAATTTTCCTCCACTTCCAAGTCAGAGTCGGTTCCAGTTCCTATGATTCCTCCTGATCGTATCTTGGCTACGGTTCGCACCAGTCTTACTTCTCCTTTGGGTGACAAAATTCTTGCTGCTCAGGTCCATGCTCCTCCTGATAAACCTTGTGACCGCTGCTTTGTCCCAGAGTGTCTCCGTACTGCAGTGCTCCAGACTTAAAATTCTCCCAAGGCAGCTGGCCATCCTGGGAAGAATCAACTCATTTGGGCCATCTCCCAACAATTCTGGTGGCCTAGTCTACAGACTGATGTTACTGCCTTCATAGCTACGTGTCCCGTGTGTGCTCAGAGTAAGCCTTTGTACACACGGTCGGACATTCTGACAACCAAATCTGTTGGATTTTGTCCGACGGATTTTGTCCGAAACTGTTGCATACACACGGTCGGACAAAGTTGTGGGAAAATCCGATCGTTCGGAACGTGATGACGTTATTTCGTTACGATGGGACTATGTTCAGGCTAGTAGCCAATAGCTTTGGTCTAGGAATTTGATCTGAGCATGCGTGGCACTTTGTCCGATTGGATTTCTCTACACACAATCGGACAAAGTCCGATCGGATCACGTTGTCAGAAAATTTTATAGCCCAGCTGGAAAACTTGGTCCGTCGGATATTCCAACAGTCCGATGGAGCCCACACACGGTCGGATTATCCCACAACACGGTCCTATCGGACACTGTCCATCGGAATATCCGACCGTGTGTACAAGGGCTAAGACTCCACGACACCTTCCAGTGGGGCCTGCTACAACCCATACCCAATGGAGAGAGGCCCTGGACTCACCTGTCTATGGATTTCATTGTGGAGTTGCCCAACTCCCAAGGCAACACTGTTATCCTTATGGTGGTTGACCGGTTCTTAAAGATGTGTCATTGTATTCCACTTAAGAAGTTGCCCACCTCTAAGGAACTGGCTTCCATTTTTACTCGGGAGATCTTTCGCTTACATGGGCTACCCAAGGTGATTGTCTCGGCCAGGGGCAGTCAGTTTATCTCCCGGTTCTGGCGAGCCTTTTGCGCACAGTTGGGAATCCAGCTTGCGTTCTCTTCTGCGTATATCACCCACAGTCTAATGGGGCCGCAGAACGAGCCAATCAGTCCTTGGAGCAATTCCTACGTTGCTATATTTCTGACCATCATAACAACTGGTCTGACCTATTACCTTGGGCAGAGTTTGCTCACAACAGTGCCTTGAATTCTGCCTCCCAATTGTCTCCATTTATGGTGAATTATGGTTTCCAACCTTCCATGTTGCCTGACTCGTTTGTTCCGCAGAGTATTACTGCATTAGAGGAGCATCTCCGTGGTCTTCGTTCCTCTTGGGTACAAGTCCAGGAGGCTTTGCATCATGCTAATGATAGGTACAGACTCCATGCTGACCGCAGATGCCTGCCTGCACCTTCCTTCCAGGTTGGGGATAGGGTCTCGCTGTCATCTCGCAACCTCCGGCTTCGTGTTCCCTCATTGATGTTTGCACCTCGGTTTATTGGGCCTTTCCGTATTCCTTCACAGGATTAACCCAGTGGCTTACACATCGGACCTTCCTCCTAGTATGCGCATCTCAAATGTGTTTCATGTTTCCTTATTGAAACCGTTGGTCTGTAACCGATTTACCACCTCGGTGCCACGTCATCACCCTATTCAGGTTGAGAACCATGAGGAGTATGAGGTACAATCCATTATTGACTCCTGTAGGTTCCGTGGGCGCATGCAGTACCTGGTGCATTGGAAGGGGTACGGTCTGGAGGAATGCTCCTGGGTTTCATCCTCTGACGTACATGCCCCTGTGCTCCTCCACGAGTTCCATAGACAGTTTCCACTCAAGCCCGGTGGCCCTCCGAGGGAGAGGGGTCATTGAGGAGGGGGTACTGTCAGGGCTGGCTTAGCCCTTCTTTCCCTGGGCTGGCTGCTCAGCTGTTGGCTAATTGCCAGCTCTCTTCTCTCTTCACAGTTACCAGCTGTTCCTGATGATGCTCGTCTGACCTGCCTACTTAAAGCCTTCCAGCTCACTTCACCTCTGCCTTCGCCTTGGTCACATCACTAGAACCCATCTCCTGCAGTTTGTTTAAAGACTGGCTTGCTGACATCCCTTCTGGTTCCTTATCCTGCTTGCTGTTGTTCTACTTGGATCCCTGACTTCTGGCCTGGCTGACTACCCGATCTGGTTACTGGACTCTAGATATGCTTGACTACGCTTTTCTATTTACCTTTTTATTTTTTTATTAATAAACAAGTGTGATTTAATTGTACTTCTGTCTCAGTCTGATTCATGGTTTCTGACAGCCTCCCCTTCTCCTGTACCCTTTGGAATAGCCGCTCTGTTTGTAACAAACTTACCACTGTCCATGACCTTTTTATCACAAACTCCCTGAACCTACTTGCAATTACTGAGACTTGGATTCAAGAATCTGATCTTCCTTCTCCTGCTGCTTTCTCCTATGGTGGCCTCCTGTGGACTCACTCTCCCAGGCCTAGTGGATGGAAAGGAGGTGGTGTTGGAATCCTCCTATCCCCTCAGCATTTTTAAGATTCTTAATCCACCCCCCTCTCTGTCCCTCTCTTTATTTGAAGCTCTCTGTATTCATCTATTTTCTCCAGTTTCATTGAGAATTGCTGTGATCCATCGGTCCCCTGGACTGGTATCAAACTTCCTTGACGACTTCTGTGCCTGGCTACCTTACTTTCTCTCTTCGGAAATTCCAACAATTATTCTTGGTGACTTCAACATCCCTATTAATCTTAACACTCCCGGTACTTTTAAGCTGCTGAACCTAATCTCCTATTTTTACCTAAAACAATGGACAAGCGCTTATTCTCACTCTGGCAACTGCCTTGACCTCATATCCTCTGTTATGTACAGCCTTGAAATAAAAGACCTCTACGAAGTTGCATTCATCAATGTATATTTACTCAGAAAATCAATCTCCGTACAGAGGATCACGTCACTTCCTTTCCAAAGGGAAAGTGATGAAAGTGATGATATTACTCAATTTGTAACAGCGTTTTTATAAGAAAATTATAACATTACAGTCTATGTGTGGGAAAGAGTGAAAATAGAAAATACACAATACATTCCAGGATAATCTATTTCATATTTCACATGGTCATTTTCGCCATAACACAATAACAACTTTAAAAGGTCATTCTGACTTTTTGGTAAGTTATGTTATCAACAGGTATTTTCCATAAAAACATTTGAACATCATTTCTGGGAATAATCTCATGTGAAGCAAATAACAAGTAATAACAATAACAATAACAAGTGAATAACAAGATATGTGTTGCAATATTGAGAATACCCAAGAAGAATTAAAAAACATTATATAAAGAAATACATTCTTATATTGAAGGGGAACTCTGGGTTATATACAGATATGTGTTACATATGTCTTCATATCTTGACACCTCCTACCTATGCACTCCGCACAACCTCTCCAATATTCCCTTTCCTCTTTCTGATCACCACCTTATTAGTTTCACCCTCTCATTGTCTGCCTCCTCCTTGCCTTCCAACTACCAAACTATTACCAGTTGAAACCTTTGCCATCTTTTTTCTAAATTTTTTTTTTATTCTCTTTTTTTTTTTTCCACCTCAGCTTATTTGTTCAAGAGACCTAGGTCACGTTGTCTCTCCTCGTGTCTCTGCACAATTCCACATCATCGTGGCTTTATATTTATTTTGTTTCAACGTAATATTTTTATTCTTGCTTTTATTCCATACTCTGAGGGATATTTATATCTCCCCCCCCCCCCCTTCATCTTTTAATTGCCAAAGTAATCACATTTTCCACTGTAAAATTTTACATTTCATCCACCCTTACCCCCTTACCCCCAACCCCCCCCCCCACTCCCAATACCCCCCACTCCTACCTCTGTGCGGCTTTTCTCAATCCTAATTCTCTGGCTCTTTTTTTGCTATTGCCAGCTCTTACTAGGACCTAAAAGCTTCCACATAACTCCACGTTTTTTTAAATTCCCTCCAACACATCCATTTTTCCCTAGTCCCCTCATTCCTCTCCTCTAAATTATACTTTAAACATTCCACCTTATAGGTTTCTTCCACCGCATCTACCCACTCCCAAGGTAGTGGGCTATCTGCCGATCTCCATTTTTTAGGTATAAGTCTTTTAGCTGCTTTTAAGAGCAATGGGACAAGCGAGTTTTTATACTGTACCATCTCTCCTTTCACTCTATGTAACAAAATGGCCCAGCGGTCATTCGCTATTTCCTGTTTAGTGATTATCCTTATATATCCCAGGATCTTTTCCCAGTAGTCCTTTATAATGGGACAATCCCACCACAGGTGGGCTATTGTCCCTAATATATTACAGCCTGTAATTGTCCCTAATATATTACAGCCTGTAACAGTCAGATGAGTTGGCAGTTTGATATTTGCTAGTCTTGTCTTGTGATACCACCTAGTAAGGCATTTGTAGTTCATCTCCACAGTTTGGCTATCTACTGCAGAGCTGTGGGTTAATTTCAACACCTCTACTAACGTGTTCCTATCAATTTGTTTTCCTAATTCCCTCTCCCATTTCTTAATGGATTTCCAGTTCATCCATCTTTAATAATAGGTTATACATTTTTGATATCATATTCTTTGTATTTTCCATTATACGTAGCCTTTCTAATGGTACCAGATCGTCGTTACCTCCGATGGGCTGAGGTAAGTTTTTTTATAAAATGCCACAACTGAAGATACAGCCACTCTGTGATTCCCCTTAAGTTACTTTTCTTTTTAATTTCCTCCAGTGACAATATTTTACCTTCCTTTCGTGATGTCCCTCATTTGCACCCGCTCCCCCATCCACCTCCCACCTATTGACCTTTTCCCCGGTATAAAGTAATTGCTTTCATATAGTGAAATTAATGGTGAATTATATTTCCCAATTAACTTCTTATAAGTCCTATCCCATATGTTCAAAGTATTTTGTGTTAAAACGTGTGTTTTCTCATCCAGTGCTCTAACTTTTGGGGGATCCCAAATTATACTGTTCAACCTTGCCTTGCTCAGTGTTTTCTCAACTTTTACCCACCCTTTCTCACTTTTTTCCTTCATCCATTCTGGAATTCTTGATAATACCACCACGTCATAATATTTTTTGATGTCCGGAATTGCCAACCCCCCGTGACTTTTATCTTGTTAGGATTTGTTGGAGACCCTATGTTTTCTATTCTTCCAAACAAAATTCATCATCAGCGCTTTTAATTTCCTGAGGTAATATTGTGGAAGGGGAACTGGGAGCATTTGAAACTTGTAGGTAAGCTTAGGGAGTATGGTAATTTTTAGTGTATTCACACGCCCTATCCAAGAAAGAAGTAGCTCTTTGCTTACGCTTTTGATTTCATCCAACAAGGGGATATAGTTTACCTTATATATCTTTTTCATAGAGTTTGCAAGCTTCACTCCTAGATATTTTAATTCTTTCCTCCATGGAAACCTGTATTCCTGCTACATTTTTTTAACTTCATTTTTATCTAAATTTATATTTAGTATCTCTGATTTCGTTAAGTTTATCTTGAAATTCAAGATTTCCCCATATTTGGCCAGCAGGGCAGGACTTAGGGTGGTGGGGGCCCCTGGGCTTGAGTCACTTTCGGGCCCTACCTTCTATACATTACCATATTTATTGGCGTATAACACGCGCCCCAAGTTAAGGAGGGAATTTTAAGGAAAAAAACTTTTAGGGAGGAAGTTTAAGGAAAAAAACTTACATTTAAATGCCCGTCAATGTAGCCTTATCAGTGTCCATCTGCAGCCTTGCCCATCCACCTGCAGCCTTGTCCAGTGTCATTTGCAGCCTTATCATTTGCAGCCTTGTCTTTGCAGTCTTGAAGTTTAAAAATGGCGCCGCCGAGATACAGAGCCTTCTGTATCTCGGCGGCTCTCGGGTCCTCTCAGCAGCTTTCCGGTCCTCTCGGCGGCTCTCGGGTCCTCTCGCAGTCCCGAGCAGAGCCGAGAGTAGCCAATTGTACTCGGCTTGGCTCACAGTAACACCCAGGCCCTGTGTTATGTCCATCATAGGGAGAGACTGGGCATGACTGTGAGTGGAGCTGAGCCAAGTACACTCGGCTATGTATCTTGGCGGGGCCCCCTATTGAGCGGGGCCCATGGGCTTGAGCCCAGTCAAGCCCAATGGTAAGTCCTGCCCTGTTGGCCAGGGTCTTTAGTAGTTTAGGCATTGTGCTCCTGGGGTGACTAATAAAAAATAGAACATCGTCTGCGAACGCGGCGAGTTTGTGATCCTCCTCTCCTATCTTTATTCCCCTTATTTCTGTCTTTTCTTATCGTAGAGAGTAGTGGCTCCAATGCCAGCACAAAAAGAAGGGGGGACAGGGGGCAACCATGTCTCATCCCATTCTTGAGCTCAAAGGGTGAAGAAACCTCCCCATTTATCTTTACCCTTGCAGTTAGCTGGTAGTACAATGTTCTAACTCGCTGGACCATTTTCGGGCCAATTTCCATTGTTTCCAAGGTCTGGAACCATTTGAATGTTTTTTCTGCGTCTATCGACAGGAATAGACCTGGGGACCCACCATCCCTCATCGCTTGTAAAATAAGCAGAGCTCTCACCCCATTGTCTCGTCCCTCCCTTCCTGTAACAAACCCAACCTGGTCCGGGTGTACTAATGTGTTCAACAAGCCCCTTAATCTACCTGCCATTACTTAAGCGAATAACTTTGAATCTGCATTTAACAGGGATATTGGCCTGTAACTTGAGCACAGTGTACCTTCCTTTCCTTCTTTCTGGATTCCCGCAATTCCCTGCTCAATTCATACTCTTCTCCTAGGCCATTCATATATGCGCATAACTTAGGGATAAGAACCTCTTTAAACTTTTTATAGTACAGTGTTGTAAAGCCATCTGGACCCAGGCTTTTGCCCGGGTGTGAGTCCCTCAACGCTCCATTTATTTCCGCCTCTGTAAGAAGGCTTTCCAGAATCTCCTTTTCGCTTTCAGTGATTTTTGGCAAATCTGCGTTATTTAAAAATGTTTTTATTCTATCTCTTTTCCCTCCGTGAGGACCATCCTTATGATCTACTGCATACAACGCCCTATAGTAGTCCCTAAAAGTTTCTACTTTATCGCTTGTTTTAAACGCTAGCTCCCCGTTTTTTGTTTGTATTTTTTCTATATAATTTATTGCTCTCTTCTTCTGAAGTATTCTAGCGAGGTGTTTACTGGGTTTATTGCCCCACAAGTATCTCTCCTTGATAATTCTATTAAAGGTTTTTTTGTTTCTTGCTTCAGGAGCTCTTTAAATTCGTCCCTTTTAGTAACTATTATTTGAAATTTCTCTCTTGTAGTCCTGCCTGGATTTGTGTTCTTGTTCCGCTCTATAAATTTCCTCAACTAGTTTTTTAATTTTCTCTGATCTTTCTCTTTTTTCTTGGCTCCCAACGCTATGAGTACCCCCCTATTATAGACTTTATGCTCTTCCCATAATGTTGTTTCTGCGATTCCTTCTGTTTCGTTAATTGAAAAGTACTGTTCGAGTTCTTCGGCTACTCTTCTACTATCTACCTCTTCACGGAGCAACTCCTCATTTAATCGTAATTTCCTCTGTGTCTTTGCGACCCCTGAACTGCTAATTTCATACTTACTGGAGCATGATCTGATAAGGTGGTTACCTCTATTTTCATTTCCTTAACATTTCCCAAGATGTTGTGCTCCACTAGTATGTAATCAATCCTTGAGTATGTCTCGTGCACAAGGGAGTAAAATGTGTAGTCTAGTTGTCTAGGATGTTGACTCCTCCACACATCCACTAACTGACTCACGTGCATTTTTATTTTAATCTTCTTTAGCTGCACGTCCGACATTCCCCGCACACGAGACGAACTGTCTACTCTTGGCTCTAGGCAAAAATTAAGGTCCCCCATCAGAATGACCGGGCCTCTCTTAAAGTCTGTTAATTTATCTAGGATTCCCAGGAAGTAATTTATCTGGTTTTGATTAGGTGCATATATATTTGCTAAGGTGCACTCCATTCCTTCTAGTATCCCCCTTAGAAACAGAAATCTGCCCTCTAGGTCCGACTTCCTCTCCTCCAACTTAAACTCTATTCTTCTTGCAAAGCCTATCGCTACCCCCCTTGCTCTTTTAGATATTGTGTCCCCGTAATACCATGTAGGATGACTATTTGAATATAATTTCACTCTGGAAGTATGTGGAAGGTGTGTCTCCTGAAGGTATGCTACATCCACCCTATGTCTTTTAAAATCTTGTGTCTCTTACTGGGAGTATTTAGACCCCTTACGTTATAGGTCATAAAGTTAATGTCTGTTATTCCCTCTTATTTGAGCTTTTCTTTTAATGTCCTCCTCAGTACTCCTGGCCTCAATACTTCCCTTTCCTCTCTGCTGCTGGAGGTATCTATTTTCCCCTTTCCCCCCCCCAACCCTCTCCCTCCCCCCTTTTTTTTAGGTTGTTCTCTACTTTTGTCCCAGGACGGATCAAGTTCCGCTCCCCTCTCACCCCCATCCTGGCAGCTCGGGAACACTTATGTCAAGTGTGTTACAGAACTCTACCAAGTCCTCTGGGAATGTCAGTCTAGCTGATATGCCCTCCTTAAATCCAATCAGACAAACCGGGAACCCCCACTTGTATTTTATATTTTGGGCCTGCATCTGTACTAGTAGGGGCTTCAGGAATCATCTTCTTGCTAAAGTTTCTGGGGCCAAGTCCGCAAAGATCTGGACCTCCTGCCCTTGATATTGTAAGGGAGGTTTTCCTCTTAGTTTGAACCATATTTCCTCCTTGTCTGCAAAGGATTGAACTATAATATCTCTTGGTCTAGTGGTTCCTGTATTTAGCGTTTTTCCCACCCGGTGGACTCTCTCTATCTGGGGAAAGCTACTTGGCTCTCTATCCAGTAGGGGGCTGACAATTGTTTTAATAATTTCCTTTAAATCTTCTCTTCTCTCCTCTATGACTGACCGAATCCTCAGGTTTTGCCTTCTATCCCGGTTTCCCTGATCTTTGAGTCTATATAGGAGGTATCTCTGATTTTGTTGAGCGGTTTTGAGCTGTAGCTTTAAGTTGCCAGCCTCTTGCGCCAGTTCGTCAACTCTCTCTTCCACCGCCTCTACCCTCGCCAACCAGGTCCCCTCTCAATAGGTTCAACTCTGCTCTAATCATCTTCTCCAGTCTAGTAAACATCTCCTGCATGTCTCCTTTAGTGGGTATTGCGGCAGAAACATTTAATTCGTCCACTCTACTGGATTCTAGCTCGCTCTCTGTTGTGAGATCTTCTCTAGACTGGTCAGATGTTTCCCCTCCCTTCTTATCAGTGCCCCTTTTCTTGTTCAATTTTGTCTGATCCTGTTTACTCTGTCGACTACTGTGAGGACTTTCTCCCTGACTCATATAATGTTTGATGGTACTTGCTTGATCTTTCGGAGTTTTTGACCCACCCCGTCAGACCCACGTACCTGACAGGTGAGCTCGAAATAGCAGGGGAAGGTCAAACTTACGGGTCTGGTTCACGGCCCCTGATAGGATGGACAGGAAGCACGGGAGCGCAGACGGGTATGAGAGCCTGGCGGGTTAGTTGCTGAAGGAGGGATCCGACGGCAAAGTTCAGACAGGTAGACAGTCTCTCACGGCTAGATGCAGGAGCAGATGCAAGCAGAAGGTGGGAGCAGGTCCAGCCACAGGCACAGATGACAGCAGGCAGGTAGTGCAGAAAAGGGATAAGCAAGTTCGAGTCCGGGTCACAAGCAGGGTTGGCAACAGGCGGGCAGCGTGGTACAAAGGAGCAGGCAGATGCAAGGTCAGAGACAGGCCGAGGTCAAAGGCAGGCAGCAAACAGGAAAATCCAAGGGACGAGCCGGGTAAACAGGAGTTCAGGAACACAAGCGAAGTCACAGGTCACAGGGCACAAGAAGCTGCAGATCGGACAGCACCGAGCACACCACGGGGGAACACTTAAGTAGGCCGATTGGCGCCAACGCGCATCGACGCGCGCGCACACGCGGACGGGAACGCGCAAGCGGGCGTGCACGCGAACACGCAACCGCACCCGAACGCGCAGGCGCGCACCTAGCAGCACCAGCGCGCACCAGCACGCCGACGCCCCGAAGCGCGCCCAGTGACAAGTCCGCTACGGGCAACTCTCTGACACCCCCTTTCGGTCCTTTATTCCCAGACTTGCTCATAATGCACCTTTTCCCCCTCCTTACTGACTTCCCTCACCCAAACCAGCTTCAGTCCATAGTCTCTCGCAGGTATCTGAGTCAAAACAGCAGGTTTGGTTGTCCCCGATAAACCTCTTTGAATCTTATACCTTCACCCCTTCTCACACCCTCACCTTTACCCGGGGGGGGGGGGTACAGAGGCCTCCACGGGTCAGCCAGGGATCCACCTGGTGTAATATTTTCCCGCTTCCAGGGTTTTCTTGCTTAATAATTGTTGGTACTTGCTTTATTTTATTACAGCCTAATTCGCCTCTCCTCAAGGGGAGAATCTTTTTCCGGGCTGCCGCTTGAAACGGGGGAAATCCAGGTTACATCTACTGGTTAATTCGGATGATTCTCTCCCTAGTACCTTTTTAACTTTTAGTTTCCTGACATTAATGTGCCTATGATATGGCTAACTGGGCAGTGCTTTACCAGACACCAACTCTTGATATTCCCAGGGTGAGTTGCTCCGATTCGCCACCAAAATTTCTCCTCCACCCCCAGTCCGCTAGAGGTCTGCCTAAGTTGTTATAGTCCCACATCCAGGGTTTTCAAGGTTTTCTTTGTTAATGATTTTTAGTGTTCATTATATTTTATTGTATCTTTGATTCACCTCTCCTCCAAAAGAGTAGGTCTTTTTGAAGCTGCAATTTAAGGATGGGGGAGGGGATCCAGATTTCATTCACCAATTAAATTGGGTGGTTCTCTGCCTAGAAAACATGACAAACCATAACGAAAGCTGTTTGAATTTTAAGTTTCCTGGCTATAGAATACCAGAGATATACTTTGCTGGACAGTTGTCAGAGACGTTACCTGGATGGTCGCAGTGCTGCCTGTGCTGGTGCGCGCCGATGTGCGGCGGTGCGTGCTGGTGTGCGTGTTCCTGTGCGCGCGGGGGTGCACGCTCCTGTGGGCGCTGGTGTGCGCCGGTATGCGCCAGTGTTCGCGCCCATGCGCGCTCCTGCTGGCGCCGGTGCGTGTCGATACGCGCAGGTGCGCGCTGTTGTGTGCACTTCGGGTGACGCTGGTGTGTGTGCTGGCGCTCGGGTGCGGTGCTTGCCGCCAATCTGCCTATTTAGGTCTGCTGCATATTGCACTCTGGTGCTGCCTGATCATCAGCTCCCCGGTTCCTGTTCCGTTGCCCGTATCTGTGTTTCTGCTTCTCGATCTCCTGACGACCCGGCTTTCTCCTGGACACCCCTGACCTCTGCCTGCACCTGACCTCGGCCTGTTCTGACCTCGCTCCTGCCTGCTCCTTCTGTACCATTGCTGTTCGCCTGTTGCTGAACCCTGCCTGTACCCGGACCTGCCTGCTCAGTTCCTGCTCCGTATCTAGTTTGCCTGTGTCCTTCCTAAATACCTGCTGCTTCGGAGTTCCTGCTGTTTCCTGCTCCTGGATCCACATCACAGGCTCTCTTACCACTCCGCACTCTCAGCCACCTGTCCACTCTATCAGGGGTTGTAAGTCGGACATGTACGGGAGACCACCCTATGCCCAAGCGGACTCACCGGTCTGGTAAGTGCTAGTCTGACAGTATCAGGCAGCCATGACTGAGCCCGGGCAGGGGGCCTCCCCCATGGACGAACTATGCAGACATCTGGCTGGTCTGACCCAAGCCGTTAAGAATCTCCAGGAAGGCTACTCAAGGTTGGAGGAGCAAGTTCAAGCCTTATCCTCTCCATCTAATCCTCAAGGAACTTCTTCCACCGGCCTTTCATCCGCACCCTCCGTAGTGATGCTTCCTCCTGAGCCACGAGTACCTACGCCTGAAAGATTTAGCGGTGATCGTACCAAGTACCGTGCATTTCGCAATTCTTGTGAGTTTTACTTCGCACTGCAGCCCCAGACATTTTCTCTGGAAGCAACTAAGGTGGGCTTTGTGATTTCTCTGTTGTCCGGCGAGCCTCAGACCTGGGCCCACCGCCTACTGGAGCAGAAATCTGGATCTCTGGATAGCCTTGACAATTTCTTCTTGGCCATGTCCCAGCTATATGAGGACCCCCAATTGACGACGACTGCAGAAGCCGCACTGCACTCTCTCCAGCAAGGTCGCAGGGCGGCCGAGGACTATGCGGTGGAGTTCCGCCGTTGGAGTTCTGATACGGATTGGAATGACGCCGCCCTGCGCCACCAATTCCGGATGGGACTTTCTGACCCCCTTAAGGATGAGTTGGCATGAGTGGGAATACCACAAACCCTGGATGAGCTAGTCAATCTCTCCATTCAGATTGATTGTCGCTTAAGGGAGCGCCGGTCAGAGAGATCCTCCAGCCACTTCCGTCCCACCTGGATGCTCCCCAAGGTTCCAAGTTCTGCTGGTCAGTTTCCGTCCACCCCTTCTGCTCCCGCTCTGGAAGCTCCTGAACCGATGCAGCTTGGTTTGCTTCGGCCCTCGCTGTCCCCTGAAGAAAAGCAGCGCAGACGTACTCACAACCTATGTCTCTACTGTGGGGAACTTGGACACTATGTCAGGGCCTGCCCCAACAAGACACGTAAGTGTGTTACCACATCTTCCATGTGTGCATCTGTTATACAAAAACACAGTTCTCACCTTGCTCTTCTCATCACATTGCAGCTTCCAGGAGGGAATATTCCAGTGTCAGCCATCATTGACTCCGGAGCATGCAGCTGCTTCATCGATCAGACCTTCGCTGCCAACCATCACATCTCGCTTCTACCCAAGGCCCAGGGGCTTGCTGTAAACCTTGCAGATGGCTCCGCTCTTAGTTCCGGTCCAGTCCCTCAAGAGACGGTCCCTTTGCTGGCTACTATGAGCAACTGTCACCAGGAGCACCTACGTCTGGATGCCATCTCCTCCCCCCTTTTTCCCATCATCCTGGGGATACCTTGGTTGTAGGCCCACAATCCCAGCATAAACTGGGCCACAAGAGAAGTTAAGTTTCTTTCAGAGTACTGTCAACAACACTGCTTAGGCCGACCAACTAATGATTCCTCTCAACTTCTGTTTGGATGTTGATCCGGAGTTGCATCAGTCCATCCCTGAACCTTATAAAGACTTTCTGGACGTATTCAGCAAGAGAAGAGCAGAGACCCTTCCCCCCCCACAGGCCTTATGACTTCCCTATAGAACTATTACCAGGCACCGAAGTTCCTTTTGGAAGAATTTTTCCACTAATGGAGCAGGAGTTGGGCACTCTGAAAGACTATATTGACGAGAACCTGAAAAAGGGATTTATCTGTCTTTCTACTTCCCCTGCCGGTGCTGGCATTTTCTTCATTGAAAAGAAGGACCATTCCCTGCGTCCCTGCATTGACTATTGGGAATTGAACAAAATAACTGTTAAAAACCGTTATCCTTTACCCCTAGTACCCGAGTTATTCCAAAGGCTGGGGTCTGCAGTCATCTTCTCGAAATTAGATCTTCGCGGAGCTTACAAATTAATCCATATCCGAGAAGGAGATGAATGGAAGACGGCGTTCCGTACTCGTTTTGGGCACTTCGAGTACCTTGTCATGCCCTTCGCGTTGTGTAACGCACCTGCGACCTTTCAACATTTTGTCAACGATATTTTTCGTGACTACCTGGATCTATATGTAATTGCATACCTGGATGATATCTTAATCTTCTCCTCATCATTGGATGATCACCGTAGACACGTCCGTAGCGTTTTAACTCGACTCAGGTTACACGGGCTCTATGCAAAACTCGAAAAATGTGAGTTTGAACGCCAGTCTATCCAATTCCTGGGTCTGGTTATATCAGTGGAGGGCATCAAGATGGATCCCCAAGAGTGGAGAGTATGAGGGGCGGGCGCAGGACGTGAGGTCGCTGAGTGCACCTGAGGGGAGGGGCTGACCTACGCTGTCAAGGGGCGTGTGTGCGGGGAGCTGGTGATGGAAGCCGCGTCCATACCAGAGGAAGCGTGTGGCTCCGACCGGAGCGAGCGCGAACACCCCCTGCAGTAACACGCCACCGATGCTCGCCTGCATCCCCCGCTCCGCCATTAAAAACGGACTATCCGTATGAAGCACCGCCGGCGTGCGGTTACTCGGCCCCTCTTTACCCCCACCCCGCCTTAGCAGGGAACTAGCAGCGGACCTGGATGTGATCCCGGGGAACTCACAGATACCGCGGGAGCGAAAATCAACAACTACCTGGGACAAACAAACGACGGTATTGTAAATCGTAAAGCGTTAGAATTTAACTGCTTGAGATCTATACAGCTGAACGTGGGGGTGGGAGGCTCCCTGCCAATGTAGTGTGAGTGGGGTGAACAAGGGGTGGTATCCCTGTGGAGCATTATAACTGCCTTATTCAGACAAGAGCTGTGTTCCAGAGATGTGAGAGGGGGAATTCCCTCTGTGTTTTGTGTTTTTTTTTTTTCCCCAAAGACTCCTACTCACAGATGGGCTTTTTATACATAATTCAAGTCACAAGCTCAACATGATATACCCTCAGGGGCGGACTGACCATTCGGGCATTCGGACGCCGTCCGAGGGCCGTGGCCAGTAGGGGGCCCGTGAGAAGCTCCTATGCTGCTGGCAGTGCTGCGGTGGAGCCGTTCTGCCGCTGCGGGGGGGGGGGAGGCGAAGACACAGCATCTCCCCTGCACCTCTAGCTTTCAGTCCAGTAGGGGCCCGGGAGATGGGAGGCGGCGATCGAATATGTTGTTGCAACGGCATCTCCCTCGGGCTTGTATTTCTCCATTACAGTGTATAGAGTGGAGAGGGGAGGGGCCTCTGACCCGGGCAGCTATAAGTTTCACTCTTCAGTGAGTTGCTCGGCTTGTATACTGTTGCCGACTGCTGCCCGGGTCAGAGGCTCCTCCCCTCTCCACTCTATACATTGTGAAGGAGAAATGCAAACCCCAGGGAGATCCCGCGGTCCACAGGCACCATAGAGCTGCCGATCGCCCCTCCCACCTCCCCGTGCTGGGGATTGGATGTGCACAGCCAGGTACAGGGGAACCTGGGGGGGGGGTTTAAGTCTGGGGACCCTGACATATGGAGGGGGCTCTCTGGGGACCCTGATGGAGGGGGGCTCTCTGGGGACCCTGATGGAGGGGGGCTCTCTGGGGACCCTGATGGAGGGGGGCTGTCTGGGGACCCTGACATATGGAGGGGGGCTCTCTGAGGACCCTGACATATGGAGGGGGGCTCTCTGAGGACCCTGAAATATGGAGGGGGCTCTCTGAGGACCCTGATGTATGGGGGGCTCTCTGGGGACCCTGCAGTATGGAGGGGGCTCTCTGGGGACCCTGCAGTATGGAGGGGGCTCTCTGGGGACCCTAATGGAGGGGGGCTCTCTGGAGACCCTGACATATGGAGGGGGGGCTCTCTGAGGACCCTGAAATATGGAGGGGGCTCTCTGAGGACCCTGATGTATGGGGGGCTCTCTGGGGACCCTGCAGTATGGAGGGGGCTCTCTGGGGACCCTGCAGTATGGAGGGGGCTCTCTGGGGACCCTAATGGAGGGGGGCTCTCTGGGGACCCTGATGGAGGGGGGCAGTCTGGGGACCCTGATGGAGGGGGGCTCTCTGGGGACCCTGATGGAGGGGGGCTCTTTGGGGACCCTGATGGAGGGGGGCTCTTTGGGGACCCTGATGGAGGGGGGCTCTCTGGGGACCCTGACATATGGAGGGGGGCTCTCTGGGGACCCTGACATATGGAGGGGGGCTCTCTGGGGACCCTGACATATGGAGGGTGCTCTCTGGGGACCCTGAAATATGGAGGGGGCTCTCTGAGGACCCTGATGTATGGGGGGCTCTCTGGGGACCCTGATGGAGGGGGTCTCTCTGGGGACCCTGCAGTATGAAGGGGTCTCTCTGGGGACCCTGAGGGAGGGGGGCTCTCTGAGGACCCTGATGGAGGGGGGCTCTCTGGGGACCCTGACATATGGAGGGTGCTCTCTGGGGACCCTGATGGAGGGGGGCTCTCTGGGGACCCTGCAGTATGGAGGGGGGCTCTCTGGGGACCCTGATGGAGGGGGGCTCTCTGGGGACCCTGATGGAGGGGGGCTCTCTGGGGACCCTGATGGAGGGGGGCTCTCTGGGACCCTGAATTATGGAGGGGGCTCTATGAGGACTTTGATGTATGGGGGGCTCTCTGGGGACCCTGATGGAGGGGGTCTCTCTGGGGACCCTGCAGTATGGAGGGGGCTCTCTGGGGACCCTGATGGAGGGGGGCTCTCTGGGGACCCTGATGGAGGGGGGCTCTCTGGGGACCCTGATGGAGGGGGGCTCTTTGGGGACCCTGATGGAGGGGGGCTGTCTGGGGACCATGATGGAGGGGGGCTCTCTGGGGACCCTGATGGAGGGGGGCTCTCTGGAGACCCTGATGGAGGGGGGCTCTCTGGGGACCCTGACATATGGAGGGTGCTCTCTGGGGACCCTGATGGAGGGGGGCTCTCTGGGGACCCTGATGGAGGGGGGCTCTCTGGGGACCCTGCAGTATGGAGGGGGGCTCTCTGGGGACCCTGATGGAGGGGGGCTCTCTGGGGACCCTGATGGAGGGGGGCTCTCTGGGGACCCTGATGGAGGGGGGCTCTCTGGGACCCTGAATTATGGAGGGGGCTCTATGAGGACTTTGATGTATGGGGGGCTCTCTGGGGACCCTGATGGAGGGGGTCTCTCTGGGGACCCTGCAGTATGGAGGGGGCTCTCTGGGGACCCTGATGGAGGGGGGCTCTCTGGGGACCCTGATGGAGGGGGGCTCTCTGGGGACCCTGATGGAGGGGGGCTCTTTGGGGACCCTGATGGAGGGGGGCTGTCTGGGGACCATGATGGAGGGGGGCTCTCTGGGGACCCTGATGGAGGGGGGCTCTCTGGAGACCCTGATGGAGGGGGGCTCTCTGGGGACCCTGACATATGGAGGGTGCTCTCTGGGGACCCTGATGGAGGGGGGCTCTCTGGGGACCCTGATGGAGGGGGGCTCTCTGGGGACCCTGCAGTATGGAGGGGGGCTCTCTGGGGACCCTGATGGAGGGGGGCTCTCTGGGGACCCTGATGGAGGGGGGCTCTCTGGGGACCCTGATGGAGGGGGGTTCTCTGGGGACCCTGAAGTATGGAGGGGGCTCTCTGGGGACCCTGCTGTATGGAGGGGGCTCTCTGGGGAACCTGCTGTATGGAGGAGGCTCTCTGGGGACCCTGCTGTATGGAGGAGGCTCTCCGGGGACCCTGATGCATGAGGGGGCTCTCTGGGGACCCTGATGCATGAGGGGGCTCTCTGGGGACCCTTCTGTATGGAGGGGGCTCTCTGGGGACCCTTCTGTATGGAGGGGGCTCTCTGGGGACCCTTCTGTATGGAGGGGGCTCTCTGGGGACCCTGATGTATGGAGGGGGGCTCTCTGGGGACCCTGATGTATGAAGGGGGGCTCTCTGGGGACCCTGATGTATGGAGGGGGCTCTCTGGGGACCCTGATGTATGGAGGGGGCTCTCTGGGGACCCTGATGTATGGAGGGGGCTCTCTGGGGACCCTGATGGAGGGGGGCTCTCTGGGGAGGGGGGCTCTCTGGGGACCCTGATGGAGGGGGGCTCTCTGGGGACCCTGCTGTATGGAGGGGGCTCTCTGGGGACCCTCATGTAAGGGGGAGGTTCCCTGGGGACCCTGAAGTAAGGAGGGGGCTCTCTGGGGACCCTGATGGAGGGGGGCTCTCTGGGGACCCTGATGGAGGGGGGCTCTCTGGGGACCCTGATGGAGGGGGGTTCTCTGGGGACCCTGAAGTATGGAGGGGGCTCTCTGGGGACCCTGCTGTATGGAGGGGGCTCTCTGGGGAACCTGCTGTATGGAGGAGGCTCTCTGGGGACCCTGCTGTATGGAGGAGGCTCTCCGGGGACCCTGATGCATGAGGGGGCTCTCTGGGGACCCTGATGCATGAGGGGGCTCTCTGGGGACCCTTCTGTATGGAGGGGGCTCTCTGGGGACCCTTCTGTATGGAGGGGGCTCTCTGGGGACCCTTCTGTATGGAGGGGGCTCTCTGGGGACCCTTCTGTATGGAGGGGGCTCTCTGGGGACCCTTCTGTATGGAGGGGGCTCTCTGGGGACCCTGATGTATGGAGGGGGGCTCTCTGGGGACCCTGATGTATGAAGGGGGGCTCTCTGGGGACCCTGATGTATGGAGGGGGCTCTCTGGGGACCCTGATGTATGGAGGGGGCTCTCTGGGGACCCTGATGTATGGAGGGGGCTCTCTGGGGACCCTGATGGAGGGGGGCTCTCTGGGGAGGGGGGCTCTCTGGGGACCCTGATGGAGGGGGGCTCTCTGGGGACCCTGCTGTATGGAGGGGGCTCTCTGGGGACCCTCATGTAAGGGGGAGGTTCCCTGGGGACCCTGAAGTAAGGAGGGGGCTCTCTGGGGACCCTGCTGTATGGAGGGTGCTCTCTGGGGACCCTGATGTAAGGGGGAGGCTCTCTGAGGACCCTGAAGTATGGAGGGGGCTCTCTGAGGACCCTGAAGTTTGGAGGGGGCTCTCTGAGGACCCTGAAGTATGGAGGGGGCTCTCTGAGGACCCTGATGTATGGAGGGGGCTCTCTGAGGACCCTGATGTATGGAGGGGGCTCTCTGGGGACCCTGATGTATGGAGGGGGCTCTCTGGGGACCCTGATGTATGGAGGGGGCTCTCTGGGGACCCTGATGTATGGAGGGGGCTCTCTGGGGACCCTGATGTATGGAGGGGGCTCTCTGGGGACCCTGATGTATGGAGGGGGCTCTCTGAGGACCCGGATGTAAGTGTGGGAGGCTCTCTGGGGACTTGTTTACATCGGAAGACCCCCGTTCTGCCTTTGTTGGAAACAATCGTCGGGGCCCGCCGGACCCACTGATTAGCTCTCGGTGTGTCCAATCAAACAGCGCGCAGACCCGCAAGTGCAGAATCAAGTACCTGTATGTGATTCTGCTCACAGGAGACGCAGCCCCGCAGTAAATGTACGTGGTTAATGTGAGTTTATTTTTCTTTATTTTCCTAACTCTTTAAACCTTTATTTTGAACATACAGTAGAGAAATTCTGTCACCAATGCATATGATGCACCAGTGCAATATATACGTGGTGCTTTGTGAGGGTGTGGCTTGTGTTTGGGTGGGGACAAAGGGGGCCCCATGATCCCCTACTGCCCGGGGGCCCCATGAGTTGTCAGTCCGCCCCTGTATACCCTGAAACAACTCTGTACTGAATCTGTTCAAACACGTGCCATCTGTGGTTAGTTTCTAATAACTGATGGGTCCTACAGTGAATTACGAATGCCCCTCAGTTAATATGAATGTCCTATGGTGATTGGGAAAACAACTTATTGTTAGTTAAGAGGAGCATTGTAACAACTCCATCCTGTAGAGGTGAAACGTGAACATTTTGTGAAGTCCCACGTCGGTGAATTTTCTCTGCTACTAACAACTGGTCCTCACAGAGACGTTCCTTATTTATGGTATAATCTAACTGTGTATGATCCTGTAACAATGCCGTATAAACTCTGCGTGATATAGTAAGCAAAGCCACGTGGGCTGCGCTGCTACAAAACATTTAGAAATATCCGGACATAACCCACTATAGATACCGCTTAAGCAGGTCTGGACTCAGTTCTGGTAAACCTATCTTAAATGTACAGATACATGCTCTTTCTACAGTGAACGAGAAGCCAAGATCATTACTGGCAAGTTATACTGGAATGCCCGGGTCGGTTCTATCACAACAACAGGGATACCTCTTTCTTGGTGTGTTTGTTTTCTTTATGGCGCCTTAGGGGGTCCCCACATATATAGGTCCGGATATGCAGGCTCTAAAACAGGTAGTAAACACGTTTAAGGTTAACAATGGCTGCAATATTTGCAGGGCCAGTTAAATAGGTACTCCACACAAAGGTAAATGGTGCCTCTTTAGTAATGACTCTAAAGCTTTCTTAGACTACCATCAATATACAAGGGGCCCTAATACATAGGAGTCCAGCTTACTGGAAAACTCGATTCTAACCGAGGATAGAGCACTGGGAGAAAATTCCACCAGAAAAACTACAGCCCGGAATCACTACCTATAAATATTTAGAGGGAGTACAAAGTGAGCACCAGAGCCTTAAAACTACGGTCTGACCACTATTAAGCGGATATACTAGGCCTGAGTAAAGGAGGGGAAGAGAGGAGGGGCAAGGAGAAAAAGAAAGTGATAAGACAAGAAAGAGTTAAAGGACCGCACAAGACACCATGAGTAAATCAGCCAATAAAGCCGCTAAAAGCGGAACTTCGCGGTCTTCTAAAGAGAAAGGTCTGGACACCACTATTCAACAATACTTAACGCAAGGAGGAAGCCCCAAACATACAGGTACAACCAAGAAACAACACTCTGACCAAGAGCAAAGAAAAGGTCTAGGTAAACATCAGGAGGATACTACCGCACTTTTAGGAGCGGAGATCGGGATTGATAGTGACATTGATATCAGTAAAGCGGATGAGTCAAGGATAATAGACCTACCCCATTACAATAGGAGAAATGCGGGAGATGCTCTTGAGTCTTGAAAATGCAATCAAGGGGGATATTCGTGGGCTCCGAGAGGATCTCGGTAGCCTGTTAGAGAGAGTAGAGGTCACGGAGAATCGCATTGAACAACAAACCCTGGAAGTAAATAAAATGAAGGAGCAAGTAGAAATCGCAAGACGAGATCAGAGGGAAATATGGTACAAGTTGGAAGACCAGGAGAACCAAAGTAGAAGAAAAAATCTACGGATCCGATCTGTTTTAGAGGAAAAGGGAGAAGACCTGAGAAAGATATTTTAAAGTATATTTGATGATTACTGGAGTGATGAAAGAGAAAATGCCCCAAAAATAGACAGGATTCATAGAATCGGCAAAATACGTCAATTTGACACAGAGAGACCCAGGGATATTATTGTAAGATTTACCTATTTTGAGGACAAAGTAACACTCTGGAGAAAGCTCAGAGGAAAAACCACACGACAGTATAAGGGGCGTGAGATACAAATTTTCGCGGATCTATCCTATGCGACTTTAGCGAGAAGACGGCTTTTGAAGCCGCTGCTGTTAGAGATGAGTGCGCGAAATGTGAAATATAGTTGGGGCTTCCCAGCATGTTTGATGGGCTTTAAAAATGGTCAAACAGCGAAGTTGAGATATCCGGAAGACCTGGCAGATTTTTGCAAGAGATTGGATCTGCGTGTGCCAGAGTTACCAGGCTGGACATGAGAGAGGTTGGGTCCATCGCGGTCGGGAAGATCGTGATATGGAACCCGGCTGGGGGGGGAGTGGGGGGGAAGAGGGGCAAGAATGTGGCAAGTGAAGATGGCGGAAGGAGGGTGGGGGATGTAGGGGATGTGCCCTCTCCCCTGTCCAAATAGGAGAGGAGAGAGGAGGCGTAGGTCAAAGAGCCTTAGACCCTCAGAACCAGTGTCTGGGAGATGGTAAGGGATTATACGACCATCTACCAGACAAGGGCCGAGTCTTGGCCACAGGGAGGGGGGAGGGGGGAGGGGGGTAAGGGTGGAGGGGAGGGAGGGGGGGTACGGGAGGGGTAGAAAGGTGAAGGGGTGGGGAGGGTGGGAGGAGGGACGAGGGAAAGGGAGGAAAAGTAGATCATTTGAAAAATTTAAAATTATTACCCGAGTAGGAGTAGAGAGGTGTCAGGGAATTAGGAAGCTAGTGGTTAAATGAATGGTATAAATTTTTTAACATACAGCGTAAAGGGACTGAATACCCCAACCAAGAGGCATACGATTTTAGCAGAGCTAAAGCAATATGAGGCTGATGTGGTGGCCCTTCAGGAGACACATATCTCCCTGACATCAAATATTAGACTATATTCGAAAAATTTCCCCAGCTGGTATTACAGCGATACAATCTCTACAAGGAGTAGAGGGGTTGCGATAGGCTTTTAAAAAAAAAATGAAATTTCAATTAGTAGATAGGATGAGTGATGGTGAAGGGAGGTTCCTGTTCCTGAAGGGTACACTGGATGAGATGGACTGCACAATAGTTTCATAGTTTCATAGTTTCATAGTTAGTTAGGTTGAATAAAGACACCAGTCCATCCAGTTCAACCCGAGCGAATGTCTATAATTGTCCCTATCCCTGTACATTGCACACTCGCATTGTTCCCTACCCTCAAGGAGCCCACAATCCAAGGTCCCCATTCATATACTAGGGCCAATTTTGGACAGAAGCCAATTAACCTACCTGCATGTCTTTGGATTGTGGGAGGAAACCGGAGTACCCGGAGGAAACCCACGCAGGCACAGGGAGAACATGCAAACTCCAGGCAGGTAGTGTCGTGGTTGGTATTTGAACCAGTGACCTTCTTACTGCTAGGTGAGAGTGCTAACCACTACACCATTGTGCTGCCCAATAGTGAACATCTATGCCCCTAATACCAACCCTATTGGGTTCTTAAAGACGATATTAACCAAGTTAACTAACTTTAAGAAGGGATATGTAATATTGTTAGGGGATATAAATTTCTGCCTCAATCCGGGAGTAGATAGCTCGTCCGGGATACAAAGGATGAGAAATGATCAGCTAAGAAATATTCAGCAAAAATTATTTACTGGTCAGCTGGTAGATGCGTGGCGAGTTATGAATCCAAAAAGTCGAGATTATTCGTTCGACTCCCCGGTACACGCGACATACTCCCGCATTGACTATATTTTTATAGATCATGGGTTATTAGACCAGATTGTCGAAGTTAGAATAGAAGCAACTACCCTCTCAGACCATGCCCCTGTCAAGATTAAAATTAACAATATAAGTAGTAAGATAAGATCTTCGACATGGCGGATCAATGAAAATCTGCTTTACGATGAAGAGGATAGAGTCACGATTGGTAAAGAAATCGAACACTACTTTGCACTAAACGATATCCCGGAAACTCCAGGTCAAATAGTGTGGGAAGCACATAAAGCCTATATAAGAGGAATATTGATCGCAGTAGGGTCAAAAAAAAAAAAATGAGAACCATGAAAATTAAAAGATTAACGGAGGAGATCTATAATTTAGAACAAAAGCATAAAAAAAGTCAGCCTCAAAGCGACATAATATATAGAAAACTAGTTAATACCCGTGAGGAATTAAAAGATCTCCTAGAACAAGAAACCAGGAGGGTATTTAACAGCAGAGCTCGCGAACGTTACCTTTGGGGAGATAAAACGGGTAAATATCTAGCTAAGATAGTGCAAAAAGAAAAAACAAAAAATTTTATTGGTAAAATAATGAATAAAAATGGTAACATGGTATTCTCAACGAAAGCAATCGCGGAAACCTTTAGGAAATATTTTGAAGAGACTTATTCAGACAGAGAGCAAAAGGTACAGGGTGAAGTCCGGGAGAAGAACATCTCTGCTTTTCTAAAAAATATTAGACTACCCAAAATTAGCACGCTGGAAAGGGAGACCCTCGACCGACCAATCTCGGTCGAAGAAATAAACAAGGCTTTGACAAAATCAGCCGCGGGAAAATCTCCTGGACCGGACAGGTTCACAACACTCTACTATAAAATATATAGAGAAATTTTGACACCAAAAATATGCCACTACTTTAATGGGTTGGGAGAGAAATATAGCATGAGTAAGGAGGGCCTATCGGCCACAATCACACTAATTCATAAAGTAGGGAAAGATCCAGCCCAATGTACCAGCTATAGGCCCATCTCGCTACTTAATACAGATACTAAACTACACGCGAAGATCCTAGCGGAGCGATTAAGGGTTCTGATGAAAAACCTAGTCCACCCAGACCAGGTGGGGTTCGTACCAGGACGGGAAGGGAGAGACAACGGTTTGAGAACCCTATTGTTGATCCAACAGATGCAAAGGAGGGTAACCCCCAGTCTGCTTCTGTCTACGGACGCACAAAAGGCGTTCGACAGAGTGGACTGGGGGTTTATGTTTCAAACAATGGTTAAGATGGGAATAGGCCCGAAAACAATACAGAGGGTGAGAGCTCTATATAACCAACCCACTGCGTGAGTAAAAGTAAATGGACAGGAGTCTGCTAAATTTGAACTAGAACGGGGGACAAGACAGGGGTGCCCCCTGTCGCCCCTCCTGTTCGTGATGTCAATGGAACCCCTCCTTGCATCAATTCGAGATAGTCCCGAGATAATGGGGGTAAAAATCGGGAAGGAGGAACATAAATTATCAGCCTTCGCAGATGATATATTATTCTATATATGTAACCCCAAACGGTCTGTCCCTAATTTAATAAGGATATTAGAAAAATATGGAGAATTGTCCAACTTTAAGATAAATCGCTCAAAATCCGAAATATTAAATATAAATACCAAGAAGAGAGAGGCGCAAACAATCCAACAGGATTGGTGCTTTCCGTGGAGAAAGAAGCTTAAATACTTGGGCATAAAATTGGCTAATTCTGAGAAGAAACTTTATCGCACTAATTACATACCATTACTAAATGAAATTAAGGCAGAATGTAAAAGATGCAGTAAGGGCTCGATATCTTGGCTGGGGTGAATAAACAAACATCGTGAAGATGATGATATTCCCAAAAATCCTGTACTACTTTCAGATGTTACCGATAGCGCTATCCAATGCATATTTGGTTAAACTTAAATCAGTTTTAAACAAATTTATATGGAAGCATAAAAAATCCAGAATAGCATTTGCAACCTTTAGACAACCAAAAGATAGAGGTGGGCTGGCAATCCCAGACATCCAGATGTACTATAATGCGGTGGCCCTGTCTAGGGTGAGCGAATGGACCAAAAGGGATAATATAGAAAAAAAATGGGTAAAACTTGAACATGAAAGCTGTGGAGCACAATTAGGGAAACAAATATGGAACCCCCCACACAAGAGGCAGAAATTAGGTATAGGAAATAATTTAACACGGAACACTTTTCGAATATGGGATA
Organism: Lithobates pipiens; assembly: GCF_037356315.1. Lineage (NCBI taxonomy): Eukaryota > Metazoa > Chordata > Amphibia > Anura > Ranidae > Lithobates > Lithobates pipiens. The sequence continues at coordinate 110,695,114 of NW_027507787.1, forward strand.
TGGTATACAAGCACGTTAATGGCAAATATAACTCACCCCTTATGGCACTTAAGGACAATAAATACTTCTTGCCAGGTTACACGGAGATAGGAGGCAACTGGCTAAAGAAGGAAGCACAGCTTAAAGATGTAATGAAGGAAGGTAATATAGCACCTTTTCACGAATTAAAATAAAAAACAGATATAATGGTGATTGACGAGTGGAGGTACCGCCAGCTTTCCCGATTCATAAAGACATTACCGCAACCGATCAGGGCAGCTGACGAATTGTCTACATTGGAACATCTAGTTATAACAAAGAATTCCAAGGGGTTAGTCTCTAGGTGGTATAAGCTGCTGCTGTCGACGGGGGAGTTGGGGATACCTCCATTCGTCAAAAAATGGGAAAGGGAATTAGGTTCACAAAAGGATAAGGCAATGTTAGGCAAAATATTTAAATTGGTCCATAGTTCAGCCATCGACGCCAAAACCGCAGAGATGAACTATAAATGTCTGTCGAGGTGGTATTATACCCCAGATAGAGCAAATTTTAAGCAGACACGTCAGGGGAATGTTGGCGTGGATGTGGGGAAATAGGTACCATGGCTCACATTTGGTGGGGGTGTTCGAAGATTAAAAACTACTGGAACCAGATCCTATCGCATATTAAAACCATAACTAGTTCTGTAGTAAGCGCAGACCCCTGGGTTGTCCTGTTTCATGCCATAGAGGGCAGCGTAAAACAGTATAAGATGTCCTTGACCCCACACTTATTAAATGCTGGGAAAAGATTAATCCCCAAAAAATGGCAAGAGCTGGAAGCGCCTACGATATGGGAGTGGGTGGATGCCGTAGAAAGGATTTATAAGATGGAATGCTTAGAGGATAGTGCGGGGGGTAGGAGTAACAAATATACGCTGCAGAAATGGAAAAGCTGGCAGGAATTTAAAGGGAGATGGAGCACCTCAGAAGGATTGCGGGCATAGATATAAACGGGTATAGACATGTATATGTGTTAAGTTAAACGATGATCTACTAGGAAGGGTAGGGGAGGTGGGGGGGCGTAAAATTAGGGGAGGGTGGGGGTGAGTATTGAGTACGGGAGATGTTGACTAGACAAACGTGGAAGGGTTTAAGCTATGAAAGTTGTTTGGATCTAGTATATTATAGATATATTATATTGGATCTTATATATAAATATTTGTATGAGGAAAAAAAAAAAGATGGATCCCCAAAAGGTGTCTGCCATTCTGGACTGGCCTGCGCCTGTGGACAAGAAGGCTGTACAGCGCTTCATTGGCTTCTCCAACTTCTACCGGAAGTTCATCAGAGGTTTTTCTGCAATTATTGCTCCCATTACCTAACTGACCAGGCAGGTTACTCGATTCTCTTGGACTCCTAAGGCTCAGGTGGCCTTTGAAAAACTCAAGTCGCTATTTACTTCAGCCACTATTCTGAAGCATCCGGATCCAGCCTTGCCCTTTGTCCTTGAGGTTGATGCTTCAGAAATCACCGTGGGGGCAGTGCTCTCTCAGCGGCAGGGTGCCAAGGCCCTCCTCTATCCGGTAGCGCTCTTTTCCCGTAAACTCTCGTTGTCCGAGAGGAACTATGACGTTGGAGATCGGGAACTTCTGCCCATTAAGGCGGCTCTGGAGGAATGGCGTTATCTATTGGAGGGTGCTGCACATCCCATCTTGGTCTACACCGACCATAAGAATCTGGAGTATTTGAGAACTGCCAAAAGACTAAGACTACGGCAAGCTAGATGGGCTCTTTTTTTTCCAGATTCCAATTCCATATTACCTATAGACCTGGTTCTAAGAATGTTAAGCCGGATGCGCTCTCGCGCATGTTTTCCGACCCTGAAAAGACTCTGCCTCCCGATACAATCCTCCCTTCTGGGAACTTCCTGCTCCTCCAAGGGGACCTTATCTTCCGGATCAGACAAGCATCTGTGGGAATGCCCCCGGTCCCTGAAGCCAGCTGTAGTGAAGGTTTGTTCTGGCATAAAGGCAAAATTGTGGCCCCCGAAGCCATAAAGGTGAAGGTGTTGGAGCTCTGCCACGACCATAAGATGGCCGGACACTTTGGTACCCTGAAGACTGCCGAGCTGGTCCAGCGCACCTTCTGGTGGCCCCAACTACTTAATGATTGTAAGAATTATGTGGACTCTTGTAGCACTTGTGCCCGAAGTAAAAACAGCCGAGGGGTTCTCTACCATCTTTGTTGTGGTGGATAGGTTGTCAAAAATGGCTCATTTCCTCCCAATGAGGGGCACCCCCTCGGCAATGGAGACGGCCAAGATCTTTGTCAAGGAAATTGTAAGATTGCATGGGGTCCCGGCGAGTATTGTGTCTGATCGAGGTGTCCAATTCACTTCAAGGTTCTGGAAGGCGCTCTGTGGATCCCTTGAAATTGAATTGGCGTTTTCATCTCCCTATCACCCCCAGACAAATGGACAAACGGAGAGAACGAATCAGTCCCTGGAGCAATACATCCGCTGTTTTTCTAACCTCTCTCAAGATGACTGGGTCTCTTTATTACCTATGGCGGAGATCTCATATAACAACTCCTTACATTCCGCCATCAATCAAACACCATTCTTTGCCAATTACGGCTTCCACCCAGCTTTTCTACCTAGTTCAATTCCAGAATGTACTGTTCCTGCAGTTTCCGAGACTTTGGATTTCTTCTCCAACAACAACAAACTCCTAAGGGAGACCATGGCCAAGTCCCAGGAATACTATAAGCGGATGTTTGATAAGAAGAGACGTGGAGAACTTGTTCTGGCGCCCGGCAACCAAGTGTGGTTGTCCACAGTTAACCTGAAGATGGTCTGTCCCTCCAGGAAATTAGGCCCTAAATTCATGGGTCCTTTCACAGTAAAGAGGAAAATAAATGAAGTTGCCCATGAACTTGATTTACCTGACTCTTAGAGTGCACTTGGTCTTTCACGTGACCCTATTGAAACCCGTTACCCCAAACCCCTTTGCTGGCCGCACTACCGGCCTTCACGAACCTGTCATAATTGACAACGAAGAGGAGTTAGAAGTCGAAGCAATTCTCGATTGTAGAAAGAAGGGTAACGTAACTCAGTACCTCATCAAATGGAAAGGGTATGGCCCTGAGGACAACTCCTGGGAGCCTGAGGGCAACCTGCATGCTCAGGAACTTTTGCGGGCCTTCAAGAACCGCCATGCTTACAGATTGGCCCAATTGGGCAGCCAAAGTCTGCCCTTAAGGAGGGGGCACTGTCAGAGACGTTACCTGGATGGTCGCGGTGCTGCCTGTGCTGGTGCACGCCGATGTGCGGTGGTGCGTGCTGGTGTGCGTGTTCCTGTGGGCGCGGGGGTGCGCGCTCCTGCGAGCGCTGGTGCGCGCCGGTGTGTGCCCATGTGCGCTCCTGCTGGTGCCGATGCGCGCCGGTCCGCGCCGTTGTGTGCGCTTCGGGTGACGCTGGTGTGTGTGCTGGCGCTCGGGTGCGCGCGAGCGCACGTGTGCGGTGCTTGGCGTTAATCGGCCCATTTAGGTCTGCTGCATATTCCACTCAGGTGCTGCCTGCTCATCAGCTCCCCGGTTCCTGTTCCGTTGCCCGTATCTGTGTTTCTGCTTCTCGATCTCCTGACGACCCGGCTTTCTCCTGGATACCCCTGACCTCTGCCTGCACCTGACCTCGGCCTGTTCTGACCTCGCTCCTGCCTGCTCCTTCTGTATCGTTGCTTCCCGCCTGTTGCTGAACCCTGCCTGTACCCGGACCTGCCTGCTCAGTTCCTGCTCTGTATCTAGTTTGCCTGTGTCCTGCCTAAATACCTGCTGCTTCGGAGTTCCTGCTGTTTCCTGCTCCTGGATCCACATCACAGGCTCTCTTACCACTCCGCACTCTCAGCCACCTGTCCACTCTATCAGGGGTTGTAAGTCGGACACGTACGGGAGACCACCCTCTGCCCAAGCGGACTCACCGGTCTGGTAAGTGCTAGTCTGACAACAGTACTTTACAGGAAACACAACCTTAGTATTTTACAGAGCCAGTCCCTCCAATATACACCATAGGTATTTCTCTCCAACATCCCTGCTTTCTAGTGGTTCTTGTGCTATAAAAATAAATGTGCAGCTCTGGTCAGCAGACTTTCGCTATAGCAAACTTAGGCATATTTGAGCAGACATCATGTACATTAACTTTCAGCTGTTCATTACCTCTTCTCTGTGAATTTCCCCAAATAGTTCATTAAGCCATACTCACAGCTCTCTCTGTGTGCATTCCCTCTGCTTACCCTAGTGGTTTCTATCACCTGCTGTCTCTAGGTGCGGAGAAGGCTACAGCGTCACCAATCCATCCTGGGATGCATGCATTTACGGCGTGTGGGTGGATGAGGGGGAGGGGGAGCTCCGCCGAGATCTCACTCTCCCGTCAGGCCGGCATCCCCCCGTTCATCATCCCCTTATCGCTCCTCCGCCTAACAGGCCTACCCAGCTGCCTGGATTCCTACAGGGGGAGCGTCGGCGCTCGGGAATTCAGTGGCCGCCGGGGTCTCTCACACCTCGCACTCTCCTCACTCTCCTCGGCTGCCTGGGGCTGGGGAGACTTTGCGGCCGGCTCCCTCAGACCCCTCCCTCCGTGACGGCACCTACGTCATCACGCTGCTGTCTCTGGCCGAAACCTTTGCCATCTTAACCCTTCTCTTCTTTTGCCTGCTACAGATTGTCTCTACAATAAAATATCATCCTTGTCCTGCCCCAACTTGGCCACTTCTGTCTACAACAGTTCACTGTCATCCATCCTGAATACCTTTGCCCCCCCCCCTCGCGGAATCAGGCACAGACCGCTACAACCCTAGCAAAGAGACAATACCATAAGCCTCAAAAAACGTAGCCACGCTCTTGAGCATCTGTGGCATAAGACTAAGTCACAGCAAGATTTCAGCCAATATAAATCTGCCCTCCAAAAATACCATTCCTGCCTCCACACTGCCAAACAGACCTACTTTATCACTCTCATTAACACCCTCTCATACAGTCCCCCATCAACTCTTTTCTACCTTTACCACTCTACTTCTTTCTCCATTACTTCCACCCACAAACTTACTCACTGCCCAGGAGATTGCTAATCACTTCAAAAATAACAATTTGTCTCGATCTCCGCTCTACAGGTATCTCCCTCACTTTTCACTCCTTGTCCTCCTGCACAATCAATACTTCCTCTTTTAACCCAGCTACTATAGAGGAAGTCACTAAACTTTTTTCTAACGTCCACCTAACCTCCTGCCCCCTGGACCCTGTTTCTTCTCAAATACTACGGTCACCATCTGACTCTATTCTACACTCTTTAACTCATATCTTCAATTTCTCACTCTCTACTGGCATCTTCCCCAACCCTCTAAAACATGCGCTAGTCACTCCCATACCAAAAAAGGCCTCACTAGACCCCAACAGTCTTAACAACCTAAGACCCATCTCTTTACTACCTTTTGCCTCCAAACTCCTTGAACATTTAGTCTTAATATTTCCTCCTCCATGTGTCCCCCTGACTTCTCTGTCAAGATCAATGGCACATCTATCAGTCTGTCCCCACATGCCAGGGTGCTAGGGATAACAGACTCTGAACTGTCCTTTCAGGCCCACATACAATCCCTGTCCAAAATCATGCCACTTTAGGCCGCGTACACACGGGCGGATTGTCTGGCCAACTAAGTTCGTCAGACAATCCGACAGACAGTCCGTCCAAACTTTTGAATGAACGGACTTGCCCCCACACGGCACTTTTTGAGCGGACTAATACGGCGGACTAAGTCCGCCATACAATCCGCTCTACTTTTGAAATGAACGGACTCGCCCACACACGCGGAGAAAAGTCCGCTCATTTCGAGCGCGTCTCCAGGTAGGCGGGGCCCGCGAGGGAGACGTCGCTGGCCCCGCCCTCAACATGGGGGGTGCCTTGGGGAAGGGGGGGGCCGCGCGCCCCCCCCACCCCAAAGCACCTTGTCCCCATGTTGATGAGGACAAGGGCCTCTTTCCGACAACCCTGGCCGTTGGTTGTCGGGGTCTGCGGGCGGGGGGCTTATCGGAATCCGGGAGCCCCCTTTAATAAGCGGGCCCCCGGATACCAGCCCCCCACCCTATGTGAATGAGTATGGGGTACAATGTATCCCTACCCATTCACCTGTAAAATAAAAGTACCAAAAAAAACACAACACACGAGATAAAATATTTTATTGCACAGCTCCGGGGGTCTTCCGTCTTCGGGGGTCTTCTCGCCGGACTCCTCCGCTATCTTCTTGTAGCTCTTTTGCTAGCGGAGGAGTCCGGCTTTCTTCTTCCCCGCCGCCGGCCTCTTCTCCCGACTTCGGGGGTCTTGTCCCCCTCTTCGGTTCTTCTGCCAGGCCACCGCGCCTTCTTATAGCTCTTTTACAGGCGGTGGCCCGGTCTTCTGTCGCCGCTGTCGCCGCCGCCCGCCGCCGCCCGCCGCCGCCCGCCGCCGCCTTCTGTTCTTCTTCTTCTTCTCCAGGAGATGTTGCCTCGACGATCTCTCCGGCCGGAATGCCAGAGCCGCGCTGCGCGGCCACTTATATAGTGACAAGGGGGCGGTGTCACATGGTATATGTCACATGGGTTAGTCACATGGGTTGATGTCACATGGGGACTATGACATCGTAAGGGGGCGGGGTCACCATGTGACACCAACCCATGTGACATATACCATGTGACACCGCCCCATTGTCACTATATAAGTGGCCGCGCAGCGCGGCTCTGGCATTCCGGCCGGAGAGATCGTCGAGGCAACATCTCCTGGAGAAGAAGAAGAAGAAGAAGAAGAACGGAAGGCGGCGGCGGGCGGCGGCGACAGAAGACCGGGCCACCGCCTGTAAAAGAGTTATAAGAAGGTGCGGTGGCCCGGCAGAAGAACCGAAGAGGGGGACAAGACCCCCGAAGTCGGGAGAAGAGGCCGGCGGCGGGGAGGAAGAAAGCCGGACTCCTCCGCTAGCAAAAGAGCTACAAGAAGATAGCGGAGGAGTCCGGCGAGAAGACCCCCGAAGACGGAAGACCCCCGGAGCCGTGCAATAAAATATTTTATCTCGTGTGTTGTGGTTTTTTTTGGTACTTTTATTTTACAGGTGAATGGGTAGGGGTACATTGTACCCCATACTCATTCACATAGGGTGGGGGGCCAGTATCCGGGGGCCCCCTTATTAAAGGGGGCTCCCGGATTCCGATAAGCCCCCCGCCCGCAGACCCCGACAACCAACGGCCAGGGTTGTCGGGAAGAGGCTCTTGTCCTCATCAACATGGGGACAAGGTGCTTTGGGGTGGGGGGGCCGCGCGGCCCCCCCCTTCCCCAAGGCACCCCCCATGTTGAGGGCACGCGACCTGGTACGGCTCAGGAGGGGGGGGGCGCTCGCTCGCCCCCCTTTCCTGGCCGGCCGGGTAGCGTGCTCGGACAAGGGTCTGTTGTGGACTTGGGGGGCACCCCCACGCCGATTTTTTCGGCGTTGGGGTTCCCCTTTAAGTCCATACCAGGCGGCGGGGCCCGCGACGTCTCCGTCGCGTGCTCCGCCTACCTGGATACCCGCTCGAAATGAGCAGACTTTTCTCCGGGCGGGAAAAGTCCGCTCATTTCGAAAGTACAGCGGACTGGCACACACACGGGCGGACTGTCCGCTCAAACCAAGTTTGGACTGACAATCTTACGGAAATTCCGTAAGACTTTGTTCGTCAGACTGTCCGCTGAAGCCCACACACGAGCGGACTGTCCGCTCATATGTGTTTCGGCGGACTAAGTTGGGCAGACAGTCCGCCCGTGTGTACGCGGCCTTAGCCTCCACAACATTTCCGGAATATGCCCTTTTTTAACTAATGACACCACCAAGCTTCTAATTCACTCCCTGGTTATCTCTCGCCTCGACTACGGCAACTCCCTCCTCATTGGATTACCGGTACATAGGCTATTCCCCTACAGTCCATAATGAATGCCGCTGCAAGACTCATCTACCTCAGCCATCTTAATATTCCCAAACTTCCATTGCAGAAGTCTATATCAGCATGAGAGTCTTCCAGGGCCGGACTGGCCTACCGGGATACCGGGAGATTTCCCAGTAGGCCGCCTACCCTGGGGCCGATTTTAGTTGCGGCTGCATACATTGCTCCCCTCTCTCCTCCTATGGATAACATGGAGCTGGCTGGCTCTGTGTTCGGCGGCCGCACTTTAACACAGTCCCGCCCCACCCCCCCAGTAAGGCTCGTGTGATAGGCGGAATGTTGATTCTATCTACTATCACACGAGCAGGTCTGGGGGGTGGCGGGACTGTGTTATAGCATGGCCGCCGAACACAGAGCTATCCGTGTGCCTGGATAGGAGGATCAACGGGGTGGCTGCATATAGAGGAAATTAGCTTTCTATATTCCTACATTCAGCCGCTGAATGCTTGTGGGAGTGAGAGGAGAAGAATCGAGCATTCAGCTGCTGCATGGAGGAATATAGAAAGCTCATTTCCTCTATATGCCACCCCCCTGCCGATTCTCCTATCCAACTTATTTTACTGCCCCCCCCAGTTCACCTGGTGCTCTCTGCCCCCTCCCAGTGCTCTCCTGCCCCCCAAAAATTCTCTCCACCCCTGATCGTTCTGCCCCCAGTGCTCTCCCCCCTAGTGCTTTCACCTCAGTGCTCTCCCCCCAGTGCTCTCCCCCCAGTGCTCTCCCCAGTGCTCTCCCCCTAGTGCTCTCCCCCAGTGCTCTCCCCCAGCGGTCTCACCTCAGTGCTTACCCCCCAGTGCTCTCACCTCAGTGCTCTCCCCCCCGTGCTCTCCCCCTAGTGCTTTCCCCTCCGTGTTCTCCCCCCTCAGTGCTCTCCCCCAGTGCTCTCCCCTCAGTGCTCTCCCTCCCCCCGTGCTCTCCCCCCCGTGCTCTCCCCCCCAGTGCTCTCCCCCCAGTGCCCTCCCCCCAGTGCCCTCCCCCCCAGTGCTCTCCCCGCAGTGGTCTCCCCCCCAGTTCTCTCCCCCCCAATGCTTCTCCCCTCAGTGCTCTCCCCTCAGTGCTCTCCCCCCAGTGCTCTCCCCCCAGTGCTCTCCCCCCAGTGCTCTCCCCCCAGTGCTCTCCCCCCAGCTTTCTATATTCCTCCATGCAGCCGCTGAATGCTGCTTTATGGAGGAATATAGAAAGCTAATTTCCTCTATATGCCGCCCCCCTGCCCATTCTCCTATCCAACTTATTTTACTGCCCCCCCAGTTCACCTTGTGCTCTCTGCCCCCCCAGTGCTCTCCTTCCCACCACACTCTCCTGCCCCCCCCACAATTCTCTCCACCCCTGTTCATTCTGCCCCCCCTGCTCTCCACTCCCCTCAGTGCTCTCCCCCCAATGCTCTCCCCCCAGTGCTCACACCTCAGTGCTCTCACCTCAGTGCTCTCCCCCCAGTGCTCTCCCCCCAGTGCTCTCCCCCCTAGTGCTCTCACCTCAGTGCTCTCCCCCGAGTGCTCCCCCTCAGTGCTCTCCCCGAAGTGCTCTTACCTCAGTGCTCTCCCCTCAGTGCTCTCCCCTCAGTGCTCTCCCCTCAGTGCTCTATCCCCAGTGCTCTCACCTCAGTGCTCCCCCCAGTGCTCTCACCCCAGTGCTCTCCCCCCAGTGCTCTCATCTCGGTGCTCCCCCCAGTGCTCTCGCCCCAGTGCTCTCCCCACAGTGCTCCCCTCCCCCAGTGCTCTCCTCCCCCAGTGATCTCACCTCAGTGCTCTCCCCCCAGCGCTCTCACCTCAGTGCTCTCCACCCAGTGCTCTCACCTAAGTGCTCTCCCCCTAGTGCTTTCCCCTCCATGTTCTCCCCCCCCCCAGTGCTCTCCCCTTAGTGCTCTCCCCTTAGTGCTCTCCTCTTAGTGCTCTCCCTCCCCCAGTGATCTCCCTCCCCCAGTGCTCTCCCCTCAGTGCCCCCCCCAGTGCCCCCCTCAGTGCTCTCCCCTCAGTGCACTCCCCTCAGTGCACTCCCCTCAGTGCACTCCCCTCAGTGCTCTCGCCTCAGTGCTCTCCCCCCAGTGCTCTCTCCCCGTGCTCTCCCCCCAGTGCTCTCCCCCCAGTGCTCTCCCCCGTGCTTTCCCCCATGCTCTCCCCCTCAGTGCTCCCCCCCGTGCTTCTGCCCCAGTGCTCTCCCCTCAGTGCTCTTCCCCCCCAGTGCTCCCCCCCGTGCTTCTCCTCCAGTGCTCTCTCCTCAGTGCTCTCCCCCCAGTGCTCTCTACCCCCAGTGCTCTCCACTCCTGTTCTTTTTGACTCTCCCCAGCACTCTCCACTCCCCACCCCTGTACTCTCCACTCCCCCCTGCATTTTGCCCCCACCCATGTGCTCTCCAACCCTGCCAGTGCTCTCCACCCCCCATAGTGCTCTCCAGTCCCCCGTGCTTTCCACCCTTGTTCTTTCTGGCCCCTACTAGTGCTCTCAAGCCCCCATTGCTCCCCACTCCCCCCTGCTCTTTGTAACCCCCAGTACCCTCCAGCCCCCTGTGCTCTCCACACCCGTTTTTCTGCCCCCCCAGCGCTCTTCGCCACACCACACTATT